>NC_082683.1:19003851-19603851 GCF_949987515.2 Delphinus delphis
TGAACTTTAATAACAGTGTAAAAGGTAAGCACAAGCTGTTCATATAGGCAATACCTGTTAAATCACAAAAGATAAATGTGATTTTTTTTTTTTAAAGTAAGCTTGAAAACAGCCACTTTTTTTTTAGTTCATCTGTTAGGGATTAATTTTCAGCAAGTATTCAGTACCAATCTTAAAGTGTGTAGTATGGATGAAGAAAGAACAGTCTTGCTGAAAACCAGGGGCTGATGAAATGACAGTTATATTTAACATTGGTGTTTATCAGGTGTAGTCTTCAATTTGCTTGTTGATCTCAAATGTTCAACTGTTTACTTTGAAAACCTGATCTTTACAGATTGAACAAGAAAAGTTGGCATCTATGAAAAAGCAAGATGAAGACAAGGATAAGAGGGATAAGGAAGAAAAAGAAAGCAGCAGAGAAAAGAGGGAGCGGTCTCGAAGCCCAAGAAGGTACAGTACAATCTGCATACCTAATATTTTATGAGTACGTTAGGTATTAAAGTATTTTGTGTCCAGAAAGTTACACAGTTAAAAAGGAAGCTAACAGCACTATTTAGAGAATTTCTTCCATCATACAGTTTTCATGGTGAGCTATGGCTTGACTCTGGACTAAAATATTTCATCTTTTTTTTGAGAGAGATCATCTTTTGACTATAATAATTATCTCTAAAATCTTGGTGAATTAGTCAACCCCCTAATTCCTAAATCAAAATCTAGACTTATCTTTCATATTGCTTTAGTTTAAATTATTTTGAGTTATTATTTTAATTTACTCCGATTTTTTTTTCTTTATTTTTTTAATTAGAAATCTGTACCCACTAGCCCTTCCTATTGTACTTACCTAATTCCCTGTTCTGCGTTTCTTAGATGGTTGTGCTGAACCCAAAACAGATATTTGCTTTCTTCTTCCTTCCATTGAGACTGTGGTTAGGTTCCCATTTTCAGCTCCACAGTTCAGCTTTATATTTGTGGTGAGTGGTGAGAATTCCATTAGGCTTTTCATTTTTAGGGTTCTGCTAATTTCTTCATAAATATGCTGGAATTAGTAAAGAGAGGAGGTAATATTTTTGTCCCCTTTATTTATATACTTGATATTAAAAGCTGCTTATGAGGGAAGCAGTATTTCTAGAGTTATGCACAAATCATAATGATAACTGTTTGTTGATGAACCAGGTCTACTGTTTTACTTCAGGTTAGGGAAACTATTATTGAAATGGAAAGGGAGCTTCTCTTCCAAAAAAGCTATCTTACGCAAGTTTGATATATTTATCCTCTTCTGAAGAACATTTTGCTTTAATTGCACTAGTCATTTTTTCTGGAATACCTAGACTCTACCTGATGAACTCTGGTGGGATCTGTCTGCACCTAAACTCTGTTTTTTTAAGGTTTGACTTATTATTATATATTTCCTTCCTTTTATGCATCTGCTTCCTCTGAAAAGTTGTTCTTTGGTCTTCTCATCTCTGGGAATGATTGAGAACCTAAATTTAGAGTCCTACGTCAATGTGTTCCTCTGTTATAACTGGTATACTGGAGAATGTTGTTATCCTTCATTTGCTTGTTTTTCTGGTTTTGTCTTGGCCCTTTCCCTATTAAGTAAGTGTGATAGGATATCTTATTTCCATAAGGAACTTCTCAGATATAAACAATAATAGTGTAGTTAAAAAGATTAATCTCACTTCTCCTTTTGACCGTCTTCCCCAGTCCACGTTATTCAAAAAACCTGAAAAAAAATTGCTTTCATCCTAGACGCAAATCCAGATCTCCTTCCCCTAGAAGACGATCTTCCCCTGTCAGGAGAGAGAGAAAGCGCAGTCATTCTCGATCTCCCCGTCACAGAACCAAGAGCCGGAGTCCTTCCCCTGCTCCAGAGAAGAAGGAAAAAACTCCAGAGCTCCCAGAGCCATCAGTGAAAGTAAAAGAACCTTCAGTACAAGAGGCCACTTCTACTAGGCAAGTACATAAAAATTCATTTATAAATATCACAATTTTAGGCTGTTATTAAGTGACCGTAAATATGATACCTGTGTGTTAAAAAAAATACTTGTTTTACTTGTAGATTTTTTAAATTATAAAGTTGGCTTGTTGAAAAGAAATTCAGATTGTATAGGGGAGTATAAGTAAGGTGACCCAAAGGTGACCACTGCTATCTGTTGGTTGTGTTGCTTCAGATATTTTATATACTGTAACTTGCCCTTTTTTCCCCCACTATTGTGGACAGCTTTGCACTTTTAAAAAAATGTATGTGATTAGAATTGTTAGTTCACTGGATTTCACTGATGTGTATATATCTTTCTAGATGTCTTCATGGATTTTGAAAACTTTTTAAAGAAACAGCTTTTTTATATTACTGTATTAAGACTTAGGAGTCTGAATAGAAAAGGCACAAAATAAGCTTTTTCTCCCCCCACACAGTGACATCCTGAAAGTTCCCAAGCCTGAACCAGTACCAGAGCCTAAAGAACCTTCTCCGGAGAAAAACTCCAAAAAGGAAAAGGAAAAGGAGAAGACCCGACCAAGATCTCGGTCGCGTTCCAAGTCAAGATCCCGGACACGTTCTCGCTCTCCTTCTCATACTCGACCGAGAAGGCGCCATAGATCCCGATCAAGGTGAGTAGTGGCTTTAAGATCTGCATAGATCTTAGATTTTATGTGCTACTCTCCTAGGTAGAATTAGGTAAATTATATCAAAGCTGTGGAAAACATTTAGCACAAATGTTACGCTTTGGATTTCCAGCAACAATTTAGGGACACTTTCTAGGTTCCATTAAAAATCTCTACACAAGTAGAAAATTGTGTCCCTTGAAATCCATTTTTTAAATGTAGCTGTTGAGAAAACTATTTTAAGGAATTCATTCCTTGCTCATGATTTACTCAGATTCTAATTCTGTTATGGCAGATCATACTCACCTAGAAGGCGGCCAAGCCCAAGAAGACGGCCATCTCCTCGAAGAAGAACTCCACCGAGACGAATGCCGCCTCCACCAAGGCACAGAAGGAGTAGATCTCCAGTGAGACGGTGAGAGTTTTGGGATTTTTTGTTTTTTTGGTTTCTTTCAGTTTGAAATTGTCAGCTGTACAAAAGTACACCATGTTTGTTTTAGGCTAATCTTTGAATTAGTGCTCCCCTGGAAAAAAAGAACTCATGAGTAATAATAGGTAATGTCTTAATAAGAGATACCTCATTTGAGATGTAATGCTGTTATTTGTGCAGTGATAACACTAGTCTAGTGTTGGAAAATAAAAAACAAATTATTGGTGAATTTGTGTTAATCTTACCAGTTATTTGTGTTAATAATCTTTACCACTTCAGACCCTACCAAGAAATCCTATCAAGTAAGGGAATTAGCCACCTTCTCCCTTTGGCTTTTAATTACCACTAGTTTCTGAATATAGATGGCTACAGAGCCAGTAAAGTGCTTTGCCAGTATTAAAATAACCCATTTGCGTTATACCTTTCTTAATGTGTCTTTTTCACATTAAAGAAGAGTACTTATTGTAAACAATTCAAACAGAAATGAGATGAATTGAAAATTACCCACAATCCCATTCCATAGATTTAACCGTTATTAGCAGTTTGGTATCTATTTTTGAAGAGACTGGGCATAAAAGTCACTGTCAATACCAGTGTTCTTTTTTAAAAATCATTTTTAAATTAGCATAAGGTAAAATGTTAGGATCTATAACTTTTAACAAAAAGACTGTTGCTACACCTGCCCTAAGTGGAGGCATGGTGCACTGGTAGCAGAGTTTTGTGCGTTCTTTTTTTTTTTTTGCGGTACGCGGGCCTCTCACTGTTGTGGCCTCTCCCGTTGCGGAGCACAGGCTCCGGACGCGCAGGCTTAGCGGCCGTGGCTCACGGGCCCAGCCGCTCCGCGGCATGTGGGATCCTCCTGGACCGGGGCACGAACCCGTGTCCCCTGCGTTGGCAGGCGGACTCTCAACCACTGCGCCACCAGGGAAGCCCCTGTGCGTTCTTTATGATGCATTTCACGTGTTTTTTTGAAGGAACTAGTGGTTGTGCTTCAGATTATACTTAGGATAGAATTTTTTTGTGTTTTGAGTCTATAAGGTATTTTCAAGGAACCAAATCAACTTGGAAATAAAAGAGGGGAAGCAGTAAGGTCCGTAATTTTGTTTCTGCAGTCTGAGGTTTTTCAGAGTCCCTTTTTTTTTTTTTTTTTTGCGGAACGCGGGCCTCTCACCGCCGCGGCCCTTCCCACTGTGGAGCACAGGCTCCGGACACGCAGGCTCAGCTGCCACGGCCCATGGGCCCAGCCGCTCCGCAACACGCGGGATCCTCCCGGACCAGGGCACGAACCCGCGTCCCCCGCATCGGCAGGCAGACCGCCAACCACTGCGCCACCAGGGAAGCCCCTAGGGTCCCATATTTTTAAAAAAGATACTTTTCGGGAATTCCCTGGTGGTCTAGTGGTTAGGATTTGGCGCTTTCATTGCTGTGGCCCGGGTTCTGTCCCTGGTGGGGAACTGAGATCCCACAAGCCACGTGGTGTGGCCAAAATAAAGCAAAAACAAACAAGATATTTTTCTTTGGGGAGGGCTTGTCAAGGTATATTGAACCATTTTTTATAACTAATACTAAAAATTACGGAATTGATGTTACTACCGATAACTGAGACTGAAGATGTAAATGGTCAGTCAATTTAGGCATCACACTTTTCTAAAATTCATTGTTTCTCCTTTGGAGAAAAAGTAATACTGGTGCTTTCTAGCATAAGATCAGTGGAAACAGCTACTTCTTATATTGGAGTTTTGCAAGCAGCCTGTTTTAATTGCTTACTGAGCCATTTAACAGTCAAGATAATTTGCAGATTGTGTAAGATTCCCTTTCAGCCAGTTTTTATCTCACACTTAAGGTAGGGTTTCTTTTTTTCAGGTTCTCAGGAATTCTTCCGCCAAAGGTGAATTCTGCAGGTACACATAATTGCAACAGAACTTACCACAAATTTTGCCGCAGAATTCGAGAGTCCCCTGCTTCTAAGTTTATGTAGCTAAATGAATTCCTAATCTTGCACGTTTTTTTAAAAAATGCAACATAAAGGTTGCATGACATTGTGTTATTAAATGAAAAAAATACTTTGCCACCCAAATTTTGTATGCAAACTCCAAAACACTCATATTATTCCTAAGGAGGGAAGAGACTGGTTAGTTATTCTCTTATAGCACTTGACATATTTTATAACTACCGGAAAGACAACTCAGAAGCATTTATCAGAATAAGTTATTTAGTTGGTCTCAGAACTAGCTGTTTCCTGTCCTAGGTTATGGTTTTGTTTCACATTAAAAAAAAACCTCATTTGTGTGCTTAGCTACATAAACTCAAAAGTTGGATAAAAATAGCTGTATTGTTGTGTAAACTGTACATGCCTGTAAGGTCATTTTCTGTAAGTATGCAGTTAATGAACATGAGTACTTTATTCCACAGAAGAAGGCGTTCATCGGCATCCTTGTCCGGGAGTAGCTCGTCCTCTTCTTCATCTCGTTCCCGGTCACCGCCAAAGAAGCCTCCAAAGAGGACATCCAGCCCCCCTCGAAAAACTCGTAGGTTATCTCCTTCAGCAAGTCCTCCGAGGCGAAGGCACAGGCCATCACCTCCGGCAACTCCACCACCAAAAACTCGTCATTCCCCGACACCCCAGCAGTCAAACCGTACGAGGAAAAGTCGTGTTTCTGTCTCTCCAGGGAGAACTTCAGGTAAAGGTAAAAATCAAGCACATAAAAACAACATGTTCTTTCTTCATTTGGCCACAAAATAGCTAGTCAGTTGTTGCTGTCCCCTACTCCCTTCAAAGTATGAAGTTGCTGGGTAATAATTGTATGTCATGTTTTTTATAAATTTGCTTAGAAGCTCACCTTTTCTTTCCTGCTTTAAGTTCTTGTTGTTTGTTGAAATGGAGTTTACATGTAAAAGTGTTTTGTTTTTAGCAGTACCCTCTGGCACTGAGTAGGTGAAGTGTACTGTTAACCAGCCGTGGGCTGTTTGAGTTGGGGTAGCTTACCGAAGTTTGTGTTGTCATGGTAAGGGATCTTTTTATTACTATGACACCGGTTAACTTTTTTTTTTTACTCTGCAGATTTTTTGTTTGATATCTTTTTTGAGGACTTCATATTCTGTTTTCTTTCTTTCTTGGCCACATTGTACTTCCTAGGGAGGGACGTGGTGTCCTCCTAAAAGCTGATTTGTTTTTTTAATTTAGGCCCTAGGCAGGGTTCTTCTGAGTATTGTCCTTGCTTTATTCTGCAGATTGATTTCTGAGGAATTTATGATCTGTGATCCTGCCAGGCAAGTAGAATGCCATGTTAGTCTGAGTGAAGGTTGTGGTCCATTGGGGTTTGTTTCTTTAGCATTAAATATACACGGAGAAAAACTATGGTATCCATTTGAATTGGGCCTTTGGTGCTTAGGACTGGAATGATATACACAGTGTGATAAGTGAGTAGTGGGGGAGGGGAGATCTTAAAAGAACTGTTATAGTAATTGGATGTTAAGGAGCATTCTGTAGATTAATATATACTGGGGTTGCTCTGATCACATTTAAATTTTCAGATTATAAATGAAGAAATCAGGGATACTTCAGGCAAAATCTTGACTATGTTTTTATGAAGTTGGTGAGAGCAGGATTTCTAATCAGCACCCTGCTGCTTCATTTGTGTCCACCCTACCACCACCCACTGGCCCCACAACCTTGCAGTGTGGCAGTTCTAGAAAGGCAAATTTTGCTTTTTTGATCTGTTACTGTGAGGTATAGACAAGCTATCAGAGTGAGGGGGGAACTGACAGATGATGGTAATTTGTAAAGAGTAATGTACAAATTATTTTCTGAACCTTAACAGGTTAATTTGCTGATAACATAAATATTATGTGGTCATTTTTGTTGAATTGGCTCTTTAGACTTAGGCAACTGGATAATAATAGAGAAACCTTTAGGTCTTACAGGTTCAGACACAAGTATGGGAGGGTTGTCTTACGATCACTTATTTTCATAATATCATGTCTCGTATTACTTTTTGTTCAAAATAGTTTCCAGTCACCGTGTCCACATCTGATGCCTGTTGTCCTAACCTATTTTTTCTTTTCCTGTGAAGTTTTTGCACTTCTGAATACTTCTTTCCTTTGTCTGGAGCCAGAAAGTTCTCTAGGAAAATAATAGTTTGAATGTTCCCATCTGTTACTTTGCAAAAACTCATCAGATTATGATTTTTCTGTTTACATCACATAGCCAAAGGGTAATAAAAGTACCTGAGCAGAGGACTGAATCCTTGTTAAATAGGTTGATTGTTAAGAATTACTTGTTAACCTTTGTTAGGGTCTGCACAGATACCAACCTCTTGTGTCTTGATATGTTGTCGGGAAGAATGGGCTGCTGCTTTCCTGGAAACAAGTCACAGTGGATATGTACATAGGAGAGAAGTCAAGGTGGAAGACAAAGGGCCAGTAACGTTCCTGTGGCTTATGGGACAGGTCTTCCATGTCCAAACAAAACCCAGCCAAAGAGATTGACTGTGGGTAGTGTAGTGAGAGCCTGCCTTTTGTCCACTGAGGCTGAATATTGGTTGTAACTACTTGGAGATAAATAGCTTTTTATAGTAAAACAATCCCAACCCTCTGTGATGAAATTTCAGAGCTAGGAAAGACTTCAGAGGTTGTCATAGGTTCTCAGGTTAAGTGAATTGGTCAAGGTCAGCCATCCAGGACTAGAATTTGGGTTCTCATTCCCAGTTCAGAAATGTACACTTTCCCAACTTTCCTACCCCCACATGCCTGTTTTGATTGCTAAAGGAGGGAAATAGAAGGCAGGGTAAAGTTTTTCAGCTTCTGTACCGGGTAGTATGATTTCAGAAATTCCTTTCTTGCAGTCTCCATTGCTAATAAAAGCATTGATAGCATTGAAGTGTGATAGAGTTTTCTTTTGTGTTTCGTGGGGTAGTCATCAATCAGGGCTTTAAGGTTCTGCTGTTAATAGTGGGTGCATGGAGTGGGAGGGAGGCAGGAAAAGTATTTTGGAGAATTAGAGGTAAATTATTTGGAGCATAATATACGTTCTCATCTGAAAGAGTCCTCAGGACGCATTTTGTAATCGATGGCATGTCAGAGTTAAATTGGCATTATCTTAGTACATAAAATAGTGCTTTGAAATCAGTGGAATATTTAATGAAGTATGTTTACAGGGGAGCTATACATATGGTGGTGGTAATAATTTTGAGTTAGATCAGCATAACCATATGAATGTGCTCTGTAGATACTTACGGATTATTTTACTAATTTTGGTCACAGAGTGACTTATCTTTACAAGTGATCTTTTGAGCAAGTCTGCAAGGTTAATGATTAATAGGACTATTGAAGTAAATTTAAAATTCTGGTTTTTCAATTGACTTGGGAGATTTCAGACGTCATTTTAGAATGATTTTGCCCCTTAAATACTAAAAATGAAACAACATTAACATAAAAATAAAATTTTTAATAAAAATAAGTTGTGAAAATTTTATCTAGATAAGCAAACATTGATGAAACATGTATGATATTAATAATGCTATGATTCAGTCAGTCTTATTAAACCAGAGTAGGGGGTATATAATGGATACTTGTTTAATGCTGATTATATCAACAATGACTTAAGACTTGTACCCAAGCCATTATTGAGAGATTAGATCAGGATAAAACTCCAAATACAAGTTTCTGTGGGGAAAAAATGTAATGTTGTAGTTCAATTGTATTATTTACAAAATAGGTATTTGACCACTATATAGCAAACATAACCACATTTGTAATGTTTCTCAGAGGAAAATGCATTCCGGCATCCAAACATCCAGTTCTCTAAGGTGGTACTTTGACGTTTGGGTTTATGACTAGATGCCTATAATATTTTTTCAAGAATTGAAGATTAACTGACACTTAAAAATGAAGAATACTGACCCCAAAAATAGCTTTGAATCCTTAAAATTTAAAGGCATTTCTATTTCATGTCTTTGAATTTCTTAAAATACAAGTTTTTTTGTTTGGTTGGTTTTTTTTGGCTGCATTGGGTCTTCGTTGGTGCGCGCAGGCTTTTCTCTAGTTGGCGGCGAGCAGGGGCTACTCTTCATTGCGGTGGTTTCTCATTGCAGACCATGGGCTCTAGGCGTGCGGGCTTCAGTAGTTCTGGCTCACAGGCTCTAGAGCACAGGCTCAGTAGTTGTGGCGCACGGGCTTAGTTGATCCGTGGCATGTGGGATCTTCCTGGACCAGGGCTCGAACCTGTGTCCCCTGCATTGGCAGGTGGATTCTTAAGCACTGCGCCACCAGGGAAGCCCTAAAATACAAGTTTTAAATGCAGTCTTGCTACTATATTTCATGATAATTAGATAATCACTAGATTAACTAGTCACTGGATTTTTTACCCAATCCAGTGATTTGTCCAAAAGGCTTATTAGGTAGAATTAATAAAATGCTGGTATTTTAAAAGTATAGTGGTAAATTCTTCAGTTGGATTACTTCAGCAAAAATGATTAGATTGCTAAATTACTGCCCCTTAGAATAAGTCTTTACAGTATTCTGAATGAGCATCTGTTAAATGAAATGTATCTAAATTCTAGGTTAAACATTCCATGTTAATTGCGTTAATTAAACAGAAACAGGTGTAAGGGTACTGAGGGGATCATATTGTTTTCAAGTCTAGTTCTTAGAGGAATGGTCTCAAATAATGTTTCAGGTTAATGTAGGGTAAGATTAATGATTATCTGTGTATATACTTTTTTGTGTGTGTGTGTGGTACGTGGGCCTCTCACTGTTGTGGCCTCTCCCGTTGCGGAGCACAGGCTCCGGATGCGCAGGCTCAGCGGCCATGGCTCACGGGCCCAGCCACTCCGCGGCATGTGGGATCCTCCTGGACCGGGGCACGAACCCGTGTCCCCTGCATCGGCAGGCGGACTCTCAACCACTGCACCACCAGGGAAGCCCATGTGTATATACTTTTGACATTAGTTGAAGCAATGGGATGGATAATGTGGACAGAGATAGCAATTGTTAGAAATTAACGCCTGTGCCATAGGTATAGAAATAGTGTCTTGGGTTCAGATCCTAGTCCATTTCAATTACCCGCATGACTTCAGTTGAGGTTATTTATTTTTTATTTTTTAAATTTTTTTAAATCTTTGGAAAGGATCCTCTAGCCTTAGCATTTAATATTTTTACCATTGTGAAGGTCTACTTTTTTACAGGTAGTTTAAGTCCCTCATGCTATTGTGAAGGTTATACTCTACATCAAAAGCCTTCAGCCTCTTAGGTGACTAATTTGTTCCTCTTCTCCAGACCAGATACTTTTCTCTGAAAATTTCATCAGATCTTATGTCATTTATCATTTATCATTTATCATCTTCATTACTTTTCTGGACCAACCTGTAGGGGGTGCTTAAAAGGTCTTATGTTAATGAGGTCTTCGTAGTTAAGAGTGTGTGTTTTAGGTTGTAGGGTAGCACACAGAGGTTTACTTTACTGAGCTGAATGTTATGCATTAGCATAGAGCTTGTTCTACTCAGAAACAGCAGCTCCCAATTTCTCTTAAAGTTTCTCTTGGGAGAATCTGAAAGTTTGAAAATTGGAAAATCATTGTAGAACTTTCTGAGGCTTTTCACCAAACATTTACAAATTCTTGCTTCTGCTTCAGGTAATGATAACAGGGGCTTATAGGAACTTTTTAATTGTCAGTAAATTATTTATGAGAATAGTTACACTTCTTTTTGTACTGTTAAGAAGATGTGTTGCTTTTTGTTTTGTTTTTGTATGTATGTAAGTGGGGTTTTTCTTCCCCTTATTTTTAGTGACAAAACATAAAGGTACTGAGAAAAGAGAGTCCCCTTCACCAGCACCCAAGCCTAGAAAAGTAGAGTTATCTGAATCAGGTAAGTGTTTTTTGTTTGTTTTGGTTTTTTTAAGCTGAATTAGATTCTGGTTAAAGATTAATTATACGATATGGCTTAATGGTTAAGAGCTAGGACTTTGAAGTCATACCAGCCTGTTTGAATCCCCAGCTCCACTAACTACTTTTTGTTTGTTTTAATAATTTATCTGAGCCTCTACTTTTTTTTTTTTTCATCTCTGAAATGCAGATAACAGTACCATCCTTTAGGTCTTTGGTTGTTAACTGAAATAATGTTTATAAAGTGCTTGGCATGCAGACCGAACTGTCACAAATGCCTAAATAAGTTTATTTTTATTATATTTAGTGAAGATAGTCTAAGTTAGCATTTAAATTGGCATTTTAAGCTCCTCCTTTATTAAAAAAGAGTAGCTGTATTGCTTGACCCAACCAGATAAAGGTTTAGGAGACCATTTCCCAATTCAAATATGTTACATTTTCTGTATGCATGACTAAAGAAACACTTTCTAAATGCATCCATCTTTCAGAAGAAGATAAAGGTGGCAAAATGGCTGCAGCAGATTCTGTGCAGCAGAGACGCCAATACAGACGACAGAACCAGCAGTCTTCCTCTGGTATGGACACTGGTTACATTTTTTTCTTTCTGCATATCCTAATAAAAATACTTAAGATAAAAATATCCGAAAGTGTAGTGAATGTATCAATACTTAGGAGAAATATTTTTGTGCCTGTGTATAAATATGTTAGGAGGAAGTGTTAGTACAATAGTTAAAACAGGAATAGAAATTGGAAAAGTATATTTCTTTCCTCAACCCTGTCTTACTCCCCAAAGCTTTTATTCAGAAATTTTCTGTGCATGTATAAGTATCTGTGGTTTAAAAAAAAAAAATCCTACAGGCTCAAACTGTAGATTATATTGCCTGCCTATTTAACCTACTATAGCTAGACATCTTGCCCTGTTAATTCTTAAGGATCTACCTCATTTATTTACCAGCTGCAGCATTTTTAAAATTTTGATAATATGCTGTCATCTGTTGAGCCACTCGCCTATTTGGACATTTAGGTTATTTCTAGTTTTTTTGTGTGTTTGTGCTTATGTGAGTATATCTGTAAAATAGTAATTAGGAGGGGAACTTCTGAATTAAAAAGTACGTACGCAGAAACCTGATTTTTAAACCAGATATCCTGGTTTTATTCGCTTAGTTGGTATTTGTGACTGAGTCTAGGCACTACCTTTGCTTTTCATTTATAAAAATGGAAACCAAAGCATCCCACAGGGACATTAAGTCAGTTAAAAGCCATACAGCTTTTGCAACTCTTTAAGATGAGGTTAATCATGGAAGTGTTTGAAAATGCATGTAAGTTTTGGATATTTTTTGGTATTTGGGACTTGTTAGTTATTTTAAGTTAAGGAAACCATGTACAAATGAAGTGTTTCTCTTTGCAGTTCTTGACTGTTACCAGGCCTGTAGAAAATGTCACATACATTTTGTTTGTTTGATAAATAATAGGGATATGAAGTAAATTATTCAAATGCTAGTAAGACTTTCAGTAGCCTTAAAAGTACATAGAGTAACAAGAATTAAATAATGCTTGAGATGCTTTTTAAGCTTTACTTAGTTATCTGGAAGATCACTAGATTTATAAGGGACACTGTCTTGTTGGATTGTTCTGTGGAAATGATTTGTATAACGTGATTATATAATAACGTATATTTATGTATGCTTGACTTTCAAGTCATTAAGCACATATCGATATTACCTTTTTTCAGAACTGATGGCTGTATATGTGCTTGCTTATATTAGTGGACTTGATTTGCTAATTTGGACACTCCATCTGCTTAGATTCCAAAAACGTAGATAGACTCTTAAGCATAGACCTGATGTAAATTTTTGTTTATTGTGTAATTATAGATTCTGGCTCCTCCTCTTCCTCAGAAGATGAGCGACCCAAAAGGTCCCATGTGAAGAATGGTGAGGTAGGCAGGCGGCGGAGACATTCCCCTTCCCGGAGTGCCTCTCCATCACCTCGAAAGCGCCAGAAAGAGACTTCCCCTCGGTAATGTCTTCAGTGGTGTTCTGTAGTTGTGATAAAACTTCATAACTTAAGGGATGGGCTGTGGGCTTATTTAGAATTTGCTTAACTCCTTGCTTTCAAGAACTCACAGTAGGAGATGGTCAGATTTGGGGGGTATTTGGGTTTTCTTTGTTCCGTGGTCATTACTATTTAATGAGAACTTAGTAAGTTTTGTACCAGTATGTCAAACGTGTGCATGACTAGAATAGACCAGTTAAATCATAGCATTAACTCCTGACCATGTTTGAATATCTAAAAAAATATATCTCCATTAGTGATACTTAACTCCATTGAAGTAATTAATTTGGTGAATGGAATTCTTGACATTTGTTTTTTTCCACTGCTCTCAGGATGCAGATGGGAAAGCGATGGCAATCGCCAGTGAATAAAAGGTTGGTTAGATGCTATTTTGTAAATTAGGATTACATGTCAAAGTTTGAGTGACTTAATTTACTGTTTAGGTAACATCCCATTCTGACGTTTACAGGGTATGACTGTGGAGAAGTTCCTCAATTGTTTTGGTTTGATTATATTTTCTTACACATCAAAATAATGATAAAAACATACACAGTGTTCATTTTAGAGCATCATTTGGATTTAGAGTTTTGTGCACTTACAGTGTATTTGTTAGTCTTCTGTTTTTTGAGGTCTTTCCAAGAGATAGGACAGTAGTAATAGTTCCTTAGATTTAGTGGGAACAGACTTTGTGGTGACTATAGGGAAGGCAAGAAAAACATGGGAGAAACATTTAAAAGATTAAAAAATGACTGTGAGGCTTTGGCCCTGTTCAGTGTTTCCTACAGTAGAAAGGTAAGTTGCATATCCTTTTGGAACCTGTTTGGTCATCAGGGTCTTTGTGACCCTAAGGCCATAATATTTTAGAGCCAGGTGATACATAGAAATCTCTAATTCAGGCGTATCTCATAAGTGAGAAAACAGGGGCTCAGAAGTAGTAAGTGAGTTTCTTAGGGTTACAGAGTGACAAAACCAGATCTTAGACCTGTGCCATTGACTATACCATTTCACCATGACATTGTACTGTCTTTGCTAGTCTTCTGCTTTCTGAGGTCTTTGCTGTCACTAAATTTCTAACTATCCTTCCTGAAATGTTCACATTGTTCTTTTTATAGATCAGTTTTTGAAGCTGTGTTGTTTTAAGTAGTCTCACTGATTAATAAGAGTGTTTTCTTGGAAAGGTTCTTTGGAACCAGTTGGCAGTGTATATGATGGAGCAAAACGGTGTGTTTGCGCTGTGGAAGTAACTTACTTGACAAGAAAAAATAGAAACCTTAAAAAAAATTTAGGTACAAAGGTATTCTGTTCCCAACTGTGATTACTCCAGGTTTCTGTAAAATTGCTAGTACAGCAGCTAAAAAATTGCTTTACAAAATCAGGTTAGTGGTAAGATTCTGCCCCGCCCGCCCCCCCGCCGGTTATGGATAATGATGTTAGAGATTGCCATCAAGTCTCTAGGATTTGGAGATGGAGAAAGAATTGTTTGGGATCACACTTCAGTATTTATTTTTAAGAAGGGAAATACAGCCTGGCTTTGAATATTTCATATATAAAGTTTAAAGATTGAAAAATGCAGCATTTTTCATGCTTCTAAACATGTGTCTTTGGGTATTGAACACTCTTTCCTTAACAGTGAATGGTGTATTGATCGTACTTAGTATAAAAAGATAGTTGTTGCATCTATAATTTCTTGTCTTCATTACCAGCCTGACTAGTGAAGTGAGGTGATTCTGAAGAGGTCACTGCAGAGATCTCAAGCTGTCTTTGTCCTTATAAGACTTTTGTATTCCTACATACTCGAGGGCTGAGGGCTACTTCATGTTTTAAGGCTTATTGAAACTGGTTCTCGTGCAGTTTGGGTGGGGGGAGACCTCTGTACTCAACAATTTCTATACACAGTTGAAGGCTTGAGTTGGCACTAGTATTCACAGTAACTAGAAAATGTTTAGCCTTCTTCTTCTACTTCTTCCTCTTCTTTTAAACCCCAGATATGTATGCCATATCAGCTCAGGTAAGAAACTGTAGCCTTTAGGTCATAGAGCCATCGCGTGTCAAGATTCCAGTTATAAGTGATTATCAAATTTTTCTTGTAGTTCCTTTAAGTATGCTAGTTTGGTTTGTTTGGTTTTTTTTTTTTAGGTTATGGTTTTATTCTTATTCTCTTTTTGGCTTTTTCTCACATGGAAACAGGACATTGAAGGTCATCACTGGAAGGGACCTTTTAGTTATTCCAAGCCTTTCATTTTACAAATGAAACTGAGGCACAGAATAAATATCTTAGGTCATTAGTGTATTATAATAGATTCTAATCTGAGTTAAATTTTTTTTATGAGAATATTTTAAAAGAGAAATCACATAATCAACAGTAATAGCCTCTCTTGCTATTACACCTACTGATAACACATTGGGAGTTCTGCTTTGTATCATCTCAGCCTCAGAGTTTATGAGTGTAAACCTTTGTTTTTCTTTTTTGAGTCAAAACCCAAATGTCTTTTCCCGTTTGAAATCTTCATTACCTGTTGAAACAGTAGTCCACCCTGTTTCTCTAGGTTCTGTAATTCTCAGATTAGCCTTGCTAGTAAAGTGGCTTCTCCTTTACTGTTCTTTCTTGTAATTAATAATTTGGTGTCTATGTTTCATCTGAAGCTTATCTGTCCTGTAGTTTATATTTTAAATCTGTTCAGAGTGAGGTCTTAGTCCCCACAGGGCATAAGCAAATTTAAATTAAAAATTAAATTTACTAATGAATGTCAGAATTTTCATTGTTCTGTTAATGAACTCTCCTTAGTTTTAATGGGGAATCAAAACTAGTAAACTTTAGAAAATACTTCCAGATTCACAGGAAGCATCAATCCTGTACTGGGCAAGAAATTTAGAACTAATTACAGTTGACCCTTAAACAACATGTGTTTGAATTGTGTGACTCCACTTACATGCACATGGTTTTTTTTTTTTTTTTTACAATAAATGCATATTATAGTACTGCACGATCCTCGGTTGATTGAATCTGCCAGCGCAGAAGCCCAAGCCCCCCACATTGTTTAAGGGTTAATTGTATATTATTTGACTTGTTTGTATACACAAACTTGGCCAATAGATGTCAAACTGGCTTGGTATTTATTTTAGTATATCTGCTGGGAGACTACTATGAGTTAGTCCAGTTGATTATAATTGTATTTTTCAGGTGTGCTTTTTATGTTAATTGGTTAAATGCCTAACTGCTCAGAATTAAGGTCTGTGATTCTTATCTATATTTTAACCGCATTGCTCCCAGTGGCTTTAGTGCTCAGACAGCCTTGGTCCTTTGTCTTTGGGGTAGTGTTTTTAGTTAATAGTTTGCAACTGTTGAACTGTGGGAACATACTTTTTAAAAAATCAAGAACTTGGAGCAGTGACACCCAGACTTCGGGCCTTAAATATCTGTATTTGAACATTGTATTTTTCTAGGCTTTAGAACAGTTGTTCCTAACAAGGAATCAAAAATCACTTGAAGAACCTTTTTAAACATATACTGGCTAGACCATAGCCCAAACCTGGTGAACACAAATTTCAAATAAGCTTCCAAGCTGTTTCTGATGTACATTCTAGTTAAAAAGCAATGCTCTAAGGCAGTGTTTTCAGACTTTTTTCACCTTGCGTCATGTTAAGAATGTTTTATGTCATGACTCAGACTGCATATTTATATACAGAAACAAAAATTTCACAATACAAAATTTACTCTTACCACAAGTTAAAGCACTTTGTTTTTCTTTTCTTCCTTTCTTTCTTGCCTTTTTTTTTTTTTTTTTTTAAATCCTGGTTCTCACCCAGGGTCTTGACTAACTACACTGTAGTTTGAAAAACACTGCTTTGAGGGATAGAGTGAAAGCTGCTGCACTTTGGGTTGACAATGATTGAAACTAAATCATCTTGATCACTTAGTTATAAATGTTACTGACTCTGAATCAACTATAATTCTTCTTTGGTTTAGTGGTAGACGGAGGAGAAGCCCCTCCCCACCGCCTGCCAGAAGGCGACGTTCTCCTTCTCCTGCTCCTCCGCCTCGTCGACGCAGGTCTCCCACACCACCACCACGACGCAGGTACTTTATCACGTAGGCTAGTGGGAGCTAAAGGGAGCAACTTTGAATCTTTGTGATTGAAATATTTTATTCGAGTGGCATGCACAGCTGTTTACAAAATACCACATGGTATACAATCCCAGTTACATGAAAAGTCCAGAACACATGACTCTGTAGAGATAGAGAGTTATTAGATAAATGGTGCCTAGGGTGGGATGGGAATGGGGAGTCATGATGGTTGAACACTGTGAATATAGTTGACCCTTGAGCAAGGAGAGGAGTTAGGGGCACCGACCCTCCACGCAGTTGAAAATCTGAGTATAACTTTACAGTTGGCCCTCCGTATCTGCAGATTCAGCCAACAGCAGATTGTGTAGTACTGCAGTAAGTATTAAAAAAAAAATCCACATATAAATGGACCCATGGAGTTCAAACCCATGTTCAAGGGTCAACTGTATACTAAAACAATTGAAATGCACACTTCAAATGGGTGAATTTTATGATTTGTGAACCACATATCAATAAAGATGTTAAATTAAAAGGCAGGATCACTAGTGATTACAGAGGGAAAAAATATTAACTTTATAGTGGGGAGTTAAGTTTTGCTTTTTGGAACTTTCTGAATTTTTTTTCTCTTCAAATATTTTCGATCCATGGTTGGTTGAATTTGTGGATACTGGATCTTTGGACACAGAGCGTTGACCCTGTCAGACAAACCCAAATTGAAAGCCATTTTACAAAGTAACTGATGAGTACTCTTCAAAAAAATGTCAATCATGAGAGGGAGAGAGACTGAGGAGCAGTTACAAATTGGCAGAAACTAAGGACACGTGACAACTAAATGCAATGTAGGATCCTGATTTTTGGAACCTGGAACAGAAAAAGGACATTAGTAGAGAAAACTGGGGTGACATTAGTATTTTAGTTAATACCAAGGTTAATTTCATAGTTTTGGTAATTTTTCTGTAGTTATATGGGATGGTAAGTGGAAAGTCTCCACTAATTTTGCAACTCTTCTGTAAATCAAAAATGATTTCAAAATAAAAGTTAGGGGGAAAAAAATTTTTAAGAGCATTGCTCAAACACATTATCAAGCGGTATAGTTGCTGCTACAACTCCTGAATGGCCATTATGTGGCAGGTAAAGTGGTAGATGTTTTATGTACTTCATGTCTCCTCAAGATGATCTTGCTTGGTATTCCCATTTTTCAGGTGAGGAAATGGGGGTTCAGAGTTATTAAATATGAGGGCAAAATGGAAAACTCTATGGTGTTGCCCAATGTATGGCCTATCCCAAAGCTGATTTTTAGGCAGGAAAATATTTTGAGCTCAAGGTCTGAATGTTTCAGGAGAAAATCAGGCCATTGGAACTAAATGTTTTATTGAGGTTTAATTCCTGAGAGGCAAGTTAGGGTTATGTAGGGATTAAGCATTAAGAGGAAGGCCAAGTTGAGACTTTGACAGGGATGCGTTCTGCCTAGCAGTAGACTTCCATTGAATACTATTTTGACGCACAAAAAATGTAAGTCTGTCTTGGTGGGGGCAGGGTAGAGATGCCTTTTAAAGCTGTGCAAGTGAATGCTAATTATTAATTCAGAGTCCAAACACCAGTTTAGAGAGGGTACCCCCTACACAGGAGAGCTCTTTAAAGCACAGACTTCCTGAGTTCAAGTTGAACACGGTCAACAGAGTCTTGCTAATGTAGTTATCTAGTTGCTACATAGTGATAATGGATTTTCAGTTTCCTTAGAGCAATGCCAGGTTCTCTTCTAAAAAAATACTAAGTTGATTTTATATGGATTGTGCTAAATGACTTTGTGTGTGGGGGGGGGGGGGGCGGGGTACGCGGGCCTCTCACTGTTGTGGCCTCTCCTGTTGCGGAGCACAGGCTCCGGACGCACAGGCTCAGCGGCCATGGCTTACGGGCCTAACCGCTCTGCGGCATGTGGGATCTTCCCAGACCGGGGCACGAACCCATGTCCCCTGCATCGGCAGGCGGACTCCTAACCACTGCGCCACCAGGGAAGCCCATGCTAAATGACTTTTGACAAATTTGAATTCAGTCTGAAAACTAAATTTCTCCATTAATCACAATGACCTATTTGTAGTCATCTAGGATAAACAGGAATTTACTAAGTGATTTTTTTGTTGTTGTTACCTTAAATGAGTTTAAACACATGACATTTCCACTTAGAAATATTCTCTCTCTGTGTGGTGCTGTATAAGTACATAGTTTTCTTTGCATTCTGTTTCTACTCTGTTGGACCGTTTATTTTTCCTAGGACTCCTTCTCCTCCCCCACGTCGTCGCTCACCTTCCCCAAGAAGATACTCTCCTCCAATACAGAGGAGATATTCTCCTTCTCCACCTCCAAAGAGAAGAACGGCTTCACCCCCTCCCCCTCCTAAACGAAGGCCATCACCGTCTCCACCACCAAAGCGTCGGGTCTCCCATTCGCCACCTCCCAAACAAAGAAGCTCCCCAGTCACCAAGAGACGTTCGCCTTCGTTGTCATCAAAGCATAGGAAAGGGTCTTCCCCGAGCCGATCTACCCGGGAGGCCCGGTCACCACAACCAAACAAACGGCATTCGCCCTCACCACGGCCTCGAGCTCCTCAGACCTCCTCAAGTCCTCCAGCTGTTCGAAGAGGAGCATCGTCATCACCCCAAAGAAGGCTGTCCCCATCTCCAAGTTCTAGGCCCATTAGGAGAGTCTCCAGGACTCCGGAACCCAAAAAGATAAAAAAGTAAAAATATTTTATCCTTTTTGGTTAGGAACACTAACTTGCATAGCTCTTTATGCTTGGAAGCCCCCCACCCCCCAACTGAGAAATCACAGAAAAGAATAGTTGTGAATACAAACTTTAAGGCAAATTCTAGGTCCTATTCGTAGATCCTTTCTGTTTTCAGGATAGTTCCTCATGGTATAAGCTACATGCCGTAGGATTTTACTTGGTTCTTAGGGATATCAGGCTTATTGAGTCTGTTTCCAAACCTAGCTCTGAAGTGATGCATAGGATATTTCTTGCATGTCTATGTAAGACTGATAAAAGCAGTCTTAAATATAGGAACTGGCATTACTAATTTCATACAGGAAGAATCATTAACAGAATGGATAGAGGATTGTGGAGCTTGAACTACTCTCCAGGAGACTTAGGTGGTAAAAATTTGATAAGTGTTAGTATAATCAACCAGCAGACTAAGTGCTGTGAGATACTTAAAGTTCATTATCTGGTTGTATAATGGTAGTTGGTTGTTTTCTCTTAAGAAAGAAGGATCTGTGCTTTTGGATATTAAATGTTTTATTTTTTCCCTCTGTTTCTAGAGCTGCCTCACCAAGCCCTCAGTCGGTAAGGAGGGTCTCATCTTCCCGATCTGTCTCGGGATCTCCTGAGCCAGCAGCTAAAAAGCCCCCAGCACCTCCATCCCCTGTCCAGTCTCAGTCACCCTCTACCAACTGGTCACCAGCGGTACCGGTTAAAAAGGCTAAAAGCCCAACACCAAGCCCATCACCGGCAAGGGTATGTCTGCCCTGTTTTGGACATCTTTTATAATTATACGTGGTCACTTGGAAGGAGAGAATTTTTTGTCTTTTGTAGTTCAGAGGAGCATTACTTTCTGTGGTTCAGATGGACTTCAAAAGGAGGCACAAGTTAAGTGGTGGTGTTTGCATCACAGTCCATGCTTAGTACTCTAGACATCCACTAATTTGTGATATGTCTAATACTGTTATCTTGGTGGTGAAGACTGGATTATGTAGACAATTTAGAAAAACAAAAAAATTACCCTTGATTCTGTTATCTAGGAGAAAAATAGTTTAGCGTTTGTGCTGTTTTCTCTAGTGTTTGACAGGTTTTGGGATAGTTATGGTCACAATCAATAAAAATTTCAATCTTAGATCATGTCTATTAGTCTGATTACATTTTTATATAGAAAAAATACACTTTATCACAAGAACATACCAAAATGTCGACGGTGGTTATATGTTAGAAGGAGAATGATGCGTGATCTTAATTTTTCTTCTTTACATCTTAATGGTCTTATTTTTTCCTACAGTGTAAATACATTATTTCTGTAATAAAAAATGAACCTCACAACTTGTGAAATGTTAGATGGAGTGGAAAGTACTTTGTTGTCCCATATAGCCTGATCTTTGGCAAGCTACATAGATAAGAATAACACTCTTGTTTTTACATTGTCAAGCTTAAATATCATTGGGATATTAAAATATCAGAGCTTAAACTGTTTTCTTTGTGATTCATTAATCTAATCATGGCAGCTTTCTGTATTGTATAAAATCAGTGGTGGATGTCCATCTTAATAGGATTGAATTATTGTGCAGACTGACTGGATTGAGGAATTTTAAGTAATTGCTTAGAAATGTGAGATTTAAAAATTATAGACTAGATGCAATTATAGCAGAGCCAACCCTTTGCTTAAATTTGGAATATATGTGGTGGAGAACAATGTACCCACATTCTAGAGATAGATCAGACAGTGATTAGAGATGTGGCATTCATACACGCTTGTATTTAGGATAATAGCTATTAAAAGCCTACATGTTAGGCTGGTATTGTGGGTGATTTACAGATATTCCCATTTAACTTTTGTAACAGCTTTATCAAGGATTGTTATACCCATTTTGGGTTGACAAAAAGGCCTCAGAACACGTCAGGCAATTTGAGGTCAACTAGTTTAATAGGTTCAGGAACCAGAATTCAAATCAGGTCTAGTTGAGTTCAGAGACTTTTCTTCCTGTTGCACATGGTGCTTTTCCTTACATATGGAGGTAGACCCTGACTCAGGCCAGTCTTGGAGACCTGATTCATAGCTTGTGGTTGGGAGGCCTGGTTTAATGTGAAGTTAGTTGGGGAAATTTTTAAAAAATCATTTATCTTCAAGGTCTGTTTTAACTCTTGGAAGTCTTTGCTTTCAGTGGTGGTTCCCATCTTTTAGGAGTACTTTTCTTAGTGTTGATTGGCCCTGGGTCTTCTTTCCCCCCTGAAGCCGTATGAAATCCTGAGATTAGTCCAATTGCTTATTCCCTTGAAGAAATAAAATGTTTAGTTCGACAGGTTGATTTTATTGTTTTGGGTTTTCTGGATTTCTAGAATTCAGACCCAGAAGGAGGTGGAAAGAAAAAGAAGAAAAAGAAGGACAAGAAACACAAAAAGGATAAGAAGCACAAGAAGCACAAAAAACACAAGAAGGAAAAGGCTGTAGCTGCAGCTGCTGCAGCTCCTGTGACCCCTGCAGCCATTGCTGCTCCCACAACCGCGTCAGCACAGGAAGAACCAGAGGCAGAGCCAGAGCCTAAGAAGGTATTTACGAACACTCTTACAGTGTGTACAGATAGCTGAATCATTTGGTATTGAGAAGTAGCTAAGTAATTTTTTTCTAATAATTGGATGCTCAGCTGTTAACTCTTTTCTGATCGGTTTCTCTATGACCACCTACCAAGAGCAGGAATTTGCTAAGGCTAACGATAAGAATATGAATGGCATCCAAAAAGCTTAATGTATATTTTTTAAAAGAAATTCAATATAATTAAATATACCATAGACTTAACCCATTTAAAGTATAGTGATTTTATGGTTTTTTTGTGTATTCATAGAGTTGTGCACACATCACAAGAATTTTCTTTTTCTCTGTACTCAGCATCTCCCACCGGTGTCTCAAGATTTAACGATATGACCTTTTTGGCGTTTTTTTTTTTTTTATATATTTTTTTTTTTTAGGAGACTGAAAGTGAGGCTGAAGATAACCTTGATGACTTAGAAAAGCACCTGCGTGAAAAGGCCCTGAGATCAATGCGGAAGGCTCAAGTGTCCCCACAGTCCTAGGTGGAAATGTTTGTTATGATGTAAATTTTATTTGGTTTGTACGCAATTCAGTTTCAAAATTGCTAAAAATGTGTTTGAGCTTTAGACTATAACATTTGTTGTAATAATTGCTAGGTTGAAGTTCACCATGTAAAAAAAAAAGGGCATGGATTTACATTGCAAAAGGTGTCCACAGTGTATTAGTGACATTCTTTCATTGACAGCTGACATAAATTCATTTAGAGTGAAATATTTTAAGCCAAAAAAAAAAAATCCCCTTTTTAAAAAAGGGGGTTTAAATATTGTTGGCATTCTTATGGTTCCATTAAATGCCCCTGTCTATTCCCAGAGGTTTTTCTTTCTACTTTTTCTTTCTTTTTTCCTTTTTCTCATTTGAGTCTTAGCACCCATTTAAGTTATGATGCTTCCAACCTTGTATGGTTTTTGCAAGCTTTCCCAGAAATAAGACCACTGTTGAACTACCACAAAAGTATAAATGAATATTTTAATGCCACAATCTTTCCTGTTGCCTGTGGAGTCTCTGCTGAAATGAATCAGGATTCGAGCTCTAGGATGAGACAGAAAATGAAAGCATGTTGTTTGCCAGGACACTGTGGGTTTATATTGATGTGTAACAAGTTGATTTGGAACACTGGAATTTCACTCTGTTCTGTTTATTTTTATTTTTTGTAAAGGCAGTTAACTAGTCCCAGGAAGGATCCTTCAGTTACATAAAATTTTGTTTTATGAAACGTCATGGCTCCATTCATAATTTTGTCTTGTTCTATCGATTGGTATATACAACTTTCAGAGCTCTTGTATTTGGAAAGCTGGAAGGGCCCAGACTTTGAAATAGTGTCTTGTTTTCACTGTTTTTGTTTTGTTTTTGTTGGGTTTTTTTTTTGTTTTTTTTTAAACTAAAGCTATATAAAGCTTGTGGATTAAACAATAAATTTCTAAATTTAAAAATGTTGGCCACTCACTTTTACTTACCCATCTCAATACGGCAGGAAACCTACCTTAGAAATCTTACAGTGCCTTTACCCCCTTGGCACCTTTGGCAGAGTGAGGATTAGACAAGGGAAAAACGAGGTGATGAAATTGTTTTACCATCTTTATTTTAGTAATTAATGTGATAAATGCCATGAAGGGAAAGCACACAGTGAGATTGCAACACATATAATGGGCTAGTCAGCCAGGCATAGGGGAAGTTTCAGGCAGAGCAAACAGTATCTGTACACCCCAAGACAGAAGAAGCCTGGCACATTCCAGGAAGCGAACGAAGGTTAAGAAATGACTGGAGCAACCTCCCTCTATTGGGGGGGGGTGTGTGTGGTGTGGTGTGGTGTGAGCAATATAATTTGAGGAAACTTGGGAGTTGATAACATTGTATAAGGTAAAACAACAACATTCATAAGAAAGAAGGAATTTTTGGCAAGTGAATCTAAGCTTAGCAAGTTGTCACATAGGCAGTTAATTTGATTATAGTTTCTGGTAGTTGAAGCAAAAAGAAGGAAAATGCCTACATGTCTTAATTTCAGGAAAACTTAGTGGGCAGTTTTTTATCTAAAGGATATGGACATGGAGGGGCTATTTTTACAGGTGGGTTTTTAGAGTGATTTGTAACAAGGCAAAAGCTTATTAATGAAGCTGCTTTTGTAGCGACTGAACTAAGGTATCTAGAGTGACTCTCCAACCTTGATAGAATCTTACATGTGTCTGCGGCAACTTAGAGCTTTCAGGGATCTTCCACATGACTTCCTTTTGACTTTATAATTCTGTGATGTAGGAAATGCACAGAATATTCCAGTTTGTGCTTGTTTTTTGTTTGTTTTTTGGCCACTGAGCATGTGGGTTCTTAGTTCCCCAGCCAGGGATCGAACCTGTGCCCCCTGCATTGGAAACGTGGAGTCTTAACCACTGGACCGCCAGGGAAGTCCCCAGGATATCCGGTTTCTAAGATGGTTGCAGCTGATTTACCCCTTTCAGTATGAACAAACAAATGAACATCACTGGGGTACTTGGAATCTATCTAGCCATTCACTCATTCAATCCATTTATTCACTTGTCCCATTTATTCAACACGCTTTCATTCCTCCACTTGACTGAACTGCTTGTTAAGGTTAGCAGTAACTTCCATTTTGCCAAAATGAGCGATCAATTCTCCATCCTTTACTAGCCTTCTTGGCAGGAGTTGACTCAGTCATTCACTCCTTTGTCGACACACTTCCTTCTCTTGGGTTCTAGGGGGCAACACTGGTTTACCTTCTAGATGCAGCGCTAGTTTTCCTCCTACCTCAGTAGCTCTTTCATCTCTAGTGGATCCTTTGAAACGTGAAGTGATGGAGTTTGTAGGGAATGCCACCAAGGACACTGAATCCCTAGTCCCTTAAATGTCTTTTTGTGTGTCAAAGTTCTTTCCCGTCTAGACTTCCTGACCTAGACCTCTATCGAGCTACCTAGTTAATAACTTCATTTGGATGTCTAAAAGGCATACCGAATTGAACATATCCTCTGATTTATCTGTCCCATTCAGTACCTGTCATTCTCATTTACTCAAAATTGAGTTGATACTGTCAGTGGCAGCATTGTCCACCCTCCAATCCTCATGCACACAAGGCCATTCTGTTCCCAGCAGCCTGTCATGATAGTACCGCTCAAAACCCTCAGCTCCTTTTTTCTGCTTCAGAGTAAAATCCAAATTTCTTACTCTGGCCTGCAAGACCCAGTAGCACCTAGTTTGGCACCTTCATCTCTACTCCTCAGTCTGCTCAAGCCATACCTACCTCCTTGCCCTTCCTTTAAACCTCTCTCGGGGCCTTTGTCCTCACTGCCGGATCTGACATGTTTACTTTGTTTTCTTCAGACACTTGTCTGAAGAACAACTTCGTCTCCTCTGTTTTCATCTATAGCAATTATTACCACCTGAGATGATGTTTTTGGTCCTTAGGAACTTGGTCTTGTATGTGACTGTGTCCCCAATGCCTGGTACATCGTAGAAGGACAAATGCTCGATGAACCGATGAGTAAATAAGTTTAATTGACCGTCATTGCCTCTGTACTTGCAAGGCACTACTAGGGCTTGAGGTAAAGAAAATGAAGACATGGTGATTGCTGCTCTCTAGTATTTGCCCACTGGGGGTAAAACACATGCAAACAATTTGGAGTGGACAAGAACATAGAGTTTGGTAGACCAGGGTTTCTAGCACAGCTTTCTACAGTGTGACCTTGGTCAAGTTATTTGGCCTCTAAGTGCTGCCATTTCTTCTCTCCGAGTTAAATAATGGTGGAATCTACTTCAGAGTTGTTTTTGAAGGGTTAAGTGTGATAGTTGATACCTATAAAGCAATGATAGTACGAAGAGGTTCCCATTTTCTTAGCTAACGTAATATGTGGTCATTCTAGTAACTATGGTAAATTTTAGTTTGGATGTCTAAAAAGGATTTTAATTAATCATAGCCCTATTTAATGTAATTTTTTCTTTTTTTTCTTTTTAATAAAATTCACCATTTTAAAGTGTGCAGTGCAGTGGTATTTAATATATTCACAAGGTTATGCAACCATCACGACTACCTATTCCAGAATATTTTGATCACCCTAAAAAGAAACTGCCCATTAGCAGTCACTTTCCATTCTACTGACAGTCCCATCAGCCCCAGCTCCTGGCAACTACTTTCTGTCTATAGATTTGTTTATTCTGGACATTTCACTGGAATTATACAGTATGTGGGCTTTTGTGTCTGGCTTCAATCATTTAATATGTGTTTAAGGTTCATCCATGGTACTCCATTTTTTTTTTTTAATTGCTGAGTGGTGTTCCCTTATATGGATATGCCGTATTTTGTTTATCCACATCAGTTGCACATTTGAGCTGTTTCCACTTTCCAGCTCTTATGAATAAAGCTGCTGTGAACATTCGGCATACAAGTTTTTATGTGGACATATGTTCTCTTGGGTGTATATACCTGGGAGTGGGATTGCTGGGTCATACTTAACTTTTTAAGAAACTGCTAGACTATTTTCCAAAGCAGCTACACTATCCGAACTTCTTACTAGCAGTGTATGAGGGTTATTATTTCTCCACATCCTTGCCAACACATGTTATCTGTCATGTTGATAATAACTATCCTAGTGGGTGTGGACTAGTATCTCATTATGGTTTGATTTGCATTTCCCTGACGGCTAATGATGTTGAGCATCTTTTCATGTGCTGACAGACTTCAATGCCTTTTTTTTTTTTTTTTTTTTGCGCGGTACGCGGGCCTCTCACTGTTGTGGCCTCTCCCGTTGCAGAGCACAGGCTCCGGACGCGCAGGCTCAGCGGCCATGGCTCACGGGCCTAACCGCTCTGCGGCATGTGGGATCTTCCCGCACCGGGGCACGAACCTGTGTCCCCTGCATCGGCAGGCAGACCCTCACCCACTGCGCCACCAGGGAAGCCCCAATGCCATTTTTTTTTAATTGGGTATAATTGATTTACAATGTTGTGTCAGTTCCAGGTGCACAGCAAAGCGAATCTGCCACACAAATACATATCTCCACTCTTTTCCAGATTTCCTTCCCATATAGGCCACCGCGGAGCACTGAGTAGAGTTCCCTGCACTACACAGTAGGTCCCCATCAGTTATCTATTTTATATATAGTATTCAGTGCCACATTAAACACATTTGTATCTGTATGAGAATATTTCTGAAATTGTGGCTATAGGACTCTCAGAGTTTCTGCAGAGTAGAGCTGATAATGCATTTGTAAAGTGCTCTGTGGAACTTTCATACCCATTTTGGAGGCTGGGGCTGGGGGGCTATGGCCAAGCAAAAATTTGTTCCCACGTTTGTGAAGAGGATCAGGAGACTAAGGGAGAGTGTGACTTACTTAAGGTACATGCGGGTCTAGTTGATATTGTCTCTCCCACCATCTGATAAAGAACGCTGTTTTTCCTCAATATACCTGTCTGGTATTGTAACAGAATCACGTTAGACGACGAATGTAGAAAATCTGCCCAAATATGTGTGGTTCTTCAAAAGGCATTGACATTAAGGATGGAGCTTATTACTCTGAAAAATTACTCTGAAGAAGTTTGGAAGTTGAAATTTGAAAGGCATTAATGTCCTGAGGACCCAACTCTGCTCCTTCCTTTGAAAGACCAGCTCCAAAAGTCTGTAAGACGTTTTTGCCTTTTGAAAGCTTATTTGCTGTATTTTTCATTTGAAAGTTCCATCTTAGCTCATACCAAACATTGTCTTCTGGCTCTTAGGAACTCAATTATTGCTGTACCCCTAAGTGGTCTTCCGTGCAAATCCGTTTTCAAAGGAAAGATGATAGGATCTGAAATACAGGTTTTTCCTGTATTTCTTTGCAAAAATCTTCCACATTTGTCAATATATAGTTAAGTTGGCAGGCCTTCACATCATAAGAGGTTTTTGCCAAGATGGCCTTTTATTTCAGGTGTATCATGGGAGGAGAAGCTGATGTGCTGATTCTTAAAGAGTGGTGCCACGTGCACAGAGTATACGGATGCCTCTCACCAGGTAGGCCAGTCATCAACTCTTCATCTGAAACTTCATTAAGGAAGTGTTTTGCAGACTGCAGGTTGAGACTCGGCAGTGAATTGTAAAATTGAATGAGTTGCAACCAGCATTAAAATAAAAAAATGAAATCGTAAATTTAAGTGTGAATCACACATAGTAGGTTAAGTATTATTTCATGGTGTGTGTGTGCCTGTGTGCTTGTGTGCATATGTATGCTTGTGAACTGGGTTACCATGTAAAATGTATTCTAATGTGATTGATACAGTCAACAAAATGGAAAGCCGTTACCTTACAGGTCACCTAGTCTACCAGTTTGTAAACTGCCCTGCAGAGTCCTAAGTGGGGAGAATTATGATTCAGATTTTCTCTGTAGGATGGGGCCACTAGTAGTACTGATCTTTGTTGGGGGATTGAGAGATGATACAGGTAAGCTTTGCAAGGGCTTTGCTCTGCTTTTTTTAAACTTTGAGCTTCCCTGTTGGATTCTTTTTGATAAAAGGTTCTGCAACCAAAAACCATGCGAAAACCACCCATCTAGCCTAGGCCTTGTCATGGGAACCGACTGCCCCAAGGTAAAGCCACGGCTCCCCCAGGTGCCATGCCACCCCCTCAGACTGCCTCAGCCAGGGGGCTATTGAGGGCACCCAGCTTTAATTCTGCTGTAGCGAAAGGAAACAGACTGAGAGTAACCAGGTGCCTCTGAAGCAGGGGTAGAAGTAGCTCTCGGGATATTGGAGATGTGGAAGGAAAAACCCCAAAATAGGAAACAATGTGCAGGAGTGGCCTTTGTGAACCCCAAAGTCCCACATCTGTTCTTTCCCTAGTGCATAACCGGGTAGAGACCCTTCTAGCAATTTAAGCATGGAGGCTTTGGCTTACATAGCCAACATGAGCAGAGGGGAGTGGTAAGCCTGACTGGTCTGGGCCCTGCCTGGAGGAGGACGCTCACGCCACCGACCATCGGGACCCATCCAGACAGCCAGGATGTGCAGAGCAGCCGCCAGGTACCCTGTGATTTCCCACGTTTGTTCCTTTGCTTTTCTCGTGCTATTCTCTGCCTGGGATATCCTTTCTGGTCTCCTAATGTCCTAATCCTTTTTGGACTTAGAGACGTATTTACGATGATGGTTTTTAACTCAAAAAAATACATATTCACTTTTAGAGAATTTGGAAAACAAAAAGAAACAAATTGGGAATTCCCTGGCGGTCCAGTGGTTAGAACTCGGCGCTTTCACTGTGGGGGCCTAGGTTCAATCCCTGGTCTGGGAACTAACATCCTGCAAGCCATGTGGCATGGCCAAAAAAAAAAAAAAGAAAAAGATTGTTGGCAATCCCATCATCCAGATATAACCAAGGACACCTACCTCAGGTCAAGTACTCTACCTGACTACACTCAACCTTCCCTGAGCTCCCCTCCTCTAATATATGGAACAAACTGGGTTCCCCCCCCCCCATATATTTAGAAGTACTGATGTAGCTACAAACATCAGGATCAAAGCATGTATACATAATGTTTAATATTCTTTTTTCCATTGGGCAGATCATGAACTAAAATTGCAGAATACATTTTAAATGTCGTTGTTGTACAACCAGGAAATTCAGAAAATAGATAAAAGAAAGTGAATTACCCCATGCCAACATCAAAACAGCTACAGTTCTCCCTTTTGTATATTTCTTATTGTCTTTTTTTTTTTTTTTTTTAAATGTTAGGGCTTCCCTGCTGGTGCAGTGGATAAGAATCTGCCTGCCAAAGCAGGGGACATGGGTTCAAGCCCTGGTCTGGGAAGATCCCACATGCCGCGGAGCAACTAAGCCCGTGCGCCACAACTACTGAGCCCGCATGCCACAACTACTGAAGCCCGCGTGCCTAGAGCCCATGCTCTGCAACAAGAAAAGCCACCGCAAGGAGAAGCCCGCACACCACAATGAAGAGTAGCCCCTGCTCGCTGCAACTAGAGAAAGCCCGCGTGCAGCAACGAAGACCCAACTCAGCCAAAAATAAATAATTTTAAAAATGTTAGATGCTTCTATTTATTTAAACTCTTACCCTACAGATAAAATGGTAATAATGGCACCCACCTCACAGGGTTCTGAGGAGAATTAAATTGAGATGAATGGAAGGCAGACCCTGATCCAGTGGAGTTCATGGCACATGGCCGGGAATGGGGGGGTAGGAGCAGAGGGACAATCAAATAGTGATAAAACCATATGCTCAGGGACATAAAAGAGGGGAGCAGTGCAGCGCCACAATGGTCAGGAACAATGTTCTGCAGCAGCATCTCAGCCACAGACACACTGTGAGGCTAAGCAAGTGACTTTGCCTCCCTCAGCCTGTTTCCAGTTGGTTTTCTGTGAGAATTGTTCCACAGGTACAGTATGTTTGCTGCGGTTGTGTGGGGAGGTGAGCTTCACGTCCTCTGACTCTACCATCTTGATTCACCTCCAGCCTCAGTTCCTTCTCGTGTAAAATGGGCATAGATTCAATAAGATAATGTATGTCAAGGGCTTAGCTCATGCCTGGAGCATCATGAAGGCTTCATCAGTGAGAGTTATGGCCAAGTTTTATCAAAGCTTGGATGCTGGCAATAGGAGGATGCACCACCATCTATTAAATATCACGCCGTTCATTGTGAAGACGCATGGTGATTCCAGAGAGGTCAAAATGTGGAGGAAAAAATGCTTACATTGTATTTTATAATGTACATATATCTTACATTATATACAATGTTATGCACAGGAGGGTCTGGAACGCTGAAGCAGGAACACGTTCATCTGTCACACTCTCAATTTCTCTGTCCACGTCCCTACCGCCAGCTCCTTCATTTTGTCTCTCTCTCCTGTTCCAGCAGCTTCTCACATTCTTCCACTAGGTGGCGCCCGGGCCCTGGGTGCCCGCAGCGCGAGCTCACGCCCTAGAAGTTAGTCCGTCCCTCCCGCTTCCCCGTTTTCTTCCTCTTTCCTTTTCCCTCCATCCTTATCTTTCTTCCCGTCAGCGAGAGGCCCGATTTAGTGCTCAGAGGCTCTCTGGACGACTCCAGAGCTTGAAGAACAGCCACGGGGCCCTTGCAGCTCACCCAGTCCATCCCAATTTGGAATTCCTTACAGCTGGCCCCTAGCTGTCTCCAGTTCTCACTTGCACACCTTCAGTGACAGGAAACTCACCACTTTATGAGAATCCTGTTCTGGAAGGAATCCATGTAATAGTCATGCACTCGAGCTCTGAAGACAAACACAGCTGGGTTCTAATGTCTCAGCTTTGCTCTTTGCTCAGCGGGTGATTCAAACACTTGTCTGCTTTGTTGATGGGTGAGTCCCCAGGGCCTGACACAGGAAAGGCACTCATTTGGTAAATGAGTGAGTAAATGAACAAACTCAGTCATCTTCTGCATCGGTTTCTTCACCTGTGAAATGGGTTAATGATAGTATTTACCTCATAGACTTGTGAGGATTAAACACAACAGGACCAGAAACAGGCTTAGGCTCGTTTCTGGCACATAGTAAGTCTTCCATAAATATTCCTTTCATTTTCTTTTATAACTATGGATATCTCTATTCCTTTTATCTGAAAGTTCTCCTTTAGAGCAAATTGAATCCTGATCCCTAGGACTTCCACACACAGGCCTTGGTCTTAGCCCTGTCCCTTGGAGCCAAAAAGACCATATGCTCCCTTTTCCAAATGATTCAGGTCTGCAGATGTGTGTGCCTACTGTGCGCCAAGCACTGGGGTTACCAAGGCAAAGACATGACCACGGTCTCTTCCATTGGGTGCCTCTTTGTCTAGGCAGGGAAAGAGACAGCCAAGCAACAGTGGGTGCTCAGTGAAGAATTTGAATGAACAGTAGGACTTATTTATTGAGCCTTTACTGCACTTCATTTCATTCTTCCACCTGCATTCCTGGGCATTCTAACTCCATGTTATGGATGAAGGAACCAAGGCCCAGATAGGTCACATAAGCTGGTGAGTATAGATCCAGGATTCGGATGCTGCCTGATTGCAGAGGCCTCACCTTAACCTCTAAGCCCTGTTATCACTTCACTCTGGAGGATGCTCAGGCCCGTGGGAGATTTCCTGTTCCTGAGTATTCCACCACCACTACCATGACGTCATGGCTATTATGTGGCTTTCCAGCAACTGTTCCTCATCTCTTCCACCATCAGAGCCATATTTGGCTCTATTGGAATCCCATGTGATTGGCTGGGGGTTGCGGTGGCACCTGCAGCTCCAGGGGGGGCTCTGATGGCTTAGACCAAGGAATGCATCGTTCCCTTATCCTCGGTCACAAAGACGGACGCTACCTCAGCCAGAGCCGGTGATTTGTCAGAAGTCGGCATGGCTTTTAGAGGGGAGGAGCTGCTTTTTGCTTCTGCAGAACTACTGGGAGGGATACTGTTCCCTGGAGAGTCTGTTGAGGGAATGTGAGAGCTGGAGGTGCAGCCGCTCTTATGCCAAAAGAGGATCCCTTTTGAGGATGAAGCCAATATATGGAGGAAAGCAGAAGGCAGGGCCAAGAGACTTCATGGAGAAATAGAACCTGGTCTGTGCTTTTATGTTACTGTTGTTGTGTACAGAGCACCCTAAATTTAAGAGCTTAAAACAGCAAACATGAGACTTCCCTGGTGGCACAGCGGTTTAGAATCTGCCTGCCAATATAGGGGACACGGGTTCAATCCCTGGTCTGGGAAGATCCCACATGCAGCAGAGCAACTAAGCCTGTGTGCCACAACTACTGAGCCTGCACTCTAGAGCCCTCAAGCCACAACTACTGAGCCCACGTGCTGCAACTACTGAAGCCCATGCCCCTAGAGCCTGTGCTCTACAACAAAAAGAAGCCACCACAATGAGAAGGCTGTGCACTGCAATGAAGAGTAGCCCCTGCTTGCCACAACTAGAGAAAGCCTGTGAGCAGCAACGAAGACCCAACGCAGCCAAAAATAAATAAATATATTTTTAAAAAAGGGCTTCCCTGGTGGCGCAGTGGTTGGGAGTCCGCCTGCCGATGCAGGGGACACGGGTTCGTGCCCCGGTCTGGCGTGTCCGGAGCCTGTGCTCCGCAACGGGAGAGGCCACAACAGTGAGAGGCCTGCGTACTGCAAAAAACAAACAAACAAACAAAAAAACCACCAGGAAACATTTATTCCACACGGTTTGTGGTTGGGAATCTGGAGAGCCTAGATGGGTGGTTCTGGCTCAGGGTCTCCTGAGTTTATAGGAAGATGTTGGCTGGGGTTGCATTCATCTGAAGGCTTGACTGGGGCTGGAAGACCCACTTCCAAGATGGCTCATGTACATAATTGTTGGGAGGAGGCCTCGGTTTGTCACCAAGTGGGCCTCTCCATGGCAGATGGCTTCCCCCGGAGAGTTGGGGGCGGGAAAAACAGTGCCTTCTAGAACCTAGTCTCTGAAGTTGCATGCTCTCATTTCCACTTTTTTCTATCCTCCAGAAGCAAGTCACTGAGTCCAGCCCACACTCGAAGGGAGAATAATTAGGCTTCGTTTGAAGGGAGTGTTGAAGTATTTGTGGATTATTTTTTTATTTTTTAATGGATACTTTTTTAAAAAATTGAAGTATAGTTGATTTACAATGCTGTATTTGTTTCTGGTATACAGTAAAGTGACTCAGTTATATATACATATTCTTTTTCATATTCTTTTCCATTATGGTTTATTACAGGACATTGAATCTAGTTTTCTGTGCTATACAGTAGGACCTTGTTTACCTATTTTATATACAGTAGTTTGTATCTGCTAATCCCAAACTCCTACTTTATCCCTCCTCCACCCCCTTTCCCCTTTGGTAACCCTAAGTTTGTTTTGTATGTCTGAGTCTGTTTCTGTTTCATAAATAAGTTCATATATGCCATATTTTAGATTCCAAGTATAAGTGATATCATATGGTATTTGTCTTTGTCTGACTTACTTCACTTAGTATGATCATCTCTAGGTCCATCCACGCTGCTGCAAATGGCTTTATTTCATTCTTTTTTATGGCTGAGTAGTATTCCACTGTATACATGCACCACATCTTCTTTATCCATTCCTCTGTTGATGGACATTTAAGTTTCTTCCATGTCTTGGCTATTGTAAATAGGGCTGCTATGAACATTGGGGTGCATGTATCTTTTCAAATTAGAGTTTTGTCTGGATATGTGCCCAGGAGTGGGATTGCTGGATCATATGGCAACTCCATTTTTAGTTTGTAAGGAAACTTAATACTGTTTTCCCTAGTGGCTGCACCAATTTACATTCCGCCAACAGTGTAGGAAGGTTCCCTTTCATTATGGACTGGTTTTAACCCACCACTATAGTGATATCACTTGAGCTGCTGGACCAAGCTCACACCTGAGGATCCATCTCTGAAAATTTAGATGCATGAGTTAGTTCATTCCCCTTATTGTTTTTTTAAAATTATTATTAATTAATTAATTTATTTTTAGCTGCATTGGGTCCTCGTTGTTGCGTGCAGGCTTTCTCTAGTTGCGGCGAGCGGAGGCTACTCTTTGTTGCGGTGTGCGGGCTTCTCACTGTGGTGGTTTCTCTTGCTGCAGAGTACGTGCTGGGGGTGCGTGGGCTCAGTAGTTGTGGCTCGCAGGCTCTAGAGCACAGGCTCAGTAGTTGTGGCTCACGGGCTTAGTTGCTCTGTGGCATGTGGGATCTTCCCGGCCCAGGGATCGAACCCGTGTCCCCTGCATTGGCAGGCGGATTCTTAACCACTGCACCACCAAGGAAGTCCTATTCCCCTTATTGTTGAAGCCAGTTTGAGCTGGGTTTTCTGGTTCATGCAAATCAAAGAGCCCGGGTTAGTACCCCCGGTGCCTCACGGGCAGTGCCTCATCTCATTCTCCAGACCTGCCTTGTCTGACGGTGACCCTCTTAAGTACAGCGGTGAGAGCTGGGCCCAGGCTTCAGGAGAAGTCCTTTTCCTAAAACAAGGTACATGCCAGGGTTCCATGACTACAAGTGAAGATAGATGTGGGAAAACCTCACTGCTCTGTTGATTCATGACCCATCACATTCATTTTTCCACTGGTGGCTCCTGCTAAGACATGACTTTTCCATCCTGGACCTGCCCTTAAACGTTGGGCAACAATCTCCAAGTCTCTCCAGGTCGGGCCCCTTTGGGAGGAGCAGGACAGAGGAATCAACCCCATGGTCAAGTGGGAAGGGTTGTGGGTCCACCTCCACCCTGCCTTGCTGTGTGGCTGTGAGCAGGTCCCTGCTCCTCTGGGGGCCTCAGTGCCCTCCCTTATGAAAGAAGTTTACACTAACCTGCCTGAACATGCCTTAGGATTTTCTTAGTTCCCTTCTGTCCAGAGGAGACATGAAATTTGAAAAGTAGCCTCACTCAGACAATCTGGGTCTTGTGTGGTCATTCGTATCTTAGCAGAGATAAAGGCACACACTTTATGCCCTTTGCCATCTGCCATCTCATTTGATCCTCCCAGAAGCCAGCGAGGAGACAGGGCCAGGTAGACCTTCAGGACAGACATGGTCTCGCCTCCAGGGCCTGGGATAAAATAGCCCCTGTCATTTATTGAGTACTTTCTGCTCGCCGTGTGCCAAGTACTTCATGTGTGAGCATTTCGTTCCATTCGCACGTCAACCCTGCTGGGTGGTTACTATTATTACCCCCTTTTACAGATAAAGGACCATGAAAACCAGAGGGGTGAAGTAACTGTCCAAGGAAAGGCAAGCAAAAGGAAGCAGTGGAGCTGGGATTCAAACTTGAATGTCTCAGAGGCTGCCTGTGTTTTCCATCACACGACACTCCCTCTTGGTATTAACAGGAGCACAGGGGTGGGAGTAGGGTGGGGCAAAGCTAGGAACCCAGAGACTTGGGATCTCGAATGAACTCTGAACACTTACCAGTTCTGCGGCCAGGGCAAATCTCCCAGCGCCCTGAGCTTCAGTTTCCTTACCCTTACAATGGGGATAATGATTCTCACCTGAATTATAAGAACTCGAGAGGGGCGGAAAAACATTTGCAGTGAAGGCGTGTATATGAGAGCATGCCTTTCGTACTGCAGGACTGTCTAAATGTTACGGATCGTTGTTTTTCTTAATTCTGGATCAGGAGCTGGGAAAGGAAGTAGGCAGGCTGACCAGGGTAGGCCAAGTGTCCCAGAGTGGCTGTTTCCATGCTTGGTGTACACAAAGTCCCCTGGAAAGGAAGAGGCAGGGCAGGAGGAAAGGCCAAAGCTCTGAGTTCTTATATAGAACTTCCCTCCACTCCAGGGCCCTCCAGGGCAAGAGAAACTCCGGACCGTCACCACCGAGTTCCAAGCATTCCACAGGGCTCAGTGGGGAGGAAGGCTGTCATCGCCTGACCCAGCCGCAGCCAGGGATAGGCTGCGAAGGGCTGGCTGTAATCCTCTCCTCACCCTGCCCTGATCTCACTGTCCTACCCAAGGCCCAGCCCCCAGTGCCCACCCTACCAGGAGGAACAGCAGACTCCAGACCCCAGCAGTGATGGCCACCCGCCCAACCCTATCGAGGGGCAGCTTTGGAAAGAGACTGGGATTTGGAGTCGGGACGCCCAGGCTCTGGTTCTGGTTTAGTTCTATCCCCTCTCTGGGCCTCAGTGTCTCGCCTGTGAAATAGGAACATCAGCGAAGGGCACCGGCATACTTCAGTCTCACCCTGGGGCGAGGCAAGAGCCCTGTGCTGTGCCTATCACAAAGTACTGCTCACCCTTCTTCCCCGGCCGCCAGAGGAACGCGCACGTGCTGCCCTCTTGGTTGGTGGTCACAGTCCTCCAGCCCAGGGATTCCACACTCAAGCCATCTTTATAATTTTGTGTCTCTGATTCTCCCTGAATTCTAGGTCTTTCTTGCTCCCAATTAGGCTGAGAGGTCCTTAAGGATGAGAAGCTGGGGTCTGCTTACTTCTGTGCTCCCCTCGGAGCCTAGTATACGGTTGAACACAGGGTGAATCTCGGACCCGTTTACTGATTGTGCTGCTGGGCCATCCTGGGGGCCATGGATGGACACTCAGTCCACTCCCAGTGCCTGTTGGAAAGAGTTCGGCCACCCAGGGGGGAATCCAGCCTTCTGCCCCTGGTTCTACTCCATTCAGACTGTATGACTTCATACAGGGCCCTTCCCCTCTCCCAGAAGTGTCCGTGTTTCTTTGAAATGTGCTTAGTGGAGACCCAGTGGACCCTGCAGCTCCAGGTTGAGCGAGCCGAAGGTGGTGGGGAGAGGCCAAGGGCATGAGCTGGTACTCCAGCCCTCACCCCACCCCCAGAGCTGCTCTGTCCTTCACTTAAAAAGAAAAATTATTTATTTATTTGATTGCACCGGGTCTTAGTTGCAGCAGGCGGGCTTCTTTAGTTGTGCCTTATGGGATCCTTAGTTGCAGCTCACTGGCTCCTTAGTTGCAGCAGGTGGGCTCATTAGATGTGACATGTATGAACTCTTAGTTGAGGCGTGCATGTGGGATCTAGTTCCCTAGCCGGGGATCGAACCCAGGCCCCCTGCATTGGGAGCACGGAGTCTTAACCACTGTGCCACCAGGGAAGTCCCTGTCCTTCACTTTCAACTTTTATGCATTGGGCTTTCACGTGAGACTTTTGTTTTGCTTTTAAGGCTTTACTGAGGCAGAGCTGATGCACGAGAAACTGGCGCACTTAAAGTGTACACTTTGATAAGTTTTCACATATATGCACACTCGGGAAACCATCTACAATCAAGAGAGCGAACTTATCCACCACCCTCAAAAGTTTCCTCGTGCCGCTTTTCAGTTCCCCCGTTACCCAGGAGCCACCGACCTGCTTTCTGTCACCACACGCCATTTGGCATTTTCTAGATTTTTTTATGTAAATGGACTCATACAGTATGTACTCTTTTTTGTCTGGCTTCTTTCACTCAGCATAATTACTTTGAGATCCATCTATGTTGCTACATGTATCGATAGTCCATCCCTTTCCAGCGCTGCCTGGTGTTCTGTTGTATGGATGGATGTACCACCATTGTTTACCCAGGGACCTGTCCACAGGCATTTGGGTCGTTTCTAGCTATCGCAAATGAACGTTCCTGCTATGAGTGTTCCTGTGCACAAGATTTTATCTGAAGAAGTTGCACTATTTAAAAAAAAGCTGGCCCGTGCTCCACAACAAGAGAAGCCACCACAATGAGAAGCCCGCGAGCAGCAATGAAGACTCAGTGCAGCCAAAAATAAATAAAAGGGAAAAAAAGCAAGAAAAAAAAGCTAGATAACGTGATCCCCAGAGTCGCAGGCTTTTAAGGACCAGAAAGCTGTCATGGGGAGTCAAAGACTAAGGGAGCTGCCACTTTCGAGCTCCTGTGGCCGCCAAGCACCTGACCACACCTGCTCAATTTATCAGAGCACGTCTGGGAAGCAGGCGCCATTGTTATTCCCAGTTTACAGATAAAATAGCTGAGGCGTAGAGGCACGGCTGTGGCGGACTGGCTGGCGACACACCGAGGCTGTGGCAGAGCCTGACTCAGCCCCGAGGTCTAGCTGCCTCTCCCAGCTGCCACTCGCCTGGGAAGAGAACCAGCCCTGGTTCCCTCTTTCGTTGACTCACCGCGGGGCTGGGGTTGACGTTGGTTCCCATTGTGCTGGGCCCGCAGGGGACACCCCGTCAAGCCTGGGAGACACATAGGGGACCTGCGGCCAGCACAGCGGCAGGAAGTGAGGCAGCCGCGTTTGTGAGGGGCACCGGGTCCTGGGCCGGGCAGAGGAAGACAGGAGGGAGCCCCCTGTTCTGTAGAGGCCGCTGGACTTCCCACACATGTTCTCTCCTATAACGTTCACAGTTCTGTGAGCTCGGAATGATCGTCTCCATCTTACAGATGAGAAAACTGAGGCTCAGGAGAGTCTATCAGTCAGGATTCTGTCGGCTTCAAGTAACAGAAAAGCCAACTGAAAGTGGCTTAAACCATAAATACATTTAATTGACACCCCCGCCAAAGTTTTTTGCGGTACGCGGGCCTCTCACTGCTGTGGCCTCTCCCGTTGCGGAGCACAGGCTCCGGACGCGCAGGCCCAGCGGCCATGGCTCACGGGCCCAGACGCTCTGCGGCATGTGGGATCCTCCCGGACCGGGCCACGAACCCGTGTCCCCTGCATCGGCAGGTGGACTCTCAACCACTGCGCCATCAGCGAAGCCCATAAGATGCTATTATTATACCCACTTTACAGAGGGAGACACGGAGGCACAGAGAATAAGAAGCTTGCCTGAGGTCACACAGACAGAAAGTGGTGGTCCTGGCATTTGAACCCCGCCTGGTATTCCAGGATCCCACCACACACAAAGGTCAAAGGAGGGGCTTGGGGAAGTCCCAGGGGGTGAGTCAGAGGGCGGGTGGGGCAGCCCCCAGGCCAAATAGGGATTGCTAAGCAGTGACAGGTGAAGGCCAGCTGCTTGCGGAGCCCAATAGCCAGGAATGGGGCTGGGGCCAGGCCCGCTGGCAGGCCCAGCCCAGCCCAGCCTGCAACAGGAGCCCAGGAGGCGTCACCACCCACGCACCTCTCCTGCCTCTTGGGTTCCAGGTCTCTTGCCCGGGGCCCCTGCTCCACTTTCCAGATGGAAAAACTGAGGCCGTTCTTGCATGAAAGTTTAGTTGGTTTGTCTTTATCTGTTTTATTCACTGCCTCATCCCTTTTGCCTAGAACAGTGCTTGGCACGTAGTAGGCGTTCAATAAACATTTGTAGAATGAATGATTGACTTGTTGAATGAATGTGGTTTTTCCGAGGCATTTAGCATTGCAACAGAAAGCTGGCTGTCAGAACAGAGCCTCTTCTTCAACACCTGACGTCACACATGGGAAGACCACCTGAGGTCAGAGAAAAGGATATACCCTCACAAGGCACACAGGCTCTCAGACACAATATTGAATACATTTCCCCCAACACCCAAACACACACACACACATGCACACACACACATGCACAGACACACACATACACACCTCACTTTAGTTACAAGGATAGAACCCCCTCAGCCTACTTAAGCATAAATGGGGGGGCGGTAGGTGGAGCGGGTTACTGGCAGGATCCTTGTGTAAGGGCAAGGGCTGGAAAAGCATCCCTAGCTCCAAGGAGCCAGAAACAAAACCAGAAAAAAAATGACATCACCCCCCCCCCCCCCACCGCTGCCCATCTGGGCTGCACACCTACTTTTTCCTCACCTTCTCCCATCACTAGCTTTCTCAGGACTCCTGGCTGCCTCAGCCCCAGCTCTGCAGGTCCTCTCAGTTCAAACACCCGACAGAGGCCGGTGTTTAGGTTTCAATTTCAAATTCTAGGAGAGTGAACCTGATTGGCCAGCTGAGGGGCCACCGCCCATGACCTAGTGTTGTGGGAGCAGACCCTGAGAATGGGGGTATGGTTGCCTTCTCTAAAAGACACGTGGAGGGTGGAGGAAGTGATGCCTTCCCAGCATCTAATCCCTTCCCAGCCCCCATTCTGCAGACAAGAAGTCTTGAATATCTCCTGTGATCATGCTCTAACTACCCATACAGCACAATGCCATCCATTGTCCCTTATTACTCATTATTGGTTGAGGGCTCTTAAGTCATCCCTTCTTCTGAACTAGCCATTGCTCATTTGCTCACGTCTGTGGCTGCACTATTTACACAATTTTAAGTCAAGGCAACCACCTGTTCCCTCATTCTGCTTCTTTGGCTGTCATAAACCATGCTTACACCTTCTAGAGCCAAACCTCATATAAGACAGGATCTGACTGGTTCTCTCACTCGCCAGTTTGTCACGGCTTCCCCTGTTGGCCAGAGCATTCACACCAACTCCCCCATTGGTTGCCATCCAACCTATAGAATGGCTGTCCAAGGACCAGAGGCCCACTCACCCCTGGACACTGACGTTTGGGGTCATTTTTTAGCTTTGTCTTTTTCAAGTGTTTTCTCCTCTTATCCGGATTTTCCTGTGGGCCTGAGCCAGCTTCCTGGCTCCTACCCCCACCCCAATTCTTTGTTCATTGGTTACGGAGGCTTATTCTTCTCCTTCCTGGTGTTTCCCCACCTTTTCCCTGCCGATTGCGCATTTTGGACACAGCTCTGATCGTTTCAAGCAATGGCCACATGTATTGCTTTGGGCAAGTCTCTTCCCCTCTTTGAGCCTCAGTTTTCCTGTGTATATATTGGGGCTACTAATTCCCAACTCACAGGGTTATTGAGAGGATGAAAGGAGTCCATGTATTGGCGAGCTCCTGCCACAGAACTGGACCCTAAACAAACTCAGTGTCGGTTTTTCCTTTTGGTGTCAACCCTTAGTTAAAGCAGTCAAAAGACATGAGAGGTAGAGCTGGACCAGGAGAGAGGTTTGCATTCAAGCCTCAGCTGGGCATCTAACTTGCTGTGTGACCTTGGGAAAGTCCCTTCCCCTCTCTGGGATCAGTTTTCCCATCTGTTAAATGAGGATTGGACCAGAGAAGGATTTCCCAAACTACAAAACAGGGGTTAATAGCACACCATACGCGAAAAGAGAAAGAGATTGAATCTTTGATCAAGCATGTTGGGAAAAGCCGTTTAACACCTATTAGAATATAAAAGGCTTTGGGGCTGTGTTCTCCAATATGGTGCCCACTAGCCAAATGTGATTATTTAAATTAAATTAATTTAAGTGAACTAGATTTTTTTTTGGCTGCGTTGGGTCTTCGTTGCTGCACATGGGCTTTTCTCTGGTTGCGGCAAGTGGGAGCTACTCCTAGTTGCGGTGCGCAGGCTTCTCACTGCGGTGGCTTCTCTTGTTGTGGAGCACAGGCTCTAGGCATGTGGGCTTCAGTAGTTGTGGCACACGGGCTCAGTAGTTGTGGCTCGCGGGCTCTAGAGCGCAGGCTCAGTAGTTGTGGCGCACAGGCTTAGTTGCTTCGTGGCATGTGGGATCTTCCCGGACCAGGACTCGAACCCGTGTCCCCTGCATTGGCAGGCAGATTCTTAACCACTGAGCCACCAGGGAGGCCCTAAATGAACTAGAATTTAAAATTCAGTTCCTCACCAGCCACATTTCCAGCGCTCAATAGACACATGTGGCCAGTGGCACCGTATTGCACAGAAGTGATCAGAGGCTTCCCTTGATAGCAGGAAGGCGTCTGATGGTACTGAAGTCAGAGGAGGCCTGCTTCACGTGAACCCAGCATTTCCCACACACATTTGATCACACTACCTCTACAGAACATCTATGAGCAGTGTAAGAAATAAAACTGCTCCCAGGAACACGGTCTGGAAGATGTTGAGCTAGAGGATGTCTCAGGGCCCCTCCAACTCCAAGAGCGGAGAAGGGGAAATGTTCTGGCCCTTGATTTCCTCTTAGGGGAGGGAACTGCCTGTTTCCAGCAGTTCTCTTGGCTAAAAAGACATTGTAATTGTGGGAAGAGAACCCCCTGTATGCTGCTGGGATGCCCTGGGAAGGAGAGGGGGCAGAGAACATAATTGTTCAGGGAAATAATAATAATCTGTACACAGCTGCGTTGCCAGGCAACTCCCCTCACCCACCACCCATGAATCAGTGAATGTCTACCACATCTTGACACGTGAACTTGGGGAAAGTTTTTACAAAGGGAAGGCTATGTTCAACCTTTGGGCTGCCAGTGGTGCGGAAAGAGCCTTCAAGGGAGTTGAGAACTAAAGGAGATAAAGGATTCAGCAGAAGCAGGTTATAGGGAAGGAGGAAGTGAAGAGGTTGACTAAGAGAAATGGACCCCTTCCTAAGAGTCCTCAGAGAGATTAGGAGGTGTGGTGGTTCTAAAACGTGGTCCCCACATGCTTTATACTCCTCCCATCAAAATGTGGGGTTGTGTATGTCCTCCCCTTGAATATGGATTTTGTGACTGCTTGACCAATAGAATACGAGAAGTGACCCAAATCTTAAGAGACTGGAAGGTTTACTTCCTATTTCTAGGAACACTTATTCTTGGAATCCAGCTGCCATGCTGCGCCCAGGGCACATTAAGAGGTCACGTGTAAGTGTTCTGGCCAACAGCCCCAGTTGACATCCCAGCTGACAACCAGGGTCAACTGCCAGATGTGTGAGCGGAGGAAGCCTCTACGTCACTCCAACTCCATCCACCGTCTGATCACAGCCACACGAAGAACCCTGAGAAAGAACCCAGCCTAGCTGAGTGCAGTCAGCCCATAGATCCGTGAGACATAGTAACAAAATGATATTGCTTTAAGCCACTAAGTTTTTTGGTTAATTCATTTTCCAGCAATAGTTTAACTGGAACAGGAGACCAGCCACGAGTCCCATCACAGTGAGATAAGATATGAAAGCCCATTTTTCATGAAATCCTAAAACACAGGGGGCCCCTAGCAAGCTGTTATATTTGGAGGATGAGACGGGTGACATCTGGAGGAAATTGCTGTGAGATAAAGTTTCTGCTGTGATCTTGAGCAGTTGGCCAGAGACTCGCCAGGTGAGAGAGAGAAAAGTGTCAACAATGACTTGGAAGTTTCTATCTTGAGCAACTGTCCTCAGTGGTAGCAGGAGCTGAGATTGGGAAAGAGGAGAGGAAGAGGACGAGCAGGTTTGGAGGAAGATGATGAGACCTGTTTTGAACACAATCTTGCATTTGCAAAGTGTCTTCTATAAACACCAGAACTTGCTGATAGACTGAGAAAAAAGAGGAATTCTTGCTGGAAGCTTCAGCTCATGTTCCCAAAGCAAAGATTTGCGGACCCTGAACCCCAAACCTCATTCATAAATGCCCATGCTAATTCATTCATTCATTCACTCATTCATTCATTCACTCATTTAGTAACTCAGTCAGACAGGCATGCTTAAGAACCCAGGCCCTAGAGCCAGACTGCCTGGGTTCAAAGCCCAGCTCTACATCTTACTGCCTGCATGGCCTTGGGCAGGTGACATAATCTCTCCGTACCTCAGCTTCCTTATCTCTAAATGGGAATGATAATAACAGTGCTTATATTATTATAAAGATTAAAAGAGTACATACTTGGAAAACTTTAGAACTGTGCTTGGAACATAAGTACATGTTACATGTTAGCTATTAATATTCAACAAGTAATTTTTAAATTTTTTATTTATTTTTATTTTTTTGGCCGCATCGGGTCTTTTGTTGCCGCGCGTGGGCTTTTCTGTAGTTGCAGCGAGTGGGGGCTACTCTTTGTTGCGGTGCGTGGACTTCTCATTGGGTGGCTTCTCTTGTTGCAGAGCACAGGCTCTAGGCACGCGGGCTTCAGTAGTTGTGGCACTCGGACTCAGTAGTCGTGGTGCACGGGCTTAGTTGCTCTGCGGCATGAGGGATCTTCCCGGAGCAGGGCTCGAACCCATGTCCCCTGCACTGGCAGCCGGATTCTTAACCACTGCACCACCAGGGAAGCCCCAACAAGTAATTTTTGTGCTGGACCCCAGCAGTGAACAGGCACTGCCCCATGAGGTTTACCTTCTTGTCCTTATCCAACACCTGGGCCCTATGCTTCCTCAGGTTTTCTTTCATGTGTACTGTTCCATTTGATCCTCAGAAAGGCCCCCTGAAGTTGGCATGACAGTGACCTTCTCCCCATTTGATAGAGGTAGAAACTGTGGCCCAGAGAGGAGCATTGATGTCCTCTTTGCACGGCGCCTCAGTCTGCTGGCACAAATCGATGTGTCCCTTTAACAAAGGCACTCTGACTTGAGCAGCCCCCTGTCTCCTGTCAGCTAGCTCTGCCTCCTCTGCCCAGAAGCCCTCCAGCAAACGAAATCTCAACCATGACTAACCTCTTGCCCCCCAGCAGGGATCTCTGCAGCCCTCTTGAGGCAGAGGTTCTGGAGGCATGAGGTCAGGGCCCTGTGTTCACGTTGCCCCTCTGCTTGCTTGGTCTCCTAGGCAAACTGGGTGTTTTTCCACTTGGTGGGACCACACTAAACCCCACCCAATATCGTCTTCATGGATGCCTGAAATTCTACCATCCATGATTCATTCTTTCAAGTTGAGCAATGGCCCCCAGGAACATCTTGTAATAACCAAAATCCCTCTGGACTGGGTTACTAACACCTTAGTGAGCTAAAAGCTGGCCTTGAAGATGATCACCTTCCTCCTACAGATGAAGAAACTCTGGTCCAGAAGGAAAAGTGAACTGCCCAAGGGCACATAACCAGTCAATGGCCAAGCCAGGGGCCCTGAGGCGGGACCCGTGATGCTCCCGTGCGTCTCCTGCTCCTTTACAGCCTGCAAAAGCTTCCCCACCAGAGCTCGCCTGATTCAGGCCATCCCTACAAGCAGGCCACCCTCCTCCCAGATGCGCACATGAGTTGCTTTGGGCTGCCGCAACCATGCCCTCTTCTTCCGGTAACAGGACCTGGTTTATTATTTAGGGAACTAGGCTAAAGGTGCTGTTCATTGGTCCCTGCTGCTGGATGCCAGTGGCCCTAGTTCAGCTCCTCCTTCCATTCTCCGGGCAGCCCCAGATCCTTCCGAGGCATTCCTTTTGTTTGTTGTCATTTAAGGAAAAGCCAAAGCTGCTTTCTGTTGCTGGCTTCTCAAGAACTCTAACGGACATACCCACATTACAGATGAGAAGAATGAGGTGTGGAGAGGAAACGTGAATAATAAACGGTAGAACGGGGACTGCAACTCAACCCAGGTGAGTTGTCCTGCCGCCCTGCACAGGCTTTTCCTCCCCACCACAATGGCGGCTCTGCGCAGCCGGGGCCAGAGGAAAGAAGATGGTAGAGAGGAGTGCAAGTGAACAGGCCTGAACCCAGCACTGTGGTTACTGGAGAGGTTTAGGAGTCAGATAGCTCTTTTTTAAAAAAATTTTTTTATTTACTTATTTAGGCTGCAAAGGGTCTTAGTTGCAGCATGTGGGATCTAGTTCCCCCACCAGGGATAGAACCTGGGCCCCCTGCACTGGGAACGCAGAGTCTTACCCACTAGACCACCAGGGAAGGCCCAGGAGTCCGGCAGTTCTGAGTTTAAATACCAGATCTGCCACTTACTAGTTAAGAAGCCTTGAACAAGTCATTTAATTTCCTCAGAACCTACCTTCCCTCAGCTGTAACGTAAAGAGAAAAGAACATTTTAAAGACACAGACCTCCGGGAATACCATTGGTGATTAGAGCACTGGGTGGATTGGAGTCTTCGCACACCTGCCTTGGCTGGGTCCCCTTGTTCAGTGAACAACCTGCATTACTGTACACAACAGCCCTACAGATAGATAACGCCCGCCTTATATGGTTGTTCTAAGGACTAAATGAGATAAAGTCTTCAGCACTGTGCTCAATAAATAGTAGCTAAATATTATGACATCGTCATCACAGGCTCTGTCTGGAAGGTCTCTGGCAGTCAGTGGTGAAACTGCTAGTCCTAGGTTCCTCCCTTCTCCACCGTCCACCCCCAAACCTCATAACCTTTCCTAGATGGCCTGCCTCTCCCTCCAGAGCTCTGCAGGCTTGGCTGGCCTTTCTGGGGAACAAGGTTCTGGCCTCGTCTAGCACACCATGGCTTTCAGGTTGGTGAAGGCCCCAACTATGCCAGGACCAGATGACAAGTGCTTCCTGCTCCAAGGTTCTAAAGGTACCAGCAGAGTGCTCTGCCCTCCAGCCTCCTCCTTCAGCCCTGAGGCAGGTTTAAATCAGAACATATCTTCGGGGCCCCCCTGCAGGAGGCCCAATAGCCCCGACAGCAGCCCAAGCCTCCTCACGCCTCCTCCCTCCCGTCCGGGCAGGCCCAAGCAGCCAGAGGCAGGAACGGCTGGACTCAGGGCCTCTGGGAGAGCCACGTGTGCCAGCCCAGCGCCTGCCAGCTCCCAGGCTGATCTCACAATGGCTCCTTTCACCAGGGGGAGGAGGTGGCCCCTCTGGAGCCCGAGGGGTGATGTCCCAGGCCCCAGGGGCATGGAGGAGGAGGTCAGAAACTCAGGAAGGGGTGGCTAAGGCGGGAGAAGGGAAGGTGCTTAGCCCCTGCCACCACTACCACCTGATGCTGAGGTGACCGCCCCATAACCAGGCCCACAGAGATCGGATTCCCTGGGGCCTGGGGGCGGGGGGACGAGTAAGTGTGGGAGCAGATGGAGGGAAAGAGTTAGTCATGGGGTTCTAGGGGGAGGAAGGGAGGCTGGGCCCTCAGCCCACACTCTCGCTGGCATCTGCAGGCCCATAGCAAAAGGGTGACGTGGTCTTGGTCCCTGAAACAGCCCTTCCAGTAACAGCTGGGGCATCCCAGCCAGGCATCTTTTGCCTCTCCCCCTGGTCTCCATGCCTTCTGCCCCGGCCTGGCACATAGCAGGGGCTCAGGAAATACGTGTGAAATGATCTGAATTGCCATCAGACTGGGCAGGCCCCGGCTGGGTGTTGGTACGGTGGGGATGGGACCCTGACTCTGGCACTACTACCAGGCAGCTCTATGGCCCATTCCCCCCTCTGTGCGAATGCTCTTTCCTCAACTTAAAATGTCTGTCTCCCTTCCATCTAAAATCCTCCTCACCCATCAAGGAGCTCGATGCCCTTAATGTGTGATGTGAGGGCTGCTTTGAAATTGAACAGACTTGAGTCCAAGTCCTGGCTCTTCCATGTGGCACTCGTGTAATATGGGGCAAGTCATAGAACTTCTTTGAGCCTCAGTTTCCTTAAAATGGCAAATGCATAGTGCTTATTACGTGCTGGGCGTTGTTCTAAGTGCTTCACATGTCCTGGCACCTCTAATTTTTTGTCCACCCTCTGAGTGTAGGCACTAGTATTTTTTTTTTAATTTATTTTTATTTTATTTTATTTTTGGCTGCGTTGGGTTTCCATTGCTGTGTGCAGGTCTTTCTCTAGTTGAGGTGAGCGGGGGCTACTCTTTGTTGTGGTGTGTGGGCTTCTCATTGCGGTGGCTTCTCTTGTTGCAGAGCACGGGCTCTAGGCACATGAGCTTCAGTAGTTGTGGCACACAGGCTCAGTAGTTGTGGCACGCGGGCTTAGTTTCTCCGCGGCATGTGGGATCTTCCCGGACCAGGGCTCGAACCCGTGTCCCCTGTACTGGCAGGCGGATTCTTAACCATTGAGCCACCAGGGAAGCCCACTAATATTATCCTCATAATAGATGAGGCAACTGAGGCCCAGAGAGATTAAGTGTTGCCTGAGGCCGTGACTAGGAGACGGAATTTGGAACTCTCACAGCCTGTCTCCAGAACTGTCCTGCCCCTTGCAAAATGGGGACAAAACTAGAACCTTCTTCATAAGGTTGTGAAGTTCAACCTTCATATAATGTGTGTGGAGGATCCAGCAGAGCTGAGCACTGCTGTTCCCACTAGTGTGTTCTGAGCCTGAGAGAGTCCAGTCTTCCCAGAGAACCCTGGACCTCAGGGTCAGGCTGGAGGGAGTGGGGCTGTGGCTGGTCCAGGACATCGTCCACTTGGCTCTGGCTACATTTTAGGGCTTTCTGTGCTTGGCAGAAGGACTCGACTCATAATGCTCATTTGTCCAGATTGTGGTTCAATGGCTTCTGTATTCTCTGCACGCGCTCCCTTGGGCCCAGAAAGGATGGAGGGGGACAACACGGGCTCCAGCCAGGCTAGGAAAAGCTGCTGGGAATTAATAGTTCTGGGGTGGCCAGATGGTCTAGTTTCTAGAAACCCCAGCTCTGGCACTGCCTGGATGTGAGAACTTGACCACATAATAACCTTGGGCCTCAATTTCTTCATCTGTGAAATGGGGACAGTAATGGTACCTACTTGATCCGGTGGTGTGAGGGTAAAAGAAGATGATGTGTTTTGCAGTGTGTGTTGTGGGTACTCAGTGAAAGACAGTTGATTATTAGTCTCATTTTGCTGTTTGCTCAGCCAGGCTGTCTGGGGCTCAGTCCTGGCTCTACCATTTCCTAGCAGTGTGACCTTGAGCAAGTGACTCAACCTCTCTGTGCTCAGTTCCTCTCTTGTGAATCGGGGACAATGACAAGACAATAATAAAACAACTATACGTCTGGCACATTAAGGATGCGCTTGTTTTTATCATTCTCCAGCTATAAGACTTTGGGCAACAACCTGTCCCTCCCCAAGGCTTACACTTGGCTATCAGGGCCATTTCCTAAGAGATTACGGGTTCCAGCCTACCCTACTGAATCACTCACTCTGGGAGAGAGGCCAGATTTCCTTTCTTCAAGGGAGCTGATGTGTCCTTCTTGTTCTTGCTTTGCTCACCACTGTGTCCCCACAGAGCCTGGCCTGGACCTGGCACATGGTGGACCCTCACTACATGTTTACTGAATTTATGTTTTTCTATGAAACAAACACTGACTTAGTGCTTTTTATGTTCCAGGCACTCTTCTGAGGTCTTTACAGATATAAATGCATCCACTCTTTGCAATCTTGGAGGGAAGGACTCTTATTATCCCATTTTTTCACAAATGAGGCAACTGAGGCAGGGAGTTAGTGTACTCGGGATTCACACCCTCTGGCTCCAGATTCAGTTTCCGACCTTCTCTGATCCTGTCCCCTCTGTTCAGGAGCTGAAGTGCACAGATTCTCCCATCCTTGGGGTGAGAGGCGGGGCTTGGCCGTGAGATGTGGAGAACTGAGCAATGGGTCCAGGCTCTGGGCGACAGCCTGCCAACACCTGCCACTCTGTCAAGTCAAAAAGCAGCCTGGGAGTAGCTCATATCCTGCTGTTCTTCCGGAGCCCAAGGAGAGAACAGGAAAGGCTGAGAGGCCTGGCTTCGCTGCTGACTCACCAGGAGGTGGGGCAAGCAGCCAGTAGGAAAGGGCGAGGAGTGCATTAAATTCATCCTTCCTTTCTCGGACACTCACTGGAATAAGGCTGTGCCCTGGAGCCAGAGGCCCGAATCCCCCCAACCCAGAGCTGCAGGATGCTCCCAGACCACGGGGGGAGGAAACATGTGTTCGATTAAAACCTGGACATGGCACCCCTCCGGGAAGGTGAGGGTCTCTGCAAGGCCAAATACAGTAATGGCCACCTTGGGCACTGCCCTCTCGCTGACCACAGCTGGAGGCCTGGAGGGTGGAGGGAGGCCTTGGGCAAGAACATAAGGGGAGACTTGAGGCCTGAAAGCAGGAGGAGGGGATGAGAGCAGAGAAATGCAGCTGCAAGAAAGAAGCAACCTGTCTAGAGGCTGAAAGTTCCTAGGATGGAAATGTTTGCTGGACTTTTAAGAAGAAGGATATTTAATATTCAAATTTTATCTTTTACTGGTGGCTCTCCCCATGGTCACCACCAACCTTCCAGACCATCTGCCATACCCCAGCCTCGTGGGGTAAATTGTGAGGGTGGGAAGGATGGAGCCGTGTTCCAGGAGTGGGACTGGGGGTGTGTACAGCACACACAGGACACTAGAGTCATCTGGAGACTGAGAACTCAGTAAATGCAGCCCTGGGAGGCTGGTGAGACAGGCTGCCTATAACCTGCACATCTCCTGGGCTTCTTACCAGGCAGGCCCTGGGGGTTTGAGCCATGTGGTTAAGACTGCAAACTTTAAAGCTAAGTTATGCAGGTTTGATACACTTACTACGTGTGTAAACTTAGGTCCTGTCATACACTCCCTGAGCCTTGGTTTCATCTGTAAAATGGGAATAATAACACAAAGACTAATATTTTTCAGCCCCTACTATGTGCTAGGCACTGATATTAGTATACCTTATGTGGATTACCCTATTTTAATTCTTACTGCAACCCTATGAAACAGGTTCTATTTTCGGATGAGGAAAGTGAGGCATAGGAAGGTTAAGTTTATATAATAAGTAGCAGAGATGTGAAAACCCAGGAGGTCTCACTCCTGAAAATGTACTATTAACTATGACACAGATCACATCTACCTATTAAGGTAGCTGTGTTTAATGGATTTATGCATGTAAATCTCTCGGAACAGTGCCTGGCACATAGTAAGTGCTCAATAAATTAGATGTGAGCTCTTGTGCTGGGATCAGTGAAGATGTGAACACCTGACTCAGTTGGCGTAAACATTAAGGGAATTTGTTATTTCACCAACAGGAAGTCCCTGGGCATTCCTGGCCTCAGGAGTTGAACCTCAGTGGTTCAATGATGGCATAAGGACCTAGAAGCTTTCTGCCTCCTGCACTGCACATTGGCTTCAATCCAAGGGTAGCTACCCTCTTGGTGGCAAGGTGGCTGCCAGCAACACCTGGAGCATCCTGCATCCTCACTCTTCCTGAGCAAGAGAAAGAGGCTGTGTCCCTAAACCAGACAGTAAAGGCCTTCCCTTCAGTCTGATTGGGCAAGCTGTGTCATGTGGTCATCCCTGGTCCAATTACAGCACCAGGACAATGCCAGGAGCTGATTGGATTAGCCGCCTCTGGCTCCACCCATGGAGCTGAAATTGGGGCAAGCTTTCCCAGAATAGGGGGGCTGGCAGGAAGAGGACTCTGTTGGGAAGGTATAAGGGGGATGTGGATGCAACTTTAAATAACTAGTGACCCTAGTTAGCTGAGGACCTGGGGGACCCCTGGGTTACACAAATAATTTCAATACAGTGTGCCCATCCAGTGTCCGGTGGTGCTGGATCCAGAGGAGGAAGAGGTTTATTTGGACTGAGGGTGGAGGTGTGTTTCTGGGAGGATCCCTGGAGGCTTCGCCTCTGAATCCTGAAATGTGAGAAAGATTTCCTCAGCCTGGAAAGCCTGGGAAGAGGGTCAGAGGGTACAGCATGAGCAAAGATCTTGGGCTTGGGGAAGCTGGGGCTTGTAGGCAGAGTAGCCTGGGGCAGGGACGTGGAATGTGAGACAGGACCCTCAGGGCACAGAACTCACTCTTCCCCACCTCACCTATAGGCTGAGAGGACCAGAATAACAGCTAACATTACTGAGCACTTGCTGTGTGTGCATACTTTCTGGGCATTTAATCCTCATGACAGCTCTAGGAGGAAGTACTATTACTATCCCATTTTACAGATGGGGACAATAAGACACAGAGAGATAAGTAATTTGCCTAAGATCACACAGCTGGCCACGGCAGACCTGGGCTTCAAATCCAAGCAGTCTGACCCCAAACCCTGTGCTTTCAACATGCCCTGTACCTTCCTCGCTGGTCACCATCCCAGCAGGAGGAGAGCAGCAGTGGAGAGAGAGACGTTCCAACAGGCCAATGCGTCATTCTGTGAGTCACTGCAGCTGGTGGTGGCTACAGCAGGGGGACCTGCCTCTGGCAGACAAAGGTTCAAGAAGGTTTTGTCTCCAGTGGGCAGGGAGCTGGCCCCCCTCCTGAGGCCTGGGAGACAGGGAGACGGTGGGGGAACTGATGTGAAAGAGGCTCTAGAGCCAGGAGACCTTCTTTCCTAGGACTTGAGTTCTCCAGGTCTCCGTTCTCTCTTTTGAAATAATAATAATTCTCATTATTTCAAATATCATGCCATTAGGAGGAGGCAGGTGGAACTTGGTAAAGAATACAAAGTTTGGGCTTCCCTGGTGGCGCAGTGGTTGAGAGTCCGCCTGCCGATGCGGGGGACACGGGTTCGTGCCCCGGTCCGGGAAGCTCCCACATGCCGTGGAGCGGCTGGGCCGGTGAGCCAGCCATGGCCGCTGAGCCTGCGCATCCGGAGCCTGTGCTCCACAACGGGAGAGGCCACAACAGTAAGAGGCCCGCATACCGCAAAAAAAAAAAAAAAAGAATACAAAGCTGCTTTTTACCATGCCATTCAAAGGTTAGTTTTTCTTATTAAAGCAGAGATCCTGGGTTGGAAATTTTAGCAGTGATTGCCTTTGCAGCTTAGTTCTTTGTTCTGCTTTTCTTTTCTTTTAGTTTAGTTTTGTTTTTTCCCAACCTTCTCTACAATGAATATATTTTACATTTTAATGATTCTCCCCCAACAAAGAAGAACATTAAAATTCATTTTCAAAATTCCTCTATTGGCTGTATCTACATAAACCTATGCACACGTGCATAGAATATCTTTGGAAGGAAACCCAGGAAAATGATTGTGTGCAGCCTGAGGAAGGGGAAATGAGAGACTGTGGGGGAGGGGCTGCCCTTGGGCTGTAGGCTCCCTGGGCTGCTTGAATTATTATTTATTTATCTTACCATATGCTTGCATAACCTCTCAAAAAAATTTTGTGATTTTTTTTTTTCAATCAAGAAGAATAACCAGACCCAAGCCCCAAACTCCCACTGGGTCCCATGGTTGCCATACTTGGGATCCATCTCTGGGCTCCCCCCTCCACTTCTCTGTTCTGGTTCTTTAAGAGACATCCCTTTGGGAGAGACCCTGGGTCAGACTGGAAGGCTGACTTGCCTTGTCTCCCAGCCAAGTGGCTGATTCCTCTGAAGTGGGTGCCAGACAGCTTGGGGAGCAGAACTGCAAAGATGCCCCACCCCCCTGCCTGCCCCACTTTGCACTCCTTCCCCCTCAAAGTGTTTGAATTCATGAGGTTTCTTCCCCCTCTCAAACCTGGAGCTCCTCACTGAAACCGCCACACCATGGAGAAAGGGCACATTTCTTAGGGCAGTACAAGGCCCTCCCTGAATGACCCTACCCTCTGTCCAGCTTCATCCTCTCCACTCCCTGATCTCAGACTGATGGCTGGTGCCAAAAGGGCACCTTCTCTCACTTCAGGCCCATGCACAGGCTGTTCCCTCCACCTGAACAGTCCTTCTCCCCCATCTGCACAGCTAATAGCTACCATCTTGCAAACCTCATCTTAGATGGGACCTCTTCCAGGAAGCCCTCCTTGATCCATCCTGTCAGGGGCGGGCCCTCTTCCACACTGGGATTCTTTAGTGCAGAATTCTAGCTGTACCACTTTTACACTGACTGTGTAACTCAGGGCTAATGACCTAACCTCTCTGGGCCTCAGTTTCCTCATTTGTAAAATAGCACTTAGCTCAGAGTTGTTGTAAAGATTATACGGCTTAATACAGATAAAATGTTCAAAATAGTGCCTGGTACATAGTAAACTCTGAATAACTCTTAGTTCTTATCACACGATATTTGGAATGGCTTGTTTATCTGTCACCTCCACTAGGCTATTATGAGCTTCACGACTGTGGCTGGGTCATGTCCTAATGTTCACTCAGGGTCTGGTACATATTAAAACATTCTTGTTAAATAAATGAAATAATCCATTCGGATTAATAAACATTTCTTGAGCACTTGCAAATCATGTACAGTACCTAACACTCCTTATCAGACGCTGGGCTACTAAGTACCTTCTATGCAATATTTCATTTGATCATTGTCACAGGGGTTTAAGTTAGGTACTTGCAGTATTCCCATTTCATAGATGGGTAAACATTCTGTCCCCTTAACCTGTTTCATTTTTTTATCATAGCACATCACCTCCTGACATATTACGTGTTTATTCATCTGTTTGTGAGGAGCCTGCCTTCCCCCTAGAATGACAGTTCTGTGAGATCAGAGACTCTATTTTGTGTTCTATTTTGCGGTGTTCACAGGGCCCTAGCAGTGTCTGGCGCAGAGCAGATGCTCAGTTTATGTCTGTGTTAAACACTCTTCCCTCTTGAAAAAGCTTTCTTGACTGTCCTCCACCCCAGACTAAGATAGATGCCCCCACTCTGTGCTTTCATAACACCTGGAAATTATGTGTACTTCCCCTAACCCAGCAGTTATCAGGCTTTACTGATATTTCTTCTTAAATTTGTGGTTTTCTTGGCCAGCTGCAGACTCTGAGAGGGCAGGACCTGTGGTTAATAATAACAATAACAACGAACATTTGTTGAGTATTTAGCATGGGCCAGCTCTTTCCATGAGGTATCTATCCCATTCAGTAGTTTCAAGGAGCCTATGAGGTAGCACGTTGTCCTCATTTTACAGAGGAGGAAAACTGAGGCTCGCAGAGGTGAAGAGACTTACTGCAGGTGAAGTGGCTAGTGAGTCACATGCTAGCAGTGCCTGGCTCAGGCACTCCGAATTTAGCACTGGGCTCCTTAACCACAAACTGCCTCTTCAGAAAAGACAACAGTCATTTATGCCACAAACTGAATGGGGAGCACTTGACAAATGTCTTTTGAATGTCTGACTAGCAGGAAACAAAAAGGTGGTTCCCAGTTCCGGTTCTGCTGATTCCTGGCCCACTCAAGACAATAGGGGGTGGGGTGCTGGACCAGTCTCTGCGGAGAGAGGAGTCATGAGGGGCTTTTTGGAAAGGGCATAACGGTGCTTCTTCCCCCTCACTCTACAGCTCGGGTCCCAGAGGCTCCAAATTCCTGGAAAGGCCAGTGGGTGAGCCGACCGCCCAGCCCCTACAGCCAGAGTCGGGGTGGCCCCAGTGGTGATGATCTAAGAGGCTGGTGTGTCTTCCTGGCTATTAACAAAAGGGAAACCAACCAACCCACAAAAAAGTCTTTCGGAAGAGAGAAGTCATAGAATGAGTTCTGCCAGTTCAGTCACTCCAAGATGAGGGGAAAAAATTCCCTGGATTTCAGTTAGGGACCCAGCTTTTCCTCCCTCTGGACTACTATGATGTTTATTTTAATTTAAAATAATTTCAAACCAACAGAAAAGTTGCACGAATAATACAAAAGCTATTAAATATCTTTCACCTGGAATCATAAATTTTTTACATTTTGCCATGTTTATTTTTCTCTATATACATAGACAGATAGAGATAGATAGATGATAGATATTAGATATAGGTAGGTAGGTAGGTAGATAGATAGATAGATAGATAGATAGATAGACACATATAATTCTAGGATACATACTCTGGTTTCTGAACCATTTGAGAGTAGATTGCAGACATCACATCCCTGTACCCATTAACACTTCAGTACGTATTTCCAAAAAACAAGGATATTCTCTGACATAGCCACAGTACGACAATGAAATTCAAGAAATTTAACATTGATATGATACTTTAATTACTATCCATGTTGCAATCCTGTCAATTGACACAGTACTGCTCTTTATGGTATTCTTTTCACTCTAGTACGAGCTCCAGGCCAGGTTGTGTGCTGCACTTGGCTGTCACATCTTTTTACTCTCCTCTAATCTGGAACAGCACCCTGCCTTTCTTTGCCTTCGTGACATTGAAATCTTGAAGAATACAGAGCAGTTATTTTATAGACTGTTGCTCGATTTGGGTGTATCTGATGTCTACTCACGATTAGATTCGGGTTATGCATTCTCAGCTGGTATATTACCAAAGTGATACTGTGTGTTTGTCAGGATATCACTTCCCCGAAGCCCCCAATGCCTCTGCCTGGAGAGGGTACTCATTTTGATCACCCCATTAAGAGGTGGTCTGGTTTCTCCACCTTATAATTTACAATTTCCCCCCTTGCCAGGAAAAAGCAAGGGGAGACTTTAAGGTCATGTAAATATCCTGTTCCTGCTGTTTCTTGTAGTGTTTATTTCTGCTCTGCAGGAAGAGGTGCCTAGTCCCCTTTCACCTTCTTGTCCCAGTCATCTTCCTCACTGTGGAACTGGGATGTGGCCTCTCCTAGCATACTATATCAGCATTATGTGGGACTTGGACATGTTTACCCCACTTGGGAGCCCTGTTGGTTGAATCCAGGGACTCTGGTCTCTGCCTTGACAGGGTGGATCCAGCTGAAGGGTATGGGCATGTTCCGGGGAAGAAAGGGCTCCCTTTAGAGCCTCACTCGAAAACGAAGAGGCGAACCTAATGGGAAAGAAAATAAGTGTTGGGCTCAACCTTCAGGACCCTGGCCATGTCTATGATCAGCTCAGGAAAGGCTGTTGGCCTTCTGTTAGGGACTGTCCCCTGTGTGTACACAAACACTGGCGGTCCTGGTCCAAATACGGACACTGCGATAGGAAGCGCAGCACTATTTGAAGAGATTAGCAGCTGTTTTATATGGGAAACAAACAAATCAACCAACCAAGCCTGCACCTCCAAGGATCACCAACAAGTGAGGGAACTGCACCACGGGGCATGGGATGCAGCTGGGAAAACACAGACCCGCTGCATCTCCTGTTCCCCTGCTTGCGGGTCTCCTCTGGCTGCTGAGATTCAGCACAGCTCCAGAGCTGGGGATGTGTTTATTCTTTTGAAGCGTGAAGGACACTTCTCAGCTTTGAAAAAATACACTTGCCTGCTTGAATTTCAAATAGTTTAACGCCCCCCTCTGCTACCTAGCTGTGATCTAAAGAACCGACTGTTCAGGCCTCAAAGTACCAAAGTACCACCCTAATAAATGAGCTGTGGCTACCCAAGGAGGGAGAAGAAATGTCCTTATTCAAATCAAATTTTATGGCTGGAAAGGATTGTCAATTTTTGGTCTGATGTTGCAGGGAAGCAGCTGGGTGGTGGAGACCCACCCCTGACATTCTCCTGGGGCGACAGCTGGCTGTCCCTGCACCTTTAGGCAGTAGGAAATGGGCACCTTATCTGAGTCAAGGTCACCATATCTAGCGGTGAGAGCTATTTCTCTATGTTGAAGGTCGTGTCCGTGGTCTTAGGTCAAGGGGCAAAGGGCAGAGCAGGTACATGGGGGAAGACTGCTGAACGCAGGGCACTGCCCACAGGGTGTCTGTGGGCGATGGGAGGCGGCAGTGTAATAAAGTGCACTGTCTGGAGTCAGAATAGACTTGGATTCAAATCCCAGCTCTGCCTCTTACTTACCAGCTATTTGACTTGGGCGAGTGATTGAATTTCTCTAAGCCTCAGTTTCCTCCCCTGGAAAATGGGGTTCAATAATAATACTGGACTTGGGTTGTAGGTATTAAATGAGATTGTATATGCAGGCACATATTAAGTGTAAACTCTAATAATAATAATAGTGACGATGATGGTGGTCATTATTATTATTTCTGAGCCTCCAGGCTATGTTAGGCTTGGCTAGGAGGTTGGAGCTGGGGTGGAGGTAGGAGTGGGGATGTGGGCTGAGGGAGCAGTGAGTGGCACTGAACTGAGGCCACCAGGCACAGAATGCCATCATCCTGGTGGCCAGCTCCACTAGTTCCTACCACCATCAGCAGCTCCATTCTCAGCAACCTTAAACATCATTTTAAGTGACTGTGTATTATTCCATTATATAGATGAACTATAGTTTTTTTTGTTTTGTTTTTGTTTTTGCTGTACGGGGGCCTCTCACTGTTGTGGCCTCTCCCGTTGCAGAGCACAGGCTCCGGACGTGCAGGCTCAGCGGCCACGGCTCACTGGCCCAGCCGCTCCGCGGCATGTGGGATCCTCCCGGACCGGGGCACGAACCCGTGTCCCCTGCATCGGCAGGCGAACTCTCAACCACTGTGCCACCAGGGAAGCCCTGTAGTTTTTTTTTTTAACTATGTTTTATTTTAGTAATTTTTAAGAGTTGCTGAATATTCCAATGATTTGTTGGATCGTATTTTGACAGGGAAGCAAAGTGGCGTATGAGAATCTGAACAGGCTTTGAAGATAGAGATTTTCAACTGTTTAGTCAACATTTTTTGAGCATCAGCTTTGGGCCAGGCCCTGTGTATGTGCTGGTCATACAAGGGTAAAGCAGATAGATATGGATCTGTCCTCACAAGCTTAGGGTCTAGAGGGGGTGACAAGCATACAAGTGCACCTGAATTTAAACCCTGGCTGTGTGATCTTAAACAAGTCTCGTGTCTTCCCTGAGCCATAGCTTCCTCCTTTATGGAGGCTCAGTGTAGAGTGTTATAAGCACAGTGTTCCACCTACAAACATTAGTTCTCTCTTTTAATCATTAGTGGTTTTATATAGATATAGATACGCATACATATAAATATTTATATATGCATATCTATCTATGTATGTATATAACATCTATATTTTATATATATAATATATATACATATCTATGTTATATATACAACAATAGAAACATAATTATTAATATGTAAATTTTTTTTGCCCTTATGGGTAATATAGCCATGGATAGCCTCCAAAAATATCAACTTTTTCTTCTGGGGAGGGGTTATTTATCATCATGGAATAATTTCTTTGTCCAGCTAAAGAAGTTTTTCTTGTTTTTGGCTGCACCCTGTGGCTTATGAGATCTTAGTTCCCCGACCAGGGATTGAACCCAGGCCCCAGCAGTGAAAGCACAGAGTCCTAACCACTGGACTGCCAGGGAATTCCCTAAAGAAGTTTTTCTAAACCCTCTGTTACTCTTCAGTGTTCACTAGACAAAGAAACGGACAAGAGCCACTGAATTGGTAGGAGGTCTCAGCAAACAAGTCAGACCTTTTATTTCTCATCTGCCTATTTAGTGTTCCTCCAACACACCAAGGAAATTCTTGCCTCAGTGCCTTTGCACTTGCTGTTCTCTCTGCCTAAAGCACTGTTTGCCTAGATATTGCCTTCCCTTCCTTCAGCTATTTACTTAAATGTCATCTTATCAGAGAAGCTGTTCCTACCCCCAACGCACAGCACCTCTCTCCATCCTCTTCCTCTGATTTATTCTTCTTCACAACTCTTATTACCTCCTGACATAGGCATATCGGCCTGGGTGTTGGTTTGTTATCTGTCTTCCTAAATAGAATGTAATGTTTGTGAAAGCCAAGATGTTGTCTGTCCTGGGCCTGGAACAATGCCTGGCATATAGGAGGCCCTCAATAAAAATTTGTACCATGAGTAAATAAAGAGATCAAATGTGACTACTACAATGCTTACAGTGTATGCTAGTGTCTGGAAACAGTAAAGAGCTGTTCAAATGGAAGGGAGAATAAAAATAATTGGAAACTTAATACAGTACCTTATTTGGGTGGTAGGCCACTGAAGATCTTGGCTGGTGTGTATGTGAGTGGGGACTGGGGTTGGGGAGGCAGTATTTCCTCCCTGCCAAGCTGGAGTGAGAGGCTAATGGCCTTCATAGGGATCCAATCCAATTAAGGCCCTGGCTCCAAGTCAACTCGGGTTCCCTTCCTGGCTGCAGCAGCTTCCAAGTGACAAAATGAAACCTGTAACTTTCCCAAGACAAGACAGTCTCCAGGCGAGCAGGGCAGAAAGGGGCTCAGGGTAGGGTTTCTGCTCCCAGGGGAATAGCTCTGCATTGCACCCACATGGTTCTAATATTGTATGTGTGTGTGTGTGTCTGCCAGGCACAAAAGCTTGTCACCATCCTCAAAACCAGTGCTCACAGAAAAACAGCTGGATGCAGTGCAAAGGCATCAGAGGCAAAGCAAGGGGACGTGGGTTCTCAGTTCTGCTCCCACCCAGCTGTGTGACAGGGCAGGAAACCAAGAAGGTACGGAGGGTGAGCCCTGCCCCGAGTCACATACCTCCCTACTGCAGAGCTGGAAAGGTGACTGTCCACAAGTTTAGGCTTATTTGCACTCACTCAGAATGGTCTTTCAACTGTTGTTTTTTTTCCTTTTTTTTTTCTTTTGTGGTATGCGGGCCTCTCACTGTTGTGGCCTCTCCCGTTGCAGAGCACAGGCTCCGGACGCGCAGGCTCAGTGGCCATGGCTCACGGGCCCAGCTGCTCTGCGGTATGTGGGATCTTCTGGACCGGGGCACGAACCTGTGTCCCCTGCATCGGCAGGCGGACTCTCAACCACTGCACCACCAGGGAAGCCCTTTTTTTTCCTTTTTTAAGCTAATTTTTGGGAGACATAATACATACCCAAACAACAAAATTTTAAATTTATGTAAAAACAGTATATACTAAACAAATCTACACCTCTGTCCTCAGTGACCTAGTTTTCCTTTCTGGGGATAAACACTTGTGCCCAATTCCTTGCGTATCCTTCCAGAGAGAAATGCACATGTGATATATAGTTATGAAAAGATGAGTATGGTATGAGAATATGATATACAGGCATGCAAAGATGATATATGAGGATCACATTAAATTTTTGACTAATATATCGATAGAAAGACCTACTGTCACAATGATTTTGAGTCTTCCTATCCAAGAATAGATTATGCTTCTCCATTTATCCAAGCATTTTCAAGGGTTTTTTGGTGAATATATATATCGTCTCACATATATATGTTTCTCAAAAGCATTAACATTTTTTCGAATAGAACTTCACATATTATTGAGATGATTTCCTATTTCCCAGATAGTTTTATGTTTTTGGTTGCTTTAATAATTGGGACATTTTCTTCCAAATTTCTAACTAGTGGGGCTTTGAGTATAGGAAGGCACTGCTTTCTAAAAAAATATTAACTTGATACCTTATCACATTCATGAGGTTGTTTATTGTTGGTAATAGATTTCCAGTTGTTTTTCTTTGGAACTAACATTGAAGACAGTCAGCCCAGTAGATCCTGCACCCATGGATGCTTCGTTAATAAACTCTTTTTGATGTGAATGGTGACCTCTCACATCTGTGTAAACTTTCCCTTCTCTCCCTGACTCAACATAAGCCTCTGTTATAGACATTATTCCCACACTTGACAGAAGAAACTGAGGTCTGGCAAGGTGAAATGATTTGCCTTAGCTGGTGAGTGGCAGGGTTGGAATTTGAACTGAGGTCTGTTATGTAAAATTTTCCATCTTAGGATGGTGAAACAAAAGAGAGAAGGGGTTAGAGAGGGGTTTGTGCAGAAGCAGCAGAAGGTGACATATTTTGAATGCCTACCCTGTGCCAAAAACTTTACGTACCATCTTTCTGAATGCTCCTAAGAACTCTTGGAGGCCAGTATTATGAGCAGATGGCTGGCCAGGGCCTGGGCACAAGGACAAAGAGATCTGGGTTTGATTATTGGCTCTGCTGCTTTTCCAGCTGTGTGACCCTAGGTACACTGCTTGAGTCTCTGAGCCTCAGCCTCTCTGCTGTATCCTTGTTACAAATGGTACCTGAATGGTCCCCCTTTCAATAAAGGTCTGTGTAGTAGAGCCTGTGGCCGGGAAGAACACCTCAGTCCTTGGACCCACACACTGGAGCTCCATTTCTAGAACCTAGAAAAGCTGAACTGAAATGTGTCTCCAGCTCCTATGTTTGTTGAGTGACTTTGCTTCCTCCAGGGGAGTCCATATCTACAGGGAGGCTGGAAAGTTGGTGCTTCTGTGGACACAGCATTCAGGTTAAACTTTAGCCAAAATGATGGCTAAGTCACAATTAGCAGGATTTTATAGGACCTAATTCATATCATTGGGACACATTTGAAGTTCAAAGCTGCATTGGAATTTTCCATAGCTGGGTTGACTGACATCACTAGAGATTAATTAAGCACCTATTATAGGCGCAGTGAGAGAAACAATGATGTGAAACTTAGGACATGGGAAGTTAAAGGCAATGTTTAAATTTTATTTATTCTTTCACTCAATCTTATCAAGATTATTATTTTATTATGCCCCAGGCACTGAGTTAGGCATAGGAGAGCATAAATAATGACTATAGGCATACATGATCTTATCATACTTTATTGTGCTTTGCAGATATTGCATTTGTTACAAACTGAAGGGTTTTGGCAACCCTGCATAGAGCAAGTCTATTGGCACCATTTCCCAACACCATTATTTTAATTTATTTAATTTATGTATTTTTAAAATGTATCTCACACCTATAATGTGCCAAGTACTCTGTTAGATCCTTTACATGTATTATCTCACTTAATCCTTACAATTACCCTGTGAAATTAGTATTATTATCATCCCTATCTCATAAATAAAGAAACTGAGGCTTAGAGACTAATTTGCTATTTTTCCCATTGTCACTTAGCTAGCAAAGAAAAAGTATTTGAGACCCAGGTCTAGTGTACCAACAGCATTATTTTTTATTTTTAAGTAATTAATTTTTAATTTATTTTAAAAATTAAAAAATTTAATTTTTAATTAAAAATTTGTTTTAACTTTTTATTTTATATTGGAGTATAGGAGATTAACAATGTTGTGATAGTTTCAGGTGCACAGCAAAGTGCACTCAGCCCTACATATACATGTATCCATTCTCCCCCAAACTCCCCCCGACCCGGGCTGCCAGATAATATTGAGCAGAGTTCCCTGTAGGGAACCAGTAGGTCCTTGTTGGTTATCCATTTAAAATATAGCAGTGTGTACATCCTAAACTCCCTATCCCTTTCCCCCACCCTTCCCCCCACCCCCATAACCATAACCATAAGTTTGTTCTCTAAGTCTGTGACCCTGTTTCTGGTTTGTAAATAAGTTCATTTGTATCATTTCCTTTTAGATTCCACATATAAGGGGTGTCATACAATATTTCTCTTTCTCTGTCTGACTTACTTCACTCAGTATGACAATCTCTAGATCCATCCATGTTGCTGCAAATGGCATTATTTCATTTTTTTAATGGCTGAGTAATGTTCCGTTGTATATATGTACCACATCTTCTTTATCCACTTCTCTGTTGATGGACATTTAGGTTGCTTTCATGTCTTGGCTATTGTAAACAGTGCTGCATTGAACACTGGGGTGCATGTATCCTTTTGGACCATGCTTTTCTCTGGATATATGCCCAGGAGTGGGATTGCAGGGTCATATGGTAGCTCTATTTTTAGTTTTTTGAGGAACTCATACTGTTCTCCATAGTGGCTGCACCAATTTACATTCCCACCAACAGTGTAGGAGGGTTCCCTTCTCTCCACACCCTCTCCCGCATTTATTGTTTGTGGATTTTTTGATGATAGCCATTTTGACTGGAGTGAGATGATATCTCATTGTAGTTTTGATTTGCATTTCTCTAATAATTAGTGATGTTGGACATCTTTTCATGTGCCTCTTGGCCATCTGTATGTCTTCTTTGGAGAAATGTCTATTTAGGCCTTCTGCCCATTTTTTTTTTTTTTTTTGCGATACGCGGGCTTCTCACTGTTGTGGCCTCTCCCGTTGCGGAGCACAGGCTCCGGACGCGCAGGCTCAGCGGCCATGGCTCACGGGCCCAGCCGCTCCGCGGCATGTGGGATCTTCCCGAACTGGGGCACGAACCCGTGTCCCCTGCACCGGCAGGCGGACTCTCAACCACTGCGCCACCAGGGAAGCCCCTTCTGCCCATTTTTTGATTGGGTTGTTTGTTTTGATGATATTAAGTCTCATGAACTGTTTGTAGATTTTGGAGACTAATCCCTTGTTGATTGTGTCATTTGCAAATATTTTAACTTTTTTTGGCTGTGCCGCGCGGCTTGCAGGATCTTAGTTCCCCATCCAGGGATCAAACCTGCACCCTCGGCAGTGAAAGCACAGAGTCCTAACCACTGGAACGCTGGGAATTCCTTAACAGCATTATTTATTTATTTAAAGAGCTTTTTTTAAACATAAATTTATTTTATGTTGCGTTGGGTCTTCATTGCTGCGTGCGGGCTTTCTCTAGTTGAGGCGATTGGGGGCTATTCTTTGTTGCGGTGCATGGGCTTATCACTGCGGTGGCTTTTCTTGTTGCAGAGCACGGGCTCTAGGCGTGCGGGCTTCAGTAGTTGTGGCACGCGGGCTCTAGAGCACAGGCTCAGTAGTTGTGGCGCACGGACTCAGTTGCTCTGTGGCATGTGGGATCTTCCCAGCCAAGGGATCGAACCTGTGTCCCTGTGTCCCTTGCATTGGCAGGCAGATTCTTAAACACTGCGCCACCAGGGAAGCCCCAAAAGCATTATTTTTAAATTAAGGTATGTACATTATTTTTTCAGGCATAATGCTATTGCACACTTAATACACTACAGTATAGAGCAAACATAACTTTTATATGCACAGGGAAACCAAAAAATCTGTGTGACTTGCTTTATTAAGATATTCACTTTAGGGCTTCCCTGACAGCCTCCTGGCATTTACTTCTTTCCAACAAACAAGCTGGTCTTGGAGGCACTTGAATATGATGCCATCCTAGCCTACAGGGGTGGACAGGGACAGTACAAGGCCCAGTGCAGTGATAACAGCTACCACTGACTGAGCAGGATGTGTGGTAAGGCATGGACCAGTAACAGTCCCACCCCCCATCTAGAGAATGAAACTGAGGCTTAGGGATTTCAGGATCTTGCAGTTTCAGGACTTAGTCTGACTCCAGATCATGTGCTCTGGGGTAGGATGCTTCTTTAACAGAGTCCCTGCAAGAATATTTGAGCAACTTGCTACAGACTGGGAGAGGGAGAAACTGCAGGTTTCACTGTATTTTCACGCATACCTTCAGTTTGTTCAAACATTCTGACATGTGCTATGCACTGAGGATGTGGAAAGACAAACCTAGGGCTGGCCCTCTCAGGACTCAGCCTTCAACTTAAACTGAAAGGTGAGGAGAGGCTGAGTCATGTATTACCGAAAGTCAGAAGAGGGGACAAGTAACTGTTTCCAGAGGGGGTGACATTTGCCCCAGGCATTCAACAGTAGCAAACCCAGACCCGGTTCCTGGCTCAAAGTATCACAGCCCCTGTCCTCAGCGGCTTCAAACCCCAGTACAGTTTTTCCAGTTTGAGGACCACCTACATCAAAAACGTCCTGGTGCTATCTTTAGCAAACAGTAGACTCTGTTGTTAATCAGCCAAACGTATTCATTGACTAAGATTGAAAGTGTAGGTAGATTTAGAGCAACAGTACCAAGTAACAGTGAAAAAAAAAAAAAGTCCAGGTGCTTGTTAAAATGTGAATTTCTTCCTTCCCCACCGGAGGAGAATCAGAGAATTGGGTAAAGCAGGTCTGGCAAACCACACTCAGGTTTGCCAGGTGAATGGGGAAAGAAATCACGCCAGGAAAGGGGAACTGTATCGACAACGGCTTGGGAGTTCGTTGTAGCCTTCAGGCACTGGGGTCGCCGTTCAAGACTGTAGGCTCTCAGAGGAGAGGGATCGCGTCCGTGCTGTTTATCACCGTGGGCTCGGAACACTGTAGGGCCTCATAAATATTTGTGAATACGCTGGCTCCCAAGGCAGAAGTGACGGGAGAGTCAAACGGGAAAATGAAGAAGTCAGAGGAGGGAAAAAACGGTGTTTCTAAGGGGATGAAAACTTTCCCAAAAGGGAAAAGGGAGCTCCGCCTAACACAGGGCGTTGGGGAGGCGACTAATGCGGGCAAGGGCGATGAGTCCTGGGGGCTGCAGCGGGGTAGAAGACGGGAGGCGCCTTCTTGCCTCTCCAGGCGACGGAAAGCTGAGGTCACCTGGCACAGCGCCAGCAGCAGCTGCGAGGACGCGCCCGCGCTTCGGCGGGAGGCGGTGTCAGGCGCTGGTCCCCGGGGGACTTTCCCTTCCGTCTCCTCTGGAGGCGAGGCTTAAGAGTTCCGCCCACCGCCCGCCCAAGCCTTGGCATCTTTCGGTCCCCACCAAGGCCGCTCCCCCGAGCCTAGGTCAAGCCGCTATAGCTGCCTCGAGGAGCCAGAGCTGTCCGTCCACCTCCCTCACCCGAGACCACGCCCCCGAGCCCGGGCTGTCCTCTTTCCTCACGGAGTCCCGAGACGCCGAGCTTTGGCCCCGCCCCCAACGGGGCCCCGCCCCCGCTACTCCGCCCAGCGACTTGAAAAGGCTGGGGCTGCGGCTCACTTAAGAGTCGCGCGCTGGGCGTGGGGCGGTGCTGAGGCATAGATCCTGAGGCGCCGAGGCTGAGGCGAGTTAGACGCCGGGAGTGTCCAGGGAGGCGCTGCGCCACAGGAGTCCGTAGCTAGAGCAGCCCCGGAGCAGAAGCAGCCGCCGCCGACCGCGGAGTCCAGCCGAACCGGCCATGGCGTTGTCGATGCCGCTGAACGGGTTGAAGGAGGAGGACAAAGAACCCATCATCGAGCTCTTCGTCAAGGTGAGCGCTCGCCTCCGTCCCACCCTTCCGAGCCCCCGGCGCTCGCCCGGCCGCGGGGGGCGGCGTCCCTGGGCGCTCCTTAGCCGCAGCGCCCCCGCGCGGCGCCCCGCGCCCGGGCCGAGGGGGAGCGCCGCTCCCGCGCCCCCGGGCCATTGTCTTCGGCCGCCCGCGCCTTCCAGCCGCCGAGGCCCGTCGAGGGAGCCGGGTTGGGACCGGGACCCCAGAAAGACAGCACTGCTGGACGAGGGGGGGCACCGCCTCCCGCCGCGCTGGCCTCGGCGGACGCCGCACCGTCGTCCCGCGTCCGGGTGGGACGAGCTGCCCCCCTCCCGCCGGGTGCCCCGGAAGCCGCCAACCCGTGGGACCCGTGCACGGCCGTGTCCTGTCACCCCCTCTCCCCCGCCACCGCCCGGACGCCCGACCTCACCTCACCCCACCCCAGCCCTCGGCTCTCCCAAGTTCACCCCCAGCCCGAGAGGCGAAGCCTCGAGCCCGTCGTGAGCTGATGAGCTGAACTTTGAACGCTTTCTGAGCGTTTCGCTCTCGGCTGGTAGGAAACTGTAACTTTAATTTTCGATTCCATCTGAAACAATTTTTCAAAAAGAGCAGACATTCCTGGGCCTCAGGAAAAAGCCGAGATTCCCAACTTGGGTTTTTCTGTCTTAGTTATATTACCACCATCTGATTTTCTTGTTTCTCAAGCGCGAGTGTTTTGTATGATGCAACGTTTTGGCTGCTCCCCTCGGTGTTGCTGCCTCGGGAAAGATTGTGTGTGCCCTTTTGTTTTGAAAGAAAAACTGATGAGGGAAAGAACTCCTCACTTGCTTTGGCTTTAAAGGGTTGATTTTTCCCTTCTGGTCTTTTCAGTTTATATATCCTGAAACTACCATATTTGTAGACAAGTACTACCTCTAGCCCTTTCCTTTTTTCTTTAATATTTTTCGTTTTAGCAAAGATGAAAGATAGAAGTTATGAACATCTGGATTCAACTGCCTCCCTCAAAACTTCTTTAAAATCCTCGAGATTTTCTTTCTTAGTCACTTACTTAAGCAGGCTCTTTCAGAACCAGGCTCTGAATTGGAGAGTTTAACAGAAATCCAGAACAATTTTATTCTTTTTTTCCTGAGTTTTTATTTTAAAGAACGGGAGACACTGAAGGGTGTGTTTAAGACATGGAAAGAAGAAATGATCTGCAAGTGATGGAAACAGTGTTTGTTTTAGGATTTTCTTTCAGTTATCAGTTTTAGAAACATTTGATTCAGGGAACTGAAACAACAGACAGGTATAGAACCCCCAGAATATCTTCAAAGAGTCTCAGTTGCTTCGAGTGGCAGATATGGTACTTTGAGATGCAGGGAATGTAGGAAGAAACCTGAAATAAGAAAAAGGAAGAGGAGTGGGAGACAGCATGGAGAAGGGAGAAGAGTGGGTCAGAGATAAATGTTAAAAAATTTTAACTGAGCCAGGAATAGGAATGAATTTCCATAAATTCAAAAACAGTGTATCTACTAAATACCTAAAAAACATGTTACTTAAACATGTTACTTTAGAAGTATCATTAAGTTTAGTGTCAGATAAGGGTACTCTCAGTAATGGCTTCTTTTCAGCATTGTACTGGAGGTCTAGCCAATATAATAAGACAAGAAAAAGAAATAAAGTATATGAATTAGAGACGAGTAGATCAATGCTTAATGCCCTACTTACTATTAATTTAACTTTTGTTAGAAGGAGAGAGGTGTTTCCCGAACTTTAGTCACTTGCATACCCCTTCTTAGTTTTCCATATATGTGTTGAATTGGTATTATTATTTACTAAATTCAGCCCGTTTTTTAAAAAATATAAACACAATGCCCTAAGCAATACCTGTGAAAATGTGGATTAGGTGTGGTGACTATATTTCTTATGTACGTAACTATTTTTTTGTGTGTGTGTGTGTGCGTGCATAACTATTAAAAGAAAAAATGTTCGTGAGCCACCTAAAAGCATCCTGCTTATCACTAGTTGTAAGCCTCTGTCACTGGGCTTGTTGACAGAGAACCAGGTTCAAGTCACAGTTTTGCACTCACTGGCTGGTTTAACCTGGGCAAGTTGTTTTCCCTCTCTGAGACTTGTTTTCCTCCTTTGTGGAGTAAGAAATGAAGTGTTTTCTGCTGTCCTGTGGTTCGGCATAGGTAAAACTTTGTACTGATGTAAATCAGGATAGCTGTTTCAAAGGGGAAAAAGGGGCCAGGTAAATTGTAGTAAAGAGTGTTCTTATAGTTTCTAAAATCTATGTGTGGGAAATGCAAGTGGGGGAAAATCCCCTTATAAATACAATTATTTTGAAAGCAGTGAAAGGGCAGAGGCTGTGGTTGTCCAGTGTGGTGTGTTAAGCAGTGTTAATTATTCTGCCAAGAGATATCTGAGTTTGTAGCAGAAACCTATTATCTACACTTGAAAGAAATGAGTTTAAAAGTGCCACCTGTTCAGGTAGCATTAAATTGAACAGAAATAGGCTAGGACCTTCCCAACTAGTGTGACTGGACTCACAGCTACATTTCTTTCCTTGTGTGTATTGTCTTTGGAGATGTCTGTCCATGAGCCCAGTGAATCCTCATCACTTGTATAACAGCAGTGCTCCATTTTTGTTTGTTTACCGCAACACCTATAGGATAGGGTATCCTCCCAATAGTAAAAGAGGCTTACAAAGGCAGTCATCCTCAAGAGTTAGAATGCCCTCTTTCCCTACCCTGCGGGGCCTAGTAGATGTATATATTTTGATACACCAGCCCCACTTGGGGACCACTGATTAATAGGGTGAAGTTCAAACCCTTTAGCAAGGTCATAAGGTCTCTTATCTGCTGTCGGGTTTCTAATCCAATTTGTCCACTTACTAATTGTGTGTCCCAGGACACATAAACCTCTCTGCCTCATCTGCATAGGTGGGATATTAATAGACCAACCTCATGGGATTAAATTAGTTAATATATGTGGTGATAATAAGCTTAGAATAGTGTCTAGTATACAGTAAGTAAATAAATGCTAGTTGTGTGTCATTTTGTATATACTTATTTGTATGCTCATCTCCCCTGCTAGATAGGCAGTAAGTTCCTTGAGGGTAAGGTCTGTATATTGTTCTGAGTCGGTACCAAACTGGGTAGCAAATAGTTGAAATGAGATTGTTTCCTTCTTTCTGAGCATTTTGGTGTCAATATATGCATCTGGCATGCTTCGGAATTGAGAGCTACTTACTTATTAGAACCTGGTAATCTGACTCTCAAACCTTGGTCCTTCATTTGTTCAACTTTGCCTAGCCTCCAGCCTCCGAAACTCTGTGTGGTTTTATCTATCTTTTTTCCCCTCCATTTTTTGGGTACTTCTGAGCTTTTCATGTATCTGCCATATATTTTCCACCAATATTTCTTCTTGGTTATGTTCAGAATTCGGAAGCCAAGATTTCTGTATTGGGTAAAAGTAAATATTGTGTTGAACAACAAAATGAGAGAAGTTGAGAAGAGACTGAATTTTTGGATTTTTCCTTTCCTTGCATATGCCTAACTCCTATTGACGCTGCTGCCTTCCCCCCAGCCCCCACTAGAATCTTTGGTATGATGTGATGGTATTTCTGATTTTGGTTTAGGAGGAGTCCCTTTGCAGAGTTTAGTTTTATTGGTTGGAATTTAAAGTTGTTGGCATGCCATTTTGCATTGGGACACTCACTGTTGGCAGTCATCCCTAAACTGTTAGAATTGGGGTGGTGTAAAAAGTTAATCTGGTGCAGAGTGGCTTAACACATAAGAATGCTTCTTTTCAGATATTTGGCAGGATTTTTAATGTGTGTGGACCCTGGAGCCAGACTGCTTGGCTTGAATCTGGCTTCTAGTAGTGTGTCAGGGAAGTTTCTTCAGTTCTCAGTACCTCAGTTTCTTGACCTCTAATATCAGGATAATAATAATAACACAATTTTATAGGGTTGCCGAGGGGATTAACTGGTGATCTACGTCTATTAATTAGGGTAGTCTAAGCTTCTGTAAGAAATACTGTAATCTGCCTCAAACAGTGGTTCAGACAAAATGGAAGCTTATTTCCTTTCTCACTTAGCAGCCCAGGGAGGGTGTTCTAGATGTTAGTGGCTTTTCTCCGTAGAGTCATTAGGGACCAAAGTCTTTCCAGCTTCTTTTTCCACCAACCCCCATAGCATTGTCATCCTCACAGTTGACAGAGCTGGTTGCTGAGAAGTCCTGGTTGCAGCAGTGGGAGGTGAAGAGTATGGAGGAGGCTCATCTCAAGACCCGCAGCCCAGAACTTCTACCTGTCACTTCCTTTCATACTCCAATGGGGAGAACTTTAATCACATGGTTTCGTCTAACTGCAAGGAGTGCTGGGAAATATGATCTAACCATATATCACGCTATGTAAAGTATTAGGAATAGTGCTTGGTACACAGTAGACACCTGTTTTTGTTGTTGATGATAGATAGTATATTCTTTTTTTCTTTTGCTTTCTTTTTGGCCATACAGTGTGGCTTTGCAGGATCTTAGTTCTCCGACCAGGGATTGAACCCAGGCCCTTGGCAGTGAAAATGCAGAGTCCTAACAGGGCTTCCAGGGAATTCCCAAAAGTATATTATTCTTTTTTTTTTTTTTTTTTGCTGTACGCGGGCCTCTCACTGTTGTGGCCTCTCCCGTTGTGGAGCACAGGCTCCGGATGCGCGGGCTCAGCGGCCATGGCTCACGGGCCCAGCCGCTCCGCGGCATGTGGGATCTTCCCAGACCGGGGCACGAACCCGTGTCCCCTGTATCAGCAGGCGGACTCTCAACCACTGCGCCACCAGGGAAGCCCTATTCTTTAAAAAAAAAAAAAAAAAATATATATATATATGTTTATTTATTTGGCTCTGTCGGGTCTTAATTGCAGCACAGGGAATCTTTCATTGCAGCACGTGGGCTCTTCCTTGTGGCGTGCGGGCTTCTCTCTAGTGGTGGTGCAGGGGCTCCAGAGCGCATGGGCTCTGCAGTTGCGGCATGTGGGCTTTCTAGTTGTGGCCCGAGGGCTCAGTAGTTGTTGTGTGCGGGCTTAGTTGCCCCACGGCATGTGGGATCCTAGTTCCCTGACCAGAGATCAAACCCACATCCCCTGCATTGGAAGGCGGATTCTTAACCACTGGACCACTAGGGAAGTCCCCCCTCCAATAGTATCTATCTATCTATCTATCTATATCTATCTGTATAGATATCTTTTTTTTAAATAGGCTTTTTTAAAAAAATTAATTTATTATTTTTGGCTGTGTTGGGTCTTTGTTTCTGTGTGAGGGCTTTCTCTAGTTGCGGCAAGGGGGGCCTCTCTTCATCGCGGTGCGCGCGCCTCTCACTATCGCGGCCTCTCTTGTTGAGGAGCACAGGCTCCAGACGCGCAGGCTCAGTAGTTGTGGCTCACGGGCCTAGTAGCTCCGCGGCATGTGGGATCTTCCCAGACCAGGGCTCAAACCTGTGTCTTCTGCATCGGCAGGCAGATTCTCAACCACTGCGCCACCAGGGAAGCCCCCTCCAATAGAATATTATTCTTAAATGTGGGCTTCATTAATAGAATTCAGGGGATTCTGTAAATCCTTGAAATTACATTTAAAATTCTATATTAGTCTTTTTTTTGGGGGGATTAGGCACCATTATTTTTGGGGGGGATTAGGAACCATTGTTCTAAATGGTGGCATTCTGAGTGTCGAACATAATTCATACAGGCAAGGTATAGAAGAAAGGTTTGGGCTACATGATCGTTAAAGTCACTTGCATTTTATTATCTGTGATTTAAAGCATTTGTTGTCATGAAGGAAGTGCCTAATACTGAGTTAGGTACTATGGGAGATATAAGAAATTATGGGAGATATAAGAAATTATTAAACATTTTCTACCTTTAGGTTTATAAATTTTATTGGAAAGAAAACAATACAGGATGGTACATACTTAACGAGCCAAGTGTGGTTCACATTAAGTTGGGCCAGGACATATGGGGAAAGATGGAAGTAAGCTTTAACTTGACCTTGAAAAAGTGGCTGGAATAAGTGAATTGGGAATAGCCAAGAATGGGAATATTAGTTTTGACATCATTCGTAAACTCGTTATGCAGGAAACAGTAGACAGATGATACTTTCGAAGAAGAAGGACCCAGCAATGATTCAAACCCATAGTGCCAGGGAGAGAAGTTATTTAAAAGTTGAGAATGAGACTTTTAAAACCTAACTTTTAGTCTTGTTTGTCCTCCCAACACTTCCCTACTTTTTGGATTGCTGTCTATTCAACAACTTCCCAGCAGCATTTGGGAAGGTGCAAATGGATTGTACAGATGGACAAACTCTCAGCTGTTTTTTTACAGTATAAAATGGGAGTTCTTTTTTTAAAAATTAATTTTATTTATTTTTGGCTGCATTGGGTCTTCATTGCTGCACACGGGCTTTCTCTAGTTGCGGCGAGCGGGGGCTACTCTTGTTGAGGTGCGTGGGCTTCTCATTGCGGTGGTGTCTCTTGTTGCGGAGCACAGGCTTTAGGGGCGTGGACTTCAGTAGTTGTGGTGCATGGGCTCAGTAGTTGTGGCTTGTGGGCTCTAGAGCGAAGGCTCGGTAGCTGTGGTGCACGGGCATAGTTGCTCCGTGGCATGTGGGATCTTCCCGGACTTCTCGGTAGCTGTGGTGCACGGGCTCGAACCCGTGTGCCCTGCACTTGCAGGCGGATTCTTAACTACTGCGCCACCAGGGAAGCCCAGGAGTTCTTTATATTTTGTTTTGAGCGCAGGCTTTTTTTAAAAACACAGACAGATGAAATAAATTTTCTAAAGGCAATGATGCTGAGAACTTTGTTTTAATAATTGAACAAAAACTAACTCAACGTCAAGACAGTGTTACATTGGATGAATTGGTTTGACATTCATTTGAGGTTTCCATAGGGGAAAATTCAGGAGATAGAAATGAATGTAAAAATGTGAAGTTAATGGGAACTCTATTCTTATTATGTTTTGTCTGAGCTGTTCTTGAAGACCTAACAGTGCCTCTCTGAGCAAAGGCCAAGGTGATAATTTTGGTTAAATGTAAAATTCTGAGAGAAAGGGGCCCAAAATGGGTAAGAGATGGGAGGATTCTGAGACAAGGTGACTGAACACATGAAAAGTCTAACGGTAAGGGGAGGGTGGGTGGGAGGGATAAATTAGGAGGTTGGGATTAACATATACACACTACTATATATATAAAGGAGATAACCAACAAGGACCTGCTGTATAGTACAGGGAACTATACTCAATATTTCATAATAACCTATAAAGGAAGAGAATCTGAAAAAGAATGTGTGTGTGTATAAAACTGAATTACTGTGCTGTACACCTGAAACTAACACGGCATTGTAAATCAACTATACGTCAATTAAAAAAAAAAAAGCCTAATGGTATGAATAATAATAGGAAAGAGGCAATGTGGAGGACCTGGCTGTCACTAAAAATCTGAGTTGGTTTGGAAGGATGCTAACAGAGATGCCTGGAAGCTGGTAAAAGGATGGTGAGCAAGACTTTCCCACTTCCTGTTTCATTGGCACTATGGAGCCTCAGTGTTCTAATGTCTCCTGAATAGGGAATTAGTGAGTCTATAAAAGGGAAATTTGTTAGTCAGGATAGGAAGTGTGATTAAGGCATGAATTAAGATTTTGATCAAGTAGTGGAGTAAGTTAGGATAGGTTTGCCCATTGTATAGGTTCCTGTAGAAAATGGAAAGGGAGTTTCTGAAGGAAAATAGCATTAAGGTCGTGATTATAAACTGTCCAAGTATGATCTAACAGAAATCTAAACTTAATTCAGGGCATCAGTTTGTGAATTCTCTTGGAAGTTTTAATCCTTTTGTCTTTTTGGAGACCTGACTTTTATCCATCAGTGCTCAGTACCAAGAAATGGTGTAAGGAATATCAGTTAACCTTGTTTGGTTTCTGTTATTTTCCTTTATTTAAAATATAAAACCAGGAGACTGTATTAGTCTAAATTTATGAAAATAACTTATGTAGATAAATGAGACTATATTTGAAAGTTGTGCCAAAGATGGCCTAAGAGTCTTTTATATTTTAATATCAATATTTTGAAGAGGGCTTCCCTGGTGGCGCAATGGTTAAGAATCCGCCTGCCAGTGCAGGGGACACGAGTTCGAGCCCTGGTCCGGGAAGATCCCACATGCCGCAGAGCAACTAAGCCCGTGCGCCACAACTACTGAGCCTATGCTCTAGAGCCCGCGAGCCACAACTACTGAAGCCCGTGCGCCTACAGCCCATGCTCTGCAACAAGAGAAGCCACTGCAATGAGAAGCCCGTGTACCGCGACGAAGATCCAATGCAGCCAAAAATAAATAAACAAATAAATTTAAAAAAATCTATTTTGAAGAAGTAACAATATTAGAACCAGGGCCATGTATTGACCCTCAGAGCATAGATTTTGTTCTGTAGATTTTTTTTTTTTTCTTTGCTTAGAGCTGAAATACAGTGTAACTCTAAGCAAGAGGTGTAACAGGTTTTTTACACTTTTTTGGTAATAAAATTATTACTTCCAACTTTACAGGTGAAATAATTCATTTTTGTGAAAAGGATTAAGTTTTCATTAGAATAGTAAAAATGTCAATCGTCTGTAATAATTTAAGTATTGAATTTTACCATCATGCAGCATAGCTATTTATTTGTATGTGTGAGAGAAGGGAAAAGGAGAATCTGAACAAACATTGGAGAATACAAAAACAAACAGATGAAAGCTGAAGTAATTAAGAACTTTTTTTAACAATATGTGAGTTCTATGCATGTTTTCCTCAGCTAACAACCAGTTAATTAAGACCTTTAGAAATGATTTATGTGGCAACCTACATGACATAATTGACTTAGAGATGAGTGAAATGTTTATGTTGTATTCTAACAGATGAAGAGTAGTTAGTATTACTGAATCTACCAAGTACTGTATATTATCAGTTTGGAGAAACTTTTATCGTTTCCCTCAATAATTAGTTGTGTTATATTCTGTAATTTTGTCTAAAATAAAACTGTGATACTTCTTGCCATAAATCTTAAATGGATCCTACTTTCTCTAGTTGTTTATTGGATTAGATACAAACTCCATGATCTAGCATTCATAGTCTTTCAGATCATGATCCTGACTTGTGTTTTCAGTCTTTTCCCCCACTGCAGCTGCAAATATACCTCATGTTCTAGGCAGATTGGTCCTCAACATGCCCTGTACTACTTTGCCTTCATGGAAGATTTTTGCTCTTGTTTCTTTCGGTTGAAATATCTTCGGCTTTCCCAGCCTCTCCCCCTACCTTCAATTTCTGCCTGCCAGAATAGTATTTGTTCTTTTTTCATTCAATCGTTTAACAAATATTGAAGCACTGTTCTAGGGACTTGGATACATCAAAGAACATTATGGCATTCATATTCAGTTGGGGGAGGCAAAAAATAAATGTATGTCTACTAGTGAAAAGTGCTATGAAGAAAAATGAAATAGGGTAAGGAGTATAGAGAATGATAGGGGGGTGTGCTCTTTTCGATTTAACAGAACATTCTGTTGAGTATGTAGCCTTGCAGAAAGTAGCATAGGGAGGCGAGGGCAGAATCAGGGAGACTCAATAGGAGGCTGTTTAGTAATTCAGGTAAGAAATGATGGTGGCTTGGACTGAGGTGAGAAGTAGTCTAATTCTGGATATATTTCTAAGATGGAGATCACAGGATTTCCTGATGGATTGGATGTGGAACGTGAAAGAAGGAGAAGTCAAAGATGATTCTGAGATTTTTGTTCTGAACAACTAGAATGATGGAGTTGCCATTAACTGAGATGGGGAAGCCTTTGGGAAGGGCTAGTTCTGGTGGAGAGATCAGGAGTTTAGTTTGTGATGTGTTAAATTGGAATATTTTAAGACCTCATGGAACCTGTTGTCTAGTGAGAGAGGCATACGTTAAAAAAATACACAAATATAGTATATAATTACATTAAGGACAAGAACAGGGTGTCTTGAGAAAGAATGACAGGAAATTCAATTTAGATGGAAGCTTAATGAGGACTTCTTTGAGAAAATGACTTGTAGGATGAATAGTAATTAGGGGAAGAATGAGAGGAAGAGCATTCCAGGCTGGAGGAATTGGCATATGTAAAGGCTGGAAGTATTCAACAAATTGAGAGTGTGGCTGGAATAGAGAGAACAAGACTGAGGTATAGAGTGAGGTAGACAGGCTACATCATGGAGGTTCTTGTGTGTCATGTGAGTTTAATATAAATTTATTTTATTTATTTATTTTTGGCTGTGTTGGGTCATCATTGCTGCGCACGGGCTTTCTCTAGTTGCAGCGAGTGGAGGCTACTCTACGTTGCGGTATGCGGGCTTCTCATTGCAGTGGCTTCTCTTGTTGCAGAGCACAGGCTCTAGGCACGCGGGCCTCAGTAGTTGTGGTGCATGGGCTCAGTAGTTGTGGCTCGCAGGCTCTAGAGCACAGGCTCAGTAGTTGTGGTGCACGGGCTTAGTTGCTCCGCGGCATGTGGGATCTTCCTGGACCAGGGATCGAACCCATGTGCCTTGCATTGGCGGGTGGATTCTTAACCACTGCGTCACCAGAGAAGTCCCGTCATGTGAGTTTTATCCTTAGTAAAAAGGAAGTTCTCAAACGGAGTGTCATGATTTGATTTGCATTTTAGGATGAGTAGTCCAGCCGTTCTGTGGAAAATGAAGAGAGGCAAGAGTGGAAACAAGGAACACTACTTGCAGGCTGTTGTGATGGAGAAAGATGATGGTGGTGGTTTGGATTAGGATGGTGATGGAGAGAAGAGAATGGATTTGAGATAAATTTTGGAAGTGGAGTACATAGGAAGATACTGAAAAAGGAGTTCTGAGAAAGAGAGAAGTGTGAAAAATGACTTGAGTATTTTAGTAGAATCACTGGTTGATGGAGGTACCTTTTATTGAGATGGAGGAGGAGCAGACAGTGTTCAGTTTTTGACTTAATGAGTTTGAGATGACCGAGATGTCTAGTAGAAAGTTGGATGTACAGACCTGATGCTCAGAAAGAAGTCTAGGCAGAGTAGGGAGATTTGGGACTTGAGTGTGTGTGTGTGTGTGTGTGTGTGTGAGTGAGTGTGTGTGTACACATACTTTAGTTGTTTGTTTGTTTATGTGGCATTTAAAGTGTGTGAGATCATTCTGTGGAGGAGTGAAGAATAGGGAGAATGCCCAGGACCAAGTTCTGAGGAACTCACAACACTAAGGGGTTGTAGAATCGAGAATCTGGAAAAGGAGAACTAGGAGGACTTGCAATCAAGCGGTAGTGGGAAGAGGAAAACTATGAGAGCCAGGCACCAAGGAAACTAGGAGAAGTTTGTAAGGAGGAAGCGACCAGTTGTGTCAAGTCAGATGAGTGTGTATTTGCTTTATCAGCCTGGAAGTCATCGGTAACCTTAGCAGTAACAGCTTTGGTGGAGTGGTGGTGGGGAAGCCATGATAGAGTGGGTGGAAGAGTGAAGAGGAAGTAAGAGAGTGGGGTCAATGAGTAAAGCCAAATTCTAACAAGAAACTTGGCTGTGTAGAAGAGACAGGTTGGTAGGTAGAAGGGGATACATGTCAAGGGAAGGCTTTTAAGAAAAAAAGTATCAGCTGTAAGAGCTATAATGTAGGAAGGAACACTTACACCATCATCTTAAAGGGGAAAATATTTCCCATGAGAATCATCATAATTCACTGACTGGGAGAACTTTTTACTGCAAGGAAGATCTGGTTTGTGTATATTTAGAATAGATGCTTAATCTCACTGACTTTTTCTGTTGCATTTTCCAAATGCATGAGATAGAAATATAGAAGAGTACTTCATACTTACTTGAACTAATATAAATATTTACGAGGTGCTTTCTATGTGCCAGGCACTGTTTACTGCATTACATGTATTAACTGATTTGATTGTTCTTCAAGAAAGTATTTGCTGAAGGAATATACAGAAGCTTTTTTTTTTTCCCTCTTCCCATGAACAGAGTTGATTCCAGAGGAGACTGGGGGGAAAAGAAGAAATAAAAGATCACATTATTGGGGAAAAGCAGATGCCTGTTAAATTCACAGAAATCTTCATATAGAGAAGCCAGAGAAATAAGCTGGGAGTAGAATGCAAATCACTGGGCTCAGTTCATATTTGCAGTTTTGATTTAGAGCCTCAAAATCATTGTTACTTTAGATTGAAATGAACAGTTACCTTTTTTTCCTTGCAAAGTAAAAAAGATTGAAGGGAGAGTCCACAGCTGTGTTCTGACCCTAAGTTTGTGGTTTGACAGCCCACAAGCCCCAAGAGTTGCTGTCATTCTCCTGATGACTCAGCAGGGACCCGTGTGCTAGATTATGGTGTTGCCTCAGTGTTGTTTGTAAAGGTTCTTTCTGTCCTGTGTAATATTTGAGATTCGAGATCCCAAAGTCAGACCCAGGGGATGATTGTGGACTGGAAGTATCATTTGTATTCCCTATGTAGACACTGAAATAGTCTATTTCAGAATTGAAGATAATTAGAATTAATACTTCAAGTAGGCAATTGAGGTGTCATTTGGAAGACTGGATCTTTGTGTTACATTGTTGTTGTAGGGTAGTTGTTAAGAGCATAGGTTCTGGAGCAGTGTTTCAACCCTAGTTCTCCCTTTGTGCCTTAGTGTCTCCACTGGGGTAATAGTATTTACTTCTTGGGTTTTTGTGAAAATTGAAAGAGTTAATATAAGAAAAGCACTTAGTGTCTGACACAGTAAGCATTGTTTGCTTGTCATCCCATGGACCTTTGGGAATGCTGAGTTAAGACTGCCCATGGATAGTTTGTATGTTTAACATATATGCTTTCAACCTCCAGGATGTTACTGTGAGAAGCATCTGCCAGTCTGCCGTTACAAATAGGTGGGGAACTTTCCATTGTTTATCAGAAGAGCAGGTTTAGTACAAAAAAAAAGTCCAAGATTAGACCTGAACTTATTCCTGAATTAACTTCAGTGAACCATGATCCTGTTGACACTTGTTAGGTAACTAAAGGACAGTCAGATTGGACTCTGCCATCTTAGAACATCTGCCTCAGCAGCTCTTTCTGGACTTGTAGCTAAAGCTGAGAGTCCATTATTATCAAGAGTGTTTTTCTTGTTTTTTATTTCTTTGTTTTGTCTTCTTTTTCTTCTTATTCTTTTCTGTGAGAGCATAAAAGAAATAAAGAGGGATAATCTAAAACATATAGGATCTAGTGGTTCTGCAGAAGTACTTTTGACTTATGGATCTTGGCATATATATAGGTTTCACTTAGCTCCCTTGTGCTACTACATTTCACTGTTCTTTGATTTTTTTGGTAAACTTTGGCATGGCTGTAATTGATAGATGATGTAAGGATCATAAAGTGACTTAAAAATCCTTCATTTTATAATGTTATAAGCGTTTTGAAACTACTTAATTTATTCCTATATAAGATAGAGTACACTGGTGTATAAAAATGAGCAGTAGGTTTTTGTTTTCCTATTAAAGTCAGAGTAATAGTCGTAAGATAATAGGTAGCATTGAGTGCTTACTGTGGTTCAGGCACAGTGTGCCAAGCCCTTTACATATGTTAGGTAATTTAATCCTCATATAAACTCAGAAATAGGAACTATCAGTACTGTTTTACACATGAGGTTTAGGTCATTTCTTGTATGTGCTCACAGGGCTGGTAAGTAGCAGTACTGGGATTTGTACCAAGGTCTTTGTGATTCAGAGAGACTGACTCTTAACCGCTAAGAGCTTTTTTATTTGTTTATATCCTTTTTCTCTGTTTGAAACTTAAATTTTTACCTAACAGAGTTTTGTTTTCACTATTTGCTGTTTTCAGTCACCCTGAAAAATAAAAAAGAAAGAATTCAGAGAATGTTTAAGAATATTTCGAAAACACTAACAACCGGTGAGCCTAGATAGTTGTTAAATGAGTTTGGTGCTTCCAGTTCTCTTGGTTAAATTTGAAAGGAAACTGTAAACTTTCCATTACCTCATCTCTTTGCATTTTGGGGGCCTGGTTAATTAGTATTTTTAAAAGTACTTTAAGGGTTTATTTATAAACTTGTTGAGGGACTTGACTTGAATATCACATATTTGATTTTAGGATTGTTTTTTCCAGTTTAGAAGTGTCAAACAGTTCCAAGTTTAACAAAAATCATGTATTAAATTGTTAGTTTTACTGTTTTTTTTTTTTTTTTCCTTAACCTCTCCCTTCAGAGGAGCCTACACTAATCTTTGCATTGTTGACAGAAAAAAAGCAAGGAAGTTTCTTTTTGTGGAGAGAGGAAATGGCTGTTAGTTCAGGACTTTATCCATATTAGGTATAAACTAAATATAGATGTGTATTCCAGGAGTGAAGTCACATCTATAAAGTTTCTTAAGCAGAGCTAATGAGATCAGCCAGTGCTTTTGGATCTGGGTTTTTTTCTTTAATTTTTGGCTCACTAAAAGGTCACGAAACTGATTAGTCCTATGGTCAGCCTTCCATGTCCCTTAAGAATTTTTTTAATAAGGAATCTTCCTTTAAGCAAACATAACTTTAAACTATTCTGCTTTGTGTATAAGGAATAGTTACTTATGCCTCTTTTTTTGTTTTTTAGGCTGCACTGCGGGTCTTGCGGATCTCTGTTCCTTGACCAGGGATTGAATCCCGGCCATGGTAGTGAAAGCCTGGAATCCTAACCACTAGGCCACCAGGGAACTCGCGCTTAAGCCTCTTTTTGAGGGGGTGTAATAAATATTTTAGTTTCTTGACCCTCTTGTTATTTTCCTATCTCTATTTTTTGTTTGTTTGTTTGTTTAGTTAGTTTTACCCTTAAGTCTTTTTCACACATATTTTTACTGTGAGGCTAGACTCTTATTGTCTTGTTGTCATCTGTTTTACTTAGTATCTTCTTGGTTTATTTGGTGTTTAATCATTAAGTCAGATCTCAGTGTGGCCAGGTAGTAATAGGATTCTTCTGATTGGTTGGTTAGAACAGGTATTGTAGTAGAACAGAATGAAGAAATCTCCCATTTCTGGCCGAAAGCACAGGTCGTTCTCAATAAGGACTTCTTTTTTTTTTTTTTTTTTTTTTTTTTTTTTGCGGTACGCGGGCCTCTCACTGTTGTGGCCTCTCCCCCTGCAGAGCACAGGCTCCGGACGCGCAGGCTCAGCGGCCATGGCTCACGGGCCCAGCCGCTCTGCGGCATGTGGGATCTTCCCGGACCGGGGCAGGAACCCGCGTCCCCTGCATCGGCAGGCGGACTCTCAACCACTGCGCCACCAGGGAAGCCCCTCAATAAGGACTTTTAAAAGTCCCTCCAAAGCATTCTTACCCACAATAAATGTTTTCAGCTCTTGTGCTCCTCCACAGAGCCCTTTGTAAGCATGCCAAAACATTCAGGCACTTGGCAATGTACTATGCTGCTGAAGAGAAGAATGATCTACCTTTATAGCATATCTTTATTAGAAATATTTTAAAATACAACTAACTCTGTAAAAAGTTTATCTTAACATAGTTCAAGGGTTTTAGTTCATGAAACCAAATGCTCTCCAAGGTTTAGTTCAGGTATCTTCTGAATCCTTCTCTGATCTTTGTGCTTCCTCAGCAGAGCTAACCCTTCCTACCATCTGTCTGGAGCACCGTGCAGTTGCATGTTCTGTCACTCATCTGAATCATTTTCCTTCATATCATTGTTCCAGTTAGAAAGTGAATTCCAGGAGATGAGGGGTCAGGGATTATTTTCTTCATCTTTTATTTCTCACCTAACACAAATCTTGTCATATAGGAGATAACTCATCAATTCAGTAAGTATCTATTAACGTTTTGGGACAAATTGGTATCTGTAGTCTGGGAATAGAGGCAAGTAAGAGAGTATTAAGTCTGTTTCTGGTACTGTGTTCTATATTAACTCATAGTAAAATACCAGAAATAAAAATAGTGTTCAGTTATTGAATTTGAGACTTGTAATTTAGGTTTTATGACTAAGCTGCTCACTAGATAGATAGCCATTGATCTAAACTTAATAACAGATTGGTTTAGAGGTCAAGAATCTTCAAATTATATAACTGAAAGATCAGGTTTAAGTTGTTGTTCTCATCTGTAAAGTGGGTGTGTTTCTTAGAAGTGATGAACATTCTAGTCTGGATTTATTTTATGTACCCAAAGTAGCCTGAGTCTGGGGTGTTTAGACCCACACAGAAAGTTGAGACTTGAGATTTCAAAGTCAGGTCCAGATAATTAAATTTTCATAATTGGAAGCAGTTTATTAGAAAACAAATATAAATGGAGCCAATAAAATTTATCAGTGGGGTTTCCCTGGTGGCGTAGTGGTTGAGAGTCTGCCTGCCGATGCAGGGGACACGGGTTCGTGCCCTGGTCCGGGAAGATCCCACATGCCGCGGAGCGGCTGGGCCCGTGAGCCATGGCCGCTGGGCCTGCGCGTCCAGAGCCTGTGCTCCACAACAGGAGAGGCCACAACAGTGAGAGGCCCATGTACCGCAAAAAAAAAAAAAAAAATTATCAGTGATAATGGGGACAGTTTGCCAGAGAAATGAAAAATATTTCAAGAGTAAATTATTTGACTAGAAAGATATTGTATTTCCAAATGAACTACCTGAAAGATAAATATTTTGTTGTGTCTAAAATAAAACAGATAAAGCATTGTTTTAAGTTAAAATTTGCCTTTATCATATTTAAGGCACCTGTGCATTGAAATGGTAAGTAACTTTTCACAGCTGCAGTATGTTGTTGCATATACAGTTTTAAAAGAAACTTATTTTGTAATATGTTTTAATGAAAAATTTAAATATAGATAATCCAAAATAAAATACCAGAGTCATTCATTCATATGTTTATTGTGTTTGAGTATTTTATATTAAAATAGTCTATAGCATTTTTATGACTTCAGTTTTGCATTGCTTATTGTTGTTATTAATCCTTTGTTCTTAGTCATTTAGAGGTCCAAAATTTAAAATAATACTATAGTGTAATGAGCACATGAAAAGATGCTCAACATCGCTAATTATTAGAGAAATGCAAATCAAAACTACAATGAGGTATCACTTCAACCTGGTTAGAATGGCTATCATCAAAAAGTCTACAAATAGGGACTTCCCTGGCGGAGTCCAGTGGTTAAAACTCCGCGCTTCCACTGCAGGGGGCATGCGTTCGATCTCTGGTCGGGGAACTAAGATCCTGAATGCCGTGCGGTGTGGCCAAAAAAAAATAAAAAATAGAAAGTCTACAAATAATAAATACTGGAGAGGATGTGGGGAAAAGGGAACCCTCCTACACTATAGGGTAGGAATGTAAATTGGTACAATCACTATGGAGAACAGTACGAAGGTTCCTTAAAAAACTAAAAATAGAGTTACCATATGATCCAGCAATCCCACTCCTGGGCATATATCTGGAGAAAACCATCATTCGAGAAGATACATGCACCCCAGTGTTCATTGCAGCACTATTTGCAATAGCCAAGACATGGAAGCAAACTAAATGTCTATCAACAGAGGAATGGATAAAGAAGATGTGGTACATATATACAATGGAATATTACTCAGCCATATAAAGGAATGAAATAATGTCCTTTGCATTATGGATGGATGGGCCTAGAGATTATCATACTAAATGAAGTAAGTCAGAGAAAGACAAATATCGTATGACATCACTTATATGTGGAATCTAAAAAGATGATACAAATGAACTTATTTACAAAACAGAAACAGACTCACCGGCTTTGAAAACAAACTTATGATTACCAAATGGGAAAGGTAGTGGGGAGGGATAAATTAGGAGATTGGGATTAACAGATACACACTACTATATATAAAATAATCAATAAGGACCTACTGTTTAGCACAGGGAACTCTATTCAATATTCTGTAATAATCTATATGAGAAAAGAATCTGAAAAAGAATGGATATATGTATATGTGTAACTGAATCACTTTGCTTACCTCTGAAACTAACACAACACTGTAAATCAACTATACTCCAATATAAAATAAAAATTAAATTAAAAAACACAATACTGTAGTGTAATGAGCACATGGAAAGATGCTCAACATTGCTAATTAGAGAAATGCAAGTCAAAACTACAATGAGGTATCACCTCAAACCAGTAAGAATGACTATCATCAAAAAGTCTACAAATAATAAATGCTGGAGAGAGTGTGGAGAAAAGGGAGCCCTCCCACACTGTTGGTGGGAATGTAAATTGGTGCAGCCACTATGGAAAACAGTATGAGGTTCCTTAAAAAACTAAGAATAGAGCTACCATGTGATCCAGCAATCCCACTCTTGGGCATATAACTGAAAAAGGTGAAAACTCTAATTTGGAAAGATATGTGCATCCCAGTGTTCATAGCAGCACTATTTACAGCAGCCAAGACATGGAAACAACCCAAGTGCCCATCAACAGATGATTGGTTTACAAAGATGTGGTACACACACACACACACACACACACACACACACACACACACACACACAGTGGAATATTACTCAGCCATAAAAAGAATGAAATACTGCCATTTGCAGCAACATGGATGGACCTAGAGATTATCATACTAAGTGAAGTAAGTCAGACAGAGAAAGACAAATATTATATGCTATCACTTTATGTGAAATCTAAAAAATAGTACAAATGAATCTATATATTACAAAACAGAAACAGACTCATAGACATAGAAAACAAATCTATAGTTACCAAAGGGGAAAGGGAGGGGTGGAGTATGGGATTAACATATGTACACTACTATATGTAAAGTATATAAGCAACAAGGATTTACTGTATAGCATAGGGAACTATATTCAATATCTTGTAATATTCTATAATGGAAAATAATCTGAAATATTGATATATATATATATAACTGAATCACTTTGCTGAACACCTGAAACTAACACAATATTGTAAATTAGCTGTACTTCAATTACAAAAAAAAAAAAAAAGGAAAAATAAATAAATAGCTTAAGAAAAAAACCACCAGTGCTGTAATGTGTATCTTTATAGCCATTTTTCTGTGCATAACCGCGTCATGTAATTGTTCTTTTTTGGCTGCATCAGGTCTTTGTTGAGGCATGCGGGATCTTCGTTGAGGCACGCAGGATCTTTGTTGAGGCATGCGGGATCTTTAGTTGTGGTGTGCAGGCTTCTCTCTAGTTGTGGCGTGCGGGTTTTCTCTCTCTAGTTGTGGCGCGTGGGCTGTAGGGTGCATGGGCTCTGTAGTTTGCAGCATGTGGGCTCTCTAGTTGAGGCACGCTTGCTTACTTGCCCTGCGGCATGTGGGATCTTAGTTCCCCGACCAGGGATCGAACCCACGTTCCCTGCATTGGAAGACAGGCTCCACCATTGGACCACCAGAGAAGTCCCCATGTAATTGTTTTTAAAGTCCCTCACAAATCTCATTTATCCTCTGAATTCTTCATTTTCCTTTTATTTACCTGAAGTGTAATCTCTTTAAAAACTTTCTGGAGAATTTAGATTCTTTACAGAGGGAGAAATTTTTGACTCTACTGCTGACCTCTTGATGGAATTTCTAGTTAAAATTGCTTGGTCTGGGAACTTGTTGATAAAGAGAAATAGCTCCGCGCTAAAGTTAGGTAGTTGCTGTAAGCGCAGATTGGGGAGGAGGAGTATTTTTTGAACACTTAATTGTTTTCTTTCTCTCCCAGGACTCTTTCTGAATTTAGTTTATACTACAGCATGTATATTTTTAACTTGCCCTTAGGGGAGGTGGGCTGCTGGATTTTGCCTTGCATAAGAATTTCACTCACCGACCCGCTCTAACATATTTGTCTTCAGCTGATAAGCAGGGGAACACTGGCAGTTAGTGAGTTTATCTTTGGTTAGAAGATGTTAAAAGAATGAGGCTTAGCCACTGAAAAAGTTTGAGATACATTTTTTTGTATGTGACCAAAGTGAGAATATGTAATTGTACAGGGCACCTGTTTCTTTTTTTAAATAATATAATCATGCCTTAATATAATAAACATTAATTAGTTTTCTGTGTTCCTGAAATTAACTCATTTAAATGTCACACATTCAAATTCTACATAGTTTTATCTGAAAATGTCTTGATTTCACTTCCATTCTTTAAAGATATTTTTGTGGGATGTAAGATTTTGGGGTGATTTTTGTTGTTGTTTTTATTTCAGTATTTTAAAAATGTAGTTCCATGTTTTCTGGCCTCCATTATTTCTGATGAGAATTCAGCTGTCATTTGAATCATTATTCCTTTGTATGCAGTGTAGTTTTTTTTTCTAGTTACATTTAGGATTGTCTCTTTTTGCTTTTTAAGCATTTTAATTATGATATACCTAGGTGTGACTTACTTTATATTATTCCTACTTGATGTTAATGAAACTTCTTGAATCTGTAAATTTGTCTTAATTTGGGAAAAGTTCAGCTGTTATTTCTTGAAAATTTTTTGCCTCATTCTCTCCTCTCCTTCTGAGACTCTATTTAAATATATAGACGTTTTGAGGGCTTCCCTGGTGGCGCAGTGGTTGAGAGTCCGCCTGCCGATGCAGGGGACACGGGTTCGTGCCCCGGTCCGGGAAGATCCCACATGCCGTGGAGCGGCTAGGCTCGTGAGCCATGGCCGCTGAGCCTGCACGTCCAGAGCCTGTGCTCCGCAATGGGAGAGGCCACAACAGTGAGAGGCCCGCGTACCGCCAAAATATATATATATATATATATATATATATATATATATATATATAGACCTTTTGATCTTTTCGTAGGTGTTTGAGGCTCTGTTGATTTTTTCACTTGTTTGTTTTTATCTCTTCTTCAGATTGAGTAGTTTCTTGCATCTGTCTTCACATTCATAGACTCTATTCTACTGTTAAGCTCATCTTGTGGTTTTTAAAACTTTTCAGATATTGTATTTTTTAATTCTAGAATTTTACATTTTATTTTTTTTGTGGTTTCTCTCTACTGAGATTTCCTATCTTTCTTTATCATGAGCTTATTTTCCTTTGTGTCCTTGAACATAGTTATAATAACTGCTTTAAAAATCCTTGTCTGCAAAATGCAGCATCTAGGTCTGTTTAGCGTGTATCTCCTTGATTATTTTTTCTCTTGAGAATGGGTCATGTTTTCCTGTTTTTATGGGGAATCATTTGGATTGTATTCTGATATTGTGAATGATAAGTTGTATCAGTAGAAACTTTGGATTTTGTTATGTTCTTCTGAAGAGTATTGATCTATCTATCTTTCTTTCTCTCTCTTTCTGTCTCCCTTTTCTTTTTCTTCCCTCCCTCCCTCCCTTCCTTCCTTCCTTCTCTTTCCCTTTCTTTCTTTCTTTCGTTCTTCCTTCCTTCCTTCCTTTCTTTCTTCCCCTTCCTTCCTTCCTTCCTTCCCTCCTTCCTTCCTTCCTTCCTTCCTTTCTTTCTTTCTTTCTTCTCTCTTTCTCTCTTTCTCTCTTTCTCTCTCTCTCTCTCCCTCTCCCTCTCCTGAACTTAAACTGAAAAACTCTCTCTTCTCTGGTGGGTGGCAGCTCAAATTTCAGTTCAGTTCTTTTAGTTGGCCTACTTGGAATCTGCCCTATGCATATGTACGCCAGGGATCAGCCAGATATCTGGAGAGAGTTTTGTGTAGATTTTAGGGCTCCCCCTCTCTGGTTCTCTTTTTTGTGGTGTTCGACATTATTTTCTGGTGGTGATGGTTTCTCTAAACTCTGTCCTTTGGTTCTTCAAGCCAGCAGGACTGTGAATCGTTCATTGGAACTTTAGCTGCCCTGCATGGCACAAGGTTAAAAGATAAAAATTGGGGAAACTTGTCCAGTGTATTTCCCTTGCAGTTATCAACTCCATCCAACATCTGCTTGCTTATGTTCATTCTCCAGTGTAGTTCACCCCAAGTGGTTTTTTTTTTGTCTAGATGTTATCATTTTTATGGGGGCAAAGGGTTGATCTTATGGGAACTACTTGGCCATACTAAAAGCTTCAAATTGATTTTTAAAATTAACTTTATAACTTTGGAATAGTTTTAGATTTATAGAATATTTGCAAAAATAGTGTAGAGTTCTCGAATTGATTTTAAATGAAAATATTTCTAAAATATACTAATATTTCCTTGACTTCTTAAAATGCTGAATTTAACTGTCAGTGTCAGCATTCTGAATACAAATTCAGTAATGCAATGATGGCCTAAGGAACTATTGAGGTATGTAAGACTATTTTTGCCTTTCTGCTGAATGGCCTCAGCGGTTGTGCTTTTTGAATCTCCTGTGTGTATGCATGCATGGGTACGTGTTGTGTTTCTGTGTGTTTTCTGTCTTCCTTTGTCAACTGGTCTCTATTGATGCAGCCCATTTCCTTTAATTTTCTATTGTAATCTTTTGTGCTTTGGGTAAGCCAGATAAACTTGTTAAAGTTTGTTTGAAATAAGAGTAAATAATTTCTGAGAGTTTGAATGTTGAGTTGATGAGTCAGGTACATGACCTTTAGTACATGGTCTTGGTGACATACGTTAGTGTTTGTTGTTCAGAGGCTTTTTCTCTAGCCATGTGCTGTCTATATGATACGTGGCTAGCCATATGTGGCTATTAAGTGCTTGTTTGAATTGAGATGTACTCTAAGTATAAAACATATACCAGATTTCAAAGATTTAGTACAAAGAAAAGAATGTAATAACTTTATGTTGATTATATGTTCAAATGATAATATTTTAGATATATTGAATAAAATATTTAAATTAATTTCACTTTTTTTTTTCTTTTTAAAATATGGCTGCTAGAAAATTTAAAGAACAATTCTGGATCACATTGTAATGGTTGTGGTTCAGGTAACTTATCTTACTTGATAATAGTCGTGTCCATCTGTGTGAGTTGGTGGTTGTACCACACAAATCATGAGACTAACAGGTACAATTCCAGCATTTCCTTCTTATCTTGGTGTTAGAAGCTGTAAAAGCGGTTAATAGCATGGACTTAGAGTTCAGACTTCAGTTTTACCACTCCTCAGTTGTGTGACCTATGGCAGGTTACTCAGTTTCTCTAAATCTCAGTTTCCTTGTTTGAAATATGAGGAAAACAATACCTAACTTCATGTGGGTATTGTGAGGATTAATGTATCTATATAAAGCCCTTTCAAATAGTGCATGTTGAGTGAGAAATCAGCTGCTAAATTAAACACTGGCTATTAACTTGTTTGCAGGCAATTTTGGCAGCATTTTCATTTATTGTAGTTGATTCTTATAGGGAATAGAGTCAAGGTCGATCCAGACAATAAAAAGGGTTATACCTTTGGCTATCTTTTTTTTCTTTCTTATCGTGCAGTATTTTTAGTTATATGGGTTATAATTTGTTCTGAAGAGATAATAGACTTTGTTCCTCCTATTTTAGGCTTTTGATGAGTGAATGTAAACATTCCAGCAGAGCTTGTTTTTTCCATTATGGTTCTGTTGTGCTTAGATGGAAAGTCCGGTCATTGTATATCTGGCACTTAGTTTTAACAAACGATTCTGGCTGAAACATTTCAGATTTGATTCTAGTATGGATTAGAGCCTTTGTTTTCATTTTCAGCATACAGTTCAAATATGTAACAGAGAACAAAAGTAGTACTTAGTAGAATCTTTTTCAACTGTCATTAATTCCCTATGTTATTTCCATTAGTAGTTTTTGAGTAACAGCTTTGTATTCAGAATTTCTTTTGAATTCTTCATAGTGCTTGAAAAAAATGCTGTCGTATTTAAACAGCTTAATATTTTGACAGTGATTGGGGCAGGAATAAGATTATCATGTATAAACATTTTCTTTAAAAACTTTCTTAAATCTAAAAAAAAACAAAACAGTACAGAGGTCTATAAAGTTAATACCCCTGTTTCTACCTTTCCCCAAGTCTGTCCTGAGATATAAGCAATGTTAATTTTGGTTTGTAGCCTCCCACACCTGAGAAATATTTTCAAGCCAAGATTATAGCTCTGTAGTTATCTCTTGAAGGGATTTCTCTTTCTCTCCTTCAGCAAAATATAGGCAGACAAACCCTCACCTCCATCTTGAGGCTTTTCTCTACCTAGTTGCTCAAACCAGAAATCTAGGAGGTACTTGATTTCTTTCTTTCCCTCAGTTACCACATCCAAACCATCCACAACTCTTTAGGATTATACCCTTCCCAGTTCAATTTAATCTATGCATTTCTTTCCATCTTCATTGCCTCTACCTAATCCAAGCCACATTCCACTGGGACTATTACAGTAGGCATCCCAGCTTCCATTATTCATCAGCTTCATGCCCCCAACCTGTTTTCCATATGGTAGCAAGTGTTATTTATTGTCTTAGAATTGAAATCCGATTTTACCTTCATATACCTCCGCCCACCAAAACCCTTCAGGGGTATCCCATTATCCCATTCTGTGGCATATTCTCCCCTCCCAGCACACACACACACACACACACACACGCACGCACGCACGCACGCACGCATGTGCGTGCTCCGTGAAGTAAGGAATATATTCTCTACTTGGCACATACTTTGTTACCAAGCACTTACCACATGCTGAGCAATATTATAAGAGATTTTGATATATTAACATTTAATCTCATAATAATTCTGTGAAGTAGGTATTATTCCCATATTACATATGAGGAAACTGAGTTCCAGAGAGGTTAAGTGCCCAATATCATACAGGTGGTTAAGATGAACCCATATATCAGCCCAGGCTTTCAGCCTTCAGAATCCTTGCTGTTAACCATTGTGTTGGATGATTTCTTTCTACATAGTAGGTACTTGGTAAACATTTGTTAAACGAATGAAAAATTATTCCCTCTGTGAATGTAAGTTTGAACTCCTTAATTTGGTCTAGAAAGTCTTTCATGATCTGGCCCCTCCCAATACCACTTTCTCTAGTACTTATAGCAATCTAGTCATACCGGCTCTTTGCGGGGCTGGCTTCGTCTCATTCTTTAGGTCTAAGAGATCTTTTATGACCATCTTATCTAAAGTAGGTGCTGCTTGTCATCTCTCTTAGTACTTTGTTTCCCTTTAGGCACTTATTGCAGTTTAAAGTTTTTAACTCGATATATTTATTATCTGTTTCTTCCATAAAAATGAAGGTTTCATGAAGTCAGGTCTTATCTGTCTCATTCACAGCTGTTTCTCCAGTGCCAGCTCCCAGTGCTTGGGAGGATAGTAGGTCCTCAGTAAATATGTATTGAATGTTGAATAAATATACCTGGGTCCTAGGCAAGGAGGTGTATAAAAGGTGTTCTGTGAATGAGGAAATACAGCCCATAGCTTGAACTTCAGTGGCAAGTACTACACAGACTACTGAAATCCTAGAGTGAAGTCTAAATGGCAGCCTATGAAAATAGAATTAATTGTAGACAAACCAGAGCCCTGGTTATTATACCTCCTTTCACTTATATTGAGAGTTTTCCTTTTTCATTCCTTACCACACTTACATATTTTCATTCTTCCTGCTAGTCTTAATTGGAGACAAATAGAGATATTGGTTTGGATACTTATGATTGTAAGTAACAGAAAACTTTGCCCCAAATTGTCTTGAACCACTAAGGCAGCGTATCTAAGAAAGAAGTCTAATAGGAAGACTGGCTCCCTTGTGATTCTTTTGGATCTGTCCTCTTTTGGTATTGGTTGCAGCCTCAGGCAGTATCAAGTTGGCCACATCAGCCACAGTTTTCTCATCGAAGGGTTTCTTCTTCTGCTGTCTTTATCTTAAGAGTGAGAAACTTTTCTCAGGGGACTGTTTTGTCGATTAGAACTGAGTCACATGATTACAGTAGGTCTGTCACTGGCAAGAGGACTGGAACTATCATGACTGGCTTAGAATCAGTCAGGATTTACCCCTAGAATTGGGGATTGGGTTATCATCTCCTGTATCACTTGGGGGAGGGAGGAATGGATTCCTGATAAAAAAAAAGTTGCAAGTTCTACCAGCAAAAGAAAGGGGAGAATGGCTCTCGGGCAGGCAACTATCAGATTTTGCTGTGTGGCTTCTGTGGTTGGTTAGCTCTATCCCAAGGTGATTTGGAGACCTAATTAAATTTTTTGAGAAAACTTATTAAATCAGAAAGATTTAACTTAATAAGTTTTTTCTATACTGATAACCTTTTTTTGTAATTCAAAGGCTTTCACTGTTAGTAATCAACAGAAAGCTAATAAATAGTAAGGCATCTGCAGTAGATGAAGTCCTATAGAAAGAAAAAAAAAGTACGGGGTGTCGATAAGTTTGTAGTCTAGTTCAGGAGATGCAGTGCAGAGATATGAATATTAAAGTAATAATTCACAGTAGTGATTTAAGAGATCACAAGGCAAGTCATGATTTTTAAATTTTTTTTATTTTATTATTTTTTTTTGCGGTACGCAGGCCTCTCACCGTTGCGGCCTCTCCCGTTGCAGAGCACAGGCTCCGGACGTGCAGGCTCAGCGGCCATGGCTCACGGGCCCAGCCGCTCCGCGGCATGTGGGATCTTTCCGGACTGGGGCACGAACCCGTGTCCCCTGCATTGGCAGGCAGACTCTCAACCACTGTGCCACCAGGGAAGCCCCCATGATTAATTTTTAAAAAATAACATAGAGTTGCTGTTCCCTGGGCGTTTGTAAGAGATGCAGAATCTTGGGCCTCACCCTGGATCTACTGAATAAGAATTTGCATTTTAACAAGATCCTCTGCTGATTTATGTTGACATCAGGGTTTGAAAAGCTGGGCGGGTAATTGGACAGGTAATTGGTTTGGGCTAGAGTGATTTAGAAAGTTCTCTTGGGGGAGAGGCTTGAGCTTGACCAGAAGGGCAGGTGCAGCAGGGGCATTTCAGATGGAGGATAATGTGATTTTAGTCACAAAAGTGTCCAGATTTATGCTGACTATTGTACAGGATGAATGGGAGGGGATAATGGAATAGTAGTATGGACACTCAAGGATATCGGTGGGGAAGGCAATAGGAAAGGAGGAGAGAGACCTTTTTCAAGACCTCATTTTTAAAGGCTATTGTACATGTTTACAAGTTAAAAAAATTAAATTATTAGGTATATTAGTTGAATCATAATTTGATCACTTACTGAAGGAAACAGAAACCAGCAACCTTTGAAACTTCTGGAATTGAATTGTCACTCCCATTTGACAGGTTTAACTGTGGATAGTTGTGGGAGAGCTTTTTCACTAAACCTTGACATTTAGCTAAAACAATTGGCTAAATTGTGTATCTTAACTATTTCTTCTAACAGCATTCAAGTAACTTTGCATCTTGATGACTTTAGTAATAACTATAGATTTTAGTGGGTTATTTCAGATAGGTAAGCATGATAAATTTTGGCTGTCCTTTAATTGTTCCCTCCTTGTTTAAAATTTAAGAATAAAGTGAAGAGACATATTTGTATAGTTTTAAATGATTTCTCAATTCACAGTGATTTAGACTAAAGCAAGAGAACATCAAGTCTCCTGTTATAAGTTGAATCACCAACTCAGAGGAGGAGACATGGCAAGCCCTTAAGACTAAAACTCACAAAATCATGATTTATTGGGGGATGTTTATGAGAAAATGCTAAACAAGTATTATTACAGTTGTGATAAAGTTGGGGGGTATATTTTGAGTTTCACTGTATCCTATAGTGACATTTTTACTTTGTGTATTCTCAAATTTTTAAATTATTCAGATTAAACTTTGTAGACCACAGGTAATACAAAAGCAGGAACCATGTCTTTTCTTGTTTATCACTGGATTTTCATTGTTTAGTGTAGGCCCTCACTTGGTTGATGAATGATTAAAAAATAAAAATTTTAATTAAAAAAGACTTTCTGCCCTTGGAGATAATACATAAATGACATAATAAAAGTGGGTTTTAATATAGTTAGAAACTATTTAGAATGGAAGTGGAAACTAGATTAATAATTGAAAAAAACTTTATTTGGAAATAATTTCAAACTTACAGACAAGTTATAAGAATAGGAACAGTACAAAGACACCTTTTACCCAGGTTTACCTATTGTTAACACTTTACCCCATTTGCTTTGTTATTTACTCTTTCTCTTGTAAGTTGTGTACATTGTAGCCCTTTACCCCTAAATACTTCAGTGTGCATTCCCTAAGAGTAGGGATATATCTTGTATTACAGCATAACAGTTATTAACTCTGTAAATCAGTCTCCACCATACCCCCCAACCTCCCCTTTCCAGAATAGGAAACTAAGACCCAAAGAGATTAAGTGATTTACCCATGGTTATATAGTTTCTCAGTGGAAAATGCAGCCTATTTTGCAAGTCAAGTATTGGTTCTCATCCCTAAATCACAGCAGTATCTTTTCTTTTTTCTCTTGACAAGTCAAATCACTTAACAGTATAATAAACTAATTAAAATTTATAATTGTTCTTCTAAAACCAGATATAGCCATCCTGCAGCAAGCATAAAGGACTTGATCTATAAAGGACTCTGGGTCATCATAATTGTCCTTGACATTGTATTTGGTCTTAAGATAAGCTGGGGCATCTCTGGTGGTGCAGTGGTTGAGAGTCCGCCTGCCGATGCAGGGGACATGGGTTCGTGCCCCGGTCTGGGAAGATCCCACATGCCGCAGAGCGGCTGGGCCCGTGAGCCATGGCCGCTGAGCCTGCGCGTCCGGAGCCTGTGCTCCGCAACGGGAGAGGCCACAACAATGAGAGGCCCACGTACTGCAAAAAAAATAAATAAATAAAAAATAAAAAAGAAAGAATAATAAAAAAATAAAGAAACATTAATGTTATATTGTTTTGCACTAAAAGGTACTTGCCTCTGCTCCTTAGTTTTTGTGGAATGAGAGTGTTCTTGAATTTGAGTGTCTAGGTTTTAAGGGGCTCTAGGCTAGTTTGGTTTAAGTAACTTGGCTTTTGCCAAGTGTGAGGCAAGGTAGCATAGTGTGGCATTACTTAAGAGTATGAGAGGAGGCTGTTACTTATCAAAACTGACCCTAACAAATGGTGACTAGGTTGCTGGCTTACAAAGAGCAGAGTCCAGAAGGCATCATGAGGAATTCAGAGTTTAACCATGGAGTAAACATCTTTCCAGTCTTTTTTTTTTTTTATTTTTTGGCATGTTTTTCCTCCATGTCAGTGTTTACCAAAATATGGTCTGCCTACCAAACGCATCAGAATTAGAATTGTTTGGAGAGCTTGTTAAAAATTGCAGATTCCTGAACCCTACCACAGACATACTGAATTAGTGTCTGGAGGTGAGACCTGGTAATCTGTGTTTTAAACCCATTTCCTTATGGATTTTTATGTATCCTAAGAGTTCTAGAATCCTGCTCCTATGTAGGTGTCTTTCGTTTTCAGGGCTTTTCCACATTCATTCTATAACTTGTGTTTTACCTAATTTTCATATGTTTAGGGTGGGAAGGTTTTTGATTGCTTGCTTTTTTGTTGTTAAATGAAAGATTCATGTGCGTGGTACAAATATCGAAAAGTATGAAAGTGTATACAATGCACAGTTCCCTCCCCGTTCCCCTGTTGTAGAGCATTGTGCTGTTCTAAGCCCTTTAATATAGTAATTCATTCAGTTCTTCCAAACAATCCAGTGAGGTAGGTCATGTCACTGTTCCCATTTTATAGAAGACAAAAACAGGCCCAGAGAGGTTAAATCACTTTTTCAAAGTCACACAGCTAGGAAGTGCTGGAATTGTCTGGGAGTCTGGCTCTTAACTCTTAACCACCATCCTCTGCTGAGTGAGAGGATATAAGGATTAACTAGATTAACACATGTGAAGAGCTTGTTTTGGGAGAGTATAGAGTTCATCTTCAACATGGTAAGTGTTTCATATGAACTGTAACAGCCTACCCTGGAGTTTCATCTAAGCCTGGTATCTAATCCTTAATCAGTTCTCTAAATTGCACAGGCTCTCTTCTGGAGAGTAGACTTCATGAATTGGTGATACTGAACAAGAAAATGGTAGCAACTGAGGTCCTTTCAGTGTCCTGTCATTGGCTGTCTGTCTTTTATTTACATAAAATACATCCCAGGCAGAGCTTGGGATACGGTAATTCTTCCATTACATATCCTTTGCTTTATTTATAGAATTATTTCTATGATATGGTTATGGCCAGGAAACAGTGATACATTCTTTACATGGCCAGAGATTTTTGACACCTTCTCAAATAGAGGATATCTTTGCTGAACTCCATTTAGTGGAGTATTTAAACTTTATATAGACCATATTTCTTAAAGCATTAGGGCATAATATATGTCATTTGGAAGAACTTAACGTAGAAAATACTTAGATTCATTCCCTTCTCTTATTTTCTAAATGATAGAACCTAGGGATTCTAATGACAGTGCTAGAACTGAAGAACCTGTTGTTAGGCCTTGAGTTCTGTGCATGAAGTATCTTTAACGTCAGGTAACATTTACTGAACTCTTACCATGTGCCAGGAACTGTGTGTACCTTAACTGATTTGATCCTCATGATATCACGTAAGTTTCACAATGTTAAGTATTTTACCAAAGGTCACACAGCTAATACTTAGTGAAGTCAGGATTCAAATCCAGATGTCTTAATCTAAACATTGTTATTTCCTCCATACTCTGCAGACCCTGTAGAAGGATAACAGCTTATTAAACGTGTGGACTCTAAACCTTGGTTCCAGCATGTTTAGCAAAAACTCTGAAGAAATAGATAATAGAAGCCAGGTGACTTCGCCCATTTATTGTGTTGTTTTGTGACTTTTTAAGTTAATCTAAATCAAAGGAAGCCATTTTGTGAATTTAGACAGCTAATTTAGATAGAAACCACGTTAAAGGTAAGTGAGCTCTTAAAGTTTTAAAGTTCATTCTTTCAGCTACACACTGTTCTCATACCTTCCCTTGAAAATATGTCAAGGAAAATATTGATAAGTTAATGGTCAGGAGCCCATTCTTACCTTCAGGTCCCAGCTTCTCTTTCTCTTCCCCTAGTCATAGTCATCCCTCACCCCCAGTCCCTTAAACACAAAGAAATAAAGAGGACCAAGTTAAAGCTCTCTTTCTAGGGTGTTTTTTTTTTTTTAATTTAGTTATTTATTTTTGACTGCGTTGGGTCTTTGTTGCTGCACTTGGGCCTTCTCTGGTTGCGGTGCATGGGCTTCTCATTGCGGTGACTTCTCTTGTTGCGGAGCGCAGGCTCTAGGTGCGTGGGCTTCAGTAGTTGTGGCTCGTGGGCCCTAGAGCGCAGGCTCAGTAGTTATGGTGCACAGGCTTAGTTGCTCCATGGCATGTGGGGTCTTCTGGGACCAGGGCTCGAACCCATGTTCCCTGCATTGGCAGGCGGATTCTTAACTGCTGCGCCACCAGGAAAGCCCCTCTAGGGTGTTTTAAAATCTGACTATTCTGAAAACTGATTAAACTGGGTTTTCTAAGTGAGCAGTTCCTTAACCTTGAATTAGTAAAACATTAAAATATTTATGGCACCTACCACTGACCCCTGTTCTTCAATGTAGGAGTTAATCAAGTAGTTTCTGAATAAATAGTGGTATTAGGCAATTCAAGAATTACAACAGAGGTGGGGCAGGGGAAGGGTGCGGAACAGTGAGTGTATGAGAAGAACCCTAGATAGCAAATTAAACAAAACTACCCCTTTTGTAAGAACAAAACCTAAATGAATGCTAAGATTCATTATTTGTCTGGAATTGGTGGTTATTTCTGTCAGTGGTATTGTTCATGTTTTTGCTTTGATTATTTGGATTTTCTAATTTTTAAGAAATATAGACAAGTATGTTTTCTGTAATATGAAGTTATAGTTTAAAAACTATGTATTGCAAATTAAAATTTTGTCCAGTATGTGATATTTATACTTGTAATCTGTGTCTATGTATTTTATTTATTTTTTTATAAGATTAAAAAAAATTATATATATATATTTATTTATTTTTGGCTGAGTTGGGTCTTCTTTGCTGCGCGGGCTTTCTCTAGTTGTGGTGAGCGGGGGCTACTCTTCATTGCAGTGCGCGGGCTTCTCGTTGCGGTGGCTTCTCTTGTTGCGGAGCACAGGCTGATGCACGGACTTCAGTAGTTGTGGCACGCGGGCTCAGTAGTTGTGGCTCGTGGTCTCTAGAGCACAGGCTCAGTAGTCGCGGCGCACGGGCTTAGTTGCTGCGCGGCCTGTGGGATCTTTCCGGACCAGGGCTTGAACCCGTGTCCCCTGCGTTGGTGGGCAGATTCTGTGCCACCAGGGAAGTCCTGAGTCTATGTATTTTAAAAACAGCTTTACTGAGATATAATTCAGATATTATTCAGTTCAGCCATTTAAAGTGTACAATTCAGTGTTTTTTTGGTATATTCACAAAGTTATGCAACCATCACCACAGTCTAATTTTAGAACATTTTTATCACTCCAAAAAGAAACCTTTTACCCATTAGCAATCATTCCCAACTCCCCTTTCTTTCCTCCCCTCTACCAGCCCTAGGCAACTGCTAATCAACTTTATGTCTCTGTGGATTTGCCTATTTTGGACATTTCATATAAATGGAATCATATAATATATGACCTTTTGTGACTGGTTCCTTTTATTTAGCATAATTTTTCAAAGTTCATACAAGTTATAACATATATCAGTAATGTATTGCTTTTTATTATCAAATAATATTCCATTTTATGTATATATATCACCTTTCATATATTTTTAATTTTGTTTTTTAATTTTTGTAAATTTTATAGAAATATAGTTGATTTGCAATGTTATGTTAATTTCTGCTGTACAGCAAAATTATTGTTATACATATATATATTCTTTTTCATGTTCTTTTCCATTATGGTTTATCACAGGATATTGAATATAGTTCCCTGTGCTGTATAGTAGGACCTTGTTGTTTATCCATCCTATATATAACAGTTTGCATCTGCTAATTCCCACTCCTTCCCTCCCCCCCACCCTGCCTTGGCAACCGGAAGTCTGTTCTCTATGTGAGCCTGTTTCTGTTTCATAGATATGTTCATTTGTGTTGTGTTTCAGGTTTTACATATAAGCGATATCATATGGTATTTGTCTTTCTCTTTCTGACTTATTTTGCTTATCATGATAATCTCCAGGTCTATCCATGTTGCTGCAAATGGCATTATTTCATTCTTTTTTATGGTTTAGTAATAATCCATTGTATTAATTTTGCTTTTCAAATTTAATATATCTGAGAAACCTCCACCTGGGAAGATGGATTAGATGGCGGTGGTGAGTTTCATGGGTTTTTGCTTCATACATCCCAGACTTGGCACTATAGAACCCAGCAACCCAGAAACTCCCAACAATTGTAGACAGAAACAACAACAACAAAAACTCTGACAAAAGGCTGCTCTCTCTAGCCAAAAAACCAGGAAAAGGGGCAGCCTAAGCAGGACAGAAAACTTTCAGACAATAGCTGCTCTATTCCAAACACCACAGGAAAAATCTATGGTCCTGTTTTCCACCCATGCCAGCGAAGGCCGAATGGGTTAGCCCTGACTCCACCCTCTGGTGGTGTGATGTCAATTAACAAATCCTTTACTGATGGGCATTGGGAGATCCCCAGTGTTTTGCTATTATAAACAGCACTTTATTTTTCCTTCCTCTTGTATCCTTGGACATCTGTATAAGTGTTTCTATAGAATAAATTTCTAGACATGAAATTGTTGGGTCAATAGCATACAGTGAAGCCTTCAAAAATGACCATTAGATGACATTAAAATATGGAAATATATAAGAAGTATTAAATTTTCTATCTTCTTTCTGTTGTTCAGATTGGGTAATTTTTATTATTCTGTTTTTCAGTTCACCAATTCTTTCCTCTGTCCTCTCCATTGGCTGTTGAGCCCACCCTCTGAGCTTTTTATTTCAGTTATTGTATTTTTCAGTTCTTAAATTTCTGGTTCTTCTTTGCATCTTGAATTTCCTTGCTGAGGCTATTTTTATGTTTATTTTAATCTGTTCATAATTGCTCATTGAAGCATTTTTATCACGGCTGCTTTAAGATCTTTGTCAGCTAATTCTAACATTTATGTCATCTTGATGTTGACGTCTTTTTTTTTTTTTAAACATCTTTATTGGGGTATAATTGCTTTACAAGGGTGTGTTAGTTTCTGCTTTATAACAAAGTGAATCAGTTATACATATACATATGTTCCCATATCTCTTCCCTCTTGCATCTCCCTCCCTCCCACCCTCCCTATCCCACCCCTCCAGGCTGTCACAAAGCACCAAGCCAATCTCCCTGTGCCATGCGGCTGCTTCCAACTAGCTATCTACCTTACCACGTTTGTTAGTGTGTATATGTCCATGACTCTCTCTCGCCCTGTCACAGCTCACCCTTCCCCCTCCCCATAACCTCAAGTCCGTTCTCTAGGAGGTCTGCGTCTTTATTCCTGCCTTACCCCTAGGTTCTTCATGACATTTTTTTTTTCTTAAATTCCATATATATGTGTTAGCCTACGGTATTTGTCTTTTTCTTTCTGACTTACTTCACTCTGTATGACAGACTCTAGGTCTATCCACCTCATTACAAATAGCTCAATTTCGTTTCTTTTTATGGCTGAGTAATATTCCATTGTATATATGTGCCACATCTTCTTTATCCATTCATCCGATGATGGGCATTTAGGTTGTTTCCATCTCCGGGCTATTGTAAATAGAGCTGCAATGAACATTTTGGTACATGACTCTTTTTGAATTTCGGTTTTCTCAGGGTATATGCCCAGTAGTGGGATTGCTGGGTCATATGGTAGTTCTATTTGTAGCTTTTTAAGGAACCTCCATACTGTTCTCCATAGTGGCTGAACCAATTCACATTCCCACCAGCAGTGCAAGAGTGTTCCCTTTTCTCCACACCCTCTCCAGCATTTATTGTTTCTAGATTTTTTGATGATGGCCATTCTGACTGGTGTGAGATGATATCTCATTGTAGTTTTGATTTGCATTTCTCTAATGATTAATGATGTTGAGCATTCTTTCATGTGTTTGTTGGCAGTCTGTATATCTTCTTTGGAGAAATGTCTATTTAGGTCTTCTGCCCATTTTTGGATTGGGTTGTTTGTTTTCTTGTTATTGAGCTGCATGAGCTGCTTGTAAATTTTAGAGATTAATCCTTTGTCGGTTGCTTCATTTTCAAATATTTTCTCCCATTCTGAGGGTTGTCTTTTGGTCTTGTTTATGGTTTCCTTTGCTGTGCAAAAGCTTTTAAGTTTCATTAGGTCCCATTTGTTTATTTTTGTTTTTATTTCCATTACTCTAGGAGGTGGGTCAGAAAGGATCTTGCTGTGATTTATGTCATAGAGTGTTCTGCCTATGTTTTCCTCTAAGAGTTTGATAGTTTCTGGCCTTATATTTAGGTCTTTAATCCATTTTGAGCTTATTTTTGTGTATGGTGTTAGGGAGTGATCTAATCTCATACTTTTACATGTACCTGTCCAGTTTTCCCAGCACCACTTATTGAAGAGGCTGTCCTTTCTCCAGTGTACATTCCTGCCACCATTATCAAAGATAAGGTGTCCATATGTGCATGGGTTTATCTCTGGGCTTTCTATCCTGTTCCATTGATCTATCTTTCTGTTTTTGTGCCAGTACCATACCGTCTTGATAACTGTAGCTTTGTAGTATAGTCTGAAGTCAGGGAGCCTGATTCCTCCAGTTCCTTTTTTCGTTCTCAAGATTGCTTTGGCTATTCGGGGTCTTTTGTGTTTCCATACAAATTGTGAAATTTTTTGTTCTAGTTCTGTGAAAAATGGCAGTGGTAGTTTGATAGGGATTGCATTGAATCTATAGATTGCTTTGGGTAGTAGAGTCATTTTCACAATGTTGATTCTTCCAATCCAAGAACATGGTATATCTCTCCATCTATTTATATCATCTTTAATTTCTTTCATCAGTGTCTTATAATTTTCTGCATACAGGTCTTTTGTCTCCTTAGGTAGGTTTATTCCTAGATATTTTATTCTTTTTGTTGCAATGGTAAATGGGAGTGTTTTCTTGATTTCAGATGTTGACGTCTTTTTTTTTTTTTTGGTGGTATGCGGGCCTCTCACTGCTGTGGCCTCTCCCGCTGCGGAGCACAGGCTCCGGACGCACAGGCTCAGCGGCCACGGCTCACGGGCCCAGCCGCTCCGCGGCATGCGGGATCCTCCCAGACCGGCACGAACCCATGTCCCCTGCATCGGCAGGCGGACTCTCAACCACTTGCGCCACCAGGGAAGCCCTGTTGACGTCTTTTGATTGCATTTTTTCATTCAGTTTGATATGGTTCTTGGTATGACAAGGGATTTTCAGTTGAAACCTGAACATTTTCTTATTATGTTGTGAAACTCTGGATCTTGTTTAAACCTTCTGTTTAAACTTCTCTGACACTCAAATAAGACTTCTCTGACATTGCTCTGGAGGGGGGTGGGAGAGAAGAACGGCAGTGGGAAGGAGAAGCCAGATGGACATAGACATCCAAGTGGAGATAGAAGTCCAGGTGCCCCACTCGGCCTCCATTGATACCCAAGGTGGGAAGTCTCCTCATTATTGTTGGGCAGGGGTGAGGGTTCCAGCTCCCCATGTGGTCTCCACTGACACCCCAGTCGAGGTGGCCTCATTACAGCTGGTTGATGTTGAAAGTCCTAACTACTCTACTAGGCCTCCTCCTCTGACACCCCTCTGCTTCCCTCTCTTCCAACCAAGAAAAAGGGGGATTTCTCATTACTGGCTGGCAGGGTTTAAAGCCTGGCTCCCTCTTTGGCCTTCTCTGATACCATCCTGGTGGGGGCATTACAGCCTCCAGAGGGTTGATTATATTAGTTTGGGAATAAAATATTTTAAAAAGCTGTATAGTGTGATCACACGTTTAAAAGAAAAAAGTAGTGTGTACACAGAAAATAAAAATCTAGAAGAATAACTAGTGAATGGTTCAAGGGTAGGGGAACTCTGACTTTCTGTAGTGTTTCAGTTTTTATTTTAAAAAGAATAGAGGTAAAAGACTTATACTCAGAAAACTGTAAAACACTGATGAAAGACATTGAAGACAACAGAAACAGATGGAAAGATATACCATGTTGGACTGGAAGAATTAATATTGTTAAAATGACCATAACACCCAAGGCAATCTACAGATCAGTGCAATCCCTATCAAAATACCAATGGCATTTTCCACAGAACTAGAACAAATAATTAAAAAAATTGTATGAAAACACAAAAGACCCCAAGTAGCCAAAACAATCTTGGAGAGAAGAACAGAGGGGGAGAAATCATGCTCCCTGACCTCAGACTATACTACAAAGCTATAATAATCAAAACCGTATGGTATTGGCACAAAGACAAACTTATAGTTCAATGGAACAGGATAGAAATCCCAGAAATAAACTCACTCACCTATGGTCAATTAATCTACGACAAAGGAGACAAGAATATACGATGGAGAAAAGACAGTCTCTTCAATAAATAGTGTTGGGAAAACTGGAGCCACATGTAAAAGAATGAAATTAGAATACTCTCTAATACCATACACAAAAATAAACTCAAATTGATTAAAAACCTAAATGTAAGACCAGATACTATAAAACTCCTAGAGGAAAACATAGATAAGTGAGGTTTTAAAGTTTTACCTTTAGCATGGATTCTATCTAAATTAGCTGTCTAAATTTATAAAATGGCTTCCTTTGATATAGATTAACTTAAAAGTCACATAGAACACTCTTTGACATAAATTGCAGCAATATTTGTTTGGATCCGTCTACTAAAGCAAAGGAATCAAAAGCAAAATAAACAAACGGGACCTAATGAAACTTAAAGCTTTTGCACAGTGAAGGAAACCAATGACAAAATGAAAACACAACCTATTGAATGGAAGAAGACATTTGCAAATGATATGACCGATAAGGGGTTAATATCCATTAATATACAAAATATATAACCAGCTCATACAACTCAACATTAAAAAACAATCAGATTAAAAAATGGGCTGAAGAACTGAATAGACATTTTTCCAAAGAGGAAACGCAGATGGCCAATAGGCACATGAAAAGATGCTCAACATCACTAATAATCAGGGAAATGCAAATGAAAACCACAATGAGATATCACCTTACACCGGTCAGAATGGCGATCATCAAAAAGAACGCAAATTGCAGATGTTGGCAAGGATGTGGAGAAAAGGGAACCCTTGGACACTATTGGTGGGAATGTAAATTGGTGCAGTCACTGTGGAAAGCAGTATGGAAGTTTCCCCAAAAACTAAAAATTGGACTGCTATATGACCCAGGAGTCCCATTCCTGGATGTATATCTGAAAAAGCACAAAAACACTAATTCAAAAAGATACATGCACCTTAATGTTCATAGCAGCATTATTTACAATTGTGATGGTATGGAAATAACCTAAGTGCCCATCAACAGATGAATGGATAAAGAAGATGTGGTGTATGTATACAATGGAATACTACTGAGCCATAAAAAAGAATGAAATTTTGCCATTTGCAGCAACATGCATGGACTTGGAGGGCATTATGCTAAGTGAAATAAGTCAGACAGAGAAAGACAAATACTGTATGATATCACTTATATGTGGAATCTAAAAAATGCAACAAACTAGTGAATAAAACAGAAGAAGCAGACTCATAGATATAGAGCACGAACTAGTGGTTACTAGTGGGGGGGGAAGGGGCAATAGAGTGGTAGGAGTAAAAAAGGGTTATTTTGGGATTATATGAAATCATGTGTGTGAAATTTTTGAAAATTTTAAAGCAGTATAGAATTTAAAGAATTTCATTTAATAAAAAAAATTTAAAATGAGTGTATATGTTACTGTTAGAAGCAGTAAAAAAAAAAGCATACTTTTTTTAGATGCTATGTGTTCATTTTTAACATTAATAAAAACTGGATGCAGAATAAGATACCCTGATTCCCAGTGTAGTATGCTTTCCATTATACCATAATATCCTCCTCACCTCCTCAGTCAGTTGTACCAATAGGTTGTATTTATTGTAATTCATACTGGAGAGAGTAATTTTGATTCTTTAACTTTGTTGAAATGGAATTTTATTAGTACAACTTGGATTAAAGGAGGGAGTTTTTGATTTATGACTACTGGACATCCGAGTTTTTCCACAGTTTCACTCTACTTTATGAAAACATCATCTGGCTAGTAGCTGCCAATTTTCTGGTGCTGTTATGACTTTGGAAAAACTTAATCATGGCAGTACTTCTTATTTGAATTGTCATGAGTTTTAGGAGAGCAGTTAATACAAAGGCGTTTTCCAGATTTATCCTGAAGAGTGCACATGCTAAGTTATTTATTTATTTATTTATTTATTTATTTATTTATGGCTGCGTTGGGTCTTTGTTGCTGCACATGGGCTTTCTCTAGTTGTGGCGAGCAGGGGTTACTCTTCGGTGCAGTGTGCAGCCTTCTCATTTTGGTGGCTTCTCGTTGTGGAGCAGGGGCTCTAGGGTACATGGGCTTCAGTAGTTGTGGCACACGGGCTCAGCAGTTGTGGTGCATGGGCTTAGTTGCTCCGCGGCGTATGGGATCTTCCTGGACCAGGGCTCGAACCTGTGTCCCCTGCATTGGCAGGCGGATTCCCAACCTCTGCGCCACCAGGGGAGTCCCCTGTATTATATTTAATCAGGTAACTGCTTTTATTTTTTTTTAACTCCCCTCCATTTCCCCAGTAGTTTAGGAATTAATGACTTTACTAATGTAGCATTTTACTGAAATGCCTTCTGAAGTTTTTGAGACTTACTTCAGGATAATAAACAGTACTTCTACCAGCATCTTTGAGTGACTTGTTGAAAGTTAGTTTCTGGCTCTATTCATAGACTTTATGGTGAAGAGGGCTGTGTTGGCTGCTAGTGAGTGTCAGAATGTTCTCTTCCAGCCTGCTTGCTCGCTCTTTTCATTTCCTCCTCCCCCTTCCCTCCTTTTTAAACTTGGGGGGCATACTTGATGGAATTCAAGATTTGTCCCACTCTAATTTTTAGGAAAATTGTGTTATCGTAGAGCTCAGGGAAGTCAACTGCTTCATTTATTAAGTAGGATTACAAATAACTTATTATAAAGATATCTTTTGTTATTTTCTTGTTCCCTGAAGGAATGTGTAAACAAGGTATGGGATTTTTATAATGAATACTTTTTTAAAAAATATTTATTTATTTGTTTGGCTGCACTGTGTCTTAGTTGTGACATATGGGATCTTTTAGTTGCGGCATGTGGGCTCTTAGTGCAGCGTACGGGATCTAGTTCCCTGACCAGGGACAGAAGCCAGGCCCCCTGCCTTGGGAGTGTGGAGTCTTAACCACTGGACCACCAGGGAAGTCCCATGAATAATTTTGCTTAATGTGGGGGAGGTTGGCAGTTATTTTACCCTTTGGAGAGAGGCACACGTTTCCCTTTTCATGTTGCCCTGTAAAGAATACTGTTTCATAGAACAAGAAATGACTTACGCTTCATAAAACCTATGATAGTCTTTGCCCTGACGAAAGGATATATGTACCCCCTAGGGATTGATTGGACCTGTGCTGTCCAATAAGGTTGCCATTAGCCACGTGTGGCTGTTTAAATATAAATTAATTAAAAGTAAATAAAATTCAGTTCATTTGAACTAGCCACATTTTAAGTACTCATTAGCCATATATCACAAATAACTACTGTATTGGACAGTGATAATTCAGATCATTTCTATCATTGCAGATAGCTCTCTTGGACAGCGCTATATTAGACTGGCCATTTTTAAGAAAAAGAGGCGGGAATTCCCTGGTGGTCCAGTGGTTAGGACTCTGTGCTTTCACTTCCGAGGGCCTGGGTTCAATCCCTGGTCAGGGAATTAAGATCCTGCAAGCCAGTGCAGTGTGGCCAAAACAAAAAAAAGAGAAAGAGGCAAATGAAAGACCTGAATTTCTTCCTTCCACAATGCAACTTTTCCTGTCTCCTAGTACCCTTGACTAAAATTCAGGAAAAGGTCTATTGTTTTGTGTATCATCACTTTGGCCTTGTTTTTTAATGTTTATTTCTGTTTCCAGGCTGGCAGTGATGGTGAAAGCATAGGAAACTGCCCCTTTTCCCAGAGGCTCTTCATGATTCTTTGGCTCAAAGGAGTTGTGTTTAGTGTCACAACTGTTGACCTGAAAAGGTAAGATTTGGTTGTAGTTGGGGATCAACTTGATGTTCTCAGTTTGATCCTCTCCTCATCCCTCACTTTGCTTGCATATGTTCTATAAAGAAATGTATTAAAGTTCAGCTGATTTATGGGCACATTTAACTTGTATAAGTATTATGGATAATTCACAATGTAAGTATATTGCTTGTGGCCTCTCAGTCTTTTTAGGAGCTTATTGTATGTTTACCTTATAATATCAAGAGCAGCACCAGGAGCTGTTTTAGGGTAGAAGCAGTGAAATCTTTGACTTTACAGATAAACATGTAACTATGCAGAACTTTCTAAGCAGACGACTCCTCAAATGTGCTCGTAGACACATGGCCTATACAATCTGGATCTTTAAAACCAAGAGTGGGATTTTTGGAGGCTGATTACTGCTGTGGTCTTTTTCATTTCATCTACTTTTCAAAACATAATGGGAGTTTTCTGTAATATGATTTTAACCATATTTGGTTAAACACAATTATAGAATAAGAGCAGTTATCTATGGCCCTGTGATTGTTCTTGCTAGGTGAAGGGTTGTTTCTGACTTTCTCTTTACAGACCAAAGTGGAGAGGGCTGAGAAGAGCCCTGAGAGCAGTAAGCTTTTTTTACTCAGTAACTTCTATTCTCCCTTAGCAAACAGGTCTGAGGCGAAGAACATTCATACTTAAAAAAAAAAAAGATTTAACCCAAGGGTTGAGAACATTTTTACCAATAGAGAATCTGGGATTTGGCAGTGGAAATGTATTCCTCTTGACACAAATGCCACAAAGCAAAAAATGCTTTGCTACTTATTTTTTAAGCTTATTAGACATGTGCAGTGTCCAAGAAAAAATAATGACAGGCTATCACTGGATGGGGAGCAGAATTCATGAACATTCTCCTTCTGGGCATCACAATGTGAGAATTACCTGACAGCTGTAATCCCATTCCCTGTTCTAGGTTAGCATTCTCTGGGACCCCTGTCAGTTCCTTAAAATTTATTTTTTACTTCACTTAATTGAGATTTTGCAGACTTAAAATCTATTTATTGAAAATAAGCCATAAAGTCTTCCAGGAACCCCTTTGGTTATATATATGAATGTAGAAATAAGCCTTTGGGAATTGTAAGAACTACAGGCTCATTTGAAGACATACCTAGCTCATATTGGACAGAGCTATTGTAAGAATGAAATAATTTATATAGTTACCCTTCTATTACTGTTTTTTTCCTACATGCATTCACAAAGGGAGTTTCCCAATATAACTCCTAAAAATAGACCGTGCCGCCAAGAACACACCCTTAGTGTGTCTTAAAATACTTGGATTTCTCCTATTCCATTTTTGGCTTGGAGCAAGTGAGTTGACTAACATGCTTTGAAAAAGCCTTCTTTGAACAGCTCAATACAGTGCTTGATTGTGGTGCACACCAGTAATAGAACCATGGGAATGGGAATGGGAATCTGGTTCAGAAAAGGAAGTGAACTCATAACGGCTGTTTCTAAGTCATCTGTTTCACTTTTCGTTTACAAAGTTTTGATGGCGTTATTCTTGGAAGTTGATTGATATTTGGGGATTTGTATATGTTTAGGAGTAATGTGCCCTACATGTAAAAGGTGACACATGGGAAGTAGGATGAAAGATTCAGGGCCTCCTAATTAGAAAATTTGCTACTCAAAGAAGACGTGTGTTTATTTCCTAGAGCTTTGTGTAAAATCTACAGAGAACACTTAATACCGGAGCCTATATTCTTTAGCTTTCTTTAAAAGTCTTAGGTCTACAGTACATATAAAAAAATCCTTCTTAAGGTCAATTAAAAGTGTACAAGTAGTACATGATAATGAGTCCCCTTCATCCCTAACCTTGGTCATCAGGTTCCCCTTCACAGAGATAACTGCATTTAGGTTTGCTCTTTACCATCCTTCCAGACCTTTTCTATGAGTTTACATGCTTATATATATAGTCTTAAGTAAGATTTCAAAGAGAAGGTACCCCAAGAGAGTGAACGTTGGCTCAAAAAAAAAACCAGTATAAATAAAATAAAGTTGTCACAGAGGACTAAAACATGCTGTAGTAAAAAGTACCTTTCATAATATATTCTTAACTTTAAAACTTTAAATATGATTGTTTTTAGAAAGCTGTGGGGGAGAAAGATTTGGTGCCTATAGTGCTTATTTTCCTGCTTTTCCTGATAATTGCCTAATTTCTTAGTGAAATGTACTGATCCCAGAACAAACTGGCGGAGAGCAATAGAACTCTACTGAGAGCTTTTTAGAAGCCCACTCTCTGCTCTGAAAAAATTATTGTTAAATGACATTTCATCCATAAGAACAAGCCAGTTTCTAGTTCCGGCAGTGTGTAACACGTTCTCTTTGAAGCTCAGTCGGTGTTAGTGACTATGCTGGTGGTATGCATATGCCCCTGTGAGGCTTGGAACAACCTCCCATTGCTTCCTGCGAGTGCTGCCTTCATACTTTTGTGGGAGTAATTTCTAAACCTAATTTTTTGTTTATGCTGCAGTCGTATTACAGAACTTTCAGATTAAAAAAAAAATAGTTCCCAGGCTTTAGGAATTCAGGTTTATATCAACTGCCATTTGAACAAAAGCTTCAGGTAAATATAAGTGAAAATATTAAAATATGGGACACATTTCAGGATGTTATCATGTGTCATCAAAAGGGGAGCAACCATGGCATAGCAGAAAGTGTTAAGGGTAGAGACCTGGTTCTGTGTGGAGAGAGCCCTGTCTCTGATTTCGCTGGGCAAGCTGTCTCATCTTCTTGGAGGTCAGTTACCTCATTTTTAATCTCAGTAAGAAAGAAGGGAAAAATAAACTAACATTTCTTCATTGTCTATTACGTGTTAAACACTGTTCAGGGTACTTTTTACTACTGTTATCAGACCATTTTCAGACCTATTATTGAATAGAATTTATTATTTTTATCACACTGGTGTTACAGGGCCTTTGTGGCTGACAGGTTCATGGCAGTGATCAAGAACTTTATTTGAAGACTTCCATTATCTTCATTATGCTCAGAAGTTCTTAAATCAGAGATCAGCATCATTAGAGCACAGATAAGCCTGAGAGGTAGGCTGGGGGAAGAGAAAGAAGGAAGCGTGAGAACAGTAATAAGAGAGAGTGACAGGCACACATACATATACACACTGAGACACTGACTTGGATATAGCTGAGTGTGGCCATAGAGTTGTTACGGTAAACGCTTCTGGTTTTGGGAAATGAGAGTGGAAATGATAACTTTAAGAAATAAGCTTTTTATTGTAAAAGCAGTGATATCTGCTATATTACCAGTGAATAAAATTCCTCCTCCATGACATTCTCTGAGAAAATAGATAAATTGGAGAAGACCACTTTAAAAGTCTGGGAAATATTTGTTTTCATTTTTCCCATTCCCACCTTAAACATTGAAACTGTCTCATCCTTTGTGGTGTCACCAGTTCCTTCTGCTTCAGAAGTCAGCATACCATTTGTAACATTGTATGAGTCAGACCCACAAGTAAATTGCCATGATCATGGCATAAGGTTTTGCATTATTATTATAATAGTTTAAACTTTAACAATTTTGTTATAGTTCAAAATGTTACAGCAGAACTATAAAACTGATAGTTCTGTATATCTTAAAAGGAGTTATAAACTCAGAACAAAATCTGATTTCCAAATAGATTCTTCAGGTAATTTGCTTTCATTATCATGTCTCTGTGGTTCTACCCTTCTGAAAATAGTCTTCAGCAAGTTGAGAGATCAGTTTTGAGTTCCAGGTACATCTTCAGTACACAGCAGCATGAATAACACATACAGAGAGACTAAGTGGAGTGGAACAGGCCAGCCTTTTAGAGAAATCATTTCCTGCTGCTGGTCAGTCAGGAAAGTACAGACTCTGTTCTTCCCCTTTGTAAAGTTGACTTGGGCTATGTGAAGACCTTGTTAGAATGGTCCTACAATTCAGGATATGGGTCTCATGAATGCATTTTGAATCACATGTATACATACCCTGTGTGTGTGTGTGTGAGAGAGAGACAGAGAGAGATAGAGACAGAGAGAGATAGAGACAGAGACGGACAGAATTTCACTGCCACTGCCACATGTCTTTATGTTCTTTTTCAAGATAATTTCAAAGATGAAAAATCCTGTTGGGGCCACTAAGAGCTGAAATAGAAAAATGGATTGTTAGTGAAAGATTTTCTAAACCTGTTGTCAGTATAAACTCTGCTTATAAACTATAAATAAAATCTGTTGAGTATTATAAAAGCTGAATTTGATACCTTTCCATGGGTGCTATTTTGTTCTAAAATGATTGCTCCACAAGTTGACATTAAAGTAGACAGAGATCAGCAGTATACCACATTTAATCACAATAAATAAAATCCTTTAACTGGTTGAACAGGACACACAGACAAAATACTTAGTAACTGGGACCTTGGTGTGTGTGGTTTGATGTTCACAGTTCAGTCATTCAGTTAGTGACTTTAGTATTAGTCAGAATATAGCAAATCTAGTGAAGGATAATTAATAGGAGTAAAGTGATCTGAAACCAAAGATTTGTGTTGTTACCTTTTTTTGCTTATTTGCCATCTGGTGTCCAGCATTCTCTTGATTTGTATGAAATAATTCTATGCCTTGAAAATCAACACCTTTAAAGTTTTAAAAGGGAACTCAATTAACGTGTAAGTCTACATACTTCGTATTTTTTTCTCTCCATTTAGTGAGTCAGCTAGTTACAGTAGGTCATTTTTAAGGACCAGCTCCAGTGTCCTGTGGCTGTGCTGTACTCATTTTATACAAAGCAGCTGGAACCGAGCCACCAGCCCGAGGGCCTCCAATTGTTTGTGCTGAATTAAATTTTAATTGCAATTAAGCCACTTAAGTTGCTTAAAGTATTAGCTCCTATAAGATGTCTCCTTTTCATTCCTGTCTTTCCCTTTCTTTCTGTATCTTATTTTAGTTTTTTCTTTTTTTTTTGATGAGTATTCACCATCCAGTTTTTTAAAATTAAAAAAAATTTTAAACATCTTCATTGGAGTATAGTTGCTTTACAATGTTGTGTTAGTTTCTGCTGTATAACAAAGTGAATCATCTATATGTATACATATATCCCCATATCCCCTCCCTCTTGCGTCTCCCTCCCACCCTCCCTATCCCACCCCTCTAGGTGGTCACAAAGCACTGAGCTGATCTCCCTGTACTATGCAGCTGCTTCCCACTAGCTATCTGTTTTACATTTGGTAGTGTATATATGTCAGTGCTACTCTCTCACTTCATCCCAGCTTACCCTTGCCCCTTCCCATGTCCTCAAGTCCATTCTCTACATCTGTGTCTTTATTCCTTTCCTGCCCTGCCCCTAGGTTCATCAGAACCATTTTTTTTTTTTTTTTTTTAGATTCCCTATATATGTGTTAGCGTACGGTATTTGTTTTTCTCTTTCTGACTTACTTCACTCTGTATGACAGTCTCTAGGTCCATCCACCTCACTACAGATAACTCAATTTTGTTTCTTTTTATGGCTGAGTAATAATCCGTTGTATATATGTGCCACATCTTCTTTATCCATTCATCTCTTGATAGACATGTCTTGGCTATTGTAAATAGTGCTGCAATGAACATTGTGGTACATGACTCTTTTTGAGTTATGGTTTTCTCAGGGTATATGCCCAGTAGTGGGATTGCTGGGTCATATGGTAGCTCTATTTTTAGTTTTTTAAGGAACCTCCATACTGTTCTCCATGGGAGCTGTGTCAATTTACATTCCCACCAACAGTGCAAGAGGGTTCTCTTTCCTCCACACCCTCTCCAGCGTTTATTGGTTGTAGATTTTTTGATGATGGCCATTCTGGCCAGTGTGAGGTGATACCTCATTGTAGTTTTGATTTGCATTTCTTTAATGATCAGTGATGTTGAACATCCTTTCATGTGTTTGTAGGCAATCTGTATATCTTCGACAGAGAAATGTCTGTTTAGGTCTTCTGCCCATTTTTGGACTGGGTTGTTTGTTTTTTTGAAATTGTGCTGCATGAGCTGCTTATGTATTTTGGAGATTAATCCTTTGTCAGTTGCTTTGTTTGCAAATATTTTCTCCTATTTTCATCTTGTTTCTGGTTTCCTTTGCTGTGCAAAAGCTTTTAAGTTTCATTAGGTCCCATTTGTTTATTTTTGTTTTTATTTCCATTTCTCTAGGAGGTGGGTCAAAAAGGATTTTGCTGTGATTTATATCATAGAGTGTTCTGCCTATGTTTTCCTCTAAGAGTTTGATAGTGTCTGGCCTTACATTTAGGTCTCTAATCCATTTTGAGTTTATTTTTGTGTATGGTGTTAGGGAGTGTTCTGATTTCATTCTTTCACATGTAGCTGTCCAGTTTTCTCAACACCACTTATTGAAGAGGCTGTCTTTTCTCCATTGTATAGTCTTGCCTCCTTTATCAAAAGTAAGGTGACCATGCGTGTGTGGGTTTATGTCTGGGCTTTCTATCCCATTCCATTGATCTGTATTTCTGTTTTTGTGTCAGCACCATATTGTCTTGATTACTGTAGCTCTGTAGTATAGTCTGAAGTCAGGGAGCCTGATGCCTCCAGCTCCATTTTTCTTTCTCAAGATTGCTTTGGCTATTCGGGGTCTTTTGTGTTTCCATACAAATTGTGAAATTTTTTGTTCTAGTTCTGTGAAAAATGCCATTGCTAGTTTGATAGGGATTGCATTGAATCTGTAGATTGCTTTTTGTAGTATAGTCATTTTCACAATGTTGATTCTTCCAATCCAAGAACATGGTATATCTCTCCATCTGTTTGTATCATGTTTAATTTCTTTCATCATTGTCTTATAGTTTTCTGCATACAGGTCTTTTGTCTCCTTAGGTAGGTTTATCCCTAGGTATTTTATTCTTTTTGTTGCAATGGTAAATGGGAGTGTTTCCTTAATTTCTCTTTCAGATTTTTCGTTGTTAGTGTATAGGAATGCAAGAGATTTCTGTGCATTAATTTTGTATCTTGCTACTTTACCAGATTCATTGATTAGCTCTAGTAGTTTTCTGGTAGCATCTTTAGGATTCTTTGTGTATAGTATCATGTCATCTGCAAACAGTGACAGTTTTAATTCTTCTTTTCTGATTTGGTTTCCTTTTATTTCTTTTTCTTCTCTGACTGCTGTAGCTAAAACTTCCAAAACTATGTTGAATAATAGTGGTGAGAGTAGGCAATCTTGTCTTGTTCCTAATCTTAGCGGAAATGCTTTCAGTTTTTCACCATTGAGAATGATGTTGGCTGTGGGTTTGTCATATATGGCCTATATTATGTTGAGGTAGCTTCCCTCTATGCCTACTTTCTGGAGAGTTTTTATCATAAATGGGTGTTGAATTTTGCTGAAAGCTTTTTCTTCATCTGTTGATGATCATGTGGTTTTTATCTTTCAACTTGTTAATATGGTGTATCACATTGATTGATTTGTGTATATTGAAGCGTCCTTGCATTCCTAGGATAAACCCCACTTGATCGTGGTGTATGATCCTTTTAATGTGCTGTTGGATTCTGTTTGCTAGTATTTTGTTGAGGATTTTTGCATCTATGTTCATCAGCGATATTGGCCTCTAGTTTTCTTTTTTTGTGACCTCTTTGTCTGGTTTTGGTATCAGGGTGATGGTGGCCTCGTAGAATGAGTTTGGGAGTGTTCCTCCCTCTGCTATATATTTTGGAAGAGTTTGAGAAGGATAGGTGTTAGCTCTTCTCTAAATGTTTGATAGAATTTGCCTGTGAAGCCATCTGGTCCTGGGCTTTTGTTGGAAGATTTTTAATCACAGTTTCAATTTCACTGCTTGTGATTGGTCTGTTTATATTTTCTGTTTCTTCCTGGTTCAGTCTCAGAAGGTTGTGCTTTTCTAAGAATTTGTCCATTTCTTCCAGGTTGTCCATTTTATTGGCATATAGCTGCTTGTAGTAATCTCTCATGATCCTTTGTATTTCTGCAGTGTCAGCTGTTACTTCTTTTTCATTTCTAATTCTGTTCATTTGAGTCTTCTCCCTTTTTTTCTGGATGAGTCTGGCTAATGGTTTATCAATTTTGTTTATCTTCTCAAAGAACCAGCTTTTAGTTTTATTGATCTTTGATGTTGTTTCCTTCATTTCTTTTTCATTTATTTCTGATTTGATCTTTATGATTTCTTTCCTTCTGCTAACTTTGGGGTTTTTTTTGTCCTTCTTTCTCTAATTGCTTTCGGTATAAGGTTAGGTTGTTTATTTGAGATGTTTCTTGTTTTTTGAGGTAGGATTGTATTGCTATAAATGTCCCTCTTAGAACTGCTTTTGCTGCATCCCATAGGTTTTGGGTCATCATGTTTTCATTGTCATTTGTTTCTAGGTATTTTTTGATTTCCTCTTTGATTTCTTCAGTTATCTCCTGGTTATTTACTAGTGTATTGTTTAGCCTCCATGTGTTTGAATTTTTTACAGTTTTTTTCCTGTAACTGATATCTAGTCTCGTAGTGTTGTGGTCGGAAAAGATACTTGATACGATTTCAATTTTGTTAAATTTACCAAGGCTTGATTTGTGACCCAAGATATGATCTATTCTGAAGAATGTTCCATGAGCACTTGAGAAGAAAGTATATTCTATTGTTTTTGGTTGGAGTATCCTATAAATATCAGTTAAGTCCATCTTGTCTAATGTGTCATTTAAAGCTTGTGTTTCCTTATTTTCATTTTGGATGATCTGTCCATTGGGGAAAGTGGGGTGTTAAAGTCCCCTACTATTATTGTGTTGCTGTTGATTTCCCCTTTTATGGCTGTTAGCATTTGCCTTATGTATTGAGGTGCTCCTATATGTTGGGTGCATAAATATTTGCAATCTTCTTCTTGGATGGATCCCTTATAGTAGTCTTTATTTTAAAGTCTATTTTGTCTGATACGGGAATTGCTACCCCAGCTTTCTTTTGATTTCCATTTGCATGGAATATCTTTTTCCACCCCCTCACTTTCAGTCTGTATGTGTCCCTAGGTCTGAAGTGGGTCTCTTGTAGACAGCATATATACAGGTCTTGTTTTTGTATCCATTCAGCCAGTCTGTGTCTTTTGGTTGGAGCATTTAATCCATTTACATTTAAGGTAATTATCGATATGTATGTTCCTATTACCATTTTCTTAATTGTTTTGGGTTTGTTTTTGGAGGTCTTTTTCTCCTCTTGTGTTTCCTGCCTAGAGAAGTTCCTTCAGCATTTGTTGTAAAGCTAGTTTGGTGATGTTGAATTCTCTTAAGTTTTGCTTGTCTGTAAAGTTTTTAATTTCTCTGTCAAATCTGAGTGAGATCCTTGCTGGGTAGAGTAATCTTGGTTGTAGGTTTTGCCCTTTCATCACTTTAAATATGCCCTGCCACTTCCTTCTGGCTTATAGAGTTTCTGCTGAAAGATCATGTGTTAACCTTATGGGGATTCCCTTGTATGTTATTTGTTGCTTTTCCCTTGCTGCTTTTAATATTTTTTTCTTTTATAAAATTTATTTATTTATTTATTTATTTATGGCTGTGTTGGGTCTTCGTTTCTGTGTGAGGGCTTTCTCCAGTTGCGGCGAGCAGGGGCCACTCTTCATCGCAGTGCGCGGGCCTCTCACTATCGAGGCCTCTCGTTGTGGAGCACAGTCTCCAGATGTGCAGGGTCAGTAGTTGTGGCTCACAGGCCCAGTTGCTCCATGGCATGTGGGATCCTCCCAGACCAGGGCTCGAACCCGTGTCCCGTGCATCGACAGGCAGACTCTCAACCACTGTGCCACCAGGGAAGCCCAATATATTTTCTTTGTATTTAATTTTTGATAGTTTGATTAATATGTGTCTTCGCATGTTTCTCCTTGGATTTATCCTGTATGGGACTCTCTGTGCTTCCTGGACTTGATTGACTATTTATTTTCCCATATTAGGGAAGTTTTCAACTATAATCTCTTCACATATTTTCTCAGTCCCTTTCTTTTTCTCTTCTTCTTCTGGGACCCCTATAATTCGAATGTTGGTGCGTTTAATGTTATCCCAGAGGTCTCTGAGACTGTCCTCAATTCTTTTCATTCTTTTTTCTTTATTCTGCTCTGCGGTAGTTATTTCCACTGTTTTATCTTCCACGTCACTTATTGTTCTTTTGCCTCAGTTATTCTGCTATTGATTCTTTCTAGAGATATTTTAATTTCATTTATTGTGTTGTTCATCGTTTGTTTGCTCTTTAGTTCTTCTAGGTCCTTGTTAAACGTTTCTTGTATTTTCTCCATTCTATTTCCAAGATTTTGCATCATCTTTACTATCATTACTCTGAATTCTTTTTCAGGTAGCCTATTTCCTCTTCATTTGTTTGGTCTGGTGGGTGTTTACCTTGCTCCTTCATCTGCTGCATATTTCTCTGTCTTCTCATTTTGTTTAACTTACTCTGTTTGGGGTCTCCTTTTCGCAGGCTGCAGGCGTAGTTCCCGTTGTTTTTGGTGTCTGCCCCCAGTGGGTGAGGTTGTTTCAGTGGCTTGTGTAGGCTTCCTGGTGGAGGGGACTGGTGCCTGTGTTCTGGTGGGTGAGGCTAGATCTTGTCTCTCTGGTGGGCAGGGCTGCGTCTGGTGTTGAGGTGTCTGTTAACTTAGTATTAATTTAGGCAGCCTCTCTGCTAATGGGTGGGGTTGCGTTCCTGTGTTACTAGTTGTTTGGCATGGGGCATCCAGCACTGGAGCTTGCTGGCCGTTGGGTGGAGCTGGGTCTTAGCGTTGTGATGGAGATCTCTGGGAGAGCTCTTGCAGATTGATACTACGTGGGGCCAGGAGGTTTCTGTTGGTCCAGTTTCCTGAAGTCGGCTCTCACACCTCAGAGGCTCAGGCCTGATACCAGGCTGGAGCACCAAGATCCTGTCAGCCACACAGCTCAGAAGAAAAGGGAGAAAAAAAGAAAGAAAAATAAATTATTAACTTAAAAAAAAATTAAAAAAAAAGAAGAGAGCGACCAAACCAGTAAACAAATACACCAATGATAACAAGTGCTAAAAACTAAACTAAGATAAACATAAATATCAGAAACAAATCAGTCACAGACAGCAAACCCCAAGTCTACAGTTGCTCCTAAAGTCCACCACCTCAATTTTGGGACGATGCGTTGTCCATTCAGGTATTCCACAGATGCAGGGTACCTCAGGTTGACTGTGGGGATTTAATCCGCGGCTCCTGAGGCTGCAGGGAGAAATTTCCCTTTCTCCTCTTTGTTTGCCCAGCTCCTGGGGTTCAGCTTTGGTTTTGGCCCCGCCTCTGCATGTAGGTTGCCCTCAGGCATCTGTTCCCTGCCCAGACAGGAGGGGGTTAAAGCAGCGGCTTATTAGGGGGCTCTGGCTCACTCGTGCCAGGGAGAGGGAGGGGTACGGTAGTCATAATTGGAATGCAGGGCGAGCCTGTGGCGGCAGAGGCCGGCGTAATGTTGCAACAGCCTGAGGCACCGTGTGTTCTCCCGGGGAAGTTGTGCCTGGATCACGGGACCCTGGCAGTGGCGTGCTGCACAGGCTCCGGGGGCTGTGGTATGGATAGTGACCTGTGCTTGCACACAGGATTCTTGTTGGCAGTGGCAGCAGCCTTAGCGTTTCATGCGCGTCTCCAGGGGTCCGAGCTGATAGCCATGGCTCGCGCCTGTCTCTGGAGCTCACTTAGGTGGTGCTCTGCCTACTGTGGGCACACGGGAAAGGAATCCCTTCCTCTTCCGCACCCCGAAACAATGGTCTCTTGCCTCTTCGGCAGGTCCAGACTTTTTCCCGGACTCCCTCCCGGCTAGCTGTGGCACACTAGCCCCCTTCAGGCTGTGTTCACGCAGCCAACCCCAGTCCTCTTCCTGGGATCCAACCTCCGAAGCCCAAGCCTCAGCTCCCAGCCCCCGCCCGGCCCAGCGGGTGAGCAGACAAGCCTCTCAGGCTGGTGAGAGCTGGTTGGCACCGATCCTCTGTGCGGGAATCTCTCTGCTTTGCCCTCTGCACCCCTGTTGCTGTGCTCTCCTCCGTGGCTTCAAAGCTTCCCCCCCCCCGCCTACCCCTTGTTTCCACCAGTGAAGGGGCTTCCTAGGGTGTGGAGAGTTTTCCTCCTTCACAGCTCCGTCCCAGAGGTGCAGGTCCCATCCCTAGTCTTTTGTCTCTGTTTTTTCTTTTTTTTTGCCCTACGCAGGTACGTGGGTATTTTCTTGCCTTTTGGGAAGTCTGAGGTCTTCTGCTAGCGTTCAGTGGGTGTTCTTTAGGAGTTGTTCCACTTGTAGAAGTATTTTTGATGTGTTTGTGGGGAGGAAGGTGATCTCCACGTCTCACTCTTCTGCCATCTTGAAGGTCCCCCCTAGTTTTTTCTCTTTATATATTTCCTTTTCTTCATCTAGAAACAAACTTACTCTGGTAAGTAGTGGTGAAAATAAAAAGCCCCCAAAATATTGGAGAATATTCATGCTCTCATCTCAAGGCATGAATTCTATGCATTTTGTTTTTCCTAGATATCACTTAAGGGAAACATTTGAATGAATTCTTGAATATTTATTGAAGACCTTTTATGAAAAAAACCAAAGATGCCCTGAAAATTTTAGCCATTGCTTATTCAGTTTCATTTTTCTCACACTGCAGTTCTTGAAATGTTAAGTTTCTGCGAAGCATCTGTAAAAATGAGCCTTTGTGGGTCAGATGAAACACCTGAGACCTTAGAGTGCCAGTGAGGAATTGAAGTTGAAGAATCTTAGATTCTATCTGGTTGCAGACTTGATAACAACTTCTAAGTGAGTCACTTCAGTGCGTACAGCTTGTCCATTTATTTGACGTCTACTGATCTGTTAGGGGCATTAAAGTTTCTTCTCAAATTTACTTTCACTTGGAGTAAGGACCTAACATGATTGTGCTTCATCTCAGCAGTTAATCCTGAAAATAGTTTTATCATCTATAAAAAAAAATCTTTATAGCCTTTTAGCAGAAACAAGAAAGACTATTCGCTAGTCATTAATATTAAGGAAAATTGGTAAACATACGCCTGGTTTCACTTTACTTACATATCTCTATATTAATCAGATTTCTTATTACCAGTTAATGCTAGATAACCAGTTTTGAACCATCAGACTCAAATAGAGTTTAAAACTGCAATTTCATCACTTGCATAAAGTTTAGTTCACTGTCACACCCATTATTTGATTTGATCTTTACAGGCAGAGCCAGTCTTATATCCATAGTACAAATGAGGAAATCTAGACCCAAAGAGGTTGTGATTTACGTAGTCACATAGCTGGTGAATGGCAGAACTGTTCAATTTGGGACTTTAACCAGGTCCTTTTTTATTCGGTCTTTGGTTCTTTCTTCTCTACCATGCTAACTTTATCCCTCCTCTAATAAATACTTTTGTTTTGAGATCTTGAAAGCTGTCATAATTTATTATAGAAGTAATAGCTGCTATTTATTTTGCTGCCCTCCCTTATGGGTTATTTTAAAGCATTGATTTCTTTCTTCTCCCTTACCTAAATCCACCCTGTTCATGAAAAAATTATTACCTTATATTTAGGCATTAATGGACTGTTTGTTAGTCATAAAAATGTTGGTGGATATATTTTATAACTTTGGAATGAGAAAAGTGTCTTCCAGGTGATCACAGTTTGTGTATGATGAGATTAAAGAACATTCTTATTCATCACCGGCGTTGATGGGAAATGTGTGTATTCTCTTTCTCTTGTGTACTTTATAGAGTTTTATTAGCCCTACTTGCTGTGGTGAGATACTGTTGTTCTTGCTTACCTTTGTGCTACCTTTTTAAACTTTAAAGTGTTAGGATTAGAAAATAAATATATAAACCCTAAACTGTTAGGACTTCTAGACTCTTGATTATGTACAAGGTCTTCCTGAGTTGAGTAGGAAGTAAATTACAAGTGGGAACAAATGTGAGTCTGAGTGAGAACATGAGTGGGTGACTTGAAGATTAGAGATGACTGTGGTCTTGGGCATGCTGGACCCTTTAGTGATCAAAGAACAGGTGGTTAAGATGATGAGTAAGAAGGAATAACAAAAAGAACCAATGAAATGTGGAATTCCTTGGCAGTCCAGTGGTTAGAACTGCGCACTTTCCTTGCTGAGGGCCCAGGTTCAGTCCCCGATCAGGGAACTAAGATCCTGCAAGCCGCATGGTATGGCCAGAGGCGGGGAGAGAAAAACAGTGAAATGAAAAACAGAACAGGATTAGTTCTGACTTGGAGCTGAATATTTATAAAAGTTACTGAAACCTTATAGGCATACCTCACTACTTAAATAAATGTGCATCTGGAAGACTTACTCAAGTTTCATGTATTCCAATCATTTCGTGCTCAACTTTACCTTGTCCAACGAAGGAATGCTCAGTAAAAGAATCAAGAGTTGAAAATCAAATCAGATTTTGACTTTAAAAAGTTCTCTTTGGGAGCTGAGGTTTTTGTAGCAGTTGATAGATAGTCTTATTTTTCTTTGGCTTGGGAAGGAGATAGGCTCTAGAACTTGAGTAGAGGGAGGCTCTGAGTTAGAACATTTGGACTAATTGGATAATTAATAAGTCTTTATATATTTGATTGGAATGTAGTAATAGATGAGGCACTTTCCAAACCTAAATTGAGAGACAAGGGGCTGTGTGCAGGGCAATGGGAGGGAAAGAAAGGGAGAAAGAGAGAGAATTGATATGAATAAGACCATAATTGAAAATCTGGGCTGAGTATAGATTTTAGGGTACACTCTATTTTAAAAATTCTTTTTAATGACAAAGTATTTCACCTTCATGATACATTTAAAGATATCCTTTATTTATTCAAATTCCATGCATTTGTGGTAAGGATGGAAGGAAGGAAGGTCTATAGTAGGGGGAAAAGTTCTTTGAAGCAATATATTATATTATAATATTTTTTTAAGTTTAAGTTTTTTAAGTTCATCTTTTTAATTATGAAAGTATTCAAACATATACACAGAAAGAATAAACTTCCCCATAACTTCAGTTCTGTTAAGATTTTGCTCCCAGTTGCTTTGTCCCCTTTTTGCTTCTTGTTCTTTCTTTTCTTTTCTTTTTTTCCCTGAAATATTTTAAAGCACATCCCAGGAATCCTGTCATTTCACCTCTACTCATTTCAGTGTACATCTCCAAACAATAATGACAGGTCCTTAACTATCCACAATGCCATTATAACATCTAGTTCCCAGTATACAATCCAGTTTCCCCAGTTGTCTCCAAAATATCATATCTTTGGCTGGTTTGTTCAAATTAGGATTCAAACGAATTCTATTCATATTTGGTTGTTATGTCTCTTAAATTTTTCTTAATCCATAACAATCCCTTCAAACTCCCATTTGTGGCTTTTTGTCCCCATGCCATTGACTGGTAGAAATCTAATTAGTTGAACTGTACACTGCCCCAAATTCTGGAGTTGGCTGATTGCTTCCTTGTGGTATCATTTAACTTTGTTCTGTAACTCCTTGTGTTTCCTGTAAATGAACTTTTTGGTCCCAGGACCCGTTTATACACTTAAATTATTGAGGACCTCAAAGAGCTTTCAGTTATTATTGATTTTACTATATTAGAAATCAAAACTGAGAAATTTAAAATATTTACTAATTCATTTAAGTAAAACAATCATGAACTCATTGTTATCACAAAATTTTTTAAGAATTAAAAATATCTGTATTTTCCAAAACAAAATTAGTGAGAAGAGTGGCATTGTTTTATATTTTTGTACCTATCTAATGTCTGCCTTGACAGAAGACAGATTCTCATATCTGCTTCTGTATATATTACCTTGTGATGACACACACCAAGTAGCCTATGGGAAACTCCACTGTACAGGCATGAGAGAATGAGAGTGGAAAAGTTAAACGATGTCAGTATTATGCGAATGGTTTTGACCTCATGGACCATCTGATGAAAGGGTCCCCTAGATCACAATTTTAGAGACAGCTGCCCAAGGAGACTTAATTTTAGAGTCAGGTTTGACTTATTTGGTAAGAATATTTCATAGGTGGTGATGTATGCCTCATATTTTATCATTAGGATGTACACCATATCTGTCATGTTATTGACTCTAGGATTCATTGGTAGGCTTAGGTGAGCCATTTTGCTTTTTAATAGGGTAGCATACAGTTTCACCATTTTTATCAGTGTTCTGTGTATTTTCAGTTTCTCCTAATTCATAGGAGGAAAATTTCTTCATTATTTAATTTTGAATTTCTTTGATGATTGGGTTCTCGGACACTTTTCCACGCGTTCACTTATCTATTGCTTATCAATTTATTTTCACCCATACCTACTTGAATTTTTGATGAATTTGGACAAAATCCTTCTTATTTACTATACTATTTTTTCCATTCTATGTTGCTTTTTACCTTTGTTTATGCTATTTTTTATATATTGAAGTAATTTTGATATTAGATAGTCAAATCTCATAATCTTTTTCATTGTTAAGTCTGGACTTATAGGAAAATGGAGAAGTAGCATTTGAATTTGAAATCTTATGGAAAAGGACTGTAGGAATCAGCTGCTTTTCTTCCTTATTAAAAAACAGAAAAGAAAAGGAAGGCCTAGAGAAGTAGAGAAGTTATAGTTTGCCCGTCTTTACACAGTGAGTTGGTGCCAGAGTTGAGACTAGAGACTGACTTTCCCAAGTCTTCTTCCCCTCATTCCACCTCCATTTCTAATAAGTACCTCAGTTACATTTGGAATGAGAATGAAGAACTTTGTCTTTGGTTAAAATCAAAGACTTTTAATTTTTTTATCCTAAATTATGTGCTTTGTGGATGTTTGCTTCTTACTAGAGTACTATTGTGGCTGTTATACTTAGTGGAAAAAATACTATTTCTTATTCATTTTTATATATTTTAAAATTTAGAATCACTCTGAGAATGTAAAGTATTGTTGCTTCTCAGTTAGAGTAAAAAATGACCTGATTTTGACCACTATTTTGTCTAACAGGAAGCCTGCAGACCTGCAGAACTTGGCTCCGGGGACCCACCCACCATTTATAACTTTCAACAATGAGGTCAAAACGGATGTAAATAAGATTGAAGAATTTCTCGAAGAAGTCTTATGCCCCCCCAAGTGAGTATTGAAGAAAATATGCATGGAAATATTGCCATCTCTTTAAAGTTTGTCTTATCTGGCCGTTAGAGACATTTCTCCTGATTGTACTTGAGTTAAATTGTCACAGCATTAAGTTGGAATGACTAGCACTTCTCTTCATACATTATAGTGCTACACAAGTGACAGAATTGGCTGCCAGGTAGGCCAGTAAGCCACACTAAGAAAGGTAGGAATCTGATTAAGCTATAGAATACCTTGTGAAAGTAGGTTTGAGACACATGAGATAGGTCAGGAAAGACTGGTTATTTGAGGTCCCAAAATGAGAGAGAAGTTTAGGGAGAAGAAAAGATGGGGAAAGACTGAACTGAACCCAGCCAGAATATCTAAGCAGGAGTGTGGTACAGGTTGCTGGGAGATTTCCTATCAGGCCATTTTAAAGGTAACTTTCTGAAGCTACCACCCAAGGGAATTAACTTTTTAGATTGTGTCCCTGGGATTCCATTTTTATTTATGTATTTCTTTGAGGTATTCTGGATCCCGCAGTCTTGCATATTAGCCCACATGGTTAATGATTTTAACGTACTCAATTATTTACTATATTGTGAGGTGTAGTTGAGGAATAGATGTACTGTAATGACAGTTACCTAAATTGCAACTATTCATCATAATGTAATCTTGGCATAGATTCAAAGCATCATTGGTTTCTTTTAGGCTTTTCCAGTTTCATTATCCTGAAAACTGGAATGTTTCTTCTGGCCCAAACCTTTTCTTGTTAGTTGTTTTTCACCCTCCATATATACAGATAAATTTCCCTGAATTGGGATTAATGGGTCAGAGAGTTCTAAAATAATAGTTAATCAGTATTCATTCCTTCATTCATTAGTTTATCCTGCAAACGGTTACTGGGCAACAAAGCCCTATGGATGTAATAGTTAATAAGATAGCTCCTGCTCTCAAGAAGTGCAGTCAAATACGTATGAAGAGATAGTGGTGCCGTGGGAGAGTGAGTAGAATCAGAAAAGGCTTTATAGAAAGAGATAACACTTGAACTGAGCTTTAACTGAAAAACAAAAAATGTGGCCTTTAGCAGGTGAATGAAGGGATGACACGTTCCAAGCAGAAAAATAATTTTGAATATATAGTGTTTCTTTGGGGGACCTAAAGCTGTGGCTGGAGCATAGCATGCAGGGTTGGGGATGGTAGGCAGGAAGGCTGCCAGGAGACATATGAATAATGACACCTCTGTCTACAACTAGCCCATCTTCAATTGTGAACAGAATTGCCCTCTGTTTAGCAATCTTATACTAAGCTTAAAATTCATTTTCTTTTATTTTTTTAAAGCATTGACTAATTTAATCCTCACATCCACGGTGGCATTGGTACGTTTGTTTTTAATTAATTAATTTATATTTGCTGTGTTGGGTCTTCGTTTCTGTGCGAGGGCTTTGTCTAGTTGTGGCAAGCGGGGGCCACTCTTCATTGCGGTGCACGGGCCTCTGACTATCGCGGCCTCTTTTGTTGTGGAGCACGGGCTCCAGATGCGCAGGCTCAGTAGTTGTGGCTCACAAGCCTAGTTGCTCCGCGGCATGTGGCCTAGTTGCTCTGCGGCTTGTGGGATCTTCCCAGACCAGGGCTCGAACCCATGTCCCCTGCATTAGCAGGCAGATTCTCAACCACTGCGCCACCAGGGAAGCCCCAAAATTCATTTTCTTAATCGTGTATTCTAAAGCTTATTCTCTGCCTTCCTTCCTGTCTTTCTAAGACCCTCAAACTTCTTTTTTTTTTTAATTTTTATTTTTTTGGGTGTAGTTGCTTCACAATGTTGTGCTAGTTTCTGCTGTACAGTGAAATGACTCAGCCATATGTAAGCCTCAAAACTTTTTTATCTCTACTGTCCAGGAGTCCTAACCTTCCTTCCATCCCTAGTAAAGTTTCTCTAGACCAACATTAATAAAACCATATTTGTCTTTTCCTCCAGGCCATGTATATAGTTAGAATACTGATAAATTGAAACTGGGATCCTTGTAAAAATATAAATTGAAGGTGTATACACATAAGTAAGGAACTGTTATGAACATGCACTCAGCTTAGTAGAAATAACTTTTCAGATATTGTTTTGCATCATAGAACCTACTGGATCTCTTTTACTCTTTTTATGTATGTATGTATATTTTACCCTTTTTATTCTTAAAGTCTGTCAGCTCTAAGGAAAGCTCCACATTTGCCATCTTATCCTCAGACACTAATGGAAGTGATCGTCCTCTCATAACTGATGATCATTGTATCAACATTAAATTATAAATAGAGAAACAGGGCTTCCCTGGTGGCGCAGTGGTTGAGAGTCTGCCTGCCGATGCAGGGGACATGGGTTCGTGCCCTGGTCCAGGAAGATCCCACATGCCGCGGAGCGGCTGGGCCCGTGAGCCATGGCCGCTGAGCCTGCGCGTCCGGAGCCCGTGCTCCGCAACGGGAGAGGCCACAACATTGAGAGGCCCGCGTACCGCAAAAAAAAAAAAAAAAAAAAAATAGAGAAACAGTTTGAATGACATTCATTCTCTGTGAAGGAAGTTGTATGTTGTTTTAAAGCATTGTCTAAAATGTTTGTTGTGTAAATCCTTCCAAGGATATTTACGTTTTTGAAATCAGTATGCTGATAACATTATATACCATTTCAGTAAAATGGGCATTTTCTCATATTCTCTTCTAGCCTTCTGCTTCAACAATAGCAGCAATAACAGCAACAAAAATAATTTTCATTATTCTTTCTTATTTTTCTCAGAGGGAATAAATATTAACAGAAGTAGTAGAACTAATATCAAAATATTCAATTTTTTTGGCATCCAGTACTCTGTAAGACACCATAGCTTTTTGAATTGGACCTTGAAAATAAACATTTTCACATTGCTTTTTTTTGTTTTCTTTTTTTTTTTTTTGGCTGTGCCGTGTGGCTTGTGGGATCTTAGTTTCCCAGCCAGGGACTGAACCTGGGCCCTTGGCATTGAGAGCGTGGAGTCCTAACCACTGGACCGCCAGGGAATTCCCTCATTTTGCTTTTCATATAGAGAAAATTTAGCTTCATTTCATTTGGGCATATTCATAGAGATACTCTAACCAGGAATGATCTTTTCTTTCGGTTTAAATAATTTAATTTAAAACTTGGAGATCTTTCTGTTATAAAGGGTTCATAATCCACTAAATTCTCTCTGTGGTTAATTTTCCTTGTTTTTATGTTGAAGTTTATATTCTGAAGAGTTTCTAAATAAAGTTTAAAATTTTACTTTATATAGAAGGGAGTATTTTTGATGTTACTAATGCCTCTGCTATTATTAACTAACATTCAAGTGCTGATGATGTGCCATGCACTGTGCATTGTGGATTATCTCAAAGACTTTATGAAAAAACTGAAGATGAGTAATCCAAATAATTTGTCCAAGATTTCACAGTTCATGGTGGCAGAGCTGGCATACTTACTTTCAAAGCCACGTAAAAACAAAAACCTATGTTTGACTTTTATAAAAGGTAAAATGTGAGTCTTTAATTGTAATTGTGCTTTAGTGAGTACAAAATTGAAGGCTAGCTCAAATTTAGAGGAAGGGTAATATAGAAAGCAAAGGTAGTTTGTTCTACTGTGATGACCAAGTGGGACTGAAGGTGTTTTTCAAACTTAATTTAATGAATCCTTTTTTAAAAGTAGATGAGGTTTAACTTCTGTTGAGTTTTTATTTATATGCATTGGAACAGCATGTTTGGATTGGGAGTACCTTGCCCTTAGTGGGCTCTGTAACACATAATGTGAAATGCGGATCAAACAGCATATTCTCTGTCATGCAGAATTGCTTCTAGAGGATGAGAGGGGGAAGTGTTTCTGGGACCACCACATACATTCTTCTTCCTTTCTTCTGTTCTAGGGCAGCCAGGGACTGTCTGCCTTTTCTCTGTAGGATAAGGAGGTCTTCAGGTCCTTAGCTGACCCTACTCGCACTGATTGTAAGCCTTCTTGATTCCAGATAGGATGAGGACAAAAGGCAGAAGAGTTGTAGAAGCTGGTGGACTAGAATCTAGCATTTCTAATAACATGTTTTTGGCATTTGATGATACTGAGAACAGAGGGGTTTTTATGTGAGCATTTCTGATTTAATCATGACAAGTACAAATACAGGCAACTGTCTATTCTAGAGTTGTTTAGAATTTAGAGACTAATGAAAAGATAAAATCAAGGAACTTTTGCTGGTCTAGGTAACTATAGGTTTTAAAGAAGAAACTATCTTTCTTCTCTTCTAGGGATATTTTTTTCAGTTCCCCTTGCTTGAAAGAAGGAACTACTTTGCCCAAAAATAGCTTTCAAAAAAACTTTGAAATTTGGGTTTTTAACTGAAGCAGGCTTGTATACTTGGCTAACTTACTGATAAAAGGATAGAGGAAGCTAGATAATTTTGGAGAAGAGTTCTATAAACTATTGTTAAGGCTTTTTTTTTTTTTTTTTTTTTTTTTGTGGTATGCGGGCCTCTCACTGTTGTGGCCTCTCCGGTTCTGGAGCACAGGCTCCGGACGCACAGGCAGGCAGACTCTCAACCACTGCGCCACCAGGGAAGCCCGCCTTTTTTTTTGTTTTTTAAAGAAAAATATAACGAAACTTGAGTTTACAGGGATAATTTAATAGACTGTGTAACCACACTTTATTCTTTCATTAACACAAGGAAGGAGAAAATGTTTGAGATCTTTCTTAAAGGATGGAAGTATTCTTAGCTAGTCTACCATTAATAGTCAGTGATGTAATACAGGATGTGATAAAGGACTGATCTGAAAGTCTACCCTGGATGCGCATGTCTATTCTGTTGTTGACACATAGCCTTTTATTAATTATTTGCCTTCCTTTTGTTAAATGTTTAAGTGAATGCTCATAATAATTGAAAAGTATTGCTTTGTCAAGCAGTTTGCTAAAACTACTAATAATGAATTATTAAAATCCAATGTTTGGGGGAATGCAAAAAAAAGTTGACAGCTGATTTTGGACCTACCAGTTTAGCATTTGATTTATCTTTTAGAACTTGATCTTTAATAAAACAAAAACAAAACAACACTGGACCTGGGGACAGGAGATGTGAGTTTCAGTTTGACAATACTTTTAACTAGTCCAGTGATTTTGGGGCCAAATATGTAAGCTTTCTGGAATATTATTTCCTTTTAGGCAAAATGAGAGATTGAGGTGAGTGGTCTCTTGTAACTATAGTATTGTATGCATTAAATTAATAGTACAAATTTAATTGTCTTGGAGGAGGAGAATAGGGCATGTTTAACCTGCTTTAGAGAACACTGTTTTTCTTAAGAATTGTAACAGCATCTATTTACATATGAATAAAGGATATGCTGATTGCAAGTCTTTGATTTTTACCTGTTCATTAAAACAGATCTCTAGTAAGCATGCTTCTGTGTGTTGATCATTACAACCCCAGTAGTTAGTACAATTCCTGACACATGGTAGATACTTAATAATTAGAATAAATGAATATATGCATGAATAATGAATATATAAATAATCTGTAATTCAACCCTATGAGAATTATGAAGTTAACTTCATTAGAAAAAGTTGGTACTGCTAAATATTGGTTGGGGAAAAGAAGAGTAAATCTGGAAACTTGGCTAGAGGAAGTCGTAGATATATTGGAGAGGCACTTCAGTATATTTTGTTCCTTGCACTATTTTTTGTTTGGAATGAGTCAGTGAAGGTACTGTATTATAAGCGGTGGAAACATTTAAATTAGAGGCTGGTTGTTTTCATAGTCAAGGGAAATTCAGGAATGTTGAAGCTGGAATTAACTGTTTCAGCTCAGGCAGGGAAAATAAAAAGAGAGAGAAGGTAAAGTTTTCTATAGTTAGCAGGAAAAAAAATACATATATATACACATATACACATATATATAATATACATATACATACACACACAGGTGAAATTTACTATAATCATTCACTGAAAAGCTTGTTATGTAATTAATTTCATTTCTAATTATGAAGAACTCTTTAAGCTTAAAAATAGATATTAAACAGGAAAATAACTTGAGCATGTTGGTATTCAATAGATATTTTATATTCTCCTTACCAATATAGTACTATGTCTAATTTAGAAGATATATCTTTTCTTGAATTTAAAATGGCAAACGTAAAAGTTACGAATATAAAAACTAACCTGAAACTACAGCTTACAACTGAACAAATTTTTTTCTAGAAATACCTCACTTTCATTTTTAATTTAAAGAAAAGTAGTAAGACAGCATCTTAAAATATATGAATAAATCTAAACTAGTTCAATGTAAGATTTTTTCCATAGTCTTACCGGCCCCCAGCCCATTTTGCAGGGCTTTTAAGCTGATCAGTCTTCCCTAAAGTGGTGCTCAAGAGTCTGGACTTCTCTAGTCCTGACTCCCTGGAGCTGATACAAGCTCTGCTGAAGGGAGAAGTAAAGAATTGGGCTTTTTCATATGTATTTTCCAATTTGAGGAAGAAATAAACATTGGGTATGTGTGTTTGAAAATTTAAGTATATGACATACACATTTGTGTGTGTTTTTTTAAAAAAGCTGTTGTGTCATGAATGTCTTTTCTCAAAGTAGAAAGACTTTGTAACAACACAACAGAGCACTTGTTAGCAAAATTCCTGATGTCTTATTTTTCTGTTGCTCATTGTCACCCTTACAATATTTAATATATGGGAGGTTTTGGAAAATCCTGAGTGTAGGAAAGTGAATGATCGGCCTCCTGCTGTTTTTGTCCTTAATCTGTGCTTGGGCAGCTTAGACTCTTCCTCCTGTCAGGGTTCTGTGGTACTGCTTTACATGGCTGGCTCAGTGTGTGGCATACCCAAGATCTGTCTGTTTGGCATTCCTATTTGAGAAGGCTCTACAGTTGAAATGTGGCTAGTGTAACTGAGGAAATGAATTTTAACTTTATTATGATTAATTTAAATTCATATTCAGATAACCACAAGTCACTAATGGCTACCATCTTGGACAATTCAAATATATAACATTTCCATCATCACAGAACGTTCTCTTGGACAGCTCTGCTCTAGAGTTCTCTTTCTAAGACGGCCATGGGCTTGGCACAAGTCTCTGAACAAGTAGACTGTTTCCCCAGCCTTCTAATTTATAAAATGGAGGTGGAGTGTGGATGAGCTTTGGTTGCCAAGAATATTAATATGTGAACAAAAACACTGTGTAGAACTTTGTTTCCTAAGGAAAAAACACATCTTAAAAATATCATGGAAAACAGATGATGGCATTTCTTAGAGTAATAACCGTTAAAAGATGTCTAGTAACTGCTAGCACAATGGTTTGATTGAGAGAATTTATGCTAATGTATCTTTGGAGGATCTATAATCCGTTATTACATTTTTCATTTAGGTACTTAAAGCTTTCACCAAAACACCCAGAATCAAATACCGCTGGAATGGACATCTTTGCCAAATTCTCTGCATATATCAAGAATTCAAGGCCAGAGGCTAATGAAGGTAAAAAAACCCAAATGATTGAATTAACACTGTAGAACCATTCCCCCCTCCCCGCAAAAATACCCCAAAACAAAACAAAAACAGGAACAAAGACCAAAACCCCCTATTATGACAGTGATTATAAATGATTACTTTGGAGGCCAGACATTCCCATAAGTATCAAAAACTGGCTTTCAGAGTTCATCAGAGATTTGAGGATAAACCAGGGTAAGTCCTTAAATTGCTTTTTTCTCTGTTTCTTGCTAGTGGGACCGTGCCTAGCATAAAGTAGATGTGTGATAAAATGTTTATTGAATAAATTTATTCTCATATTCTTCTGAGAAGTTACCACTAAGGGAGCTATACAGAAAACTACGGCCTCAGGAACAGTGGCCTGGGTGGTTGAGGAGGTTGGAATAGGTGGATACAGTGCAATTTAAACTGTTTCCAAATCTTTGTTTATTATCTGTGCCAGCAACCTGAAGTCAGCCTGGGTGGATTTTTGTGCTAATTACCCTTAAGAGCAGTTTTTGGAGTTGCTCTAAGAGAGATTTGGACTCACCAGCCTTCCAAATTTCTCCATATCCTAAAATTAAGATTTTAGTTTCAAGTCATATTTTCATGGTGAGAATTGTTTAGGTAGTACAGATGTAACTTCCTTCTTTTATTTATTAAAAGACACTATCTTATTATTTCATTTACCAAACTTACATATAGTAAAGGGAAGCCTCTTAGAAAGAGGTCCCATTTAATGAACCTTGTCTTAATGACACCATTCAGTCATTTCCCCTTTTCTTCTCTTTAGGGTGTTAAGCATTGTTCTTCCTGGGGAAAACTATATAGAGAGAGCATTAGTGTTTAATTAAAAGTAACAATAATAACCAAAGAGCCAACTCCTGAAGACACTATAATCCATCATAATTTTAGACTGGTAGCTTGGGTGGATTTCTTTGGGTAGAGTTTATGGCAGCAAATGAGCAAGAATACCAAAGGGGAAAAAATATCAGTGCTGGTTAAGCAAGAATAAACATTTTAAAAAATTGAAACATTTGCTGATTTCCTTCTGTTATTTCAGTGGGTAGATTTCCAAGCTATTCAGGCTTTTATTTTTTCTATAGCGAAGGGAAAAAAGGGAAAACCTTAGTGCTCAGGCCTGGCTTATTAAGTGTGTTTCAGTAGCCGCCTTAGTTTGGGAGCAATTTTCCTTAGTAATTGGCTTTTCTCTTTGACTACTGTTTCTGTCTGAGAATTTTATATACTAGGTAAACAGTTATACTGGAGCCCCTCCTATCCACAGACAGTATCTTTTCTGTTCTACCCTCCTTCCTGCAGGTGACTGTTCTTTTTACACCCAGATGCTCTTGCTGCATAATTCTTTGAACTCTCTTAGTTAAAGTCATAATGTTTTTATTTCTCTGTGTGGCTTTTGGAAACTAGAGGGTGGTTGAATTTATTTTGACACTTGGTGGGGAGGAGAGGGAAATAAAATGTGTTTGCTTAAAAAAACCCAACAAAACCAATTGCTTTGAGGGATGGGATGGGGGTAGAGAATAGGGGAGAAAGTGACTCATTTAAGTATAACTTTGTGTTCTATTTTTTCCTATCAATTTGTTACTGTCTTAAGTAGCCACCTACACTTACTGTCCTTAGAATGCTGTAACCAATAAGAACAAACAACATAATGGACTACACAGTGCAGAATTTAGAAGGCTTTTTACATTAAATTACCTATTGGTAAATAAGAATTCCAGTTACCAAGCAACTTCCCCCCACAGTGGCCTGTCACTGCCTTGGGACTTTAGAAAACAGTATTCCAAATCACTTTGGAGCTTAACGGGTCTCCCTTATGTATGTTTGTTGCAGGTCTCTTATCTGTCTGTTTAGTGCAATTAAATGCCTTAAATAAGCCTTAGTCATCCACCTCCTAATTCCCCCAAACAATAAACAACTTACATGAAGATGGATTTGTCATTTTACATGGTAAATCAGAGTAGGCAAGCCTTTGATTAGTTTTAAAAACCTATTAAATGTTTTACAAAATCCAATGTGTTTGGACAATTTTAAGACCTTTTAAGAGCTAATTCTATCTAAGTAAGGGATTAGCTGCCTAGATGCTATAGCAATTGGGCTAGTGAAAGTGAAAGAGAAGGGCCAATGCTTATATTGGGGTACAGAGTAAGCAAGTATGATTTAAAGAATAAAATAAATGAAAGGAAACATAGATAGATAGATAGATAGATAAAACATATAATTCTTTCGGTAACATGTCTGAGGTGATTGGGAGTAACAGCTTGTTTTTTTTGAAGCATTAAAAGAGAAATTAATGGGTAATTCCTTTTATGGGATGGGTTCATTATGACCTGTCCCAGATCTCCTAAGTTTTTTTCAGTTCTGTGATTTCATTCATTTATATAACTTATTAAGCTCCCAAATGTAACTAATAGATAATTTATTAGTCTGTTGATGTTTATAATATTCTTAAGAGATCAGTGAATTTAGCAGTGATGAAATCTGCCATTATAGCCTCCGAGACATATTTCATAATGTCCCAATTCACACTTTTAAATGGAGGCAAGGAATCTTTAGATTCTGATCGGTTCCTTTTTATTCAAGATTTATTCTCCCTCCCTACTTGCCTCCCTCTCTCCAACCATCTCTCTCTTTCTGTCTCTCTCCGGAAAAGTGTGTGGAATCAGAGGATGGTTGTTCATCATTGTAGCAATGAAACTGCGTTGGGTATTTAATCATGTTTAAATACTTATTACCTCTCCCTGTTTTCCACTGATGTGTTACCTGGCATTTAAAAATTGCTTGTGTAAGATTACCCTTTTATTAAAACTAGCAGTAGCTTTAAAATATAGTTTTGTCCATGTAAGTGCTCATAATTTTTTTCTTCACTGTAAATTATATTGTTTTTCTACAACAGTAACTGTCTTGTTACATTTAATGCTTTTTGCCTTGCACTTTTACTCATTCAAATTATACAAGTAGTAGAATAATGCATGCTTTTTGAAGAAGTTAAAATAATACAGAAATTAATAAAATTTCAGTGCCCCTTCTTAGTCATATCATATAAACTCTTCCCCAGCAGCTAGTATGTATCCTTCTTTTTTTCTATGCACACATTGTACTTAAATGTGTATTTATGTGTGTATATATATATATATATATATATATATATATACACACACACATTCCTCAGTTATCTTTATCATGTACTATATGGTAGAAATACTTTAATATCAAAATGTAGATCTACCTCATGTTTTAGAAATGCTGCTTAATATTCCATAATATGGATTTTTAGTTAACTATTTCCTTACTGATAGACATTTAGATTGCCTCAAGTTTTTTATTATGACAAACTGTGCTGCCAGTGTCCTTGTGCTAGATTTCAAATAGGTCAAAAGGTTTTGTTCTCCAAAGACTATAATAGTTTTTATTCCCACTAATGTGAAAGTATTCATTTCCCCACACTTCTGACCCTGGTGTGTTTGTGTGTGTCTGTGTAAGAGAGAGAGTATGTGTTAATATTTTGATTTTCACAGTTAATTTAAAAACTGATTGTATGGCCTCTGGGGTACTTAGTAATTTTTTTGAGAACTTTTGAAATACCTCCTTAGAGATACGGCATTACTACAGTAGGGGTATTAGAGAATAATAGTGCTACTTTTTAATTACAAAAGACAAGGAGCTAGCAAGAGGGAAGAGATATGGGAACATATGTATATGTATAACTGATTCACTTTGTTATAAAGCAGAAACGAACACACCATTGTAAAGCAATTATACTCCAAAAAAAAAAAAAAAAAGGAGCTTAAAAAAAAAAAAGAGCTACTTTTTGATGGACTGCTACTGCCTTCTAGTGGTTAATCTTGACATTTTCTTTATTTTAACCAGTTTCACATTCCTTTGTGATGGTTTGTCTTTAAGACTTTGTTACCTCGTTTTTCTTTGTTTTGTTGTCCATTCCTTAGTTTGATACATAAAAATTGTATCAAACTAATTCAGCATTCTTTGTTTTCATTAATATACCCTTTACTCTGACATTCTTTTTTTTTTTCCTGACATTCTTAACTATGAAAAATCACTAACACTCTGGTCGAGTACAGCAGTTCAACTTCATTGCAGGTACTTTGCTACGTCCAAAATTATAGAGCAGTAATTGTAATGTTCTGCTAGCTTCTGAATTTTAGTCCATGCCTTACAGCTAGGATCATAAGCGTTGTATGTTATAAACCTTGGAAATTTAGAATATTTTATTTCTCTATTGGATACTTTTGAGAATTAATTCAGGAAAAGGATTAATTTACAGTAGATCAGAGATCATAAACTTGCTTGCACTTGTTATACCACTCAAGTGCCATTTGAGACATTATTTCAGTGTTTGAATTCAGTATTGTCTTCCTTATAGGTCATGATCCTGTTCATTGTAATCTGATCAAAGAACAAGTCCTTATATCTAATATGTGTTTATTTTGTATTCACTGCTTTTGACGGGAAGCATATTGAATCTTTAAAAGTTTGTTCTTTTACAGTCCTGAGATTCTGCTGTCTCCTTTTTTTCTTTTTAAGTGCAACCGTGTAAATTTTCCATCATGCCCTGGACTCCTTACTAACGTAGCTGTTTCTCACATTGCATTTTCTTGTTAATTTATAAACTTTACATTTCAGCTGACTGCATGCATTATTAACAGCTTGTATGTAATTAATAAAAGGTTATATTTATTGTCTTTGTATTTTTGATCTTTTATCTTTAAATGGCTTGATTCCCTGTCACTTCCCCAGTTGCAGTTAAGCTCCCCTAACTCGTCAACTTTATTTTACTGGGTTCTATTGGCCTGTTTCTTAACTATTTTCTCTAAGAAATAAACTAGCTTGATCCTGGCTGTGGCTAGAGCGACTTTCTGTTAATAAAACAGGTAGTTCTTTGATCTTAATCTTGTTGTCTATCACTTGGCATAACACATTCCAATTTGTTTGATATTTACCTAGGTAAAAAATATTACCAGTTCTTTTTTACATTTTTTAAATGGCTACGTGCTCTATAGCAATATGTAGTACCTACCTTATTCTCAGCTTCCCACGAAGATATAAAAGTCAAGTATAAATATCTTCAATCATCTGACTTGAAAAGTGTCTATTCTACATTTTCACCTAATTGCCTTTTGAACTTCATACATTTATGAAACTCAAAACTCTTATACTTAACTATTGGCCTTTCTCAGTCTCCTCCAGACATTGACCAAGTGTCCACCATATGCTGAGGTAAAGTGCCATGAATTTAAGGGGATATGCAGAAGAAGAAGCACAAGACACAGACTTTACCTTCAAAGAACATATAGTACGGTTGGGGAGCAAGAACGATGCATTAATTTTAACAAGAATATGAAGAAAGAAGTTCATGACTTAGTAGACTATCATTTTAATATAAACCAGCTCTGAGTTTAAAAATTTACCAGCTTTAAAAATCTAATAGTAATAGAAAGTACCCGTATCAAGGACTGAATACAACTAATACATTTTATGAAACCATTTTAAAAACTACAAGGTATTCAGTTATCAGATACTTTAAAATAACTTATATATATTCAAAAGTAAAAGAACAAGGTGAAAATTACAGCAAAGGACTGGACATTATAAAAAAGAATCAAATGGAAGTTCTAGAATTTAAAAATACAATATCTGCTGAAATTATGAACTCAATAGATGAATTTAATAGAGTAGACAATGGTGAGAAAGTATTAGTGAACATGAAGATAGGTCAGAAGGAAATAGCTAATGGAAGCACAGAGAGATAAAAAGACAAATCCAGCAAAAAAAAACAAACCACAGAAAAGAGTGCAAGACATGTGGGGCACAATAAAAAAGTTTGACATGTGTATAACTGGAATCCCAGAATAAGAGGAGAAAATGGAATTGAAGCTATAGCTAGATAATTGCCAAGAATTTTCCAAACTGATGAGAGATAACAAGCCATGGAGTCAAGCATTACAAAACCCAAGCAGGACAAATAAAACTATACCTGTATAGATCATAGTCAGATTGCTGAATACCAGAGGTAGAATCTTAAGAGTGGCAGAGAGAAAGAAAGCTCTTCAAGGTAAAAGCAATAAGACTGAGCACTGATTCTTAACAGAAACAGTGAATCCAGAAGACAGTGTTATGAGATCTTCAAAGAGTTAAAAGAAAACGAATTAGAATTCTGTAAGCCATGAAATACCCTCCAAAAGTGAAAGCAAACACATCCAAATATTTTATTTTTGCCTCAAGATGTGACATTTATATTTACAGCCCTGGATCCGTATACTTGTTGACCAGTCAGCTTTCTCTTACTGCCTCTTCTGTGAGCCTCTAAAATTCACAGTTCAATTTATAATTTCAGGTAGTCGTAACAAGTCGAATTCCAACATGTCAGATCTCCTTTCTTTGATTTTGAGAAAAGGCAAAGTCTCTTCTTTATTTCAGTATCTATAAGATAGGATAATATCTACCCATCCTATGTCCCATGGCTGCTCTGAGAATCAGTTCTCTTAACATATGTTCACCAAGTTTTTCAACTGAAAATTACTATAAGAATGTAATGATTAATATATTAGTTTTTTATTTATGAATTTTAAATGGTAAAAGCAAAATAGACATTTTCAAATAAACAAAAACTGAACATTCATCTCAGCAGACTCACACTAAACAAAATACTAAAAGTAGTTTTTCAGGCAGAAGGAAAATGATTTCAGATGAACACCCAGAGGTGCAGGAAGGAAGGGAAAGCAAAGAGTAGTATAAATATAAAATATAAATGAATACTGTCTGTATAGAACAGTAGTGTCTTCTGGGATTTAAAATATATGTCCAGGGACTTCCCTGGTGGCACAGTGGTTAAGAATCTACCTGCCAGTGCAGGGGACATGGGTTCAATCCCTGGTCTGGGAAGATATCACATGCCACAGAGCAACTAAGTCCATGTGCCACAACTACTGAGCCTGCACTCTAGAGCCCACAAGCCGCAAGTACTGAGCCCGTGTAGGGCCCGTGTGCTGCAACTGCTGAAGCCCGCGTGCCTAGAGCCCGTGCTCCGCAGCAAGAGAAACCACCACAATGAGAAGCCTGCGCACCACAACGAAGAGTAGCCCCCGCTCACCGCAACTAGAGAAAGTCTGTGCACAGCAATGAAGACCCAATGCAGTCCAAAAAAAAAAAAGTCAAATTAATACACAAAACAATAGTAGCATGTGAGACAGAAGGGAAATTAAATACAGTTAGAGTGTTCTAAGGTCCTTGCATTATCCTGGAAGTGGTAAAAGTTATAATTAAGCTTTAGTAAGTCAAGGAAACAAAGTCTAGCAAAAGAATGTGTGATACTATGATCCAGCAATCCCACTACTGGGCATATACCCAGAGAAAACCATAATTCAAAAAGACACATGCACCCCAATGTTCATTGCAGCACTATTTACAATAGCCAGGTCATGGAAGCAACCTAAATGCCCATCGACAGATGAATGGATACAGAAGATGTGGTACATATATAAAACGGAATATTACTTAGCCATAAAAAGGAACGAAATTGGGTCATTTGTTGAGATGTGGTTGGATCTAGAGACTGTCATACAGTGAATAAGTCAGAAAGAGAAAACAGATATCGTATATTAAGGCATATATGTGGAACCTAGAAAAATGGTACAGATGAACCGGTTTGCAGAGCAGAAATTGAGACACAGATGTAGAGAACAAATGTATGGACACCAAGGGGTGAAAGCTGCGGGGGTGTGGGGTTAGTGGTGTGATGAACTGGGCGATTGGAATTGACATGTATACACTGATGTGTATAAAATGATGACTAATAAGAACTTGCTGTATAAAAAAATAAATAAAATTCAAAAATTATATTAAAAAAAGTATGATACACAAGTAGAGGGGGAAATGAATAATAATTTAAAAAAACCCTTAATCCAAAAGAAGGCAAGAAAGAAGAAGAGAACACAGAACAGGAGGGCAAATAGAAAACAAACGTATGATGGCAGTTCTAAACCAAAGTTTGTAGTCATTACGTTAAATGTAAATGATTCAAATACTCCAAGTAGAAAACAGAGTTTCCTAACTGCATTAAAAATGTGTTGCTTATGTACAAGAAGGAATTCTTTCTCCCTCCCTCCCTCCCTCCCTCCTACATTTGAAATACACACCAATAGATAAATAGACAGACAGATAGGCTGACCGACCCAGGAAAGTTGAATGTAAAATGGTGTAAATACTAACCAAAAGAAAGTTGGCAAAACTATGCTGACATTGCACAAAGTAGACTTTGAGGAAAGAATCATTGCAAGAGATAATGAAACATGTTTCAGACTGATTTAAAAAGATTAACCTACCAGGAAAATAAAATAATTCTAAATTTGTGTAACCAAATAACTACCCTCAAAATATATAAACCAGATTGACAGAGCTAAAAGAGAAATAAACTAATCCACAATCTCGGTGGGAGATTTTAACTTACTTCCTTAGTAACTTAGAATCTGCCAAAAAGAAAAACTCAGTGAGAATACAGAAGAATTGAATAATACAATGAAAAAATTAATCTCATCGATATATAAATTTAATCTCATTGTGCCCCACAACTGCAGAATATACCCTTGTTTTTCAAATGCACATGGAACACAAAATTGACTGTAAAGCTGAGCCATAAAGCAAATCTGAAAAATTTTCCAAAAAATGGAAATTGAAATCATATAGAATATTTTCCCTGACCACAAAGAAAAGCTAGATATCAGTAACAAAAGTACAGCTGGAAAATTTCTACATGTTTGAAAATTAAGCAGTGCATTTCGCAATAACCCATAGGTTGAAGAATAACATGATGAAAATATAGCATGTCTAAATTTATATGCTACCACTAAAGCTGTGTTTAGAGGAAAATTTATAGCTCTAAATGCATATATTAGAAAAAAGAAGGGACTTCCCTGGTGGTCCAGTGGTTAAGACTCCGTGCTCCCAATGCAGGGGGCCTGGGTTCGACTCCTGGTCAGGGAACTAGATCCTGCATGCCGCAGCTAAAAAGATTCCGTGTGCTGCAACTAAAGATCCTGCGTGCTGCAACAAAGACCTGGTGCAGCCAAATGAATGAATGAATGAATGGCAAAAAGAAGAGCTAAAAATTGGTAACCTTAAAGTATCCACCTCAGGGGTTTAGTTAGATCAGCAAATCAAGAAGGTAGAAGGAATGAGATACTAAAAGTAGAATTTTATGAAAAGAAAACAAATGTGACAGGATTTGGAAAGCTAAAAGTTAGTTCTTCGAAAAGTCTAATAAGAAAATTGATAAATCCTTGACAAGAAAAATTAAGAAAAGTGAGAGAAGGCAGCAATAACCAATATTAGGAATAAAAGGGGATTACTACAGATCTTGCATTTAAATGACTTTTGGAGGATATTATGACAATGTTTATAAATTTTTTTAAAAAATTAATTTAATGTATTTTTATATTTGGCTGCGTTGGGTCTTTGTTGCTGCTCCTGGGCTTTCTTTAGTTGCGGTGAGCGGGGGTCACTCTTCATTGCAGTGTGTGGACTTCTCATTGAGGTGGCTTCTCTTGTTGCAGAGCACGGGCTTTAGGCACGTGGGCACAGTAGCTGTGGCTTGCGGGCTCTAGAGCCCAGGCTCAGTAGTTGTGGCGCACAGACTTAGTTGCTCCGCGGCATGTGGGATCTTCCCGGACCAGGGATCGAACCCATGTCCCCTGCATTGGCAGGTGGATTCTTTTTTTTTTTTTTTTTTTTGCGGTACGTGGGCCTCTCACTGTTGTGGCCTCTCCCGTTGCGGAGCACAGGCTCCGGACGCGCAGGCTCAGCGGCCATGGCTCACGGGCCTAGCTGCTCCGCGGCATGTGGGATCTTCCTGGACCGGGGCACGAACCCGCGTCCCCTGCATCGGCAGGCGGACTCTCAACCACTGCGCCACCAGGGAAGCCCTATGCTTATAAATTTGAAAACACTATTGCATAAATATACAGAAAGTACAGTGTAAGAAAATTGTTGCAAGAACGGATTCAAGATGTGAATCAGCTTTTATCTATAATTAAAAACCATTTCACAAAGATGGCTTCACTCTTCTAAGCATTTGGGAAAGATGTAACATCAATCTTGCATATACTCTTCCAGGAAACAGAAAAGAGGAAATACTTTCCAACTTGCTTTTTGAGGTCAAACCACACAAAAACATCAAAAGAAAGTAACTTTCAGGCCAGTCTCTCTGAAACATAGATGTAAAAGTCTAAAACAAAATATGCCAAATCCAGCAATATGAGAAAAGATAATGCACATAACCACGTTGAGTTTAATTCAAGAATGGAAGATTGTTTGGACATTCAAAAATCTATTCGAATTATCACAATAATAGAATAAAAGAAAAATTATGTGGTCATTTCAATTGATGCGGAAAAAGTGCTTGATAAAATTTAATGCTTATGATTAAGATGTTTATTTTTTAAAAATTTGCGAAAAAGATACAGCAAGAAATTTCCTTAATCTGACAGAATCTACAGAAAAGTTACAGCAAGCATCATAATAGGGGAGTAGTGAAAGATCTCTTGAAATTGAGAACTGAAGAAGGATGCTTACTGTCAGCACTTCTATTTAGCATTGTACTGGAGGTCTTGGCCAGTATAATAGACAAGAAAAAGTAATGAAAGCTATGAGACTTATAAAAGAAGGGATAAATTTGTCATTATTCTTAATATAATTGTACATGTAGAAAATCTAAAATAATCTACTGATGAACCATAAGAATAAAAAAAGTGAATTAGCAGGGTGGTTGCATATGAAGCTATTATAAAAATCAGTTGTATTTGTGCATGTTAGCAAGAAACAATAGGAAATGTGATAAAAATATTTATACAATAAAAAATGTCAAATATTTAGGAATAAATTTAACAAAAATGGGCAAGGCCTCTACATAGAAAACAAAAGAAATTGAAATTTCTTTCAATTTCATAAAATAAAAAGAAAAATTTAGAAGAAATAAATGATATTCATAGATTGGGAGACTCAAAATTATAAAGATGCCAGTTTTCAAGTTGGGGTTGTGTTGAATCTATAGATTATTCCAAAGTCCAACAGCATGTGCGTGTGTGTGTGTAAATTAGCATGCTAATTGTACAGTTTATTAGGGAAATGTAAGGAGCCAAGAATAGCCAAGATGATCTTGAAGAAAGATGTGTTTGAAAACTTCCACTACCTGATATCAAGACTTGTTATAAAGGTACAATAGTTAAAACAGTGTGATATTAACAGAAGGGTAGGCAAATAGAACAGTGGAACAGAATATAGAGTCAAGAAAATATCCCTATCTCACACCATACACAATCAGTTCTAAGTGGATTGTAGATATAAATATGAATGGTAAATAATATATCTCCTAGAAGATAATGGGGAATAGCTTCATAATTTGGGAGTAGGTAAGGTTTCTTAAGCTGAACACAAAGTACTGATCATAAAAGAAAAAAAATAAATTGGACTACATTAGGTTTAGTAACTTAACGTTCATCAAAAGTCACCATTAAGCAAGTGAAAAGGGGGAAGGTATGCATAATACATATAACCACAAAGGATTTGCATCTGCATATATAAAAAGACTGCAAGTCAGTACAACAGACAGTCCAAAGGAAAAATGAGCAAACAGCACTTTACAAAAAGAGGATATCCAGAGAGTCAATAAATATGAAAATATGTTAAACCGAATTTGTCATACCCAAGAATGGTTAAAATTAAAGAGACCAACAATACCAAATGTTGTTGAAGATGTGAAGTAACTGGAACATCCATACACTGCTGCTTGCTGTGCTGAACTTGGAAAACTGATCACAGTTTCTACTAAACCTGAACACACACATACCCTATAACCTACATCTCCTTTTAAAAAAATTGAAAAAAAATTTTACTGAGGTATCATTGACATTTATTAGTTTCAGATGTACTACATGGTTTGATATTTGTATACTGTGTGAAATGATGACCACAATAAATCTAGTTAACATCAATCACCACATGTAGATACAAATTTTTTTTCTTGTGATGAGAACTTTTAAGATTTACAACTCTTAGCAACTTTCAGATATGCAGTACAGTATTATTAACTGTAGTCGCCATGCTATACATTACATCATTGTCACTCCATCCATTTTGCCCACCCCCTGCCTGTGGCAACCACAAATCTGTTCTCTATATCTATGAGCTTGTTTGTTTGTCTTTTACGAGTCTACATATGAGTGAGATCATATGGTATTTGTCTTTCTCTGTTTGACTGACTTGACTTAGCATAATGCCCTCAAGTTTCATCTGTGTTGTTGCAAATGGTAAGATTTCATTCTTTTTTGTAGCTTAATAATATTCCATTGTATGCATGTGATGTGTGTGTGTGTATACACCACATTTTCTTTATCCATTCGTCAGTGGGCACTTAGGTTGTTTCCATATTGGATAAATATCCAGAATTGATATTGCTGGATTACATGGTAGTGCTGTTTTTAATTTTTTGAGGAACCTCCATACTGTTCTCCACAGTGGCTGTACCAATTTACACTCCCATCAACAGTGCCTAAGGGTTCCCTTTTCTCCACATCCTCACCAACACTTGTTATTTCTTGTCTTTTTGATTATGACCATTCTAACAGGTATGAGATATCTCATGCACAACTCCATTTTTGATAGGAATATGAATAGATGCACACCAAGAGATTTGCACAAGAAGCCCCAACTGTAAACAACACAAATGCCATTAACAGTAGAATGGATACGTATTTATTCTATAATCATATAATGAAATGCCAAATAATGACAAAAATGTATTATCTGCCTCACACAACACCGTCAGTGATGTTCCTTAGGGTTCTGTCCTAGGCCCTCTGCTTCTCCTTCATTTCCATGGCTTCAGCGTTCATTTGTGCTTTCAGGACGTACAAATATATTGCCCCAGCCTAGTCTGTTCCAGACTAGAACTCAACTGTCTGTGGACATCGCTGCTCAGGTGTCTTACAGACATCTCAAAGTCAGCATATACTGAACTCATCTCCACATTTCCTGAATCTGCTTCTCCTCTAGGAAGGTACATGTCTCAGCAATGGTACCAGCGTTCACCCTGGGAATCTTTTGTTGATGAGCTTCTCTATACTACTTTCATTCCCCAAAATATAAACTGAGAGTAGGAACCTTTTATGTTTTATTCAGTAGTGAATTTAACGATGCTTGGTACAAAACTTGACATGCAGTAGGGCCTCCATTTGTATTTTGTTGAATACTTCTATCCTCCTTTTTCCATATTCAGTTTGGTTTCCAAGCTCGGTAGGTTTTTATCTCCTCTGTACTTTATAAAATCCTTGTAATGCCTACAGCCCCTACCTAGCTAAGACTACCATCTGTTGTCTGGACTACTTTGAAGGGATCAAGGGATGAGTCAGTGGGAGCAGTTTGGAAGAAGAGGTATAAGGTTAGGACATTTATGTTGCTGGTGAAATATCTAATATACAGCATGTAAAACTTTGCCTTTTTCTGTGATGGATCCAACTTTATTCAAAGTTATAACTAATATGGAGTGTCACCTCATGATTTTAACTTTCTTTTATGGCCAAGTACTGTACTCATCAGTGTGAACTCATCTATTCTGGGAGTGGGAGGTGAAGGTGGGTTGAGAGGATAAAAGACAAAAAGGGATAAGGGAGGATCTGTCTTTTTAACGTTAGTTTCATATTCCTTTCTAATGATGTTCGCATCCCCTCTTTGCTAAGGGTCACTAACCTTGACTTTCTAGATATACAGGGTGGCTGCATCCTGCTTCTCTCTGAATTATAACATATAGTATCTTGATCTATTTTGCTAATGAGGCCTCCAATTCAGATTGTAAATTGAACTTTCTAATCTGACCCCTATTTTTCATGTTATTATAGTGCTATTTTTGGCTTCTTACGAATATTAAGGCAGTGCAAAAACTTCAGGCTTCTCTGCTTGGAGTGGAGTGCTTAGATTGGAGTTTCTTAACACAGTTCATGGATATAAATCCAAATATTTTTACGGGAGCAGGACTTAAAATTGAGGGCAAGAATCTGTCTTGGCAAGATTTTCTTTCCTAGATTTGAAATAATAGGTTTGCCTTTTCTCACCCATTTTTTCCCCCAGTTTAAATATCAACTGTATTGGGCCATGATGTGTTTGTATATGGGGCATTTAGTTATTAACAAATTTTTATAGATACCACTATCTGAAATTATCATGCTTTTTAAAATATTTATCTATAATTTTATCTATAAATTTGTTTGTCTTATCTTTCTCCCCCAAGTAAATAAGCTCCATGAGAGCAGGAACCTTGTCTGTTTCGTCCTCCTGTGTCAGAGAAACATTTGACAAATAGTTATTGACTGAAGGAGTAATGCTTCTACTTGGGGCTTGGGTGGTTTTTCTTCTTAGAGTATTTCCATTTTTCTTTCAGCATTGGAGAGGGGTCTCTTGAAAACACTGCAGAAACTGGATGAATATCTGAATTCTCCCCTCCCTGATGAAATTGATGAGAATAGTATGGAGGACATTAAGTTTTCCACACGTAAATTTCTGGATGGCAATGAAATGACACTAGCTGATTGCAACCTGCTGCCCAAACTGCACATTGTCAAGGTAGGCCTGCAGGATGTGGGGCACTATTACACCTAGTATCTGTTTACTAAGGCAGCACTTCCTCTGTGTAAAACTTGGCTGATCTTCTGACACGCACTATTTAGCACCCCCCAAATAGTGTAACTTAATGTTGTTCAGGCAATAGTTGAAACACCCTAGGGTTGATTAAATGGAAAATTATGTCTTAAAATCAAGGCATATGAGAAATAGGATTTTTTTTTTCTGCGACTGCATAAAAATTCAAAGATGTAACAGGTAACTTTGAAGTGGTGGCTACACTGACTTATAGCATCAAACTTTGTTCTCTGATCACCTGGCTTTTTCTTTTCAAGGCAGAAAATATTTATTGAGCATTTATTGTGTGAAACACTATGCTGTATAGGATGGTTGTGCAGTAAAGATCAAAATCAAGAAAAACAGAGATCTAGTGTATGTGTGTTTCAAGTATTTATCCAGTGATTATACTTGACTGTTTCTCTGGATGGCCAAGGCAGGCATTTGCGATGACCATCACACTTCTCAATCTCTGGTGTAGCCTGCAGCCCTTATTTAAAAGTCTAGTTAGAATGAAGGTGACAGACTTCAGGTAGAAGCAGTTTTCAGAGATTCACAGAATTAATTTGCCCTGAAATCAGATATATGTCTGGTTTATAAGACATGGCATATAAATGTTAATTTTTGATTTCTTTGTATTTCAGGTGGTGGCCAAAAAATATCGCAACTTTGATATTCCAAAAGGAATGACCGGCATCTGGAGATACTTAACTAACGCATATAGTAGGGATGAGTTCACCAATACCTGCCCCAGTGATAAGGAGGTTGAAATAGCATATAGTGATGTAGCCAAAAGACTTACCAAATAAAATAACACTTACGAGAGAGATGTCTTCACATCTTCCCCTAAGAACATGCTTTTCCTAACAGACTGCTCCTCTTCCTATAAAATAGAAACTTTATTTTGCACAAACATGCAGTTATTCCAGATTAGGATAAAGGATAGACAAGGTATAGTAGCTATCTTTAAATATATACTCCTAAGCAGTATTATTTGAAAATTCTTTTACCCTGCCTACCTCCCCTACCCCGTATCCTCCTAATTTGGGGACACTCCATAAAAACTTTTCACTTTAAAGGCAGTTTGCCATCTCTCTAGAGCCCTCACCACTGTCTCCATTCACTGTGTATAGATGGCAGAACTTTTGAGGTGCACTGTTTAACTGTTAAAATAGTAATCACAACCTCATCAGGCCCAAACTGGTGCATAATGCACGGTACAAGGAATATTTATGTATTTTTGGAATTTTATAATATTTAGTAAGAGTATATGAAAGGATTGCTACTGTATCAAAACTCAGTTTCAATTTAGTCTATCCTGGATATGTACTAAAGGATGTTACCACCAGAGAAGAGAGCCTTCTCCAGAAAGTCACTACAGATATTGCTATGTTACTTTGTATGTGGATTTTTACTTTTGCCTAAACGCATTTATCCTTCATATCAATTATAATATCTGACACTACGTAGAAGCTAAAAGTCTAGAGGGAGGAACAATATTTGCAAGATCTTCTTCAAGCCTTTTATGCATATAAGAGAAACCAATGGGCACATGATGCTCTCTGTCTAAATATGTTACTGGTTATATGTATTTTGCCCAGTGCCATTCATTTGGAACATTATTACTTTCTTCCTTTATTTTAAAAATGCTCCTTTTTTTAGGTAGGCATCGGCCTTGCTGTTTGTAGATTGTTTGAGCAACACTACGTACACTGATATTTAGTTGATTTAGCTGTAGCAGTACAATGGTTAGTAATGTAAAAACTAACCTAAGGAATGTAGTGTGGGTTTGTCAAAATATCAGGTAGATTTTGTTTCTAAAGCACATTTAATGTGGATAATCTAAAGAATGCATTATCCATCCTATATTAAAAACAAGATAAAACACATAGATTACCACTCCACCCCCATTTACTGTTAGACTTTGGGTAGAGGATGGTTCACTTCTTTTGGACTAAACTATAGTTGTGATGGTGACTACACATTGACTGCAGTTTTGCCTAATCTCAATCATTGCACTTCCTTCAGTTAAATTTTCCTACAGCCACATTGAGGAATAGCAGTCTTCATGTTTGTTTGTTTCTTAAATTGAAGTCCTAAACCAGGAATTGTGTTGTAACAAGGGAGGATGAACTTGGTGAAAATAAAACAAAAGTTTGCTATGTATTTATTCATTAAAAAAAAAAAGACTTTCTATGTACTACTCCAAAGACTGTGATTGTGACTATAGTAATGTTTTGGTAATTTTTATACCTAACCTGTTTAAGAAATGCTATTTCTCATAGGCTGCTTTTGGAAATTTTAAGTATATTGCTTTAAAATGGCAGTGTTTTCTTCCCTATGATATGCTAACGTTTAGTAAGCACTGGCTTTATGGAAGCAGCTTGATTTTTTAATAAGCATTCTGCATTTTTTAAACCTATCAGTGACTAGCTTGGTATAGAAAGATAAGAAAAACTCCATATTGTGTCCATTTGGCTCAGGGAGATTTCTTTGCTTTACCTTTCTTAGAACTCCTTATTGCTGATCAAAAGTTTGGGTATCCACCTTTTTGTAATAAAATGTTGGATGATGATTTATCTTGTTCCAGGAAGAAGCATTATCAGGTTATATATTGAGAAATTCTATAGCAGTAGCTTCCGTGGGTGAATATGTCACCTCTGCACCAATACACAGACAGCCGTCTTCACTTTTCACTTACTTTTACGATAGTGGTAACTTGGCATCAGGTGATATTGAATCTTGCCTCATAGCTTAAAGCCTGGAAAAGATTCAAGAGAAGTGGGGGTGTCTATTTCAAGTGAACAGTGGACTAAGTGGTACAGAGTAGAAGGCTAATGAGGAAAGAGCTACAGTCCTCAAAAAGGATGAAAAAGCACATTCTGAAACTCAGTTGTGAAGTGTTTTCCACTTTGGATATTTATTCTCTTCTTCTTCTCCTTTTTAAAAATCTATCCCCTGATTGTACTTGGCTGTCTCTCTGGATGTCCAAGGAAGGCAAGGTCTATCTGTTATAATTTTGATGAAGGCAGAATTATTTTTCTGTTGAAAGACAAATCTTATTACTTTATCAGGGAAATTAGATGAGGTTGAGATTGGCAAATGAACGAAAGCTACTAAGAAAGATGATCCTAGAATATGCTTTTTACCCCATCTTACATTTGTGGAAAGATCATAGCTTCATGTCTTGGGAGATTTGGGACACAAAAGTTTTCATGGCAGTTCATGTGGTATATGGGTTGACACAGTAGAAATTATGTTATTATTTCTACAACTACTGAATCATTTTCCCCTTCATTTAAACCCCTTTTGTTCCATTTAAACAAGATTAGACTCTGAATGGAAGATCTTACTAATTTCCAAGGGATTCTGAGAAATTTTTGTGTTCAACATTTGGAAAGCTGTCTACTGTTTCAGTTGATGTAACTTCCTTTTTTAAAAAATGTAGATGCAGATTTTCTATACAGTTCTGTTATTTTCTTTTACTAGGATTGTTGGCTTTAGTGATAAAATTCATGTAAGATTTTATTTCTTGGTAACTTTGGTTTATACAACTACCTTTATTATTATTTTTTAATACAACTATCTTTAAACCCTTGAGCAATCTGTATACAATGAAGAGGTTTCTGACATTTATTCTTACACTCAGTTGATTGACTTTAGAATTTAGGCATATTTACTTCTGTTGTTTTGAATCTCTCCAGAGTTGCATGTAGATAGCTTTTGTTTCTGTGCATTTAAAATATCCATTTAGAAAATATCTACATGGTAAAAATGAGAAGAAATAGAAATGTATTTTTTCATGAACATTTTGATACACATTTCATCAAGTTTATCGATTAACCAATTTCTTACACTGGTTATAATCAGTATTTGATTCAAAGAGAGGGAAGCATTCATTATTGTTATAATATATGGGTTTTTTTATTCCATCCTTTACAAATTACTAAGGCTGGGGCTGTCAAAATTATATTTTTATCATGGAAAAAAATTTCAAATCCCCCAAATCATAATGTTGAACAGAATTGGAGTATTTTCTTTAAATTAGTTGAAAAGGAAAATGAAAGCTTATAGAATGCTTGTATTTTCTTTTTTGTCTCTGGAACCAGTATATTGCTGGCAGCTATTGTATTAAAAAATAAAGTATATTTTCACTATCATAAAAGGTTCTTTTTTACCCCCTCATGAAAATAAATAACAATTTGGGGTAAAAGTGTTTTATTTGAGACTACTTTTTTTTCATGAGTGGCGATTCAGCACATTTAGTAGATTAAAGGAGGAAAACCATATGTTCATCTCAATAGGTGCATAAAATAATTTATAAAAACTTTCATGCTACCCATTCTTAGCGAAATAGGACCAGAGATTAACTTTTTTTAACCCAATAAAGACATCTGCCAAGAACCTACAGCAAATTTCATACATAAATATGAAACAGAAGCCCTCTCATTAAAGTCAGAAATAAAACAGGATTGCCTTCCGTCACAGCTATTATTCAGCTATTTTCCATAGCTGCTTTATTAGAGGCATCCTACACCAATGCAGTAAAATCAGTAAAAAGAATAAGGAATGGAAAAGAATAGACCAAATGACTTCTTTGCAGATGATGCATATATAAAAAATTCAAAATAACCTACTATTAGAAATAATAAAATTCAGGGGCTTCCCTAGTGGCACAGTGGTTAAGAATCCGCCTGCCAATGCAGGGGACATGGGTTCGATCCCTGATCCGGGAAGATCCCACATGCCGCAGAGCAGCTAAGCCCGTGCGCCACGACTACTGAGCCTGTGCTCTAGAGCCCACAAGCCACAACTACTGAGCCCGCGTGCCACAACTACTGAAGCCCGTGTGCTCTAGGGCCTGTGTGCTGCAACTACTGAGGCCCGTGTGCCTAGAGCCCATGCTCTGCAACAAGAGAAGCCACTGCAATGAGAAGCCCGCACACCGCAACGAAGAGTAGCCCTTGCTTGCCGCAGCTAGAGAAAGCCCGCACGCAGCAACGAAGACCCAGTGCAGCCAAAAAAAAAAAAATAATAAAATTCAGATGCTTACTAGATAAAAGATTTAGGAACAAAAATCAATGTAATTTCTATATACTAATATTAACTACATTAAAAATAAACTAGGGCTTCCCTGGTGGCACAGTAGTTAGGAACCTGCCTGCCAATGCAGGGGACACGGGTTCAAGCCCTGGTCCGGGGAGATCCCACATGTAGCAACTGGGCCCGTGCGCCACGGCTACTGAGCCTGTGCTCTGGAGCCCGTGGGCCACAACTACTGAAGCCTGCATGGCTAGACCCCGTGCTCTGCAACAAGAGAAGCCACCGCAATGAGAAGGCCATGCACCACAACGAAGAGTAGCCCCTGCTCGCTGCAACTAGAGAAAGCCCGTGCGCAGCAAGGAAGACCAAACACAGCCAATAAATAAATCAATAAATTTATTTTTTTAAAAAATAAATAAACTAGTAACGTTGGTTTCTTCTGGAAGAAAACTGGGTGACTGAGAAAAATGGATGGGAAATTGTCAGTGTATACTTTTTTGAGCTTTTAGAAATTTGTACCATAAATATTACCTATTCTAAAAAATTAGAAGTGTTTTAAAAGATAATCTAATATATTTAGGATCAAGTCTAATAAAGAATGTGCAATTCCTTTATGGAGAAAAGTACAAAATATTATCAAAGGACCTAATAGAAACCTGCTTGGTGGACAGGTGTACCATGTTCATGGATGGAGAATGTAAAAGTATAAGAATTTCAATTCTGTCTTAAGTAATTTATAAATGCAATATATTTTCCCAACAAAATCCCAAGAGGACTTTTTGGGAACACAGATAAATGGATTTAAAACATTCATATGGAAGAAGTGTGGCCCCCAAATAGCCAACATATATCTGGAGGGGGGAGGGAAAGAAAGGAAACTTACTTGACAAGATATAAAGTCTTAAAATAGCTTATAGTAATTGCTGGGTAGGATATAGTAAGTCACACAAACACAGCACTCCTGCTGCAACTACCAGAAAAAAACTGGTTTAAAACACTATAATACTATGCTTAAACATCAGAAAACTGGAAGCAATAAGGACTAAATGAATTGGATTTCAGAGGAGAAAGCCTTTCTGAGGTGAACTGATGGTCTGGCCATTTTTTCCTTTGGGGGCATTTCCTGATTCTGGGCCCTGAAGTGAGGATTGGGTTTGGCCCATGGAGAGGGCTTTACTGGGTAAAAGAAAATCATAAGGCCCTTGGTGATAGGGCATACTGGAAACCGGAGACATCTTAAATATGTGACTGGTTTTCTCACAGGACATTTGCTGAATTCCAGAGCTCTACATGCCATGCTAGAAGCTAAGCCCAGGGCCTCCAAGAGGCAGAGTGAAATCTCCCACGATGACACAATACTTGGGAGACAGAATTTCATTAGAGGGAGGGCTTACCTGAAACACACCGAAAGCAGCTGCAGCTTAGTGGTTGCCAGTCACTAGGGGTGGGAGAGGGAATTGACCACAAATGGACGTGAGTGGTCTGTTTTAAACATGGATTGTAGATAAGGGTCTAGTATCCAGAACATATAAAGAATTCTTACAACTCAGTAATAGAAAGACAACCCAATTAAAAAATGAGGAAGGATTTAAATATACATGTCTCCAAATAAGATATACAGGTGACCAATAAATACATAGAAGCTTAACATTATTAGTCGTTGGGGAAGTGTAAATCAAAAACACCCTCTAGGATGGCTATAATTAAGAAGACAGATAATTATAAGTGCAGTGATGTGGAGAAATTAGAACTCTCATACATTGCTAGCGGGAATGTAAAATTGTGCAGCCACTTTGGAAAACAGTGCGGCAGTTCCTCAAAAAGTTAAGGATAGAGCTACCCTATGATCCAGCAATTCCACTCCTAGGTTTATAACCAGGAGAGTTGAAAACTACATCATTGTACATAGATGTTCATGGCATCATTCTTCACAGTAGCCCCAAATGGAAATAACCTACCTAAATGTCCATCAACCAGTGACTGGATAAACATACCCATATCATGACCATTAAAAAAGTACTGATACAAGCTACAACATGAACCTTGAAAACATTATGCTTAGTAAAGCCAGACACAAAAGGCTACATATTTTATGGTTCCACTTATATGAAATGCCCAGCATAGACAAATCTATAGCGACAGACAGTAGATTAGTGGTTGCCAAGAGCTGGAGGAGGAGAGAATGGGGAGTGACTGCTAGTGAGTACAGGTTTCTTTTTGGAGTGATGAAAATGTTCTGGAATTAGCCAATAGTGATGATTGCACAACTTTGTGAATATACTAAAACCCACTGAATTGTATACTTTAAAAGGGTAAACTTTATGATATATAAATTATATCTCAATTTAAAAAAAATTACAACGGGGGCAATTCTGCCTGCTTAAAACTTTTGGATAATCAGTGTATACACAGGTTGATTAGCAAAGTTAGTGATGTCGATTTCCCTTGTATTTGAATTAAAGTTCAATTTAAATGTTTTCCAAAATATTTTCTTAAAGAGGAAAGAGGAAAAAAAAAATTGTGCTAATGGCCGCTCAACTTTATAAATTTACTAAAAATCATTTAATTTTGTTCATCTAAAATGGGTGAATTCTACAGTTTGTAAATTATACCTCAGTAAAGCTGTTTGAGAAAAAAAAGAAATAAAAGCTCAAATCTGAAATTAAGAATTCATCATGTGGGTCTAACAGCAGAGTGCACACAGCAGAAGACAGGATTAGTGCTTGAAGATAGGCCAATAGAAAAAATCCAAGCAGAGAGTAAAAAGAATGCACAAACAAAACAAACAAAAGAGCATAAGAAACATGTAATTGAGGTCCCAGACATAAAAGAGAATGGAGCAGAAGCAATATTTGATGAAATAATGGCTGAGAATTTTCCAAAACCGTTGACAAACATCAACCCACAGATTCATAAAACTCAGCAAACTCATTATGGAATAACAGAACAAAACAAAACACAACACACCTAAGAATATCATAGTCAAACGGCTGGAAACCAAAGACAGAAAATTCTAAAGACGGCCAGAGAGAAATATCATGTAACCTTTGAAGGAGCGATGGCTGACTTTTCAGCAGAAACTTTGGAAGCCAGAATCTTTAAAGCACTGAAAAAGATCTGCCAACTTAGTGAAAATATTCTCAAAAGGGAAGGAAAAATAAAGCCATTTTCAGACGGACAAAAGCTGAAAGAATTAAGCACCAGCAGACCTGTGCTACAAAAATACTTAAGGAAGTACTTCAGCCCGAAGGAAAATGACCCCAGATGGTAGTATAGAACCAGAAGGAAGAATGAAGAGCAATGGAAAGGGTAAATATATGGGCAAATATGAAAGAGTATTGACTACTTAAGCAGCGGTAATGTCTTGAAGATATATACTGTTAAAAAATATATAATGTGGAATACATAACTGTGGCTATATATTATACGCATATAACACCATGGAAGGGTGGAAGAAAGGTTTAAGTGTATGTACTTGTATGATCCTTTCATTATTTGGCAAGCGGTAAAAGTACTAATTCAAGAAAACGAATAAATTGTAGATAAATACTGTAATCTCTAGGGAAACAGGTAATATTAAGATAATTATGAGAATAACTTAAAAATCTAAGATTCAAGGGGAAAATGGAATTAAAACAAAACCAACAATGAATCCAGAAGAAAGGACAGGGACTTCCCTACTGGCGCCGTGGTTAAGAATCCACCTGCCAATGCAGGGGGTATGGGTTCGAGCCCCGGTCTGGGAAGATCCCACATGCTGCGGAGCAACTAAGCCCGTGCGCCACAACTACTGAGCCTGCGCTCTAGAGCCTGCGAGCCACAACTACTGAAGCCCACGTGCCTAGAGCCCGTGCTCCACAACAAGAGAAGCCACCGCAATGAGAAGCCCATGCACAGAAACGAAGAGTAGCCCCCGCTTGATGCAACTAGAGAAAGCCCGCACGCAGCAACGAAGACCCAATGCAGCCAAAAATAAATAAATAAAATTTAAAAAACGAAAGAAAGGACAAAAGGACTAAAGGAACAAAGGACAGGACAACTTGGAAAAACAGCAAAAGTTTAGCTATAAACCCTACACCATTAATTATATTCAATATAAGGGTGCAAAACAATCCAGTTAAAAGGGAGTATGAAACTATTTAAAATAATCAAAGCCTAATATATGACATTCACAAGAAACAAACTTTATAAGGACATAGAATGGTTGAAATTAAAGGATTTAATTCATTGACACAGCACAAGAGAGCAGATGTAACTTTATCATAAAATGCAGGCTTTGAGGCAAGAAGTATTACTAGAGACAAAGGACATTTTATAATACAGCCATGTATAATGTACTTTTATAATGATGAAAGTTTTATTCATTAGGAAGATATAACAGTCCTAAATTTATATGCACCTGATAACACAGCCTTGGATACGTACAGCAAAAGTTAGTGACGCTGAAAGGAGGAATAGACAAATACACCATCATAACTGGAGTTTTTTTTTCTTTTTCTTTTTTTGCTGTACGCGTGCCTCTCACTATTGTGGCCTCTCCAGTTGCGGAACACAGGCTCCGGAGGCGCAGGCTCAGGGGCCATGGCTCACGGGCCCAGCCGCTCTGCGGCATGTGGAATCTTCCCGGACTGGGGCACGAACCCGTGTCCCCTGCATCGGCAGGCGGACTCTCAACCACTGTGCCACCAGGGAAGCCCATAACTGGAGATTTTTAACATAGCTCTCTTACTGACAGAATGAGCAGGAAATAAACCAGACCCACCCCCCACCCCCCCACACAGTAAGGAATAACTCAATTAAGTAATCTGACTTAATTGACATTGCAACACTACATCCAATAACTGTAGAATGCACATTCTGTTCAAGTGCACATGGAGCTTTTAGCAAAGTAGTCCATTCGCTGGCCCATAAAGCAAGTCTCGACAAATTTCAAAGGAGTGACATCATACAAAGTATGTTCTCTGACTGCAGTGGAATTGACTAGAAATCAGTATGATTGAAAGACAGCAAGAAAATCCCCAGAATAAGGAATCATTACAGCATGTGCAACAAGCCTACACCCTACAGTGAAATTTAAACATTTTAATTTAACAGACATATGTTCGGTAAGCCAGGAACGATTCTAAGCACTTTACATATATTAACTCAGTCTTCCTAACAATCCTGTGAGATCTAGACTATGATTCCCACTTTATGAATGAGGAAACTGAGGCATAGGGAGGTTAAGAAACTTGCTCAAGGTCACAAAGCTAGTGAGTGACAGCAAAATTAGAGGCCAAGAAATATAGCACTGTGCAGATCGTGCTCTGCAATCTTGAGACGTGCTTTTATTGATACTTTTCTCATTAAGGTGGACTTGGGTTGCCAGGTAAGCGGAGCCCATCTGGAGCAAACCTATTCTTGTGTTTCTTCTGTGGGGCAGGTTTCTTGCGAAGGTAGAGGATCCAGGCCCAGACAAGCCCCGCCTTCCCCTGGGGACTTACCATCCCAAGGGCGTTACCACCTCCTGCCCAGGAGGCAGTGGCCGCGCCGCGTCCCCAAGCCCTGCCGGCTTTCCTTGCCCGGGATGGTCGTTCTAAAACGACCGGCAGGAGGCGCAGGCTCCCCTCCTTTCTGCCCCGCGGGTGCAAGCAGGGCTGTGACAGCTGCAGGACCTCGTCCGTTTGGGGAGCCGGCAGCTCGGTTCAGCCACTTCGAGGGCTTCCTTCCTCTTTATCAGATCTGTCAGGGCTGCTGCGCTGTGAAGGCACCTCCGGCCTCTTCCCTCCTTCCTGTGGCGAACGGACGCTCCCCCCGAAGCCGCTAATCTACACCCCGGCGACTGCAGCCCGCCGGAGGCCGGGCCGGCCCCCCTCGCACCTTTTTCGGGGGCGGGACCCTGCTTTGAGGTCAGATCGCCGGGGGCTCCGGCTTCCCCCCTAACTGGCCAGGGCCGCGCGCGCCCGTTTTTCGCAGCCCTTTCGCACTTGTGCACGCGCTCGGCTCTCTCTGGCCCGCGAGGCGGCTGGAGAAAGCGCCTCCGAAGCAAAACTAACAGGTCTGGTGGCAGTTGGCACGAGGGGGGAAGAGGTGCTGCCGCGGTTAGTCCCGGGGCTCCTCCCCGCCTCGCCCGCGCCACAGCCGGCCGCGTGCCGCCACCGCGCCAGGTGCGGGGCCGCGGGGCCGAGCTCCCGAAGGCGCCCCGTGCGGCGCCCAGCTGACCGCCACCGGCGTGGAAGAGAACCGCCCGCACGCCTCCCCGAGAGGGGCCCTGCGCAGTGAGCTGAACGTGACAGCTAGGAGGGGGTTCCCCTCTGCAGACGGTCCTGGAGGGAGGAGTGGCCTCACGGGAGGCGAGCTGTCGTTGGGGGACAAAAAAGGGAAAGCCAGTGACTCGTTTCTGATCCCATTTCTTATAAGAAATGAACATGCTTCCGTTTTTCCCTCGTTCTCTGATTTCCTCAATCAAGTAAAAATAAATGTTTTTCCTTAAACACTATGCGCCAGTTATCGTACTGAGTTTATATACATATAGGTATAAATATGTTTTAAAAATATATAACTGTTTCAAGCCTTTTAATCTTGTCAATTGTATCTTGGGGTAGGGATGATTATTACCCCCATTTTAAAAATAAGGAGCTTTAAGCGTCCAGAGGTTCAGTAATTTGCTCAAGCTCACGCAGCCAGGAATGCATGGAGGCCGTCTGGCTCCAGAGCTTAACCATCAGGGCGCTGGATTCCGTGCTGTCACCTCTCCTGTGCTGGGAGGGGCTCAAGTTGGGGACTCAGGAAGGCTGGTTTCTTGGTCCAGCGGTGGAAGCAGCCCGGAGCTCCCCAAGCAGACTTTTCCAGTAGGAAGGCTGCACCATGCCCACTCCAGCCTCCCAAGCGCACAGGGAAGTCGGGACGAGGCAAGCAGAGCTAAGGGCTCTAATACCACGTACCAAGTGCAGGGACCGGCGCTCCATTTCTGTGTAATAAGGAGGGTCCTGCTTGGTGAAAGGGGGACTCTGGGAAGCCAGGGAGAGCAGAAGGGGCTCTCCACCTCCTTGGCTCAGAGACAGATGTGCAGCAACTCCCTGCTGTCTGCAGAGGTCACTGTAAGGTCACCCTTACAGAGGTCACCCTGCTGTGGATGAACGGGAGGTTTCCCCACCAAGGAAGGGGCTGGAGAAGAAGAGCCCAGGACCCTCTCCATTCCCTGCCTTCACTGGCACTTCAGCGATGTGATCTCATTCTCTGAAATCGTTTACTGTAGAGGAATTGTTCCTCATCTCCACAGATGCTCCAGGAATCCCATGGACCTTACCAGAACCTTAAGGTTGCCTAATTGAATTATTTTAAAAATTGAAGATAAAGACAAAATGTAAGTGAAGCGGAGCCCAGCTCACAGATGCACATTACTGACTTGATTATCAACAGAGGGTTATTGGTTTCTTTTTAAGAAGAATTCTGCCATGTTCTGAAGATACCTTTCACCTTGCTATTCCAAACCAACTTTCATTATCAGATGCATTTTAGAAATCATGGTGACCGCAGTGCTAGAAATACTCCAGCACCTTTGGTTCATCACTGAATGAACTAAGGATGAGTGACTTGCCCAAGACCCCATAGGTAGTTAATTGCGGCATGGGGACTCCTAGGACAGTGCTCTCAGGACTAGACAGCAGATTTGGCATAAACACATGATGGCTACCAGATAGGGGCAGGGTTGCCACTAAAACCCCTTCTTGATCCCCTTGTCCATGGCTTTCAGGGAGTCCCCTTACTTCATAAGACATGGGTTTAACATAGTCCTTGGCATCCAGAATCTTTATCTCATGTTAAAACACATTTAACTTATGAGATGCTCCATTCATTAAAAAATAACACTTTGAGCTCCTCCTGGATGCAAGGCACTGGCTGGATGTGAATGAATGGAGACACGTGATTTCTACCTTCTGGGAACTTCCAGGATCACAAGGGAGAAAGACATAAACACAAATAACCAGGCAATAAAAGCAGAAGGTGAGAAACAATTCACAAGAGACTTAAAAGCACTATTCATTCATTCACTTTATTGAGCCTACCTCGTGCCGATTCATAAAGGGAACAATTGCTTTTCACTAGGAAAATTGAGAGTGTATCAAGAATAATTTTTTTTTACAGGTTTTTAACTGCTTAAGTGATTGTCAAAGTAATTCTGCACATTGTAGAAATTTTGGAAAGTACAGAAAAGGGTAAAGAAGCACGTACACAAATTTCCCCCAAATTCACCACCGAGGCAGTGTGTTTTCCAGTCTATTGGCTAAAATTTGTTTCTTTAGGAAGTTTAGAGCTTGCTTCCCATTGCAAACCGATTACATCATAAGTATTTACCTACGTCATCTGGAACCCTTGACTATTACATGGCTCTTTACCCAATGCTTTCAGTCATATGGACACACGGTAATTGACTCAACAGCTCCTGGACTGTAGGGCATTTAGGTTCTTTCCAGCTTTTCATTATTACACGTTCGCATTGCAGAAAACATCTCTTTACGTACATACATCTTCGGCTGAATTTCAACTTTTAGGTTTTGGAGAAAATAATCAGAAATGTGAGTCAAAAGTACAAACATCTTAAGAAGATTGATAAATATCACCAAATTATTTGCTGAAAAGTTTCTAAAGAAATGGTAAAAAAAAATGTGAACCAAAAGTAGGAACATTTTCCAGGCTTTTGATAATCACCAAGTGGCTTGCCAGAAATATCTCATGAATTTACACGCCGCCAGTGCCTGTGCACGGATGCCATCCCTCTGTGCTTCAGCTAGCAGGGAGCAGTGTCTTTGATAACTTAATCTATCTTATTTCTATTTTCATTTCTTTGACCTTTAGAGAGATTGAGCGTTCTTTTTTCCCCCAAAATGTTTATTGGCCACTTATATTTGCTTTTTATTACGTCCTTTGCCCTTTTATCTGTGAGCATCTTTGTATTTTTTTATATTGATTTATGTTGGTTCTTTATAAAGTAAGGGTTCTAACCATCTGTCTGTGGTATTTGCTGCAAACATTTTCCCCCAGTTGTTTGTCTTTACTTTTGCTTGAATTTTTTAATCACACCAGAATTTTTTGTTTTAATGTAGTGCGGGACTGTCAAGCATTTCCTTTGTGGTTTCTTCCACAGCTTTGAAGCTTAGAAAGCCCTTCCCCATGTAAAGATCAGTTGGTGAAGGGAGTTCCCAGGTGATGGATACAGTGGGCCCTTGGCCAGGTGGCAAGAGGTGACACAGTCTGGGGTGCATGGGTTGTCTTTGTCACTTGAGGCCAGATCAGGGACACCTTTTAAGGCTGGGCTTGTGGTTACAGGTGGGGGATCGATCCACCGACCGTTTTTGAGCTGGGAGATGGCATATGGAAGTAGTTTGCCAAACAGAGTCTGTGTCTTCAAGATGCTACCTGAATATTGGAATGTGTGATTTCTACCGAGAACAATGTGGAACCTATTCTGGAAAGCTGTTATGGGAAATCCAAAGTTTATAGCTCAGTGAAACTTGAGAATTTTCTCCACTGTCTTCTGAATCTGCAGCTGTTTGGGGATTTGAGGGTGATGTTTCTGCTCTGATACTATCAGCATTGAGAGGGCCCTTCCAGGCCCGCACATTTCCTTACTTCCCAGCAAGTTAATACTTACCGCTCTGTTTGCACGTCGCTGACATGCCCTCTCTGCTTGACGTGGCTTCCCTCCCAGCCCGGCTGGACCACGAACCTCGAGAGCAGGCCTCCACTCTTCTGCTTAATGAAAACGGCAGTTTCAATAACCCGATTCTGCTAGAGAAACCGCACTTGAACAATTTGTAAAATTTCTGGGAAGGAGTTATTCTGGGTGGCCAAATTTTTGGTGAATAGAAAGCTTACTCCTTAGAAGACCATGTTTTGGTTTCTGGTTAGACACCCTGTGAAAATGTGTGATACCTCTCGGCCCTTTATTCATTCTCTTCAACAAGACAGTATAACCCATTCCTAAATGAAATACTTAGAAGATGTTTAAGTTACCCAGAATCCCTGCCTCCCAACACAAACATTTCGGGTTTTTTCCCATCCTGTCTTCCGCGTGTGTGCATTTTACAGGGCTGCAAATCATTGTACAGGCTCTCCTGAGGTTCTGCCCTTTCTGTGGACCAGAGCCTGATCATAGGTGTCTAGATGTCAAACAGTGCCCATAAAATGCTCATTTGAGACATTTCGTATTGAAATAGAGTGTGCATACAGACTCGAGCACAGATCATAAACGTACAGCTTGATGAAGTTTTGCAAACAAAACACACCCTTGATCTAAACTCTACAGCTCCCAGATCGAGGAGTAGAACATTACCAGCACCCGGAGGCCCCCTCCTGCCTGGTCACCATCGCCAGCCGCCTCCCAAAGAGAACTCTATTCGGATGGCATAGATTAACCTTGAGTGTTTGGATCTCTGTGCCAATAAAATCAGAGAATATCCTCTTTGGTATCTGGCTTCTTTTGCTTAACATCATGTTTGTGAAATTCACCCATACTGTGTGTGTAGCAGTAGTTCATTCACTTTTCACTTCCACTGCTGCATGGTATTCCATCGTGGGCGGCGTTGGTTGTCTATTGCTTTGGAACAAACTACTCCAAAACCTAGTGACTTAAAACAATGACATTTATTATCTCTCATAGTTTCTATGGGTTAAGAATATCAGGGGCAGCTTAGCTGGGTAGTACAGGCTCAGAATCTGTCGTGAGGTTGCCCTTGAGACATTGGGTAGGGCTGCAGTCATCTGAACCCTTGACCAGGGCTGGACATCCATTCCCAAGATGGTGCACTTGCATGGGGTCGCCCTTGAGACATTGGGTAGGGCTGCAGTCATCTGAACCCTTGACCAGGGCTGGACATCTGTTCCCAAGATGGTGCACTTGCATGGGGTTGCCCTTGAGACATTGGGTAGGGCTGCAGTCATCTGAACCCTTGACCAGGGCTGGACATCCGTTCCCAAGATGATGCAATTGCATGGAATTGTCCTTGAGACATTGGGTAGGGCTGCAGTCATCTGAACCCTTGACCAGGGCTGGACATCTGTTCCCAAGATTGTGCACTTGCATGGCTGTTAGCCAGAGGCCTCAGTGCCTCTCTGGGGCTTGGGTTTCTTTATGACGTGGTGGCTGCCTTCCCCCAGAGTGAATGATCAAGAGACCAAGGCAGAAGCTGCAACATCTTCTAGGACGTCTCCTTGGAAGTCATACATGATCACTTCCACCCGACCCTACAGGTTACCAAGTCAGCTCTATTTACCATTGAGAGGGAAATTTCACCAAGGCATGACTACCAGGAAGTGAGGATCATGAAGGGCTCCTTGGAAGCTGGCTACTACACACGGATAAACTATCCATTGTAAAAGGTCACTTTTCATAGCATCTCCCATCACATTGTTGTATTATAAGTTATTTGCTGTTGTAGTTAATATCGACACGAACATATTTATGCATGTCACTCGCTTTCTATTTTTTCTGCTGAAGTAGTTCTTAGAAATACATCCCTGGGAATGGAATTCCTGAGTCAAAAGATCTCAACCTGTTTATGACTCTTGCTCTACTGTCACTTATAGCTTCCAAAAGGATTGTTCCGATTTTCAGTGCTACCGCAACCAAATGGTAGACGGAGTCCACTGCAGCTTTATTAGGCATTACCCCACCAGACAAAACATTGTACATGGAACATAAAAAGACACTCTGTCATCAAGAAAATGGCAAACAATAGACACCGGTCACTGTTCTGGGATACAATACTGTGATGCCTGGAGGGGCAGCTGTATCGTGAAGAACTGGTGACTCTTTTCTAAGAAGCCCCAGATAATAGGTACTCTGAATGTCTGTAAATCCAACTGGTTTTGAAATTGCATTTTCTGCCACCTCGTGGAGAGGCAGCATGGTGAGTGGAAAGAGCAGTTGCTTTCACTCTCAGCGTCCCCATCTGTAAAATGGGGATCATGGCACCAAACTGCCAGGGTCGGTGTGAGGATTGAAGAGATAATGGAGGAGATGTTCCTAGCACCATGCTTGCAACATGCTAGGCACCCAACAGACATTGGTCGCCCCCTCTCTCCTGCTCCTATTTCCTCTTCTTGGTTTAACAAGGATGTGTTACCCTCACTGGCTGAAATACTTCGTGTGATATGTCCTTGGTTTCTCCTGGAGGGAAAAAAAGAAACATGGTAATTCTTTTCTAATTATAACAGTGATGTGTGTTCATCGAATAAAAATTTGGAAACTGTGGGAAAGTACAAAGAAGGAAATAAAAATTACCTGCAATTTCACGCCCCATATCTGCCACTGCTAACAACTGGGTGTGTCCTCAGGGGTGTTGGGCCACTTTTTTTTTTATTATTTAATTTTATTTATTTATTTTCACAAAATCTTTTCTACCGGCCTTATTTTAGGAAGGCAAGAATCTTCATTCTTGTCTAAATAATAGTAATAATACTAGAAAGTGACTATTTCAAGTATATAAAGCCACTTTTTGAAATTAATATATAAAGATAAAAGTGCCAACATGGAAATACATAGTACTAAATTAGCCTGCATTACACGTGCAGTAAGTTAATTTTGGCATTAATTTATTATGCATTTTTATTATAACATTTTTCCGATGCCAATTATTTTATTTATTTTTTTATACAGCAGGTTCTTATTAGTTATCCATTTTATACATATTCATGTATATATGTCAATCCCAATCTCCCAATTCATCACATCACCACCACCACCACCACCCCACCGCTTTCCCCCCTTGGTGTCCATAAGTTCGTTCTCTACATCTGTGTCTCAATTTCTGCCCTGCAAACCAGTTCATCTGTACCATTTTTCTAGGTTCCACATATATGTGTTAATATATGATATTTGTTTTTCTCTTTCTGACTTACTTCACTCTGTACGACAGTCTCTAGATTCATCCATGTCTCTACAAATGAGCCAATTTCGTTCCTTTTTATGGCTGAGTAATATTCCATTGTATATATGTACCACATCTTCTGTATCCATTCATCTGTTGATGGGCATTTAGGTTGCTTCCATGACCTGGCTGTTGTAAATAGTGCTGCAATGAACATTGTGGTGCATGTGTCTTTTTGAATTATGGTTTTCTCTGGGTATATGCCCAGTAGTGGGATTGCTGGGTCATATGGTAATCCTATTTTTAGTTTTTTAAGGAATCTCCATACTGTTCTCCATAGTGGCTGTATCAATTTACATTCTCACCAACAGTGCAAGAGCGTTCCCTTTTCTCCACACCCTCTCCAGCATCTGTTGTTTGTAGGTTTTCTGATGATGCCCATTCTAACTGGTGTCAGGTGATACCTCATTGTAGTTTTGATTTTCATTTCTCTAATAATTAGTGATGTTTAGCAGGTTTTCATGTGCTTCTTGGCCATCTGTATGTCTTCTTTGGAGAAATGTCTCTTTAGGTCTTCTGCCCACTTTTTGATTGGGTTGCTTGTTTCTTTAATATTGAGTTCCATGAGCTGTTTATATATTTTGGAGATTAATCCTTTGTCTGTTAATTTGTTTGCAAATATTTTCTCCCATTCTGAGGGTTGTCTTTTTGTCTTGTTTGTAGTTTCCTTTGCTTTGCAAAAGCTTTTAAGTTTCATTAGGTCCCATTTGTTTATTTTTGGTTTTATTTCCATTACTCTAGGAGGTGGATCAAAAAAGATCTTGCTGTGATTTATGTCATAGAGTGTTCTTCCTATGTTTTCCTCTAAGAGTTTTATGGTGTCCGGTTTTACATTTAGGTCTCTAATCCATTTTGAGTTTATTTTTGTGTATGGTGTTAGGGAGTGTTCTAATTTCATTCTTTTACATGTAGCTGTCCAGTTTTCCCAGCGCCACTTATTGAAGAGACTGTCTTTTCTCCATTGTATATCCTTGCCTCCTTTGTCATAGATTAGTTGACCATAGGTGCATGGGTTTATCTCTGGACTTTCTATCCTGTTCCACTGATCTATACTTCTGTTTTTGTGCCAGTACCATATTGTCTTGATTACTGTAGTTTTGTAGTATAGTCTGAAGTCAGGGAACCTGATTCCTCCAGCTCTGTTTTTTTTCCCTCAAGACTCCTTTGGCTATTCGGGGTCTTTTGTGTCTCCATACAAATTTTAAGATTTTTTGTTCTTGTTCTGTAAAAAATGCCATTGGTAATTTGATAGGGATTGCATTGAATATGTAGATTGCTTTGGGTAGTAGAGTTATTTTCACAATGTTATTTCACAATTTTCACAATATCAATTAAATCTATCTGGTCTATTGTGTCATTTAAAGCTCGTGTTTCCTTATTAATTTTCTGTTTGGATGATCTGTCCATTGGTGTAAGTGAGGTGTTAAAGTCCCCCACTATTATTGTGTTACTGTCAATTTCCTCTTTTATAGCTGTTAGCAGTTGCCTTATGTATTGAGGTGCTCCTATGTTGGGTGCATATATATTTATAATTGTTATATCTTCTTCTTGGATTGATCCTTTAATAATTATGTAGTGTCCTTCCTTGTCTCCTGTAACATTCTTTATTTTAAAGTCTATTTTATCTGATATGAGTATTGCTACTCCAGCTTTTTCTTGATTTCCATTTGCATGGAATATCTTTTTCCATCCCCTCACTTTCAGTCTGTATGTGTCCCTAGGTCTGAAATGGGTCTCTGGTAGACCGCATATATATGGGTCTTATTTTTGTATCCATTCAGCGAGTCTGTATCTTTTGGTTGGAGCATTTAATCCATTCACGTTTAAGGTAACTATTGATATGTATGCTCCTATTACCATTTTCTTAATTGTTATGGGTTTGTTTTTGTAGGTCCTTTACTTCTCTTGTGTTTCCCACTTAGAGAAGTTCCTTTAGCATTTGTTGTAGAGCTGGTTTGGTGGTGCTGAATTCTCTTAGCTTTTGCTTGTCTGTAAAGCTTTTGATTTCTCCATCGAATCTGAATGAGATCCTTGCCAGGTAGAGTAAATTCGGTTGTAGGTTCTTCCCTTTCATCACTTTAAATATGTCATGTCACTCCTTTCTGGCTTGTAGAGTTTCTGCTGAGAAAGCAGCTGTTAACCTTATGGGAGTTCCTTTGTATGTTACTTGTCATTTTTCCATTGCTGCTTTCAATAATTTCTCTTTGTCTTTAATTTTTGCCAGCTTGATTACTATGTGTCTCTGTGTGTTTCTCCTTGGGTTTATCCTGTATGGGACTCCTTGCATTTCCTGGACTTGGGTGGCTATTTCCTTTCCCATGTTAGGGAAGTTTTTGACTATAATCTCTTCAAACATTTTCTCAGGTCCTTTCTCTTTTTCTTCTCCTTCTGGGACCCCTATAATGCAAATGTTGTTGCCTTTAATATTGTCCCAGAGGTCTCTTAGGCTGTCTTCATTCTTTTTTCTTTATTCTGTTCCATAGCAGTGAATTCCACCATTCTGTCTTCCAGGTCACTTATCTGTTCTTCTGCTATTTATCCCTTCTAGTGTACTTTTCATTTCAGTTATTGTATTGTTCATCTCTGTTTGTTTGTTCTTTAATTCTTCTAGGTCTTTGTTAAACATTTCTTGCATCTTCTTGATCTTTGCCTCCATTCTTTTTCCGAGGTCCTGGATCATCTTCACTATCATTATTCTGAATTCTTTTTCTGGAAGGTTGCCTATCTCCACTTCATTTAGTTGTTTTTCTCGGGTTTTATCTTGTTCCTTCATCTGGTACATAGCGCTCTGACTTTTCATGTTGTCTATCTTTCTGTGAATGTGGTTTTTGTTCCACAGACTGCAGGATTGTAGTTATTCTTGCTTCTGCTGTCTGCCCTCTGGTGGATGAGGCTATATCTGGGCCACTTTTTATTTTCAGAATTCTAAGGTGTGGTTCCAGGCCAGTGGACACCTCTGTCCAGGCCCCAGTGATGTCTTGGATAGGGTGCGTGCTGGAGCCATCGGGTCCCAGCTGTGATGGGGTCCCCAGGCAGCCGCACCTTTTGCTGCATGTGGGAAGCAGATAGAATTTCAAGACTTGTCCTCACTGACTATGGAGAGCAAGACCAGGAACCCTGCAGTGGGAAGGACTGTCTTAGTTCTTCCCCTTTCCCTTGCAAGGCCCTGACCAAACTCATCCAGGCTTGGGCACTTCCTGTCTCTGGACCTCAGTTTCCTCATCTGTCAAATGAGCATCTGGGCTTTGATTTGCAGGATTAACACTGTGCGGCCCCAGAGATGTCTGTGTAGCCTGTATACACCCACGTCTTCTTTATTTCTCAGGTGCCCTCACGTTCTCCTTCTTAGGATGGGATGAGCCTCCCACAGCTTCGGATCGTGGTAGTACCCGGGCCATCTCGGGTCATGCTCCTTGGGAGTCTCGAGTCGGGCAAGGAGCCCCTCTGAGAGCTTCATGAGGAGGAAATGAAACAACACGTGTACAGGCCTCTGTGCGGATATAATCGAGTTGTTATGGCACCACCAGTGAAAAGGGACTGCACGGGTTCAAATCCCAGCTCTGCCACTAACTGGCTGTGTGACCTTGGGCAACTTCCTTAAAGCTCTGTGCCTCACTCACCTCTAAACTGGGAAAGATGAAGATGATAATGTGTGGACTAAATTGTATGTGGATTAACTGAGTTAAGCTGCATGACGTCCTTGGCACGTGGTAAGGGCTATGTGGGTAGTGGTATTATTACACCGTCCAGAAGGTAGTAAGTGCTCTGAGATGTGCGCTATGTCGAATTGTAAGCAGTTTCCAAAAATGCAAATGTGATTGACATGAAAAGTGAGCTTCTCCTCTGTCACCTATTCTCACACTCCAGAAGTAACCACTGAGAATAGTTCAGTGGGCCACCTTCCAGATCTTTCTCTGGAAGTACATGATGAGCATATATAGGGAGTGTTTTCTCTTAAAAGCATGATACCTTGCATATTGCTCTGCAACTTGCTTTTTCACTCAGAATATCATGGACATACTTTCATGTCACAAGATGCAGATATATGACTGTTAAATGTATACCTCCAACTCCCTGTGAGGGACAGTTAGGCTATTTCCATTTTTTTTGATTATGCAAATACAGCAAGGAGTATTGTCGCTACCCTGGGAGGGTCGAGTCAGAGATGGTGAGGGTTCTGAGTGGCTCTACCGTGTCACCCTGGGAGGACCCCCTAGATAGCCCCGAAGGAGGCAGGGGTCTGCCCAGGAGGTTCCCTCCTGGAGGTGAAGATAGCAGTGCACCTTGGAGACAGGAAAATGGGGACTCAGATGACCCTGAAGCCCCTTTCTCACCATTGCCTTTTAAAAGATATTGTTATTAAATATTTTTATTATAAAAAATTTCAATGAAAAGATGCAAGACTAGTCCAACGTATAGGTATATACCTACCATTAGATGTAATGGCTGTTGACACTTGGCCACGTGTGTTTTACCCATTTATATGATATCTCTATCTCTCTATCTCTAGCCCTATATTTTGGCTAGAACATTTCAAAGTAAGTTGTAAACTTCATGACATATCCCTCATAAATAATTCAATAATTTCTTAGGCTCAACACCTAAGAAAATTAACACGCATTTCCTAATATCATCTGATAATAAATGGATTTTCAAATTTCCCAAGTTGTCCTCCATATATATATATAGTTTTTACAAACCAGGCTCCAGTGAGCTGGGGCTGGATGACAGTCCTTGACAAACGTTGATCCTGGTCCGTTGACGGGAAGTGGCCAGGGCTCTGTAAAACTCCTCACTGCCTGTGTGGTACTTCTGGGCAGATTAGAAAACGTGCCCCTTGTGGGCACAGCTCACATGCCAGTGCACCTGGCTTAGTGGAGTCAGGTTGGATTTCAACCCCAATGCCAATGACAGCACTTTGTGCAGTGCACAGACTAGGCAACCACATGTGGCAGCCCTGACTGGGAGGGGCAGTTTGGTCAGCAAGGCAGGGCAGAGAGAGATTCCAGCCTGAAAGCGAGCAAGGTAGTGGTTCACAGTGGGCTCCCTGTCACCCAGCAACAGCAATGACAATGGTGGCGTTTAGTGAGCATCACTCTGCTGAGTCCTGCACTGAGTACTGTCTTGAATCCTCTTGTGTTTTATTCACGACCAGGTGAGATTGGTGCCAGTAGCATCCTCACTTTAGGGATGAGAACACAGGCTCGGAGAGGTTCAGTTATTTGCTCAAGGCTGCACTGCTCATGAGGGGCTGAATCAGGGCTCTGCCCTGAGTCTGTTGGTTCTTGGGACTGTACCTTAAGAACTGTGCCCCACATGGCATTGTCAGGGGGCCTAGGAGCCCCATTCAGGGCCAGGGCATCAGGGATTTCGTTTAGTAGATCTGCAGTGGGGTCTGAGCAGTCAAATTTCAAATGAGTCCCCCCAGCCACCCTGGGGGATCTTGGTTCCTGATGTGTCACTCACCGCACACCCGTTAGTAACCACTGGGTGGCAAGAGCATCCGGAAATCCAGGGCCCCAGCCCTCTCTTGGTCACAGTTGATGGCTGTTTGCTGACCTGTAGGTCCCCAAGGCAGAAGTCCCGTCACCTGGAGGTGCAAAGAGCATCAGGAGGCATTGGGAATTCTGTGACTGCAGCCACCAAGGGCCCCAGTCTTGTCACTCCCCCTCCCTGGGGCGTCAGACATGGGGCAGGATTGGCAGGAAGGAGGCAAGGTTGGGTGTGACCCACAAAGGCACCCAGCTGTCCTGGCGACCCTGCCAGCTGAGCAGCCCCTGATGGTGAGACAAGCTGGAACCTGGAACCCTTTGCTTCAGTGCTTGCACCTGAACGCACCTCTCCTCCAGCAACAAAATACAAAGAAACTGCATGGGACTAAAAATAACTGTGTGCATGCGCAGTTGGGGCAAATTCGGGACAAAACATACAAAGAGACCAAAAAACCCAACTGCAACTTTTGAAGCGCCTGGAGCAAGAGCAGGGGGTCGGGAGCAAAACCAGGGTACTGCGCATGCCCCCTGCACACACCACCACTAAACGGGTGGGCAAACCCCCTAGGCCACCCCTCCGGCCAGACCCCTGGACACACCCCTACCCTCACCCCATATAAGGAACAAGCTTGCCCGCCCCACCCCCCCCCCCCCCCCCCCCCCCCCCCCGCCATCGGGGGGCCAGCAACCAAGGGAAACTGTTGTTTGTTCTCTCTTCCCGCTGCTGCTGCAGAGGCCCCAGTAAAGCCTTGCAGGAATTTCTTGTCTGGCTTCTGATCAATTTCTATTGATTAAGGAGGCCAAGAACCCTGGTCGATAACAATGGACTGGGGAACATGACTTGCCCTGGGCTCCCCCAGAAACGGGGTGATGTTGCTGGCTTCCCTAACCCTGGCCATGACCACAGCTGGGGTCTGGGGAGCCCTGGTGGAGCTGTGGGGGCAGATGGGGGGGCTTCCCGAAGCCTCCAGCTCACAACTCTTAAAGGAGCAGCAGAGCATGGAGGCGGGGCTGGTGCGGAGGTCTCCCCGGCCCTGGTACCACCCCCAAGCCGTCCTTCAGACAATGGACAATTTACCGCCCACCTGCCCAGAAGCTGGCCCCGGGGCTTCGGGCTCTGACCGGCACTCCCTCCTGGCAGAACCCGTTGTTAACCCGTAGCATTCACTACGGGCCCTCCACAGTTTGGGTATGTGCTTAGGGCTGGGGTGCGGCCTTGAATAATTTCAATTCTGCACTCACCAGTCTACGATTTGCCAGATTACCTGCTGTCCGCAACAAACATCAGAACCCAGTTCTCTTTCTCAATCGTCAGATAAAGTAGCATTTTGTATAACTGGGCCTCAAGGAAATCGGGCAGGGCTTCAGGAAGACCAGCAGCAGACCCAAAGCGCGCTTGGATCGTGACTCCTTCTGGTTTGTTTTGGAGGGAGAGACAGTTAGTAGAACTTCCTGGCCGCTGCCTGAGCTATGGAGGCTCAGGGCGAGGCGGGGGGTGCAGGGAACACTCTTGGTGGGGCCAGTGGGCAGCGTCAGACTGAGCCATAAATCTGTGGGGAGGCGGGATCCTGAGATTCCCAGAGAGGAAACTGAGGCTCAGAATGGTCAGGGGTGAGCCCAGGGTCACACAGTTTGAGGCGAAGCTTCTATGTACAACTGAGTGGACACCGGGCGTCTTTCCAGGACACCCCCTGTCCCTCCTCCTGGTGACAGAGCCCATATTCCCCCCTCCCCCCGCCCACGCTCAGTGGTAGATGCTCAGACCCCATCCTCAGGGGACCCGCTTTGTCCCTGCTCTCATTCACATCCAGTTTTCCTTTCTGACTGCCAGTCTGGGTGACCTTTGGTGACTCTGGCCTCACACCAGCTCCCTACCCCTACTGCAGACCCTAGCTCGGGCCCTCGGGACAGGCCTGTTCTCTGGCGGGACACTGCTCGGCAGTCCCTCCCCGACCACGCCTGCTCCAGCTTCCTTGGTCCTCTGCTTCTCTCCCCCTTACTCCCGACCCCCGACACAGGCTCTCCCAAGGTCCCTGCTAATGATAATAACATGACATGAAAAATAATACCTCCCATTTACCAAGACTGTACGTAGCCCTGTGCTAAGCTCTTCCAAGCCTCATCGGGCCCTCATCCAACCCCACGTGGGGAAAAACTGTCTCTTCCTGCAGCGGTGGGGGGGGGGGGAGGGGGGAGGGGCGGTGGGGGCCGGGTGGGGGGAGGGGGAGGGGAGGGGGAGGGGGAAGGGAGGGACGCGCTGGCGATTTTGCCCCACTCGCACCCCCATGGAGGACCTTCTGATGGTCTTGATGGTTGGTCAAGATGTTTCCCCCAAGAGGAAAAGAAAGTGGTGTGTGTTTAAATGAGTGTGCGAGTGTGAAGGAGAGATGTGTCTTCAGCCAGGCCCAACACCTACGCCCTATGGGAGGGGCAGGAGGACGATAAAGTAAGACCCGGTGCTCCACGCAGGTGACCATGACCCTGGAGGGTTCTAACAAAGGGACTCTGCTGGGATGGTTCCAGAGTTCTAACCTTGCAGGTGTGTTGTCTCCCCAACCCCTTTTTTCTCGGAGCAGATACGTGTGTGTGGCACATGTGCATTTGTATTCACAGTGATCCGATTTCCTGCATCTCCCCCGACTCCCTGCATCTCCCCCCACTCCGTCCCCTAGACTTTCCGGAGTCGTCTTCTTAGCGGCTGCGTGCTTCATCGTGTGAGGGGATTTAATGCCGCTTGTAAAACACGATGTTTTCTTTCCCCCCCTGACTCTCTCTCAGCCCCTCCGCTCGGCAGCCCGGTTTCTCCCCTGCGTTTGGCCAGCTCCATAAAATAAATACATCTACTGCACAGGAGGAAATGACCTTCGGGTCTGGGGGCCTTTTTAATGGGGCCTGAGCTCCCGCTGACAGCTCCACGCTTCCCGGCTTTACCTGCTCAGCACCTAAGGCTTTGCTGGGAGCCCGGAGCTCTGGGGCGCCTCGCGGAGTCCTCCAGTCACCCATTTCTCACCCGGCTTTACCTGCTGAACCTCTGTCACGACTTCCGCCCACTTTGTGCTTGCTTTTTTTTTTCAAGTAACGAAAGAAATGTGTGTTTGTCTTTAAGACTGTAAACGGCACAGACACGAAGGTCCTCGCCTCTTCTTGTCTGAATCGCCTGCACTGTCTCCGGAGCGGCTATGGATTTCTCACCCCTCATTTGGAGTGGAAATTGCTCGAGGCCCCTGTTGGAATCCCTACCCCAGCGGGAGGCCTGGCTTGTGACAGGCCCTTGGTAAAGGCTGAATGAATGAATGAGTGAACGAATGAGTGAATGAAGATGTGCTGAGCAGTCTGTCCCCGCCTGGGTGGTTCATCTCAGGAGGCACCTGTTCAGCCTTCCTGCTTTGGGATGTGGCCCCACTCCTTCCTCCTGTGTGACCTGGGGCAATTGTCATTTACTTTTTGGAACTTCAGTTTTTTCATCTGCATAATGGGGATATTGCCTGCCCAGCTCCCATCACAGGCCTGTGAAGTTCAAGGTAGAAGGCGGCAGGGAAACACTCCATGAAAGATGAAGCATGAGGACATCTCTGAGACGAAGTGCTGATGGGAAAATCAAGTTCAGGCTGAGCCACACAGGATAGTGATGTTCATTATTTCAACTGTCCCCCCACCCCCACCCCGTCCCATCTCTCCAGGTGAGGAGAAAAGTGTCTGGAAATTTCTCACCAAACCAACAGCGGTTGCTAGGAGCTCTTTAGCTTTATTTACAATGTTTTAATATTTTTGTAACAGAAATGTACTGAGGTTCTACTTTTGTATTGAAAATATTTTAATATATTTGTATATGAATAAATAACAATAATAGTCTCCATTTATTGAACTCTGGTTCTGTAGCAGGCTGTGAGGATCTGTAAGATGCCCATTTTACAGATGAGGAAACTGAAGCCCAGAGGAGTGGGTGACTGGCCCAGGCTCACACAGCCAGGAAAGGTTGAGGCCGATTCTGACCCCAAGAACAGCTGACCCCTGTGGGAGATTATTAGTCCCTTAGTAGATATTGATCGCAACAGCCACTGGGCAACTGGCTCGGTAGGACAGGATGCAGAGCGGCCTCCTCACACAAGGGGAGAAACAGCCCAAAGAACATGTTACCAGGGACAGAATTTATGACATCGTGTTGAAGAGCAAGGGTTTTGGCGTCAGAAAGACATGCTTGTGTCCAAGCTCTGCCACTTCCTGGCTTTGTGACCTCAGGCAAGTCCCTTCACCTCTTTGGGCCTCAGTTTGCTCATCTTTGAAAGGGGGTGAGAAACCACCTACCTGCCAGGCTCTTGTGGATTGAGCGTATTGTGGACATGACAACACCGTGTAAACTGTAAAGTGCTGCTTATTCATTGCCGAAAAGAGCATTTACAATGCACCTGCTTTCATGCCAGGCAGGCCCTTCTCATGACAGACGAGGTCCTGGTCCCCCAAGGTGGCCTACAGGGCTGGAACCAGACAATCAACAGGGAAACCAGTGAGAGGATTCATGGGTGGTGGCGCGGCGGGGGGCGGAGGGCTGGTGCTGGTGGGATGGAGCCGCCTCAGAGGTTGGGCCCTGCGCGGGTGGCTGGTGGAGGCCTCTCTGGGGAGGTGACATCTGACAGCGGCCAAGACGTGGGAGGTCCATGTGTCACGCTCTTTAGGGGAAGTGCCCTGGGCAGAGGGACAGCCCCAAGGAAGGGAAGAGCTGGTGTGGCTGAGGGGTGAGGAAGGCCAGGGCGGCGAGAGCAGGGAAGGAGTCGGAAGGACTCCTGAAGACAGTAGGTGGCTTTCCCAGGGCTGTGCACGTGACTTCTCGCGCCGCCCGGCCGGGGGCCCATCAGGTGGGGTCTGTGTACACGTCTCAGGAGGTGGGCCCGTGTCAGAGGACATGTGTCCTTTCCTTGAAGCCGAGAGAGGCTTCCGCACTCAGAGAGGGGAGAAAGCAGGAGCCCTGGGCAGGGCCACTGGGGAGGCGGGAGGAGGAGGCCCCTGCCCGGAGCCCCTGGTCCCCTGGAGCGGCTCCAGTGGGAAGATGAGAGGCCAGGCAGGATTAAATGTCAGAAATGGGGCCTGGGAGCAAAGCAGGGGGGACCAAGGCGCAAGAGGAGCCTGATGTCCCCAGATGCGGGGAGATGTGCACAGGCCCAGAGGGGAGCCCAGAGAGCGGAGTCCAAGGCGGTCCAGAGGCGGGTCCGGGGGGTGCCCAGGGAGGCTCTGGAACGCATCTCCAAGGCAGGTTTCCAGGTGCCCTGGGCAGAGGCAGACGTCTAATGCCCAGCCACTGATCATGATCCTTAGCAAGATGGATCTTTCCAGAAATGTCATTTTCTCCCCAGGGCAATTGGTTTGATTAGGGGTGCCCGTGGGACGTCTCAGGAAGGTGGTTAGTGCCATCCACTGCCCTGCAGGGGTGGAGTCTGACAGTGTCACTCTGGCTCCCTGAGTCGTTTCCTCGTCTGGAAGACAGGAAAGCAGTAGCATCCCACCTGCAGCTTTGCTGTGAGGCTTGAGGTGCTAGTGTTTGCACAGCCCACTGCTCAGCACGTGAGCCAAAGTGAGGAAGCAGCAAAGGGGGCTGTCCCGGCCCTGGGTCCTCCAGTCACAGGATCACGGACTCTCAGGGTGGAAGGAAGGTCGAAGAATCCACCCCTCCATCCTGTAATTGATCACTTCTGTGGTGTCCTGCTGGGCAGTGCCAACCTCAGCTTGATCTCCTCTGATGACAGGATGCTCACTCCCCACCCCTCAAAGTAGTGTATTCCATCTTAGGCAGGTCTGTTGGAAGTTCTTCCTGATGTGGAACCCAGCTCTATATCCTGGGGGGTCTCCTCCCATGGGTTCCAGTCCTTTCTCTTGGGATCGCATGGAGCACATCGCACGTCTAATCCACATACGAGTTACAGTTATCTGGGTCTGTTCTCTGGTCCCCCCAGCCATTCTCCATCAGGATGCTCCAGGCCCCCCACTCTTCTTATCTCCCACCTCCCACCCTTCTCGTTTGTCCAGATCCTTCTTCCATGCAGGGCTGAGCACAAGACTCTGGCTGCAGAATGCAGAGAAGATACAGGGGCCTCCGGCATCCTCATATAGGGTGGGCTTACCTGACATATGACCTTTGCCAGCTCTCTCTCGCTCTCATTCTTTTCTTTCTCTGGGCATCCTAAAAGCACAGGCACAGCTGTCTGAGGCCTGGAGGTCTTAGCCAGAGGAGGGTCAGGCTGAGTCAGCCTTGTGCCCAGAGACCAGAGGAGACCCTGGCAAACCACCGTCATTTTTAACTGAAAACATGTTTTCTTCCTCTCATCTTTATTTTTATTAATTTATTTTTGGCTGCATTGGGTCTTCGTTGCTGCGCGCGGGCTTTCTCTAGTTGCGGCAAGCGGGGGCTACTCTTCGTTGTGGTGCGTGGGCTTCTCATTGCAGTGGCTACTCTTGTTGCGGACCACGGGCTCTAGGCACACGGGCTTCAGTAACTGTGGCACGTGGGCTCAGTAGTTGTGGCTCGCGGGCTCTAGAGCACAGGCTTAGTGGTTGTGGTGCACAGGCTTAGTTGCTCCGTGGCATGTGGGATCTTCCCAGCCAGGGCTCGAACCCGTGTCCCCTGCATTGGCAGGTGGATTCTTAACCACTGCGCCACCAGGGAAGTCCTTCCTCTCATCTTTAAATGACAAAAATGAAACAAGCTCACTGTAAAAATGTGAAGCAATTCCAAAGTGTATAGAGTAAAAAGCAAAGCCCTTTTTCATTGCTCTCTTTCTCCCCAAATCTTAACCTCTGTCGACAGATTGGTGAGTCTCCTTCAAGGCATTTTTCTTTCCACATGGAGAACCTTTTTTCCTCCCAGAGGTAGCACTACACATAGTGATCGTTCATTTATCAGGGACAGGTTTCCATGTCGACACATAGAGCGCAAACTCATTCTTTTTTATTTTTTAAACGAAATATGAAAAACAACTTTATTAACTCTTCTTAGAACAATGCTGTCCCTGAGGCAGCCACGTAAATAGCATAAAAGCTTTACTGTGAAAAACGAGTTATCTTCAGTCCCACCCCCCACACTGACCCCTGCTATGAGTTCTCTGAACCCCCAAACACCCAGGGGAGGGCAGGTCATACTGCATTTGGTCTAACGGCTACCCCGGGGGGCTAAGTGTGGGCGTGCCATGCTCTGTGACCGACCTCCTACTAATGTCACTTAGCTTATCTTCAGCTTTTCACTTTTAAACAAGGCTTCAGTGACCCCACTGCACTGATACGCTTAGGCTGGCGTAGGAAACCTTCCCAAGGGTGGACTGGCCGGACCACAGCATCACCAGTCACAATCAGGGTACCAGCAGACCTGAGACCCTGATTCCTGGGAGGTGGCTGGGAACAGGATGACGCAGGAGGGGAAAGAGTCCCGGGCCAGGAGTCAGGAGGCCTGGGCTCTTAGAGAGTCACTTCCCCTCTCTGAGTCTGTTTCCTCTACCTCAAAAGAGGATGCCGGCCAGAGGGCACGGGCAGCCTTTCTTGGCTTGCATCAGATGCCAGTCCACAAAACGTGGCAAGGACTCTTCTCCAGCGCCCTGCAATTCTTCCCTGCTGTCCGAAAGGACTCTCTCTGCTCTGGTGACAATGAAAGGCTCCTGGACTTTTCTGATGGCTTGGGGGTGGTTCAGTTTCTGCTCTAGGACCTCTCTGGGTGGAGCCAGTCTGTCCAATGCCCCATCAGAGGGAAGTGGGCACTGGGATGGGCAGGGGGCTGTGGACTCCTGGGTGAGAGTCGCAGGCTTACAAAGGACCTCCCGGCTCAGCCTCTGTCCATGACTTGTCAGGACAAGGCTCTTCCTGTGGCTTCAGGAAGAACTTGTGTCCTTTCAGACCCAATCGAGTAACAGACACGCTCTAGGTATTTCAGATAGAGGGACTTAAAACAGGGAGTTGGTCACCCAGGTGTATAGGAGAGCCGAGAGACCAGAGGGGTGATGAGTCAAACCAGAGGTCATTCACCGTGGGAAACTGCCACCACCCAGTGGTGGAGGGACCAGGGGAGGTGGTGGGGTGGGCAGAAGCCAGGATCCTGGGCTACCTGGTGCCAGCTGGAACCTTGCTGGGTGGAGCACAGAGGAAAAGCAGCTGCCGCCAGTGACCCCACCTGGGGCAGACTTGAACGGGGGAGGAATAGTCCAGCTTCTCTCTTCACGCCCCCCTCCTCCAGGTCCTCACCCAACTGGAAACTAGCTGGCAGGACAGCCTGGGCAATGCAGCCCGCAGGCATCAGCCCCATGCAACACAGACAGGGAGGTATTTGAGAATGGAAGCCCAGGACTGGCCTGTGACTATCTGTGCTTAAATGCTTCAGGTGCTGGGGAGCTCACTCTCTAATCCTAGAGGGAGCAGCAACAGCTCATTTCACTGCCTGCTGAGTATGAACGTTGGCTCAGGATAAGGAAAAGACGTTTGCGACTCCCACCCTGAAGATGAGGGTTTGTCTTTGGAGCAGGAGCCCTTTGTGTAAGACAGTCGCCTCATGCCTCCCGGCGTTGCTCATGCTGTCATAGCTGCCAGGAATGCCCTTCCCACCCTCCACTGCCCAGCTGACTTTCGCCCACCTGATGAGATTCAGCTCTTCCAGGAAACCTCCCAGCACACCCATCTTGGGTGACGCTACCCTTGTGCCCGTTCAAAGCACCTCGTGCCTCCTTCTCTACTTAGCACTAATTGCATCACATCACACATGAATTTCCACGTTTGTCCACCTGATTCAGCGGAGCACAGAGCTTGATGGACACGACTTTGCCTCCCCAGTGCTAACCTACTAAATGCTTTGCATGCATTGTTTAATTCTCCCAATAACCTGAACTTAGGCACTATTATCCCCATGTCTCAGCTGGAGAATCTGAGGTTCAGAGAGGAGAGGGTCCAAGCCCACTCGGCTCTGGGGGGCAGACAGGGATTTAAACCCTCTTCCCTGGCTGTGAAGACCTGGGGCCAGTCCACATGGTCTTGGCACAGCATAGCTGGGCAGTGGGGCGGAAATGCATGGGATGCCTCCCTGGGAACGTTTTCAGTTCATCTCTGGTGCCTCATTCCCCGCCCTCTGTCCAAGCCCCTACGTCAGTCCCTTACAGACGAGGAGGCCGTTCCCATGGCCACTTCTCCATTCTGAAATGACCAAGAGACCAGGCTGGGACGGGAGGTCTAACCACAGATTGACAGATGTTTCCACATGTGGAAGTGAGTTTGAGCCTTGACGTGTATTTTCACGGTTCCCTTTTCACTCTCTCCCTTGGGTGATGTGTTCCAGTCTGGTCTTGATGCTCTGATGTGTTTCTTGTCTATTGCACACACTCCTTAGACTGCTCTTAACAATCTTTCTCGTTAGCAGAACACTTTCTAGTTTGCATAGCACTTACATATGCAACAGCTCAGGGGATCTTCCCAGCAAACCTGGGACTTGGGCCCATTTGATAGATGGAGGCTCAGAGAAGCTAAGAAATGACAATGACATCAATTTGCTGCCCTTTGTTGAGCTCTTTTATGCCTCACTAAAAGCATGAGACTCAATCATGCTGCACACAGCATCTCCTTTAATCTTCCCAGGAGCTGGAAGAGGTAGACAACATTATCATCCCTATTTTAGAAGTATGGAAACTGAAGCTTGGAGAGGATAAATGACTTGCCCAAGGTCACAGAGCAGCAAATCCAGACTTAGAACTCATCTCTTGATTCCTGGCCCAGTGCTCTAAACAGTTCTTGAGAACAGCTGTAAAACTGAAAAAAATACATTACTATATTTCAGTAAATCCACAACATCACTGAACATAGATACACCAGTATTTTATATACCCTAGGATATAAAAATGCTGTCAGTTAAACCAAGACACAATACGTTATCACTTAGGAATTTTTTTGTTTCCTACTTAGTGAAAGAGCTCTTTTAGACTTAGATGCATATCATATATATGTATATATATACATATATATACATATCACTCTTGTGCATAATAAAAGGAAATTTATATGAAACTAAATTTATGTGAAAATAAACTTCTTCACATTCAAAATCTGACTCTGACTCAGAGTGGCCAAGGCTGGTGCTTTTTCACACGACATCATGCTCTGTGTCGGCCAGCGCTGGTGACGCAGACCTCACTCTCTCTTTCTATTTTTAAAAACATTTTACTGCACTAAAGCTTCCATATAATAACATGCACAAATCAGAAGTATATCTGGTGAGTTTTTTTTTTTATATCTTTTTTGGAGTATAATTGCTTTACAATGGTGTGTTAGTTTCTACTTTATAACAAAGTGAACCAGTTATACATACACACATGTTCCCATATCTCTTCCCTCTTGCGTCTCCCTCCCTCCCTCCCACCCTCTCTAACCCACACGTCTAGGTGGTCACAAAGCACCGAGCTGATCTCCCTGTGCTATGCGGCTCCTTCCCACTAGCTATCTATTTTACGTTTGGTAGTGTATATATGTCCATGCCTCTCTCTCGCTTTGGTCACAGCTTACCCTTCCCCCTCCCCATATCCTCAAGTCCATTCTCTAGTAGGTCTGTGCCTTTATTCCTGTCTTACCCCTAGGTTCTTCATGACATTTTTTTCCTTAAATTGCATATATATGTGTTAGCATATGGTATTTGTCTTTTTCTTTCTGACTTACTTCACTCTGTATGACAGACTCTAGGTCTATCCACCTCATTACAAATAGCTCAATTTCGTTTCTTTTTATGGCCAAGTAATATTCCATTGTATATATGTGCCACATCTTCTTTATCCATTCATCTGATGATGGGCACTTAGGTTGTTTCCATCTCTGGGCTATTGTAAATAGAGCTGCAATGAACATTTTGGTACATGACTCTTTTTGAATTATGCTTTTCTCAGGGTATATGCCCAGTAGTGGGATTGCTGGGTCATATGGTAGTTCTATTTATAGTTTTTTAAGGAACCTGCATACTGTTCTCCATAGTGGCTGAACCAATTCACATTCCCACCAGCAGTGCAAGAGTGTTCCTTTTTCTCCACACCCTCTCCAGCATTTATTGTTTCTAGATTTTTTGATGATGGCCATTCTGACTGGTGTGAGATGATATCTCATTGTAGTTTTGATTTGCATTTCTCTAATCATTAATGATGTTGAGCATTCTTTCATGTGTTTGTTGGCAGTCTGTATATCTTCTTTGGAGAAATGTCTATTTAGGTCTTCTGCCCATTTTTGGATTGGGTTGTTTGTTGTTTTGTTATTGAGCTGCATGAGCTGCTTATAAATTTTGGAGATTAATCCTTTGTCAGTTGCTTCATTTGCAAATATTTTCTCCCATTCTGAGGGTTGTCTTCTCGTTTTGTTTATGGTTTCCTTTGCTGTGCAAAAGCTTTTAAGTTTCATTAGGTCCCATTTGTTTATTTTTGTTTTAATTTCCATTTCTCTAGGAGGTGGGTCAAAAAGGATCTTGCTGTGATTTATGTCATAGAGTGTTCTGCCTATGTTTTCCTCTAAGAGTTTGATAGTTTCTGGCCTTATATTTAGGTCTTTAATCCATTTTGAGCTTATTTTTGTGTATGGTGTTAGGGAGTGATCTAATCTCATACTTTTACATGTACCTGTCCAGTTTTCCCAGCACCATTTACTGAAGAGGCTGTCCTTCTCCACTGTACATTCCTGCCTCCTTTATCAAAGATAAGGTGACCATATGTGCGTGGGTTTATGTCTGGGCTTTCTATCCTGTTCCATTGATATATCTTTCCGTTTTTGTGCCAGTACCATACTGTCTTGATTACTGTAGCTTTGTAGTATAGTCTGAAGTCAGGGAACCTGATTCCTCCAGCTCCGTTTTCGTTCTCAAGATTGCTTTGGCTATTCGGGGTCTTTTGTGTTTCCATACAAATTGTGAATTTTTTTGTTCTAGTACTGTGAGAAATGTCATTGCTAGTTTGATAGGGATTGCATTGAATCTGTAGATTGCTTTCGGTAGTAGAGTCATTTTCACAATGTTGATTCTTCCAATCCAAGAACATGGTATATCTCTCCATCTATTTGTATCATCTTTAATTTCTTTCATCAGTGTCTTATAATTTTCTGCATACAGGTCTTTTGTCTCCTTAGGTAGGTTTATTCCTAGATATTTTATTCTTTTTGTTGCAGTGGTAAATGGGAGTGTTTTCTTGATTTCCCTTTCAGATTTTTCATCATTAGTGTATAGGAATGCCAGAGATTTCTGTGCATTAATTTTGTATCCTGCTACTTTACCAAATTCATTAATTAGCTCTAGTAGTTTTCTGGTAGCATTTTTAGGATTCTCTATGTATAGTATCATGTCATCTGCAAACAGTGACAGCTTTACTTCTTCTTTTCCGATTTGTATTCCTTTTATTTCCTTTTCTTCTCTGATTGCTGTGGCTAAAACTTCCAAAGCTATGTTGAATAAGAGTGGTGAGAGTGGGCAACCTTGTCTTGTTCCTGATCTTAGTGGAAATGCTTTCAGTTTTTCACCATTGAGGATGATGTTGGCTGTGGGTTTGTCATATATGGCCTTTATTATGTTGAGGAAATTTCCCTCTATGCCTACCTTCTGCAGAGTTTTTATCATAAATGGGTGTTGAATTTTGTCGAAAGCATTCTCTGCATCTATTGAGATGATCATGAGAGATTAATACAGGCAACTCTATGCCAATAAAATGGACAACCTGGAAGAAATGGACAAATTCTTAGAAATGCACAACCTGCCAAGACTGAATCAGGAAGAAATAGAAAATATGAACAGACCAATCACAAGCACTGAAATTGAAACTGTGATTAAAAATCTTCCAACAAACAAAAACCCAGGACCAGATGGCTTCACAGGCGAATTCTATCAAACATTTAGATAAGAGCTAACACCTATCCTTCTCAAACTCTTCCAAAATATAGCAGAGGGAGGAACACTCCCAAACTCATTCTACGAGGCCACCATCACCTTGAAACCAAAACCAGACAAGGATGTCACAAAGAAAGAAAACTACAGGCCAATATCACTGATGAACATAGATGCAAAAATCCTCCACAAAATCCTAGCAAACAGAATCCAACAGCACATTAAAAGGATCATACACCATGATCAAGTGGGGTTTGTTCCAGGAATACAAGGATTCTTCAATATACGCAAATCAATCAATGTGATACACCATATTAATAAATTGAAGAAGAAAAACCATATGATTATCTGATAAGTTGTTGTCCACGTATGTATACATCAGTGGTGGGCTCATGGTTAAATATCTAGGAATTTTGCACACTGGTTTTTAAACTCTTGGTCACTTAAAATGAGCCATGGTGAAAATATTTACACCATGGAAATTGGCAAGCGCTACAATTCAGGGTCTCCCCTCCCCCCCTCAGAGATTGGTTTACGAGCACCTCATTGAGTGTGACCACTGTAGGGGTCAGGAGAGAGTTTTCCAGCAGCCTAAAAGGCCCCTTTGTGCTCTCCCTAGCCCACCTCCGCCAAGGAGCCTCTCTGAAGCAGCATTTCTTACAAGAATTCACAGATAAATTGAAAGCCAAGGGTCCTTACACTGGCCTTGCGTTTGTGGCTCTTCCCACATTTGATCTCCGCGTGAGGAATGCGGCTGAACACGTCTGCTTTACTGACTCCTCCACCCTCTACCCACAACCGGTTGGTTCCTAGAGGTTAAAAGAATACTCTTTTATTTTCTCTAGGGTTTTCTTCCAAGCCGCAGAAACCCATACCAGAGTGCTGGGCAGGCAATAATGACTCCATCCAGAGGGCCCCCGGCCAGCAGATACTGGGAGACGCACCCTCATTTCAGAGCTATTAAAATGTGAAAAACCATGCCTCTTAGAATGGCTGAGTTACAGTGTATTGTTACACTTTTGAACATCTTGCCTTGCTGAAGCAGTTTCCTTTGAGAAGCAGCTCGTCTTCATGATTAAGCTCCGTAAAGCAGATGTGCCTCCGTTTCCTCACGGCCAGCAGTCTCACTGGTCATCCCATCCCTAAACAGGTGGCATCTGCCCATATCTCCAGGGTGTTACTACCTCTGGCCCTGACCTGGAAAGAGAGGGAAACCGTGGCTCTGACACCAGGCTGCTTCTGGACCATCTTTTCTGGGTGCAGACAAAGGTGGGGCTTGTGCTCTCTGGGGATGGTTCAAAGTGTTCTTTATGGGGTCTCACCTCAGACAGACCCCTCTAATGACTGTTTCGGGGTCAGTGTCGTCTTCCCAACCTGGCTGTGACCTTCTGCAACTTTGTGTTCCCTCAAAACCCAGCACCGGGCTTCCCTGGTGGCGCATTGGTTGAGAGCCCGCCTGCCGATGCAGGGGACACGGGTTCGTGCCCTGGTCCAGGAGGATCCCACATGCCGCGGAGCAGCTGGGCCCGTGAGCCATGGCCACTGAGCCTGCGCATCCGGAGCCTGTGCTCCGCAACGGGAGAGGCCACAACAGTGAGAGGCCCGTGTACCGCAAAAAAACAAAAACAAAAGCAAACAAACAAAAAACCCCAGCACACCCCTGACACGGAGCAGGTGCCCCGGAAATATTTAAATGAATGAGCCAATGACAGACCCTGGTGGAGGGACGTCATCCTGCATCCTGTAGCCTGCCTGACTCCCTGCCCTTGAGAAAGTCCCTTTTTGTGAAATTGACAGGCGCGACTAGGATGGCATGCAACATGGCTTCGCAGGAACTCTGAGGGGTTCACTGAGAGCATCGTTATGTAACCCCTTTGGAGATCTCAGGACCACCCCTCCTTTCTGTGACTTGGTTCAGGCTGCTCTACCCCAACCCTGCCTGCTGGGACCAAGGACTGGGTCTCTGGTGGGTAGGGCAGGGAGGATAAGGCTGAGACCTGGTCTGGGGCTGGCGGAGGCGGTGGCCGGAAGCAGCATCCAGATTGAAGGGGATTGAGAGCAGAGGGTTTAGATAAAACCCCAGAATAGCAGGGAGATTGCAGTGAGTTTGCTGAAGATGGAGCGAGTGGATTGGATCACTGGGAGTCTGGAACGGACCTAGCATGTGCTTCAGGAACGGTGGGGAATTCAGAGGGAAGTACACGGACCAGAATATCTGGGCTCGAGTCCCAGTCCTGCCACCTCCAGTCCTCATGACTCCAGGTGGTTACTGCTTTCTCTAAGCCTCAATTTCACCACCACGATAATAGCCCTGGTCCTGCAAACCTCCCAGTTATGGTTATGGGAATAATTAAAATGTGCTTACGTGATAGTGAGTCCTTGCTCAGAGGCCAGACCCGGAGCGCTTTACAGGAATTAATTCAGTGCTTCTCCAAGTGTGGTCCAGGGACAGCAGCATCATCAGCGTCACTTAAGAATTCGTTAGAAATCAAATCCTTGGGCTCCTTCGGAATCTGAAACCCTGGGAATGTGGCCAGCAGTTGGTATTTTAACAACCTCTCCAGGAGATTCTGCTAAAATGTAAAATTTGAGAATCACGCATTAGCTTATTAGCCTGCTCATCCCTCCTGTGAGGTAGGTGCCGTTATCATGAAGAGTAGAAGCCTGTCATGCCAGATTGTCCCCAGTTTTTCCAGACTCAAAAGCATTTTTCTGAAAAAAGATATGATTCATATATCATACAATTAACCCTTTTACAAAGTGTACAATTCAGTGGTTTTTAGTATAGTCATACAGTCATGCAGCCATTACCACTAATTCCAGAATATTTTCATTGCCCCCCATAGAAATGATGTACCTTCTAGCAGTCACTCCCCATCCCTAAGGTAGCCCTTAGCAACCACTCATCTATTCTGTTTCTATGGATAGACATTTCTAAACATTGTGAACAATAGACAACGTTAATGTCAATGTCTCTTCTGGACATTTCAGATAAATAGAATCATATAGTATGTGCTGGTTTGTTTTACTTAGCGCATAATGTTTTCAAGCTTCTTCCATGTTGTACTTGATTCATATTCATGGCCAAATAATACTCCCTTGTATGGATACAGCACATTTTGTTTATCCTTTCAACCACTGATAGACGGTTGGATTGTTTCCATTTCTTGTTAATTTCATTGTATACTGAATGTACAATTCGGTGACATTTAGTTCATTTACAAGGTTGTGCAACCGTCACCTCTATCTAGTTCCAAACATTTAATCACTCCCAAAGGAGACCCTGTACCCACTAAGCAGTCACTCCTCAGTCCTTCCCCCCCCAAGCCCTGGCAACCACTCGTGTGCTTTCTGTCTCTATGGATTTAATTATTCTGGATATTTCATATAAAAGGAATCATATAATATGCGATCTTCTTTGTCGGACTTATTTGACTTAACATAACGTTTTCAGGTTCATCCATGTTGTAGCATGTGCCAGTCCTTCACTCTTTTTTATGGCTGAATAATAGTTTATTGTATGGGTAGACCACATTCTGTTTACCCATTCACCCACTGATGGACATTAGGGTTGTTTCTACCTTTTAGCTAATGTGAATAGTGCTACTATGAACATTCATGTACTTGTTTGAATATCTATTTTCAATTCTTTGAGGTATACATCTAGGAGCAGAAATGCTGGGGCATGTGGTAACTCTGTGTACAACTTTTAGAGGAAATGCCAGTCTGTTTTTTCAAAGTGGCTGCACCATTCTACATTCTCACCGGTAATGTATGAGCGTTCCAATTTCTTCACATCTTTGTCAACACTTGCCATTTTCTTTCTTTTTTAAACATTTTGGCCATTCTGGTGGATGTAAAGTAGTATCTCATTGTGGGTTGGATTTGCATTTCCCTAATGATTTTTTTTTTTTTTTTTTTTTTTTGCAGTACGCGGGCCTCTCACTGTTGCGGCCTCTCCCATTGCGGAGCACAGGCTCCGGACGCGCAGGCTCAGCGGCCATGACTCACGGGCCCAGCCGCTCCGCGGCATGTGGGATCTTCCCGGACCGGGGCACGAACCCGTGTCCCCTGCATCGGCAGGCGGACTCTCAACCACTGCGCCACCAGGGAAGCCCTCCCTAATGATTTTTGATGTTGGGTATCTTTTCATGTGCTGGTTGGCCATCTGTATATCTTCTTTGAAGAATGTCTTTTAAATCCTTTGCCCATTTTTGATTTGGTTTGTTTGTCTTTTTGTTGTTGAGTTTTAGGAGTTCTCTATATATTCTGGATATTAATCCCTTATGAGATATGTGATTTGCAAATATTTTCTCTCATTCTGTGGGTTGCTTTTTTATTCTCCTAGTAGTGTCTTTTGATGCACAACATTTTTTATTTTGAAGAAGTCCAGTTTATCTACTTTTTTCTTTTGTTGCTTGTGCTTTGGTGTCATATGTCTAAGAAGTCATTGCTAAATTCAAGGTCATGAAGATTTAACCTCTATAAGCTTTCGTGCTTACATGTAGGTCTTTGATCCATTTTGAGTTGGTTTTTGTATATGATGTGAGGTAGGGGTCCAACTTCATTCTTTTGCATACGGATATCCAGTTGTCCCAGCACCATGTGTTGAAGAGACTAGAAAGAGGCAATATTTTCTTTTATTTTTTTGCGGTACACGGGCTTCTCACTGTTGTGGCCTCTCCCATTGCGGACCACAGGCTCTGGACGTGCAGGCTCAGCGGCCATGGCTCACGGGCCCAGCCGATCCATGGCATGTGGGATCTTCCCGAACTGGGGCACGAACCCGTGTCCCCTGCATCGGCAGGCGGACTCTCAACCACTGCGCCACCAGGGAAGCCCCAAGGCAATATTTTAAAGAAAAATGTTAAGTAAAACACCTGTGTAGCTGATATGGGCCAGATATGGGAAAAAGTGGAGAGACAATACTTGAGTGAGTGAAGTTTGGGAGATGCTGTTTCTAGTGGATTTTTGTTCCTTGAAGATTTCCTCTGGCCTGGGAAGATGCTCTGTTTAGTGAAAGATGCCAGGTCTGAGGTGATAGGGCTGTTGGTCTCCCACCCAGAGGGACAACTTGGCAAGGTCCCAGCCAGGTTTCACCTCCCCTGCTCTTCCTAGACCTGCATTCATGGACAAGGGGTCTCCAGGAGCAACGAAGAGCCATCCCTCTTGCTTGCTCACCAGGTGCCTGTCTGCTCCCTCCTCTTCCCCCAACTGGGCCTTGGTCCAGCTGCCAGGCCCAGCACCTCTCCCATCTGGCCAATGTAGTTCCAAAAACAACCTCAGGAGCATTTGGATGTGTTTCCAGCCCAGACTAATGGTGCTCCTGTCCACAGCTCAGACCCAGGTTCCTGTCGGGTGGGGTGGCAGTTCCTCACCTCCTGGAAGGTGATGGAAGCGTGTGGTTTTTCCTTTGCTCGTTTTGCTTTTGGAACGTAAGTCTCTTTCCAAGTCTCTCTGGCCAGATGATGACAGTGCAGGCCTGCTGGCCTCCTCATCAAAGACCCGGGCTTCCATGCGCTGCTTCTGCTGCCCGTCGCCCAGGCGCTTCCAGGTGCATTCATTTCCTAGGGCCGCCGTAACAAAGGACCACAAACTGGGTAGTTTAAAACGGCCGAACTGTGTTCTCTCACAGTTTCGAAGACTAAAAATTCAAAATCAGGTTGTTGGCAGAGTTCGTTCCTTCTGGAGGCTCTGAGGGAGAATCTGTTCCGTGTTTCTCTTCTAGCTGCCGGTGGCTGCTGGCGAGCCTTGGTGTCCTTTGACTTGCAGATGCATCATTCCAATTTCCGCCTTCATCTTCACCTGCTCTTCTCCCTGTGTCCCTGTCTCTGTGTCTTTTCTCCTCTTATAAGGGCACCGGTCATAGTAGATGAAATGCTCACCCTACTCATCTGATGATGATCTTACCATCTCGTCTTAACTAATTACATCTGCAGTGATCCCGTTTCCAAATAAGGTCTGAGGTTCCAGGAAGGACATGAATTTTGGAAGGGACACCGTGAAACCCAATGCTTGAGGTGAGAAGTTGTCGCTCTTGGGAAGCTGGCTAGAGCTGACACAGGGAAGGAGGCTGGAGCTGACATTCTGTTTCTGTGACCCTCCCGGGTGCCTTTGCTTCTAACAGCCTGCACCTGTGGCTCTCTTCAGGGGCCTCCCCTTGAGCTACTAGAGCTGTTTTGCTGACACACACATACACACACACACACACACACACACACACACACACACACACACACACACACACACGTGCCTGGGCATTTTTGTCCCCAGGGCAGCCTTAGCATGATAATGACTGGCTGGTCCTCATGCAGGAGTGTGAAAGCCCAGTTCACTGGCCTCCAGTTGGGAACAAACTCTGAGGTGCAGCTGACACTTCAGAGGCCTCCATACGTCAGGGTTGAGCTGACTAGTTCACTTTCCAGGTTCAGATACCCCCACTCTGTTCATGGCTTGTCCTGGGAGCACTTCTTTAAGAAATTCACTTGCACATAGAACCTCTTCTAAAAGTCTACTCTGGGCAGCCCTACCTGAGACAAGTACCCATACCTTGAGCCTGCTGTGGCCAGGACTGATGCAGGAACCCAGCCCAGGGGAGCCACGAAGGGACCCACCTCACAGGGTCCCAAGATCCAGTGATTTGTGGCTGGTGACGCTTTGTAAATGGACTCACCCACTGGGGCCCCTGAGGAGCCTTCCACACATCCTGCTCAGGCCAGTCTTCCCAGCCGTGCCATCTGAGATCTTCTAATTTTGCAGTTTCAGGCTGCTGACCACCCAGCTTGGGAGTTAGTGCCAACGGGTAGTCCTTCTTCCTCCACATGAAGGGGACAACCACATGCATTGCTCATTGCTGTGTGCCAGCCCATGACCCAGACTTGAGTCCTTGACTCCTCTGACAGTTGACCATAGGGAACTATTACCATGAAGTCACAGGAGTGTGTGGAGGGACAGGTATAGATGCAACACAAGTGGGCAGCATGGGCCTGGCACACCTCTTCATGGAACCTGCTTGGATCTTCGGGACCTGATCAGTCCCAATTCCAGATATACCATTTCCATTCTATAATGGATTGATGCTGGGCCCTCCTAATATTATGACTTGGTGGATTTGATAATACCCAGCTCACAAGGGGAGCTCAGATGGTACAGTTGCTGGGTGTCTCATGGTCAGGCATGCAGTCTCTATTAGGATCCAGGAGAATGCCAGAAATTATCACAAAAAAAGAGTAGTTCTCTGCTGCAGAAAACCCAAGGAGTGTGCACCAGCACTCTTCTACTGGGGATTGCCAAAGACTCTGCCCAATATCCTTATCTAGCACCGTGGAATCTTCTTAGTTACATGGCTTAAATAACAGGGCAGCTTGCATTGCAGACTGAACCTCTGCAGAGTTATCTCTCTTTTTGTCTCAAAAGTGATAGTTTTATTTTTTTTAATAACAAATGCTGGTGAGGATGTGAAGAAATTGGAACCTTTGTTCACTGTTGGTGAGAATGCAAAATGGTACAGCCACTGTGAAAAACAGTATGGCAGGCCAAAACAATCTTGAGAAAGGAGAACAGAGCTAGAGGTATCACATTCCCTGATTTCAGACTATACTACAAAGCTACAGTAATCAAAATAAATGGTACTGTCACAAAAATTGACATATAGATCAATGGAATAGACTAGACAGTCCAGAAATAAACCCACACAGTTATGGTCAACTAATCTACAACAAAGGAGGCAAGAATATACAGTGGAGAAAGATAGTCTCTTCTATAAGTGGTGCTGGGAAAACTGGACAGCTACATGTAAAAGAATGAAATTAGAACATTTTCTCACACCATATACAAAAATAAACTAAAAATGGATTAAAGGCCTAAATGTAAGACATAAAACTCCTGGAAGAAAACATAGGGATAACACTCTTTGACATAAATTGTAGCAATATTCTTTTTGATCTGTCTCCTAAGTCAAAGAAAACAAAGGCAAAAGTAAACAAATGGGACCTAATTAAACTTAAAAGCTTTTGAACAGCAAAGGAAACCGTTGACAAAATGAAAAGACATCCTATTGAATGGAGGAACATATTTTCAAATGATATGACTGCTAAGGGGTTAATACCTAAAATATATAAACAACTCACACAATTCAATTAAAAAAAAAAACAAAAACACCCGATTGAAAAATGGGCAGAAGACCTGACTAGACATTTTCCCAAAGAAAACATACAGATGGCCAACAGGAATATGAAAAAATGCTCAACATGGTAACCATCAGGGAAATGCAAATCAAAACCACAATGAGATATCACCTGACAGATGTCAGAATGGCTATAATCAAAAAGACCACAGATAACAAATATTGGCAAGGATGTGAAGAAAAGGGAACCCTTGGACACTGTTGGTGGGAATGTATATTGGTGCAGCCACTGTGTAAAACAGTATGGAGGCTCCTCAAAAAACTAACAATAGAGCTACCATATGATGCAGCAATTCCGCTCCTGGACATACATCTGAAGAAAATGAAAACACTAATTCGAAGAGATACATGCACCCCAATGTTCATGGCAGCATTATTTACAACAGCCAAGATATGGAAGCAACTTAAGTGCCCACCAACAAATGAATGGATAAAGAAGGCTTGGTGTATATATACAATGGAATACTACTCAGGCATAAAAAAGAATGAAATTTTGCCATTTACAACCACGTGGATGGACCTGGAGAGTATTATGCTTAGTGAAATAAGTTAGCTACAAGGATATATTGTACAACATAGGGAATGTAGCCAATATTTTATAATAACTTTAAATGAAGTATAGTCTATAAAATTTTTGAAACACGATTTTGTACATCTAAAACTAATATAATATTGTAAAGCAACTTAAAAAATACCCACCCCCTCCATCCCCACTATGGCAGCTTCTCAAAGAATTAATAATAGAATTACTATATGATCCAGCAATTCCACTTCTGGGAGTATACTCAAAAGAATAAAAAGTGGGGTTTTGAAGATATATTCTACACCCATGTTTATAGCAGCATTATTCACAATAGCTAAAACATGGGAGCAATCCAAGTATTCATCGACGGATGAATGGGTAAGCAAAACGTGGTATATCCACACAATGGAACAATATTCAACCTTAAAAAAGAAGGAAATCCTGTCATATGCTGCAACATGGGTGAACCTTGAGGACCTAATGCTAAGTGAAATCAGCCGTCATAAAAAGACAAATACTGTATGATTCCACGTATATGGGATACTTAGAGTAGTCAAAAATCATAGGGACAGAAAGTACAGTGGTGGTTGTCAGGGGCTTGGGGGTTATCATTTAATAGATACAGAGTTTCTATTGTGCAAGATGAAAAGAGTTACGGGGCTGGATGATGGTGATGACTACACAACAATGTGAATACATTTAATACAACTGAACCGTATACTTAAAATGGTAAAGATGGTAAATTTATGTTATATGTATTTTAACACGCCCACACACATACACACAAAGCTGGTCGCTTTCTGATCACCTAATAAATAGGTCAGAGTAGTATTGCCAAGTGTGGAATATGCTGCTTCAAAATTTAGAGAGGCCAGAGATGGTGGCTTAAAACAATAAGAATTTGCTCTCTCAAAGTTCTGGAGGTTAGAATCCTGAAATCAAAGTGTTGTCAGGGCCTTGCTCCCTCTGAAGGCTCCAGGGGACGAACCATTCCTTGCTTCCTCCAGCCTCTGGTGGTTCCAGACATGCCTTGGCCTGTGGCTTCTCTACTCCAGTCTCTTCCTCTGTGGTCACATTGCTTCCTCCTCTGTGTGTCACTTATAAGGACATTTGTCATTGGATTTAGGATCTGCTCGGATAACCCAAGATTATATTCTCACCTCGAGATCCTTAACTTAATTACATCTGTAAAGACCCATTTTCCAAATAAGGTAATAATCGCAGGTTTCGGGGATAAAGACGTGGATGCATCTTTTGGTGGGGGGACTTTTTTGCCTGCTGCGTGGTAGAAGGTGCAGAGTGCAGCGACTTCTCTTAGAGGTGAAGGCGTGGCATGCCTCAGCTCCCTTTCCCTTACTGTCTTCATTAACATGTCGGACCCCTGAATCCTCACGGGGTGTATCTTCCACCCTCTGGCACCCATGTTCTTGCCACTCCCTGCTCCTCAGGTTCACAGCGGCAGGGGAATGGGGCACCGGCCCAGGGAGGGGGGTATGGGTAATGTTCTGGAGGCATCGACACACTATGGTGTGTCTGATCCTCTAAACATTCCAGACACCACCCTGGGCCACCAGGTTGGCTCTAGCAGCTTATAGATGCCTCCTTCCCTGGAGAATTGCTCTCCTCCCAATAGTAGGGATCTTACCAGGGGGGTTACTCCCCTCTGGCGGGGGCAGGTCAGCCACACCGGCTGCCTGGGAGGCAACTCAGTGGTGCAATTCACACTTCAGAGGCCCCAGTGAGATCAGAAGGAGGCCAGTCTCCAGCCCAAAGACATCACGAATTAGCTTTCTTCCCCTGCTCTGTCCTACTTCCTTCATTCCACTTCTGAAAGCCCACCCCACAGAACTCCCTACTTCTGGATCTGCTCCTAGGGAACCTGAGCTAAGACAGCCCCTGGCAGTGTTATTATGATGGGGCTCAGGCAGGGCCGGGAAGGGGGTTCTGCGGTCCCTGCCGTGTAAAGGCAAACTGCTTTGTCTCCTCTCTGCCGCGGGACATCATGAAGAGAGTTTGCCAGATCAATAGCTGTCTGCCGGACTCCAGACACGCTGACCTGCCCCAGGGAAGATGCCACCTGTAGCGGAGATTCAGCCACACCTGGCCGAGCTCCTGGCAGGCTGCGTCCCCTCCTCAGAGGGCCCTTCCCTGACTACGTTGTCTTCTAACACTCCGTCTTCCTCCATCATAGTCTCCCATTTTATTTTTTGTAGCCCTTATTCCTTTCTGAAATCATGGCATGTATTTGTTTGTTTACAGTCTTTCTCTCCTACTAAGGGCGTCAGCTCCGTGGGGCTCAGGATTTTGGCTTATTCACGCTGCCTCCCAAGCCCCCATCACGGTAGTAGGTGCTGAACCAATATGTGTCGAATGAATGAAAGAGCGGGCCTGTGTTCTTTCCCTTGAAGTCGACAGAAGTCAAACGACAGGGTTTTCTACGGAGGTTTTAAAGTGGAGGCCACTTCTGGGGGTCACCGGGGTGGGAGAAAGCAGGTCTAGGTGGGCTGTCTTCCAGGTGGTGAAAATCCCCTTGGCCTGGTGAGCCCCTCCCTGGCTGGGCTTCTTGTTGGGTCTGGGGCAGACCTCAAGGAAACATAACATTTTTAATAAAACCTCAGGGTCAATAAAGCCAAATGGTCTCGGGTGCCCCTCCTGCTGGCCCCAGCTGTTGATGTTAGAAGTCAAGAGGTTGGGGAGTCGCCCAATTCCCGTGTAGTTCGGGGAGACGTAAGCTAGAAGGGCCTGGCCCATTTTGTACGAAAAAAACAAAACAAAACAAAACTCACTTGTCCTGGAAAGATTCCACCGCCAGCCAGAATCAAAGGTCCATTCAGAGTGACAGAACCGCTCACATTCGCCGCTAATGAAAACCAAATTTCTCGTCCCCCTGAGCGTTTCCAGGGGCTGCAACTGGAAGGGGCTGCTGTGGGCTCTTGGCCACCCCTCCTGCCACCCAGAGGGCCCCACCGTGTTAAAATAGTTTTATGATAATACTGGCCACGTATTTTTCTAATTTCGGGCGTCGGTGGTTTAGAACTGGGTTGTTTTCATGGAAAAAGAAATAGCACTTGTTTGAGGCAGGGAACTGCCCCCTCGGCTGGTGGTCCCACTGGGTGTGCCTGTCCAGGGCGAGGGAGCCCTGCCACCAAGGGCCTGGGTCCCCTCAGGGAGGCCTCATTCACAGGGCGTCTGTCCCCTTGAGTATGCAGGACAGGCTGGGGGTCGCCAGAGGGTCCAGAGACGGTGATTTCTGTCTTTCGATTTCACACTTCTGTGAAATCTTAGGTTCACAACTCAGAAAGGCAGACACATCGCTCTCAGATGAGAAGAAAGGGCTGTAACGCCTGTGTCCTCCCTGCTTCTGTTTTTTTTTTTTTTTTTTTTTTAAAAAGACATTTTCTCATGGCTTTTTCCTTTCTTTTTCCCTTTGATGGGCAATCTTTATGGCCAAGATGAGTCATGGGGCACAAACTCAGGTGTGCAAGAAATTACACCTTTTTCCTAAAATGAACTTAATTCTTACTTTGAGCCCCCAATACGTTTAGCTAATGGGAAACTTAAGCTCAACTTTTTCAGGTATTGCTCTGTCCTTGTTAGAAATGGAAGGGAATTCTTTCCTTGTTCTTCAGTTTTCTTATCTGTAAAATGGGGATAATGATAATATAGACCTCAAAGAGCTGATTTAACATGGCAAAATATTTATAATAGTGCCTGGCATGCAGTGTTAGCTATTATTATCATTCCAAAGATAAACTCACAGAGAAGGCACCAAACCCAGCATGAGGTTATCAGGGAAGACTACCTGGAAGAGGTGACACCTCAGCTAATGTCAAAGGAGTTGGTCCAAGCATGATTTTGAACTCCTCTGCTTGGATATTCATCAAGGTCTAGAAGTTTAATACACTATGCCCCTAACAAATGTGCTCACTTTAGAAAACTTGAAAAAACACTGAAAAATATGAAGAAGAAAACAGAAAACAGCTATAACCCACAACCTTCCAGTGAGTTCACTCTAGATTCCTTTTATTTCTATTTTTTAAATTACATTAATTGATATACTGTATATACAGTGTGTACCTGGCTAGAAAAAATTTATTCCAGGAAAAATATTTATAGAAAATAAAGATCTGGATGGGGGAAAATCCCTGAAAGTATTAACAATGGTTATCTTTGGAGAGGTGGGGTTATGGGTAATTTTTCTTGTCCTCTTTTTGGTAATCTGTATAATCTATTTTTTCTCTGTAATTACTACTAATTACACTAGTATTATTTGGTGTAATTTTAAAATGTGATTTTATATCTGTGAGTCTGTTTCTGTTTTGCACATGCATTCATTTGTATTATTTTTTAAGATTCCACATATAAGTGATATCATACAGTATTTATCATTCTCTGTCTGATTATTTCACTAAGCATAATATTCTCTAACAAACTAGCAGTTACCAAAGGCGAGAGGGAAGGGGGATGGACAAATTAGGTGTATGGAATTGACAGATATAAACTACTGTGTAAAAAATAAGTAAGCAACAAGGATATATTATATAGCACAGGGAAACAGCTTTATCTTGTAATAACTTTTAATGGAGTATCATCAGCAAAAGTACTGAATTACTATGCTGTACACCTGAAACTAATATAATATTGTAACTCAACTATACTTCAATTTAAAAAATTTGATTTTAAAATTTAATACATCGAATTTGGGAACCTCAGACTCAGGATCTTACAACCATTACATCTTTGGGCTACAGAGGAGAGTGGGGTGGCAGGACCAGACTCTGAGCCCTGGACCCTTTAGTCTGAGCGGCTCCATGTGGCCTCGGGGGTGGTGAGGGGGTTGTCACGAGCCAGGACATAAGGCTTCACTAAAACATGTGTGGGGGGTAGGGATCAGGGAGAGGGCAGGGTTGTTATTACACACTTGGCATAACAAAAACTATTATCAAGACCTTGTCCCCAGTGGCCCCATCAAATGCCATGAACCCAAGAAATTGAGAGACGCTTGAACCTGAGGTTTGGGGCATGGATCCAGCCTATGACTTTTGTGCTAAAGAAGCCTTAGGGAACACTTAGCTCCCCCTCTGACCATTTTGCACAGGCTTCACCCTCCTTTGCCTGGACTATTGCAGTAGCCTGTGAGCAGGTGTCTTCTCTGCACCCCCATGCAGTTCATATTCCAGGCTGCCATGGTGACTCCCCCCAACAGACGCACAACCATCTGAACCTGCCCCCACTCCGCAGTGCCTGCAGGACCAAATCCAAGCTTGACCTTCAGCCCCTGTGACCCCCTGGCCTGCTCGTCTCCCATATCCCCTCGCCATTCCTCTACCTTCCCCACTGTCCTCCCAGCTTAGACACACTCCTGTCCTCCAGGCCTCTGCACGTGTGGTTCCCTCCACCTAGAGGCCCTCTTGCTGCTTCTCTGAGTAGAAGTTCTGCTGGTGAACTTCTACTCATCTTTCCATCTTGTCTCGTCCGCACCGTGTATCCCACAGGTTAGCCCTCCTGTCTTCCTGTCTGTCCTCTGAGCTCCCCGGGAGCACAGCTGTGTCTTATTGGTCATTTTTCTTGCTGTCTGGCACATGAGGGTGGATCGAGGCCTGGGTCTGTTTGGTGAATGAGTGAATGAACTCTGGCCAAGGCCTCACAGACACCAGGCCCAAAGAGCAGAGTGGGGTATGTGGCCCAAACAGCTGCCACCCATTAGGACGACAACGAGGTCACAACGGTTTCCAGCAGCTGGCATGGGCACAAAGGAAGGGAGGCTCCAGAAAGCCAGCTCGGGGGCTGCTCCTCTCCCCTTCGCTCAAGGGCTTCCTCCGGGCTGGCTCAGGGCAGGCTCCCTCTGCGGGTGAGTATAAATATATAAAACAAACAGCGTGCCGTTAACTGCAAAACTAAAAATAGGAAGCCTGGAATCCGGCTCCCCGGGCTCCTCTAGCTGCTGGACCACATCGGTGTGGATGTGGGTGTTGAGGGGATGCGGCCCCTCGCCCCCTCCCAGCTCCCCAGCCCTCGTGGGGAGGAACGGGGGGCACCCTGAGTTTCCGCAAGGAACAGTTCATTCTTTCACTCCGGTGCCCCCCCGCCCCCGTCCTTTGGACAGCTCATTTCATTTACGACCCCAGAATGAACCGACCCACTGAGGTGCCTTCCCCGGTGGCCAAGCTGCGTGTCTGCTGCAGCTGAGAGCTGCCCCCTGGGCCATGCTGGGGGGGCCTGGCTGGCTGTGTTTGTGGGGTGCAGTCTGGGGAAAGGGGGGAGTAAGGCAGGCCTGAGGCCCTTCCCCAGAGCACCGGTGCTGGCCCCGCACCGGGCAGCTCCTCACCGCAGCCTCCTTCGGCCCTCACAGCTCTTCCCTTGGTCACACATCATCACCTGGGGCCTGTAGACCCCTGCCGGGACATCCACCTCTCACTACAAAAGCCAAAGCCATCCCCATGGCCAGACGCCCAGCACTTTCAAGTCTGTCTGGGACCACTTCACCCCTCAGGAGGTGCCAAGATCAGTCCAGTGCCCAGGGAGACCACCCCTTGGAGTCCCAAGGCCTGGACCACCTCTCTCGGTCTCTGGCCAGGCCGGACACAGGCTGTGGCCTGACACGGCTGGTGAACCTGTAGGCACTGCCCAAACTGCACCAGTTCCTCGAGCCTCAAAATGGAATTCTAGAGTCCAGGGGCTCCCAGACTCTGGAACAAAATGCCCTTTTACCCTTGATGGGAGGTGCAGGAGGTGGGGGGCTCGGGCCTGGGCTCCAGCAGGCTGGGGATGCTGGGCCAGGGATGTCAACCTTTCCTTCAAGCCGAGTAAACCCCTGTCCCAAAGCAGGGCCTTTGGGCATCATGGGACTTGATACTACATACCTGGCATACAGTAGGTGATCGTGTAATATCTGAATAAAAAGGGAGGCTCAGAGAGGGACAGGGACCTCCCACAGGCACATAGCTAAAGAAGGAAAGAAAACCCTTCCTCCACATCAAGATATTTTCCAGGCCCTTCTGGGATGAACCCCCTGAGGTTAGGAAGTTCTTTCCAACACCTAACCTGAATTCTGGCCATAACTGAGGCAAATCCCTTTTCCCCCTTCTCTGGAGGGGCATGTTCACTCTCCCCACCTGCTGCCACCTGCAGGCTGATATGGTTACTGCAGCTCTTCCCCCAGCAGCCTGTGTGACCTCAGGCAAGTCCTGGACTTCTCTGGGCCTCAGTTTCCCTTTGGGAACCTGGGTGTGCTGGTCTGTGCTTGCTAGGGTTAAGGTGATGGAGCTTTGAGTCAGGGGCTCTGGAGGCCACACCTCCTCTTGTATCAGCTGTGGCACCAAAGTGTGGCCAGCGGGGAGGATCTTGAACTGTGCTCCCTCATAACCTCCATCATTCTCTACAAAGGGCCCCCAAATAAACACACATTACGGAAGCAGAGTGTTGACTTATAGATGCTGCTTCAGGACCATCTTGCTCATCCGGGCGACAGCACTCAGAGCACACCCACAGAGCAGTTCTGCAGCTCTGGCCGGGATCCTGCCTAGAGAAGACTCTGCTGGCCCTGGGGCAGAAGCCGTGCTTCAGCGCAGAGGGGCGGGGATCAGGGTTTAGGCCGGGGAAAGGGGAACTTCCTGTTGGGTGTTGGGTTTCAGGCAGACCAACCTAACTGAACAGGGCAAAGTCTTGGGATTAGCTTTTGAAGTATTTTCACTCAAAACTAAGGTGTTTTATGAAATTTCCTGTCCCCAAGCCCGTGCTGGCAGGCTTGGGGAGGCTGTCAAGCCAGGGGCCCACACCCTCACACCCGTCGCCCTCACCATCAGCCACAAACTCCTCCGCGGAGCTGTGGGGCCAGGTGACACCCCCTCTTTGCACCTTAGTCGCCTCATCTGCAAAATGGGGGAGCTGACGTGGCTGATTGCTTTGCAGTGCTGACTGCTGCTAATTTGTCAGCATGGCAGCGAACATTTCCCAGAGATGGGCTCTCACCAAGGCTGCTTCACGGCCCACCTGCCTATGTCCCAACTCAGAGCCTGGGGGATGAGCTGGAACAGGTGTTCCGCCTATTCTGTTGACTTGTGAAAAGTCATGGGCCGCCTGCGAAGGGAGAAGGGACGGTGGCACCTTGAAGACCTGATATTCCTCTGGGGTTCCAGCCACACATGGGAGAGCCCTCGCCAGCTGTACTTACCCAGGGTGGTCTCTGCGGCCCTTCCGGATGGAGCCGGATGCAGGGAGGCCAAGGCGCTGGGGAATCTCCAAAGCAGTGCGGTCAGTCCTGCTCCTGTCCCCAGGCCCGGCCCCATTCCTCCCTGGCCATGGCGGGAGGACTCCCATCCTCTCCCACCCCCATGCATACAGCTCTAGAAGTCTGGCACTGAGATCCTTCAACACATCTCAGAGTTATATTATTGTAACAAATCAGCCAAAATTCCATTTTACTGTTAAATAGTATAGAAGACAGTTTACTGTACATAGAAGTTGTGCATTAAAAACAAACACACCAAGCAAATTATAGTGCAAAGCAGTTTCCATCCCTCCCCACCTTCTTCCCAGCCCTGGGTCGGTTTTACGGAAGATATGAGTATAGCAGGTATTAACTCCTCAGCATGACAATATGTCACAACGTATCCGTACCCACCACCAAGAGGCTTACAGTAACATGGTGCCCAAACCCCTTCGTTTCCTTGTGCTTTCTAAGTCAGTGTGTTTGCCTAGTACAACTTCAAAGCAGCCTTGTAAATAAGGACCCATCTTTACCAGCCCAAGCTGTCTGTACCCACTGTGGGCCTTAAAAAACTCAGCACGGCTGCCATCACTTTGAGTCAGGGAGTTTCGGGGAGGGGGTCGATTTATTTCCTGTCCCTGCCCCCACCGGGGCTTGGATGTCAGGAAGGGGGAGTAATCTGGGGAGGGGCTACAAAGTGCTGGGCACTGGGAACCCAAGGGTGCCTCCCACTGGGGCCTGGGGCCAGTCTACAACCAAAGAGAATAGGAGAGGAGGAGACACGAGGGCAATGGATTTGTAACTGCTTCCTGAGAAGGGGTGGAGATAGCCCCCCGCCCCTCCCCCGGCTGAAGGGAGTCAGCAGGATACCCCCAGCAGCTATTTTGAAGAGATAAAAGCAGGGGACTGCTTTTTCCAGTGAGGGCAGGACAAGAGAAGCTGTAGCTCCTAACCTGTCTGAGCGTGCATCCCATGTGCCTATCTGGCGGTTGTCACAGGTGCGGTGGCAGACAGGTCACGTGCTATTCCAGAGACAACCGCTAAGGAGCATTTTGTAGGGGAGATTTCCACATCCACAGAGGATGGGGCTGAAACGATGGCTAAAAGCCACATGCTGCCCAATGCTTATAAGAGTTTTGTCCTTTTCCACTTACGCCTTTCGAGAACTAAAAAATTCAGACATGGGTTTTTTATGCCTTTCTAGAACGAAAAATACTCGGACATGCTTAAACCCTTGGGCAAGGCCTGCTTTCCCATTTGTAAACTGTAATACTTCCCCTGTGAGCAGAGCAGGGGCTGAGCTGAGGCTGCCAAGCCCTTCCCAGCTCTTGTGTCTGCCATCATGCAGCCACCGTACTCCCCCACATCCTCCCACCTCTACCGGGACACCCACACGTCCTCTCGGACAAATGCCAGAGAGCCACAGACTTGAGATCCCTTTGTTCTGCACCAGGTTGGCCTTTGGTGCAGGCTGGTGGGATGCTGCTGAAGGACTGTGGCCCCTTGAGGAGGTTTTGGGATCCTAACAATTCCACACTCTCAGAGGGGTACCGTTCACTATCATGGGGGCTTTTTCTGTAAGAGATCGTGTGTCTGAAAATGTTTGACAAGCTTCTTTCTCTAAAATCAGCTTTAAAAACTGGTGTTTTGTTCAAGACTGCTTTGGAAGCAGACTGGTTAAAGACGGGGAGCTGTGTGTCAGAGACTGGAAGGTTAGGCTGGGCCTTCCCACGAGGCTGCGGGTCCGGGGCACAGCTTGGCTGTGCACAGCTTGGCTGGACCTAGATGGGCCAGGGATGCTGACATCTGACCCCATGACCCCTTACCCCAAGGCTTTCTGGTAGGACCTGTCTGGTCCTGGTGCTCTCTCCAAAAATGGCGATTTTGAGACCAGCCTAGGGGGAAAGGGACCCTTCCCAGCCCCCACTGAGAGAACAGAGGGCGAATGCCTTGGACTGGTAAAGTGCATGGAAGACCTGTCCGCAGGTGTCTTTCCTGGTTTTAGGGGCCTGCTGCCGCAGGCCAGTCTGCTCTGGGGCCTGGGACCCATGGACGGCTGGGATGGGGTCGGGGCCCTTAGCTGCCAGGAGTTGTAGGGAAACAGAGCTGAGGGGCGGGCCTGGGGGTATCCTCATTCCATCTCTGCTAGCGATTCCCTGGGGCCTCTGGAGGGGTTCCTTCCCCATCCAAACCATAAGTGAGCCCCTCTCAGGGCTGGGGGACCTTCCAGTTGTGACTCAACTTGTGTAAATGCAGAGGGAGGGCTGGGCCCACAGGGTGCGGGGTCTCTGAGGAAGGCAAGGGTGGGGAGGTCTTTCTAGGGTCCCGAGGATAAGAGGCCAAACCGTGTGGGCAAATGCCACCTCGCTCTAGAACAGAGATGGTCTCTGTCCCAGGAGGCCTGGGCCCCGTGACAGCAGTGGGCATAGCTGGGGACAGCCAGGTCATTCCAGGGGAGGTGGCAGGAGGAGGCTACTTCTCCCAAGGGGACGTGGGATGAGATGAGTAGGATCTGGGCTGGGGGTGGGGTCCTGGGGGAGGTCCCGACCCCTCTGTACAAAGACGTGGCTGGACCAGATGCTCTCAGAGCCAGCTACCAGCTCTGGGCCCCAGGACCACGGACCCTGGGCCCACAGCTGCCGTGAAGCGTTAAGTCCCATGAGTGCCCTGAGCCTTGGAGCTGGGCCCGCCACTTGTCTGGAAGGTTCTTGGGGTCCCCGCCACCAGCGGGAGCAGTCCACTTGGACCCGGGCGGTCAGTAGGGCCGCCACACGGCCTCGTCCATGCGGCCGGGCGTGCTCAGCGCGGTAGGCGAGTTGCTGTGGCTGCCATCGGCCTCCACGCCGTCACTCTGGCCACCCAGGCTGGGGTTCATGAGGTTGCCGGTGGCGACAGAGGCGGCGCTGCTGGGGCAGGAGGCCAACATGCGGGTGGGCGAGCGGTCGCCAGCGCTGCTGCTGCCGGCCACCATGGAGAACTGGTAGGAGCCGGAGGACGCGCCGTAGTAGAGGTGGTAGGGGGAAGGGCTGGCCTGGAAGGGCCCGCTCTGGTTCTGCGGGGCCCCCGGGTAGGGCGGTGGGAGGTAGGTGTGGTGGAAGCGGCTGGTGGCCGGCATGCTGGCCACGCTGAGGCTGCCGATGCTCGTGCCCGAGGGTGTGGCGCTGTAGGGGAAGGCGGCCGACATGGCCCCTGGGTAATGCATCCGGGGGTCGGGGAAGCGGCTCTCCGGGAGGGTCGGCAGCGCTGCGAAGGAGCGGTCAAACTGGCGGGGGTCGGAGAAAGGGTTCAGGTCGGAGGTGCCTGGGGGACAGCAAGGAGGATGGTCAGTCACCGCCCGACACCACTCCGGCGGCCTTTCTTCAAGAATGACCTCGGGCTCTGGTTTACAGGCCCATCTAGGGGGGATCCCTGGTGCTACATGTGGCTCTGCTCCCACCGCCCTGAGCTGCTCGGGGGCTGGAGCCTGCTGATTCCCAATCCGGTCCCACCTGGGAAGCAGGTGTGAGCAGGGGTCTGGGCTGTGGGTGGCCCCGGGCTCTGCCGGGGCAGGCAGAGGAGGGGGAGGGCTTTTCTCTCCTCCCGGCATCCTCTTCCCAGCCTAGCCATGCAGAGGCCTGTCGAGGGGGCAGGTGGGCTCCCTGCTGGGCTGTGGGTGCATGGGGAGCCAAGGGCGGGGCCAGCACAGGCCGCCCAACAGCCTGGCCTGGCAGGTTCCCCTCCCTCTCTCGCTCTCGGTAAAGAGGGTCTCCAACGGTCCCGTGAGATTGGGAGTCAGGCCCTGCTCTCGCAGACGAGGAACCAGGCAGAGAGAGAAAGGTGGCTTCTCCTGATGCTGCACAGAAAGGACTGGAACTCATCACGAGGCCTCTGCTTTCTGCTCCCGCTGGGGTGTACGTGCGTGTGCGCCTGCACCTCTCCTGCCCACGTGGGGCTCAGTTAGGTTACGGGAGCTTCCGCCTGTGCTGTGGCAGCTGGGTCCACGGCAGCTCTGTCCATCCCCCCCCCCCCACCCCGGCCTCAGCCTGGGTCTGTGTCTCCAGGGCTGCCCTGCAGGCTGGAGCTGACTGGTGGCCAGACAAGGATCAGATGCCACCCTCACCCGCCTCCACAGCAAAGCGAGACAGATGGCAGCCAGAGGGGCTTGGTGGCCTGGACCCTGCCCTTGTCACAGAGAGACCCAGTGTCCAGCCCAGGCCTCACCCTGCCTCCCCCAGGAGTTTGCTCCAAGACAAAAGCATCCCAGCCTCTGCCCCGTACTTTTGTAATCACAGACCCCCCCAAACCTCAACACTCAAAGGGGTTCAGGATTGAGTCTAAACCCCTTGGTAGGAAGACTGAGACTCAGAGAGGGTGAGGCACTTGCCTAAGTGTCACACAGCACATTGGACCTACACAGAATCCTAGGGCTCTCAGTCCTGAGTTCTGACACGTGCCTTAAGGGTAACTGTCCCATCTTTGAGGCAGCACAACTGTGTGGTCTCTGAGGTTGGATACTTATCTTAGTTCTGACACTTACTAGCTGTGTGTCTTTGGGCAAGTCACTAAACCTCTCTGTGCATCAAGTTGTCCCACATGAAAAATGGAGACAATAACAGTTCCTAGGGATTAAATTAGTTAATACATGTAAAGTGCCTACACTGGGCACACAGCAGGGGCCTGATGAGGGTTTCTGCTGCCACTGCAGCTGTGACACCTCCTGTTCTGGGCACTCAGGAGAACCGGCTCATTCAGGGCCCTGCAAAGCTGAGCCCCTGACCCTGGGCCTTCCTTGTACCCTGGCCAAGGGGTGACTCTGGGCAGCAGTGGGGAGGTGGATGAGCCCCCAGCAGCAGTCTAAAGTCTGTCTGTTCCCAAGCCCTCTGTCCACCAAAGACTAGGGGCCAGAGCGGGCTGAGGAGGAGGCCAGCCTCTGCCCCTGGCCAGCTCCAGGTGTGCACCGCCTGCCGTGCCTGAGGCGTGGCTGAGCTGCAGGTGCCCTCAGGCCTCATTCCCCAGATCTGCTTGAGGTGCTGTGCGACCTCAGATAAGACTTGTAACTTCTCTGGACTTTGGGGTCTTCCCAGCTCAGCTGGGGGGGTGTTTCCTCAGCAGCAGGCTCTGGTCCCGGATGTGGATGATACGGGATGAGGCTCCGGGCTCCAGGTGGGGAGATGTGGGGGCTAGGGGCCGGGAGACGGGCGCCTTCTGGCCCATCTGGACCCTCCCTCACAGATCCCTTGGCTGGTCAGTGCTGCCCTGAGGCCTAGGGGGTCGGGGGAGCCTGGCTCCTGCCCTCACCTCTGAACCCCAGGGGAGGAGTCTTGTTGGCAGCGCCTGGCACCCCGAGCACAGCCAAGCATGAGGCTAACACTTGCCCTGAGCCCAGGGGAGCGAGCGCTGCCGCCTGACAGGAGGGAGCCCAAACAGGGAGCCCAGGATGCGATGGCAGGGCTGTAGCCTGGGCCTCCGTGCCAGGTGGGCCCTCGGGGGTCATGTGGGCTGCGGGCAGGCCTGCCCGGCCCTCTCACCGTCCTCTCCTGCCTCCCTCCCCGGGTGGGGGGAGTGTCTGCCCTCAGCACCCCCTCAGCTCCTGCCCCCAGCCCCGCCCCCTCCAGCCCAGTAGCCCCAAGAAACCCGAGCTGGCCAGGCCTCTGTCGAGCAGCCAATCCCAACACTGGAAGGAAATGTTTATTTTCTTCTCCAAATTGCCCCAGCTGCTGTGTGGTGGCTGAATGAGGCCTTTGAGCTGTGAGAAGCCCCCATTGTGGGCGGTCACAGCCAGGGGGCTGGGGGCTGGGGTACGGAGGGGTTGGGGCCTCGGCACTGCTTGCCAGTCACCAAAGCTGGGGGGTCAAAGCTATTAACAGGAACCAAGAGAAGTGGTGGTGGGGTATCCTGAGGGGGACCCCCAGGATGGAGTCTGAAAGTAGAGGCTTGTCCCACCAGTAGGGGAGGGCCAGTGAGAGGGACTCCCCAAGCCTGGCCCTGCCAACACCCCTGTGACAGATACCTCCTTCTTCCCACTTTACAGATGAGAAAACTGAGGCTCAGAGAGGTGAAGCGACTTGCCTAAGATCACACAGCCAGTGCCTGGCAGAGCCCGAATTCCTAGCCAGGTCCACCTGACTGCAAAGTTCACGTTCCTTCCTTGGTCTTGGTTGTCAAAAGCCCTTCCTCTCACTCCAAAGGGGACAGGCCTGAGGACGGGGAGGCCTGGCTGGTGTGAAGGGCCACAGAGGCTGCCTGAAGTCCAATGCTGTGGGTGGCTAGCGAGCACCCTGCCTCAGGATACAGCAGAAGGGGAAGGACTGGGTCAGCCACTATCCCACACAGGCCCGACCTCCTCTCCTCCCAGCCTCGGGGGAGGCAGGGGCTCTGCCTGCTGCTGGGCTAGGCCTGGCCCTCTGGGGCTGGACGGAGGGTGGGTAGGCCTGCCTCAGGCTCCAGCAGGTGCTGATTCCCAACCTATGTCCACACAAATGGAAAGAGAGGTGGGTTCTCCTTCCACGGGAGCTGCTGGACAGGACGCCACTGTTAGCCCCCACCTGCTGGGTTCCAGGGCCCCCCGGCTGGGCCCCAGCTCTGCCCATGTCAGGGAAAGGCCTGGAGTGTTAGACCACTGTACCTGCGCAAAGGCTGGCCTGCCAGGAAGGGGAGTGTGGACAGCTTCTGGGCAGGGGTGGGCATGAGCCCAGAGGACATCTTACTGCCTCTTGAGCTCAGACCCCTCTACCCTGCAGCCCCCCTGGCTCAAGAGTTGCTGAGTGTTTCAAACTCGACAGCCCGTGGCTAAGAGCCTGGACCTGGGGCCTCTCCCCACCTTGGGGGCTCAGCAGGGCCAAGGCCCAGCTTCCCAGGCCAGAAGGGAGGTACCGTCTCTTCACACCACGGGGCTGCATCAAGTCCCCCTGCCATGGCATTGTGCCTGGCACACATGGCCAGGGCTGGGGGCAGGGCCTCCCTTAATGGAGAGACCCAGCAGGGACTCCCTCTCTTGTGCCCTCAGAAGTACAGGAAGTTCCTGGGGGCAGGTGCTGTGGACACTTTGAACCTGGTCATTGATGCGCTGTGTGACCCAAGAGTGGCCCTTAACCTCTTAAGCCTCAATTCACTCATCTGCCAAATGGGTTCTAACCAGGACCTGGAGGACCAAGAAAGAACAGACACCCACGGTGCATGACGGCCGCAGCCAGCCCTCCCGGCCGCGTCCAGCACTGCTGCCGAGCACTCTCCACCCCTGCCTGGCCTGAGGGTCAGCTGCGCACTCAGCCTCCTGCACCCCAACCCACCGGCCAGGAGAACCTGGACAGCAGCGTAGATGTTCACCATCTGACCACCTACCGAGCACCTGCTATGTGCCAGGCCCTGTACACCCGGACGGCCTGCCCGAGACAGGCTCACACGTGCCTGCCGTGTCCATCTGGCCAAGGGGTAAAGACTCCATCCTGGGCCTCCGCCCACAGGCCTCCCTCCTCCTTCCTGTTTGGGAAGAGTCTCTGGGCCAGGGGGGGACCTTTCTCAGGAGATGCTCTGTCTCTCTCCAGGGACAAATTCACTTCACAGTTTACAAAGTTTGAGTGCAGTAACGTCATCTGAATGTCGCCCGAGGCCCAGGCAGAGGCATCCACCACCACCCCGCTTTCAGATGAGAAAGCTGAGGCCTGGGGGGCTGTGACGTCCTTGACAGACACGTGTCTGTCTCAGGCTCCTGGGGCGAGGCCTGCCCAACTGTAACGGGTGCACTGGGGGACTAATACCCATTTCCCGCCGGGCACAGGGAGCCCGTGGAGGGCAGGGACTGTGCCTGTCTATTCATCCCTGGGGCCAGGCACCACGACGGCACAGGGTGAGTGACAGTAAATGTTTGCTGAATGAATGAAGGAAGGGCTGAGCCCAGGACCGGGCAGAGCAGGCCGCGTTCCTTTATACCAAACACCAGGGTGGTGCAGCCGGCGACCCTGGGATGAGCTTTGGGTCCGGAGCAGAGAGACCGCTTCCAGGCCGCCGTCCCCTTCTCCCACCGCAGCCCCCCTCCCTGCGACGTACCTTGGATGGGGGTCTGGGCCTGGCTGCTGAAGGGGCCGGCGGTGCTGAGCGAGCCTCGGGGGCTGGGCGCGCTCGGCGTCACCCGCATGCGCAGGCGCTCCAGCTCCCCGAAGCGGTCAGGGAACGCCTTGGTCTGGTCCTCCAGCTTCTGTCGATGCCCTGCAGAGCATGAGAGCCCGTGAGAAGCTGGTCCCCGTGAGTCTCAGGAGGCAGAAATGCCTTGCTCTGCTGGGAAGTTCTCCCTGAGGTCTACCCTTAGGCCTCTGTAGGGAGAACCCAAAGGCCACTACCGATGTCTCTTCTGAACAGAGAATGGTCAGTACGTGCTGCCCTGGGGCTGCCATCATCTCACTCGTACCTTCTTATGCCACAGGTGAGGCTCAAAGAGGTTCCAGGCCACAGAGCCAGTAAGTTGTGGAGTCAAGATTTGAACTCAGCATTCAAATCAAAGCCTGCGACCTACACCTGTACGTTACGCTTTTTGGCAGAAGGGGACTCTGAGGCAACAGGCACGGGAAAGGGGCTTAAGCAGGCACCCATGGGAGGCAGGGAGAGAACCCAGGCATGCTGCCACTGTCTGCCCCCCAGCATCCATCCTGCCTGCCATTCACATCTGCAAGAGGAATGGGAGATGGCCCCGGAATGGGAATGCTGGCTCCTCCAGCCCAGAGCTACCCTGGGACCCCCAGCACATGCCTTCTCCCCTCTGGGTCTCAGACAGGAGGGGAAATTCACCACGATGCTGGGAAGTGGAGTGGGGCGCTGTGTGAGGGGCTGGACTCCCATCTCTGTCCCGAAGCTGGGAACAGGGGACCAGGGCACCTGGCTTGGGCATCACACTTGGAGAAACCGCCAGCATTTCCCAGTATCCCTCTGCCACGGCCCACACAGGAAGGACCCCAGCCTCGTCAAGATGGCCATGCCCCTGCCTTTAAGCAGCCAGCCGAGGCCACCCTCAAGGCTTCTCGAATGACATCAGGCTTGCAGGGACCACCACCTCTCTCTCTCTCTCTCTCACACACACACACACACACACACACAAACACACCACTTTTTCAATTACTCATTTTACATTTCACAAGCAAAGTATGAATAGCTACAAAAATAAAAGCATTACAGGTAAGGCTAATGGCTCCTCTGACCCACCCTAAATCCCTGCCCAGAAATCCCCACGTGATCAATTTGGAGGTCTTTCTTTCGAGCCGTTTTTTGGTTTCACGTGCATGCAAAACACAGAGCAAGTTTCTCACAGAACTTTCTTGAATGGTCTCAGCCTGGCTGTATCATTCTCTAACTTGCTCTTTCAGTAGCACACCTGGGGGGCCACCTCAGTTTCCTTATCTGATAGCTGGAGAGAGTAACCCAGCCCCAGAGAAACAACAGAGCTCCCGCAAAACCTCGGGAGCCCACCCCGGGGCACAGTGAGGGGCAACAGGTGGGGGCGGGACGGCCTCACTAAGCCTGTGGGTGTCCCTCGTTCCTGCTCGTCACATCCCCTGGAGGCCGCAGTCCCCTCAGCCGTTCCTCTCAGATGGACACTTAGCTCACTTCCAAATGATCCCCCTGCATGCAGGACTCCCAGGAATATCTCTGTTCACACACCTCCTTGTGTCGGGGGATTTCTCCAGGGCAGACCCTGTGTTATAACAGACTCCTCACTGAGAGGACCGGACATTCCTGGGCTCTCCTGATCAGCCTGTCAGCCGAGGTTGGCCCGTTCGGCTCCACCTGACCCTGAGGGAGGAGGCCAGGCAGACAGGTGGGCCTGGTCCTCTTTTTACAGACAAGGGAACTGCAGTTCAGAGAGGTGAAGAGGATTGCCCGAGGTCACACAGCGAGGAAAGAGGGAGGATGTCTTAGACTTGGGATCCTTGGAAAAGAAGTGTGGGGAGGGGCTAAGGGAGAGGGGAAGGCTTGCCTGAGTCCTGGGGTCTTCAGTGACACGAGGAATCTTCTAGATTGACAGAGAAAGAAGAAGGAGAGAGAGGTAGCGGGAAGTAAAACAAAACTCCTCACCAGGCTTGCTGAGGCTTGGAAAATGGTGTCCTAGGGGCCTGGAAGGTGTGAGATGACTCTTCACTGCCACTGGGAGTGAGGGGACAGAGGTGGGGACTTCAGAATGGGCCTGACTTCTGATTTTCAAAAGGGGGATGCAATGCATTCTGGTACCCACAGGCCCCTAGTCTTGCTACACACCACTGTCACAAGCTCAAACAGGCATGTGAGAGCCCTTAGAAATGGAACAGGTTGTCCCAGGAGCCTCAATGGGCTCAGCAAGTCACCAAGAACCAGGGACCCAATTTCCCCTCCGAGGAGGCCCCAGGCCTGAGCCCATGGGACATCCAGCTGCCAAAATGAGACCACCTGGCTCCCAGCCGGGCCCCCCACTGCGCCTCCCAGGACCCTTGGCAACAGGAAAAACGTGGGCTGGGGGTAGTTTGGCTGGAGCTGGGGCCACCAGGTTAGATGACTATGGGGGCTGGGCAAGTCGCATAAATGAGGCACATGGGATGCGTAGGGCCTGGGGCAGACTGGAGAGGGTGGGCCTCGTAGAAGGGGCCGTTGCCATCCAGTCCAGCTGATTGGTGCCCTGGTGGGGGTGGACCCAGTGTTGCCAGAGCTTCCAGTTTACCGGAAGCCATAAACCTGCTTTTATGTGAAGCCTCCCGTATTTTATGTGTTGGCAATTCAAATACTGAAAACAACAACAAAATAACTCGACCACTGTGTAGAACATGTCCTGTTCAGGGGCTGCCGGTTTGCATCCTCCAAGCTTGGGATTTCATTTGCTGGTTGGTTGTCTAACCTTAGCCATCGAGGACTGGCTCATGGATACCCCTCAGGACGTGGTCTCTAGGGAAGTGCCGGACGGCCTGGCCTCAGTCCTGATCGGCCTTGGAGGAAATACTGTTGCCCTGGCTGCCGAGGCCACTGAAAATGGCAAGGCAATGTGGATGAGCTGGGGCATGAATGAAGTCGGAACAATCTCAACAGGCAGAAGCCGGCTGGATAGATCTGGAGACCGCAGACTGACCTGACAGCAGCTCAGGTGCAGAGGATCTGGGTGTCTTAGTCAGCCACAAGCTTGAAGTGAGCCAGTGGGGTTACACGAAAGCTGGTGCAAAACCTCAGGCCTCGTTATCGCCACTGGCTAATAAAGTCCCGTTTCTGAGTCACACTGTGCACTATGTGTCTAGAGATACTCCTCTGGGCCAGTGGAAGGAGGGAGGGGTTCGCAGCCAGCCTGGGTCCGAGGATGGGCTCTGCCGCCTGGTGGCCTCACCCCTTTCCCCCACCCACCCCGAGCCACGGTGTCTGCATCGTGGTGCCCTCGCAGGTCGTGGTGCTGGCCAAATAAGGTGACCGGACGCTCTCCACCCACCTGGGGCCCCACCATCTGCACGGTCACTTCTACCCCAGCCTGTGCCAAGGGACGCAGGATCATCATCCCCACATAGAGACCAGGACACGGAGGCCAGGTTGCTAAGTCCTGTCCGGGACACAAAGCCAGGACAGTGGAGCTGGCGTCGGCACCCAGACCCCGACTCCAAGTCCAGTGCTCTTTCTCCTGACACTTCCCTTTTGGTCCCATTGTACAGATGGGGCCACTGAGGCTTCAAGATGAGCCCTACACTAAGCGGTTGGTCTGGGATATAAATCAGGTAATGTGGTCCCAGAGCCCACGCTCCCACCACATGCTGCTCTGCCTTCACACAGGGCAGACTTCCTGGAGGAGGAGTTTTAACAGCACTTGGGGAACTGCTTCCTTGTTGCTGTGGAATGCTGGAGCCACGGCCCAGGAGGGGCAAGGGGAGCTGAGGTGACTCCACGTGGCCAGGGCGCCACAGAGTCTCCGAGCCACGGGGCCTGGGCCTTCACACTGGGAGCAGAGCAGAACTCCCTGTGCCTGAGGAAAGAAGATGTGCCTTCAGAATAGACCTCTTTCATTCGGCTGCCCACAGTGAGAGCTGGGTGGGGAGCCCTGGCCCAGCTCACTAGGTCACCAGGGGCCCAGCCCTTTCATGCTGGGACTCAGTTTCCCATCTGCACACACTGCTCACTGAGGCCCCTCTAGCTTTGAAAGTCCCTGACTTAAGACTGCAAGACTCAGCCACTGGCCAGGATGAGCCCCCCACGGGCACCCCCATCACCGCCTCCTGCTGCTGCTGCTCCCAGGGTTTCTCTAGTATTTATTCTCTGCCTCTTCCAGGAAGCCCCCTTCTCCCAGCACCTTGCAGGCTAAGAGCAGTAGCTAGCAGGAACGGAAAGAAAAACAGTGGCCGACACTTACTCAGTGCTTCCTCCACTCCACTGTCTAAGCGGTTGACACGCTCTGCCTTGTTTCACCTGCATTATCCCCATGAGGGGGTCTACCACTGTCCCTAGTTCACAGGTGAGAAAACTGAGGCTCAGTGAAGGCCAGGGACATGCTCGAGGTCACATAGAGGCACCTGGCCACCTTGTCTTCCCGGAGCCCATCTTGTAGGAAAGGAGCCTGGGTTTGGAAAGTCAGGGGCTCCAAACAATGGGTGTTAGGACCCAGCCCGGGCCCAGGGCCCAGAGCAGGTGCAGGATTACAGGCCTGGAAAGAAGAAGATGAGAGGGTCTCAGTGGACTCCACCAGGAGCCCTGCCCTGCTCGGAAGCTCAGCGCTGAGCGTCCAACCCTCTAATCACACCCTGCTCTAACCCACCAAGTCCCTCTGCTCCTCTGGGCCTCAGTTTCCACAGCTGTCAAGTGGTTATCATAGTGTCTAACCCCTGAGTTGAGGATGAGCTAGAGGACAGGCCCCAAGTGTTTCAAGGCAGAGCACTTTGTGCAGAGGAGGGGGACTGCCTGGGGACGGCCCCACCTTGGCCCTCTGGACCTCGCTTGGGCTGCCTGTCCGCCTGCGGCGCCTGGGCTCAACTCACTGACAGCCCGTGGGACGGCACCTGCTCCGATCCTCACTTATGACCCTCCAGGACCCAGCGGCCCAGGCCTGTCCCAGGCAGCTCTTACCCACTGGGCCACAGCTGTGTCACCTGTGAAGTGGAGCTCACACTCTAACTCCTGAGTCTGGGGACAGGCCGGGAGAATTAAACAGCCCACCTGGCCGTGGCACTCAAGGAAGGCACTCCGGGTTTACAACCCCTCCTCAATGGATCTGGACAGTGGGAGGGCCCAGCCTCGCAGGTGTGTGAGAAGGATAAAAGTTGGGGGAGGAACGCTGGGGCCCAGCCAGGTGGGTGACTCACCCGGCATCTCTCAGCACCGGGCCAGCACCAGGTCCCCACACCTGCCAGGTACCTGGTGCTTCAGGGGGAAATCCAGGGGCCATCAGGGCCACGCCCTTGCCTTCACACTGGCCTGACACAAGCCCCCGTGATGAGAGTGGCAATCGCTTGAGCAGACATCTACGACGTGCCAAGCACTGTGCCAGGCAGGCCACGCGTGTCGTCTACAAGGGCCACGATCCTCCGAGAGGCCGCTATCATCACAACCATTTTACAGATGGGAAAGTGGAGGCACATGGTCAAGGTCAAACCTGGACTGGTCAGCGTGTTGCATGGAGCTCAGCTGCTAAGGTCTTGACTTCCCAAGACCTCCAAGAGAGCAGAGCTGGGTTCCTTGGCAGTGAGGCCCGACTGGCAGGAGGCCAGCTCAGTGTCCTGCCGCGGTGGGGTGAGGGGGGCAGGAGGCCAACGGGAGCAGGGAGCGGGGAGAAACAGAGCTGGGCGGGGCCCCAGGAGCAGCGTGGTCTGCAGGCAACAATGTGGGCTCCAGCCATGGGGCCCTTCTCCCATCGGAAGCCACTTGGCCACCTCCTCGGCTGCCCGGCCTGGCCCTGGTGCGGCCACATCCCATACACAGCAGCCACTGTCTGTCCAGCCGTGGGGTGGGGCACCCGGGCCCAAGGCCCGCTCTGCGGCCTGTCAGGAGATTTATCCCTGGTTCCTAACAGCCGAGCAGAGTCGTAGGTGGGGGCTGAGCCCCAGGTGGTCTGCCGTGAATTGGCCCCCTGTGAGCAGATGAAAGCCAGTCGGTGGCTAGGCAAGGAACCAGGCGGGTGGGGGGCCAGCGGCTCTCCCAGGGGCACAACTGGGGCTTCCAGTGGCCTGGAGTTGATTAGGGGAACCGGGGAGGTCCAAGGTTAACCCCTTCCCTCCTGCTGGGTGCACTCCCCCTGGAGGCGTGGGGTCCTGGGAGCCAGGGGCCAGGAGCAGTTGCCTCTCCTCAAGCTGGGCATCCCTCCAATCCCACCTGGAGCTGAGGACAGAACTGTGGCAACTTTAGGACGGCCACAGTCCTAAAGTTGCAGGCTCAGGGTCACTTTTCCTGCCCACGTCGTCTCCCGCCCCCAGCAGCCCCAGTGGCTGTCTGCTCACCTCCTTCAGGCCTCTGCTCAAATGTCACCTCTTCAGGAGGCCTCCCCTGTCCCCCTCCCACTGTGGGTCCCCGCCCTGCACTCTCCACCGCTCCCCCCCGACCCCCAGCTTAGATTTTCTTTGCAGGGCTTCTCACTACCTGAAATTAAACTAGCTAATCATCTGTTTACCTCGTTTATTTATTCAACAAATATTTACTGAGCACCTACTAAGTGCTCACGTCCGTGTTCCAGGGTCTACATCAATGTCTGGCAAAGCAAAGAACCCCCACCATGGAGCATATATAGTAGTCAGGGGAGATGAAAAATATGTGAAATAAATGAGTGAACTATATAGCATCTTAGGAGGCGATAAGTAAAATGAAAGCTGGGAAGTGTAAGGGCGAGAGGGGGATGCCTGTGTGTTTGATTAAAACAGCGTGGTCAGGGGAGGGCTCACTGAGAAGTGTGAGTAAAGACTTCAAGGTGGGAAGCAGCGAGCCACACGTCTGGGGTTGTTGGGGGAGGCGTGTCCCAGGTAGAGGGAACAGCAGTGCAAAGGCCCTGAGGCAGAAGTGTGAAGCTGCCCAGTTTGAAGACTGGTCAGGAGGCCAAGGTGGCCAGAGTTGGGTAAGTGAGGAGAAGGGTGTCAGAGAGGAAGGCAAGGGGTAAAGGGCACAGATCAGGTTGGGCCTCGTGGGCCATGGTGACCATAGCATGGTTTACCATTTCTCCCCACCCCTAGTGTGTGAGACCCAAGAGGGCCAGAGCCCATCTGTTGGTTCACTGCAGTGTCCCTAGCTTCTAGAATAGTGCCTGATACATGGTCGGTACCCAGAAAAATATTTGTTGAAACCATCCCATGTACACTTTGGGGAAGAAAGGGCCCTCAGGCAAGATGTCAGAACAGCCGCCGGCCCATGGCCTCAGGCAGCATGGAGAACTTGTGTCCTGCCCTCTCAGCTACGGCACCTGCTAAGCCTGGGAGACAGGGTGAGCAGTTCCCACGCTGCAGTCTACCCCAGGCTCGCCAGGCGCTACACCGCCTGCTGCCCCGTATATTGGATCCTGCTCCACTGCTTCTTTACCAGCCCCCGGTGACTCTGAGGGACACCAGCACCGAGAACCTCAGAAACCAAGGCCACACAGGCAGGAAGCCACCAAGCCAGCATTCAAACCCAGCCGGCCACCTGGCTGCAGACTGGGCACGCTCTGCAGGGCAGCGGAGGGGAACGACCTGGCCACAGAACCCACAGCCGGGCCTCGGGGATCTGCAGGCGCCTCTCCCCGGCTCCCGGGACCAGCCTCTGCTCCCACCCCTCCCCACGGAAGGCTCAGCCCTCACACGGAGTCGGGGGTCACAAAGCAGAAGAAAAGCCCCGAAGGGAAACCCTGTGACAATCCATCAGGGTTGTTGGGTGCCTCCTGCAGGCCAGGCAGCTGTAATTCACGTAAAGCTCACAACTCCCCGGAGCAGAAGCTAATACCATCCCCATCTTACAGACGAGCACACTGAGCTAGGGAGGCCCTTCTGAGCGGCCCTTGTTTCCCTGAGCCCCAGGCTGGAGCCCCTGCGGTGCACCGAAGCTCACCCTTGGGCAAGTGGCTCGGTCTCCTGGCCTGTCTCCTCCTGGGGTTGTCGAGGATCAATTAAGAGACTCCGGGGGACTTCCCTGGTGGTCCAGTGGTTAAGACTCTACGCTTCTAATGCAGGGGACGCAGGTTCTATCCCTGGCTGGGGAACTAAGATCCCACATGCCGTGCAGCACGGCAAAAAAAAAAAGAGACCCTGCACAGGGCCTGGCACACAGGGAGTGCTCGTTGACCAGCAGCAGCTGAGCTGCCCTCTGACCACTTATAGGTGGGGAAACGGAAGTTGGGAAAGGAGGAAGATTTGTCCAAGGTCGCAGAGTGAAGGGCAGGTTGGGGCTGGAACCCAGGGTGCAGGTGAGACCCGCCCTGGGGGCCGGGCAGGGGGAAGAGCAAGCAGGTGCTCAGATGGGAGACTGGGAGATGTGCCGCCTCCCACATCTACTCTTTTCTGTAAATGAGCCTCTGCTAAGATTTTGTTTCCAGTCACTGATCTGGCCCGTACCGCCTTGCTTCTGACTCCAGCTTCTCTCCGCTCCTGATTTCTTTCCCTTCCTCTTGCTGCCTCGACCTATGCCACCCCTTCCCCTACCAGCTCACCCCGAGAAGGGGCTGTCTCATGTCTGGGGGACCTCAGGAGAGATGAGCAGGCAAGGACTTGACCGGGGGCTTCCAAGGGTAGGGCTGAGCCTCCACCCTTAGCCAGTGGCCTTGGCTGGGGAGGGTGGGCAGCTGCTCTGGGCTGGGCAGGGCTGAACATGGAGGGTTCTGAGTGATTCCAGGCATTGGCCGGTCCCTGGGTGCCTTCCCCCCAAGCTCCCAGCGCCCTCTGCCTCTACACAGTGGGTGCTCACTCTTTCGTGGAGTGGCTCCTAACAGCTCATCATCACATTGAGCCCAACCGCGGCTCCCATTCATCCTGATTCTGCCCCTGGAGACTTCGAGTACGATACCACCTCCCTCAACGGAGACCTGATACCTCTATTACTATGGCCTGCGTTTCTCAGCAGCCACCCTGCTGCCGACCAAGAAAGGTTCACCATCGGCTAACGGTGCTAGTGGTGGGAGTACAGAGGGGGTGCCAGGTACCAGGGATAAGAGAATACCACAGATACAGAGACTCACAAGGACCCTCTGCTACAGCCAGATGCTATCCACAAGCCATCACTGATCTCCAGGCCTGCAGGCTGGGTGGTATCATCCCACTTCCTGGAGGAGGCAGCTGAGGCCCACAGAGATCAGACCTTGCCCAAGGTCTCCAAGCCAGGCAAGCTGGTTCAGAATCTGCTCTCTGCACCAAGGGCTTATGGCTCACAAGGGCTTTCCAGCCATCACCACCTTGAGACTCTTGGGGTCACTGACCCGGTTCACAGATGACAAAACTGAGGCCAAAAGGGAGCCACAAAGTCCAAGACCAGGGGCATGGACCCATCCACATCCAATCCCAGCAGGAAGGACTCAGCAGGAATCTGGCCAGGGCAGGTGCCAGCTGGGAGGTGAGTAACTTGGGCCTGATCACCAGGTTCAGGAACCCGAGGCAGGGTGGAGGAGGTGTGGCCCTGAGAGGCCTACAGGGAAACTCTTCCAGGGCCACCGGGCCCAGCTCTGAGCCTTTCCCAAGTGGCCAGGTACTGGAGTGGGCCCAGGAACTGGACAGATGGGGAGCCAGGCCTGGGTGGCCCTCACTGGCGCTGCCCTGGTACAGCCACACCCCATTCTCAGCCTCCTGCCTCAGGCCCACTTAGCCCTGGAACTGGAATTGAAGGCTGCCTCTGGGAAGACTGGCGCCTCCCTGCACCTGAGACAGTGTGACGCCCTGGTCAGGTTCTCAACATCCCCAGGGCTGGATTCTCTCCTCCCTGGAACTAGTGACCCTTTGGTTCTGGATCCCATGAGACAATAAATGTGAGAGGGTTTTCTAAACTGTAAAGGGCCACAGTTACAAAGAGAAGGACACGGCAGCTCTCAATACACCAGGCATGAGCATGCCGTGAGTGGGGGCCAGTCCACACAAGAGCTCTGCTCAGAGCTCAGGAAGCAGCCAGTCCAGCGATGACCAGCTGCTTCTTTGTTTCACTCATTCATTCAGGGAACACAGGCCTCAGGCCCACTGTGGCAGCTGCCCCTCCAGTTTCCCCAGTCTGAATCTGCAAGCTCTAGGTCATTCAGCAGGCAGAAGCAATGAAACACAAACTTTCTTTGATGCTAAAGTGCATGGATCAGGGCTCCCTGCACAGAATATGTGCTCAATAAATATTTGCAGAATCAAATTTGCATTCCTGATCTCAAGATGTGGGTCCTGGGGTCAGAGTGTCTGGGCTCTATGTGACTTAAGTCACATGCTAAGACTCAAAGAACGTTTCCAAGGAGGGGATCTGGCCTTGCAGCCCGAGCAGCCCCTACTTCTGATGGCTCCCTCCCTCCGCCACTGGCAGAGGAAGCTGGGGTGGAGTAGAGCAAAGCTGGCCCAACCTCCACCCTCACACACACACACCACACACACACCACACCACACACACCACACACACACACACACACACACACCACACCACACACACCACACACACACACACACACACACCACACCACACACACCACACACACACACACATACACCACACCACACACACCACACCACACACACCACACACACACACACACAACCACACCACACACACCACACACACATACCACACACACACCACACCACATACACCACACACACACACACACATACACCACACCACACACACCACACCACACACACCACACACACACATCACACACACACCACACCACACACACCACACACACACACACATACACCACACCACACACACCACACCACACACACCACACACACACCACACCACACACACCACACACACACACCACACACACACCACACCACATACACCACACACACACACACACATACACCACACCACACACACCACACCACACACACCACACACACACATCACACACACACCACACCACACACACCACACACACACACACATACACCACACCACACACACCACACCACACACACCACACACACACCACACCACACACACCACACACACACACCACACACACCACACACACCACACACACACACACACCACACCACACACACCACACACACACACCACACACACACCACACCACACACACCACACACACCACACACACACACACACACACACACCACACCACACACACCACACACACACACACACACACACACAACACACACCCATCCTTTTCCTTTCCTTAAAGGTTGCAACTCCATACTCCCCCAGCCGGCCCCCAGTGGGCAGTCATCCCTTGGGGTACAGGGAGCCAAGGGCGGGTCAGGTTGGTTCAGTCATCTCCTCTTCCCAGAATGGCTTCCTACAGCCTGGGCTAAGCACAGGCACACGGTCGGGGCGGGGGTGTGGAGCGGAGGACTGCCGTCCGCCACCGCTCCCAGGATCCAGTGCCATCTGTCTGACCTCGGCGACCGCCCTTCCCCCGCCCTCCTCCCCGACCCAGGGGGCTGAGTGGCTCCGGCACTTACGTCTGGGCTCCCGGGGTCCATCCACGGTCACCTTGATGGCTCGGTGGTAGGTGGCCACTTGTGTGGGGTTGGTGAACACGGTGATGGTCAGTGTGAAACTCTTCCCTGGGGGGAGTGGGGAATAAAGAAGAGGTTGGCACCTGGAGCTATTCACAACACCCTGAAGCCCTCATCTTCCAGAAGGAGCAGGTCTCTCTACTTTGAACCTGGGCAGAAGATAGGGTTCTGGGTAAAATTCAAGCTGCTGGGGTTGGCATTCAAGGCCCCAGGAGGTCTGGCACCAACTTTACCACATTCCCCTGCCCCACGCTCTGGCCACCCTGGCTTGCTTCCTCCCTGCTTCTTGGCCTTTGTTTGTGCTGTTCCTTCTACCTAGAGACCCTTGCGATTTGGGGGTGGGGAGCTCAGATGAGTACATATTTTTTTTTTCATGAAAATAATTAGTGATCTTTATAGAAGACTTTGAGAACACAGAACATATAAAAAAGAAGAAAAAAGAATCACCCACAGTTCCACTAGCCAGAGATAAACACTATTAACATTTATTTGGGTGTTCTTTCCTGCAACCCTTTTTGGGCGAGTGTGTGTTTTTACATAGTTGCAATGACACTAAAATAAGTATTTCCGTACCCTCTTTTTTGTTCACTTAACATCACATCATAAGCACTTATGTCATTAAAAATTCTTCATAAACTTCATTTTTAATGGCTGCAAAACATTTCAACTCCTGGAAGCCTCACCTTTGACTTATCCACCTCCTTACTCTTGGGTGTTACCTTGCTGCTAATTTCTTATTGGCGTGTGCAGCTGGGGCTGAAAAAGGACTGATTTGGGAACTGCAGACATTTCATTTGTAGACACAACTGTTATTTCCAGAGCTCTGTTCTATTTTTAGATAGACATTTGGCTCCAAAGTCTCCATTCAAAATTCCTGAGACGGGAGAAAACTTTTAAAATCATCATTTTTGTTTTACCATTTAAAATAAAACGAAAATGGCCTTCTGTTTATAAAAGTCTTTGCCTACATCTCTGCTTACTTCCTTAGAATAGATTCCAAGAAGCGGTGAGTGATTTCATCGCGTCAGAGGGTTGGGAGGGATTCAGGGGCATTAATCTCTCCGGTGAGATGACTCTCTGGAGAGGATCGTCGTGATTGGTGTGGGCCCGAGTCTACCGTGATGCTGTCAGCATCTTCGTGACCTCATCTATCAAGGTGGAAAGATCTCTTAAACACTCTTGACTTTGTCACCTTTGTTCTATTACTAGTGAGACTGAAATTTTTTATATGTTTATCATCTATCCTAATCCAACACAAATCATTGCTTCATGGTCTTTCATACTTTTCTATTAAGGTTTCAATGCCTTAAGGAAAAATCACTCTATCAAGCTTGTTAACACTCTCCTGTCCTGTTTGTGGCAGTCGGTTTCCCACTCCACTGGCCTTTACATTTCGCTTTCTGACACAAGCTGATTTGCATTTTCAGTTCTACCTCTTGCTGGTGATTTCTCCTGTCATTTTGTCTTTAGAAAGGTTACCTTCAATAAACACCATCCTCTCTACCTTCCACGTTGAATCCTTTGATTCTTCTGGGGGTTTACTGGTTGGGTTTTTCTTCAAAGGGCACCCCAATTTTCCCAGCACCTTTACTGAAGTGAGAGCCTCCTCTCCCGCCCTGTTCTCTACCAGCATCAAAGTCTCCATGCGTGTGAGGCTGGGGAGGGGTGTGGGGGGAGCTTCGCTGATCCTCAAGTCAGATTGGCCTCCTCCTGCCCTGCCCCCGAGCACCCCTATCTCTGGTCCCCAGTTACAGGCCTGGGGACTCCCCGAGGGCAGGGGCTGATGGCCCTGTGCACCTGTGTCCCCCCAGGGCTGTTCCCATCCTCCCAACACCTCGCCAGGGCAGGCAGGCCTGATTCCATATTCCCACTTCACAAGTAGGAGACGAAAGCTCGGGGGTGGGGGTGGGGGCGGCGGGGTGTGAGAAACGGTAGCTTAGCATGGCTGGTACTCGTTGATCGGTGATGGAGGGAAAACTCCAGCCTCAGGAAGAGGACAACCCAGCAAAAAAGAAAACCAGCCAGGCTCCCGGGGCCACACCCAGGAACCCAAGGGTTTCTGAGACTGGGGGGATGTAAGGGGGTAGGGGGACAGAAGGGGTTTAAATTGAGGTGTGACTCAAACTGGGGAAGAGTGGGGCCTCTCTGGAGGGATTTGCCAGAGCTGCCAGCTGGAGGCAGGGGTGGAAATGCAACCCACTCCCGACCTGGAGCTCTGGGCCAGACACCCACCTGGCCCTCACTCAGACCACAGGGGCGCTTTCCATGCTTTCTGGAAACAGGAAGTGCAGAGGCCTCCCGCTCCAGGCCCCACTCCTCCTGGGACCCTCCTTCCCCCCTACTGCTTCCCCTCACTCTGAGGTCTTCTCCCTCCTGGATCCTTTCCCCAGTCAGGCCCTCTCCAGGGGTCCCTGGGCCTCTGACCCTTCCGTCACCTCCTTGGTACCGCAGGGTGCCAAGCCGCTGGGTAGTTGAGGTTGACAGCCCAGGGCTGGATGGGCCCCTGTGCCCCGCACTTGCCAGCTCCCTGGAGTGCTCTATTTCTCACCTTCCTTCCTTCAGGTCATCACTGAAAAGTCACCTTTCCAGTGAGGCCCTCCCTGCTCACTTTATCTAAAGGAGGCTTTTTTTTTTTTTTTTTTAAGGAGGCATTTTTAACTTGGCATCCCTCTTAGAATTGAGCGGGCTCAGAAACTGGGACAGGAAAAGAAAAAAATGACAACTGTATTGTCCCTAGCCTCTAGCTGAAATTTAGCATCTCTCTTAAGTATGAACGTAGGCAACAAACCACAGAGGCATTACAGCGGCCCCTGTGACCTTGTCACCAACAGACGTCACACATATTTACATATCACATTACAGACGTTGCAGATTTCTTTAAATATCTTTCATGCTCGTCACAACTTCAAAGTCACGGTCGTCATCAAACCCGTTGCTAGATCTTGTTATTTAACAAGCTAACAAGGCAGCGCATTTATCACAATTTTTAAAAACGTTTTGCTATGTTTTAATATAATTGGTTTTCCTTGCCATCCTTTGTATTTTATTTCATTCTTTAAAAGCACAATTCTGAGACTGTCAAAGGTGTCCATCGGGTAATGAAAGGTTAAGAAGCTCACTCTGAAGCGTCACAGACCTTCCCACTCCCACTCAATCTGCTTGAGTTTCCCCCTAATGCTTATTACTTCTAATAATCTACCTACTTATTTATTTTATTTTGTCTCCCTTTACTAGATTATAAGCTCCCTGGGGGCCAGAACTTTTGTCTTGTTCACTGCTATGTCCCCTAGGACAGCATCTGGCATATAGTAGGTGCTCAATAAATGTTTGTTAAATGAATTAAGGGCAGAGGTTACTGCTCCCATTTTACAGATTAGAAAACTGAGACTCACAGAGGGGCAATGAGTTGACCAGGTCACACAGTATCCAGGCAGAGTGCCCAGGAAGGTTAGAATGTACTGGAGCCTGCCCCTTCGCACCGACCCTAAGCACCTACTCCTGGGGAGTGAGGAGCCCCCACCAGGCAGCAAACCACAGGCTTGCCCTGAGGTCACCAGCCCACCTTAACAGCTTCCTCCCAGTTTCCAGGCCTGACACCACCCCTCCCAGGTACCCACAGAGACCAGGGAGGGAGGAAGGGAGGGGCTGGCACTTGGGAGCAGGAGTGGGAGGGAGGGGCAAGTGTCAGGTGCCACAAGAGGCAGGGGTCCCACGAACCACAGGTGGGGAAAGCTGTCTCCCTGAGCGCCCATCACCTCTCTCTCCACCTGGCGGCAAACCCATCCGCCCACCTCTCCACTCTCTTAGAGCAGGAAGCTGAGAGGACAAAGGAGGTGGACAACTGTGCAGGAACCCCGGGCAAACTCTCAATCAGCTGGGAGCCCAGGAATTGCAAATCAAGGTGCTCCCACCGGCCCTGGTAGGAGGCGGAGAAGTCCTGTCTGGAAATAGTTGCTCCTTGGGGCTGAGAGTGGCCGTAGGCGTCCCCACAGGACCTGGGTCCCTGGATGGAGCAGCAGACACAGCAGGGTCTGGCAGTGCGCCCTTGGGCAAGTCCCTGTCTCTCTTTGCCTGGGTTCCTGTGGGACAAGCCCCACTCACTGGGGCCTCATGGACAGCGGGAGGGGACATCTCTGGGGGCCTCTGGATTTGTTCAATGTCGACCAGGAAGCCATCCACTCCTCCCCCATCAGTGGTCCCCCTAAGCCTGCACCTACACGTTGGCTCCCAAATCTGTCTCCACACACTACAGTTTCTTTTTCACCAGGTCATGACAGTTCAGGAAGTCACGTTGTTTTCATCTTTACCTAGGCCAGTGGCCCCCTCCTAGACAGCATTTTGGGGATGTGTGCTGCGTGGTCCTCAAGAGGTGGGATGTGGAAGGCAGTGGGGGGGATGCAAATGTCTAGCACTGCACAGGGCAATCAACTATTCACTCTTCCCATGTGGGAAAAACTTGCTTATGTAGATTCTCTGAGCCATGAGCCTAACTCAGTTTTAGATAAAACAAGGAAAAAGTTTTTACACTCTTTTGATATGTACTGAATTTTCTGGGAGGGAAGACAATTCTTTTTTTTTTTAAATTTTGCTCAGAATTTTGCCAAGAATTGCTCACAGCTTCAGCGAATCATGTCATTGACGGCAGTGCCACGTTCAGACTGAGTCATGTACACCTGGCCTGTCGGGTCGGCCGCAGGGGTCACGGGGCTTCAGCTAGAGGTGCAAACACCCATCCACCTCACAGTGTCTGTCATCTCGCCCCAACATTTACATATTCAAATAGATACATCATTATAAGTTACTTTTCCTTTTTCTCTCCATTATAGCTATGGAATTATATAGATTTTGAATATGCACACAGGTGGATAGATTAAGTTATCTTGCGCGTTTCAATTGTAGGATGGTAGAGGGCGTGCTGCAAAAATTTGGTGTAAGAAGGGGCACTGCGGCCGGCAGGGCGGGGACCTTGGCCCTAATCACTGCAGGAGAATGACTTGGTTTCCTTCCCTTCCTTCTCTTGGTTTACACCTTCAGGCTTATCGTGAGAGCTCTGGGGTGGTATCGTGCGTACGCCTTTACGGAAAGCTACCTTCTTGGAATTAAGACAGATTCAAGGAGTAAAATGCAAGGAAACAAGCAGAAGTTTCCATCTGGTTTCTTAGCTCTGGCAGAAGTCAGAGAGCCAGGGAAAGGCTCTGAGTCCAAAACCCCAGCCTGTCCTGCCTCCTAAAGTGGCCCAAACTGTCTGTGTCAACCACCGATCTGTTCCTCAGAGGGAATTTCCCAGTGGGCAGGAGGGGCACGGCAGATGCGGAGCTGCATGCCACAGGACCCCTGTGTCCTCCTATCTCACTGCCAGCCGCCTCCACTTCTCCCACTCGACACTTCACACTTTCTGGGTTTCCCCCACCCCCGCCCAAACCACACCATAATCAGAAAATCAGTGACTGTCACCATTCAAAGGGACTGCAAAGATCTCCTCCAGTCCCAGGCATTTGAAGTAACAAAATCTCTGACCTGTATCCAGCTCTCAGCATGTGCCAACTGATATGCTAGTACCCGTCTCCTTGATGCTCACAAAAATCCCACGAGGTAGGTAACATTATCATCCCCATGTTACAGATGATGAAACAGAGACACAGAGAGGTTAAGCCATTTGCCCAATATCATCCAGCAAGTCACTGGCAGAGCTGGAACTGAAATCCAGGTCGGCTGGTTGTAGAGCCCAGGCTGTTGAAGACCATGAGCCTCCAACGTCTGAAAGTCCCGTCAAGTTCCACGGGCATCGGAGCGCCCACTCAGGCCTCTTCTGCCTCCCAGGACCACTGAGACTGGCAAGAGAATGGCTGTGAGGATGCCTCATAGACCCAGCCTCCTGCATCTCCCAGAGCCATGACCCCAGCCTCAGCCTTGCCTGCTCCAGGAACACGCTGCTACACAATGCTTTGGAAACCTATCTCCCTCCCGGTGGGCCTTGCAGGGTGGGTGCGGGTCTGTGGGTATAAATACCACAAAGAAATCGTTTTCAGCAGCAGAAGGGCCAGGCAGGGTCTCAGTAACACAGAATCACCGTCTCTTCGCTTTCCGGAGTTCACCTCCCAGAAGAGGGTGTAGGTGCTTCACTGGGCTCCCAAGACCGACCTCCCCTTCTGCTGCAGCTGTAGTGGGCCTCCCTCGCCACCGCCATCTGGGCCTGCGGACCTGGCCACCACCCCGCCGTCCAACTGCATCCAAGCAAGCTACCACCAGCCAGCGGCGAGCGACTCTCCACTCAGGGCTGGGGCTGGGATTAAGTTGCAAAAGGCTTGAGAGATTGGGGATGACAAAAGGGACTTGAAGACTAATTAGGAGCAGCAATGAAAGCTTAATTCATAAAAGCAAACATTTTCCATCTATCAACCTGCAACCAGTTAAGGGCAACGTCTGAAAGAAATCTGGGCGTGGGGAAGGGAGCCAACAGGAACAGGAAATGTTTGAAAGAATGTAAACTATTTCAGTTTCATAAAAAGTAACAAGTAAACAGTTATTACATGCAAATAATGCCCTGGTTTTAATTAATGCTGAAAAGTCAAAATATGTTTGACATTTGTATGTATACACTGAGCGGCTGGAGAGGAAAAAATGGTGCCCAGATGCCCTTTTCCGAGCAGGACTGGCGGCTCAGAGGGAACTAAAACCTTAAGCAGGTCTTGTTTATTGGTGATGAAAAGTACCATTCTGCCTCCGCCTCTGTCGCAACTGGAAGCAGAGGGAACCTAGCTCACTTTCTTAAGCGGGAGGGGCCGGCTGGTGCTTGGGAAGGACACTCCCCGCTTTTCAGCAGGCTGGTCTTAAAGGGCCAGCGAGCCCTCAAGTCTCCATTTCACCCCGGCAGGGGTTCTAGAACTTCTCCACCCAGAAGTGATGACGGGTTTCAGGTCCCAGCAGCCTCCCACTCAACAGCCCCTGGCAGCAGCCACAGCGGTGTCTGGTCCCGCCTTCCTTCATATTGCCTGAGGAAGATCAGACAGGCAGGGTGGCACACCAGCCATGATTCTAGGGTGGGAGACGGCAGCCTTCAAGCTATGCTTTCCAACATTCAGCATCCTGCACTGCATTCGTTTCTTTTCTAAACCACCTTAAGGCTCGAAGAACTGGTGAAACTGTGGCTTCAGGAGACCGCAGCTGGGGAGAGGCAGCCTCAAAGTGTGGGGGAGATTCCACCCCAGTGGGGAGACTGGCTGGGGCGCTGGGGACCTAAAGACCAAGGATTTGTCTAAATCAGCCTCGAAGCATCCTGCCAAAAAAGACTGACGAGGCCCCATTCTGAAGACAGTGATAGTCTACTATCTTCTCCCAGCACCTTTGTGAGACAAGGGTGCTTAACCGGGAAAGAGGGGAGGTGTGGAAGACTTCACAAGTTAGTAAACCCCAGAAATGGGAAGAAAGTTGTGTCTTTTCCGGCAAAAGACCCTAACGTTCTTCACATCCTCAAAAGGGTCTGTAACACCCTAAGGGGTTCCAAACCGCTGTTTTCGACAGAGCTGGCCCTGAAGACCTGTTTCTGGGGCTGCCACAGGGACCCCAAGACCTTGCTCTCAGCTTCCTTCTCCCCGCCTTTGCCATTGCCAAAGTTGGGCTGGCGGGGTCTCCCTCCCGCTCACCTCGCCCACTGCGGCCCACGAAGCGAAGGTCATTGAACCTGGCCACCTGGTTCTTCATGACGGCTGAGGCGTTGCGCAGCTCAGCGGAGTAGTTCTCATCGTTGCCGGCCATCACGGTCACCACCGTTCCATCTGGCACGTCCCCCAGAGCCACCACCTGAGGGCATGGGGGCAGGGGGACAGCTTAGGAAGGTAGAGGAGGCCAAGGAAAGAAGGGGAGGAGCTGGGCGGGCAGCTCCCCTAGGTCCCAGGCGCACTGCAGATTTTTCAAATGCGGGTTGGAGAAGAGGTTAAAAACAAGAGCGACCTGCCCCCCAATACAACAAAAATCAAAGGACAAAATTTCTACCTTCCACACCCAAATCCTAGATCAACTGGCTAAGTCACGTCCTGAACAATTTATCCTTTCAATGAAATTTAATCTAAGCGAAAGCAGTGAATGAGCGCAGGCAGTATGTTGTGGGGTGCAGTTCCTCTCTTCCCTTCGGCTTGAGTAAAAGAGGAATCAACACGCTCCTAGCAACCAAGTCTCTAAATGAAAATAATATCATCAATAATAACGGGACTGCTCCCCACATTCAATTAATGCCAGAGCCCTTTGGGGTACAAAATGTGGCCCTGAAATGCAGCCCAGGCCCAGTTTATCTGCCTCTGCAGAGCCTGAATTCGTTATGCAGGGAAAATGCAAAATGCAAAACAAACTGGTGTTTTCAGAGGGGTTTGTCCAGAAACCCCCTTTAAAGTGAGAGAGGGGCTTTTGATAGCAGGAGGATGCACCTGCTGGGAATTGCAGGATGGGGGTGGAGATGCCCCCCTAATACAGTCTCCCCCACACCCCATCCCAAGGAGCATGGGGAGGCAGATGCCTTTTGAAAAGGAATCAGACTGCAAAGGCAGTCACAGCCATTTAAACGTGGCCACCGCGTGCAGGGACTAGGGATCCAGATGGTAAAAATTTCAAGGAGAAAATGTTTGGGGTCTGATTAAAAAGGCCAGATTTCCTGTCAACATCCTGTCTTCTTTTAATTTCAAAGATTCCTTTTAAGCTCCAAGTGACAGTAAAACCTCCGATCTGAGGATTAAAGTCACACGGGCTTCCCCCTCCCCCTTCTCCCCGGGAGATTTTCCCCACTGGTATTTTAAGATGTCACCCGGGAGACCTCAAAGAGCCACTCATCCCTTTTTCCAATTTGGAGTCGTCTTAATGGGACCAAGGGCGGCCTCAGCTGCCAGGAGCCGCTGTTTCCAGCCACCTCAGGCACCCGCCACCCCCAGCCGCTGGCCCTTCCTGCCTTGCCCTTTCTCACGGCAGCTGTGAGAGGTTTAGGGGAAAACCAAGGCGTTTTCGTTTCATCTCGCTGCCCCCTTAAAAAAATGAAAATGAAACAGTCGTCTACTCCCCAGCAAAGAGAAAAAGCTCCTCTGAATGACTGGGGGTTGCCAGGGGTGGGAGCGCCCCCAGTCTCTGCCTGACATTCGGGATCCCGGCCGCAACCGTTTAGGGTTCGTTTAGGCCCCCGATCCCGGCATAGAGCCTCCCGGTGTAAAATTTCAGAAGCCGGGAGTTGACGGTGTGAGCAGGAAGTGTTTCTGAAGCAGTGCAGAAGGAGGGGTGCTGCTCCTCTGAGAGGAGGGTAGGCCCTCTCCACCCTCCGCACCCCGCCTCCGGTGTCCTCGCCCTGGTCCCGGGGCTCCTCTGCCCCGCTGCCCGCAGGGCTGTGTCCGAGGGATCCGGGCTGGGGAAGAGCGAAGCCCCATCCGCCCGTTTCCGCATCAACATCTCTCCGCAGGGCTCCCCAAGGGTGGAGGGGCTAAATCCTCTAAAAGTCGTCCGTGTCGGGTGCATCCAAGAAGGAACGCCGAAGTCCCCGGCCGGAGCGCGCAAAGAGACCGCAAGCACCCGTGGCTCGGCTGCTGGGCTCTAGCCGCGGGGTCGCGGGCACGTCCCCGCCCCTCCCTTTCTGGGGCCCTGGCTCCAGCAGCTGAGACGCCCGAAGGCGCAGGGCCGGTGTCCTCCCGCCCAGGGCCCCGCACTCACCTTGAAGGCGACGGGCAGCGTCTTGTTACAGCGCCAGTGCGAGGGCAGCACGGAGCAGAGGAAGTTGGGGCTGTCGGTGCGCACGAGTTCGCCCGCGTGGTCCGCCAGCACGTCCACCATCGAGCGCACCTCGGGTCGGGCGCGCCCGCCGGGCCCCACGGCCGCCTGCGCGCCCAGCGCGCCGCTGTTCTCGCCCATCTTGCCGCCGCCGCCGCCGCCGCAGGGGAAGGCCGTGGAGGGAGGTGTGAAGCGGCGGCTGGTGCTCGGGTCTACAGGAATACGCATAACAGCGGCCGTCAGGGCACCGGGCGGGCGGCGGCGGCGCGGCTCCCCCGGGGGTGGCTGGCGCGGGCGCCTCCTCGGCAGCCGCTGCCGCGAGAATCGGGAAAGCAGAAGCAGCCGGGCCGAGGCCTCAGGGCGCAGGGGGCGGCGCCCGGGGACGCCTCCCCTGGGCCAGCCAGCCGCGAGGCCTCGCTGCCCCGACGGCCGCGCAGCCTGTCCGCTAGTCCCGCATTCTGGGCGAGCGGCCCGCGTGTGGCCGCCCTCGCGGCGATCCCGGTTGCCTTGAGCGCGGCGGGGCCCGCGCGGGCTGTGCAGCCACCGCCGCCGCCGCCTCCCGCCCCCGCAGCCCGCTAGCGGCCTCCCCACCGACTCCGCAGCCGCAGCCCCAGAGCAAATCCTCGAGAATCAAGTGGCGGTGCCGAAACCGCCCGCGAGGGGTTAGTACCCCGGGGCCCGAGGGGGCGGGGCCGGCCCGAGCGACGCGTCGTGCAGCCAATCGGAGCCCCCATCGCGGGCACCTCGGCAGCGCTCGCGGGGGAGGAACGGGGACCGCAGAAGGCCGCCCAACGGGGAGGGGCGGCAGGCTCCGCCCCGCCGAGGACGCCCGGGGTTGGGGGGCCCCCAGCGCGACGACCCGGGGCTCCTTGAGAGTTCTGAGGAGCCGGAGCCGAGGCTAAGAATTTGTTTAAAACGTCTAGTCCCTACAGAGGCTCATTTGCCGCCGCCTCCTGACCCGGGGGCTGCAGCTGCTCTTCTGTCGCCCTTCCCGGCCGCCCGCAGCCAGGCCTCCCCACTCCAGCTGCTTTCGGCCTGTGAAGCTTGCACTCTCAGCTGGGGGCCGTGGGGGCCTCAAGGCCGGTGACATCCAGCGGGGAGCTGCCCCAAAGTGGCTTCTCACTGCCCCTACCTGTCCCGCAAATTATTTTGACCCAAGAGCCTCCACCGCATACGAGATTACGCGCGAGCCAGAGGCCTCTGCAGCTCCCAGCTCTGCGCGACTTTTCTCCCGGCCCCGGTGGCCCCGGTGCCAACCTGGGGACAGAGGGAAGGGTGTCCCTTATGAGCCCTCATCGGCTTGGGGGCGAGTAACCCCATTTCTCTCCGCTCTCCCCTCAAAATAACTTTCAGCATCTCGCAGGCCTGTGTCGTTCTTCGTTGTGGCGGCCTGAGGGTCTTCGAAAAACGCGGTGGGGCCTGAAAAACGCGAGTGTTTACTCCCGCCCCCCGCCGACCCCGCGCGCATGTAAACACTGTCCTGCATCGTGGAAGAGGACGCGAGTCCCTGGTGAGAGGAAAACTGTGCAGATAACGCAGGAATGGCTGCAAAGCTAAGGGCCCCTTCTTCCAAAGGAGGGAATTTTCATCCACCATGTGGATGCAAACTGGCTCCCGCGGGTCCACGCCCACCTCTGCCCGGGCGGTGCGCTTGGGCCACGCGGGCAGGGACCAAAGACAGCTCTGCCGAGGCACTGCTCGCCGGCCCTGGGTCCTCGCTCCCACTCCTGGCCGCGTGGCCCAACCATTCCCCGGCGGCAAGCAGGCAAACAATCCCTTTCCCGCCTCCTAGGCCGGGCGAGCGGGCGTAGGGACAGGCTACATCGAGGAGGGGAACTGGAAAGATCAAGCCGCCATGCACACTGGATTATCGCCACAGATGCGCTCCCTGGAGTCTGGGGAACGAACGCGTGCAGAGCCTCCCCGCCGTTTTGCAGATCGGGTTGGATATTCGTTGTTTCCGGCACTCGACAGGTGCAAAACGACCGATTCCAAGCCTCGGGAGCAAAGAAGCATAGGATCTGAAGGTGGCTGCAAGATCTCGCCCTGGATCTGACCCCGGCCCATCGCGTGCCATTTCGTCGTTACCAAACGAAATCAAGCCCTGCGTCCGCTCCAGGGTGGACCGACTCTGGCCCAACCTCGACCACCTGGAGAGCTGATCCCCACCCCTGTCGGAGCCTCACATCAGTCCCTCGGGCCATTTAGAGAACAGGGACGACGAAGGTCCATCACTGGACCTTTTTATAGAGCCTACACGTCGGAGTTGCAGATCGCCGGGGCTCAGGCCCGCTCGCTCACGTGAGCACAGACACTAGCCGCAGAACTAGAAGAAAGTGAGGAATCGGGACCTTGGCGCATCCAACCTCTGGGAGCTTCCTGCCAGGTAGGGCCCGGGGCCAGGGAGGACGGGCGACGCCGCACTGCCCTGGAGCGGCCAGGACCCGCTGCCTCTGAGGTTCGTAAATCCGGTTTGTCGAATGGTTTTGGTTTGCAGCCATGCCCTTCCTTGTCTCTCCGCCTGATTTCTCCCTCTCATCCTACGGCTGGTTTACAAATGGGTTTCCTGAGAATAGGACTCCTGTGGATCTTGGCACCTGGCATAGGACCCGTCATGGCTCCAGCCCTAAGGAAGGCGCTCGCTGCCAGTGGGCGCCAGAACCAGGGAACCTGGGTTGTAGACGTAGGAGGTCGCCGGGGCCGCCGGGGGAGGAGCAGTTCCGAGATCCACCGCTAGTTGACGCCTGCACTCTGCCAGCCGCGGAGATGCCCCGAAAGGCTCTGCGCACAGATGTGCGCCAGCTGCGGTCCCGCGTTCAGGCGCTGCCGGCCGCCTCCTGCAAGCTGCCCCTTCTGGACAGACCTCCCGCCCTATTCCTCACTATCTGTGCGCTACGTATCGGACAAACCAGTAGCCTTGTGGTAGACCAGAGGCTGCCCTCTCCGCCCCCAATGGACAAGGACGCTCTCTGCCTTCGCATCTCGGACACCGGAGGGCTCCTGCGCCCTCCGACCCGCTGCAGAACGTTCCCTCTGGCAGAAATGCACAGTACTTTCCTGTCCTGTTCCGGAGCGCCGGGGTTGAGGAGCACTCACAGAGGAACAGACCAGCTCTTTCCCAATTTCAACCTAAGGCAAACCTGCTTTGTCCCCACCCCAGACTGACAGACCTAGGGTCACACCTCTCTCTCTCCTTCTCTTCCCACCCCCTCTCTCCCCGTTTTTCGAAGGACAGTTACAGTTGGAAAGCTCCCAGTCCCCAAGCTGGGACACCCAGTTACCCTGTCCCTTCCCCATCTTATGTGGACAGTCATCTCCTCTCCTTCTTCTCTGGGACCGATGGACAAACAGCCCACCTAAGGGAACGCCAAGTTGTCCACAGCAGGGGGAGGAAGCCAGGAGGTCTGGACCTACCTTGGCCCAGAGCTGGGTAAACACGGACACAACCTGGAGCCTGCAGAGTCTGGGTTCTGGGAGCCACTCCTCCCGCCAAGTGTCCTCCACCCCTGGAAGGGGATCCATGGGGTCAGAATGACCCTGTGTCGGGCACCCTCCTCCTGCTGCAGGAGAAGGTCTAGGAGTGCGCTCCTAGCGCACTCCCGGTAGTGAGGTGCCTGCACGTCTCTCCCCTCCCACCAGAGAGAGCGCTTCTGAGGGCAGGTCTGATTCCTAGGGAGTCCCAGTGCTTGGGGAGGGGTGAGGACCCCCCAGCCGTGCCAGATAGTGGACGTATATGCTCTGGAAAACCTAAGAGGTCCATTGGCTGTGGAAGGAGCTTTGGTCTGAGGTTCCACTGCCTGAGTTCTTCCACCACCTACTGTGATCTAGGGAAAATTGCTTAAAACCTCTCTGAGCTTCATCTGTTTCATCTGTATAGTGGGGGTAATAACAGTGGCCTCCTCATAGAATTGTGTGTAAAGTGCTTAGCACAGGCCTGGCACATAGGTGGTGCTCCATCCATTCTAGCTGGCACTGTTGTTTATACTAAAAAAATAAGTCCTGATCACCCCTTGTCCGGGACCTTTGGCAAGTCCCTTCCCCTCTCTGGGCCTCACGTTTCCCATTTGTGAAATACCCAGTTCCCAAATTCAAAGCTTCCCCAGACTCGGAACCTAGTCCTTGGCAATCCTGTCCCCCTTGGTTCTCCTGGGGGCGGCCTGGGGGAGCTAAGGAATGTCCAGCCAGAGACAGCTTGCAGGAGGGTTTTCCAGCAACCATCACAGGGCTGCCGGTGCCTGGACCTTGAGGACTCACCTTCCCCTGGGCTCTCAGACCCTCACTCTGGAAACCCACTCGCCTCACCCCCTACCTCCCCACAGACACTTTCCCAAGTAGAAACTGACCTCAGCCAGCACTGTCAGCCCTCACGCCCTCCCCAGGAGGCGGCTGTTCCCTTTATCCTGAGTCTCATGGGAGCCCCAGTCCAGAGAATAGACAGAGGACAGTCATGCAGAAGCTGATGGTTTCTCCCAGCCCGACCTGCACACCCACTCCAGAGAGACCCATGGTGAAAGCTGTTTCTTTCCTAGTGCCCTGGAACCCAAGGTGGAACATTCCTGTCCCTCACTGAGCCTCAGTTTCCTCTTCTGTGAATGGAGGTCATTCTAATCGCTCCATTTCACAATCTGGCGGGGAGGGGCATTGTGTTTCACCGTATGAAAAATACCATCAATTGTTCCATGTGAAAGAAAAAGAAAGAGAATGCTGCTGTTTAAACTAGGACTTGTCTGCATCCTTATTTCAGATATATATTTATACATATGTAAGTTTTATTATATATGCTACCTATATATCATATATTAAAACATACATATATAATTAGTGAGAAAGGGTCATGAAAAACAGTAATACGGTTGAGGGGTTGCTGCCTCCGGAGTTGGGAGCCTTCACCCCCGAGAATCCATCTCTGAGGCTGTCCCTCCTGGGCAGCCTCTCAGGAAGGCTCCTGCTGATGGGGCTGGAGGAGGAGGACAAGTGGCTTCTCAAATTGCAGGGTTTTTTTTTTTTCTCTTTTGGAAAGGGCCAGACTCTGAGGGGCGGGAGAGGGAGCTGGGGAGAGCATGGTGAGTAGGACACAGCTACAGCCTCTGCCGTTAACTGGCTGTAACTTTTGCCCAGGGTCTGCACCTCTCTGAGCCTTGGTCCCCTGGACGATAAAGTAGGAAGAGAAGTAACAGCCATGTTGGCTGAGGTGTTATCACGTCCAGGCACTGTGTTTGGGCTTTAAGTGCGTCTTTCGATCCTCATGTGTACGTGGTGGGTGTTACGCCCATTTAAATGAAAAGAAACATGGCTCAAGGTTTTCTGGGCTAAGGAGAACAAGCACCAGATTAAAAGCTCAATCTGACTCAAAATTCGGGGAGGAGGCACCTCAAATGGTTATATACGTTCCTCCTCCCTCCCCCCACCAGTGGTTAAATGAAGAAATGGGAAGAGCCCAGTGTACAGATATTGAAAGAGCTCAGTACGGTTAGCTGTGATGATGGTAGGGGAGCTAGAGGCAATACAATTTGTTGAACAACGGTGGACTTGGAAATCAGCAGACCCTGCAGACTCCGGGAAGCGGGTGCAGGGGTTGTCCGCTCCCACAGCCTGCTCTCTTTTCATCTCGGAACCGACTCTCCTGGGAGGAGGCTGACTCAGCTGTAGTCCCCAGTATACAGATAGGAACACTGAGGTCCAGAACGGGGAGAGACTTGACCTGAGTCACCAAGGAAGAAGGGAGACTTGGACGGAGCTCCTGCAAGGCCAGGGGGCAGCACCACAGCCGGACGGCCTGACTTCCGCCCACCCTGCTGGAGCCCGCAGACGGAGCCGCGAGCCAGGGCTGCAGGGCATCCCTCCAGCGCCCCCTCCCGGCCAGGTGCGACCCATCGCTCCAGGGGAAGTGCCCCGTCTGGCTGCAGGCCTCACTTTCACCAACCTTCTAGGCTTTGGGCCGGCTCCCCGCAGTACCCCAGATGATTTTCACTGTGACCCCGGGTTGGAGCCTCAGGACGTGCCGGCTCCCCTCTTGTCCCTGCAGCCGCGGAGCCCCCCACTCCCACTCCCACCCTGCTGTAGCTCCCCTGGGAGAGGGTGCCCAGTTTTGGGAATGCGAGAGGGAGGACGAAGGATAGAGGGGTGGTCTCAGCACAAGTGTGGCCAGGGGAGGGGAGGCGGCCCCAGCAGTAGCCAGGGAAGTGGATTCTGGCTTTGGCTCCCACCACTGGGTCTGGTCTTCCTACCACCCTCACCGTTCCTCACTTTGGTCATCTATAAAACGGAAATAATTCTGGCGGAGCGCTGTGGTCTATGACTAACAATTGCCCTAATTGGTTGGACTCCTGCTGTGTGCTGGGAGTGCTACGCCAATTACCACTAACCCTTATGAGGCTTCCGCAGGGTAGAGAGTTTGTTTTCTCCACTTTACAGGTGGGAAAATTGAGGCTCAGAGAGTAAAGAGCTTCTTCCCTTTGGGCCTCAGAACCTGAGAGGTTCAAACAAGAAAGTCTCGAGGGCTCTTCTTTTTTTTTTTTTTTTTGCAGGATCATGGTTCCCCCACCAGGGATTGAACCTGGGGCCACAGCTGGCCACTGGACCACCAGGGAAGTCCCTTGAGGGCCCTTCTTTTAACATGACTCCTTGACACAGAGCAGGGCTCTGTCTCTGCTCTGCTGGCTGGTCACAGTGCATCCATCCACAACACTGGGTGGGTGCCAAGCTCCTTGCTGGCAGAGCCGTCAAATCAGAGGACTCCTCTGTGGGGGAGCAGGGAAGAGCAGGAGAATGGGGAGAGGGGCCTGGGTATCCTGGAGCCCAAGGGGGCTTCAGGGAAGGGCGTGGCCTTTCCCCAGGCCCTGGACGGAGCTCTCCACTCTGGCAGTTAAGGAAAGGGCTCTTCTGAGTGGCTGTTGCCTCTTGCATCCCCTATAGTAGAGGAAAGACAGGAGGGCTTTCAGGTTCAAAATGCCTGCAAACCTTAATCAGGTGGCAAGAATAGGAGTCCAAGAGATTGGTAGTCCAAAAACCAATGTTCGAATAGGATTGGAACCACAGGGTTAGAACGCTAAGCTTTATTAATCATTACTGACAACAGTTAAAGTTCATCTAACCTCACAATATTTTTATGGGAGAGGTACAGTTATCACCCCCATTTTACAGGTGAGAAAACCGAAGACAGAGAGGTTAAGTAATTTGCCCAAGGACACACAGCTGGGAAACTGTGGAGCTACGATTCCAACCAGGCAGCGTGGCCCCGGAGCCCACGTTCCTGACCACCACACTCTTGTTCTCATGGACCAGAATCAGTTGCTTGAAGTTACAGTCATGGAATAGAACTAGAATCCTGGCATGAGAACTGTGGGCAGGATTCAGAATTTTATGTCGGACTCCACAGGGCTCTGAGGTATCATATCCAAATCTCCTATTTATTGAATGGTGGAACCAAGGCCGAGGGAGGGGAAGGGTCTCACTCAAGGTCGCAGCTTTGGCCAGGGGCAGAGTCTGGAACCCCCTCTCACCGCCTCCCACTGACTGTGCTCCAGGGTGCCTTTCTCTCCATGCCACCTCCCCCCATGCCTGCCCACCCAGTGCCTCCAGGGCCCAGCCAGTCCCATTAGGGATTTTCCATCGCCCCAAATAGGTCCTAATGACTATCAGTCCTTGTGAAGCCTTAATTAATCTCAGAGGCCGATGGCTCTGAGGAGACTGGGGGCTTTGGCCTTACGCAGATGAAGATTACGGCTCCATTTCATGTGGTAGTAGAGGAACGCCTCAGACATTCCTGACAGCAATAAAAGCCACATGGCTTTCCAGCGTCGCCCTTGGAAAAGAAAAAAAGCGCAGCCCTTTGCGGAAAGAAATCAACTATGTGCTGTATGCATGGCATGAGATAAAAACGGGGCAGAATGAGGTGGAGAACAGTTGGTCTTTTATGTGGCCTCCAACGGCCACCGAGAGTGGCAGGGCCCAGCGGTCGTGATCCCAGCTGCAACCCCGGGGGACAGGGGTAGCCCTCCACGCGGTGGTAGAAGCCACAGTGGCAGGGCCTCAGTCCCTCAACCTGAACTGAGTTTGAGCTGCCCCAGATGTCCCACAGGCAGGGCCAGCTTCCTGGGCCCGTGACCCATGCAGTCACACAAAAGGGCCTTGCAACTGGATTCATGCTCTGCCGTCACTGCCTTGACATTCTTAATACTTTTTGAAGAAGGGGCATGCATTTTCATTTTACACCAGGCCCCTCAAATGATATGACTGATCCTGCCCACAGGTCACCCCATCAGCCCATTGCCTCATGTCTCCTGGTCCCTTCCATGGGCCCAGGCCTGGGGAGAGTGTTTTTTGAGCACCTATATTGTCTGAGGTGAACTTTAAAGCAACCTCGTGAATTGGGCAGATGTGGAAACTGAGGCTCAAAGAGGCGTCCATGCGGCAGGGAAACCTAGATTTGGAGTCAGGTCCCTCCGCATTCTGCAGTCTTTCATGTTCATCATGTCCAGTGGGGATGGTGATGCACACGGTCAGGCTTTTTTATTTCCAAATAACAGAAGGGATAATTGAGGCCTGACAAGTGAAGGTACTCATGGTCATACCCAGTCAGTGGGGAATGGGTCCCTTGGTCCTGGACTGGGCAGCAGTGGACCTGGGCCCAGACCCATAGGGCTGAGGGGGAGGGGTGTCCCAGTTTTATAGTTGTTTGTTGCACTTGTACATTTTTAGCTCTTCTGTGTGGGTCATTGCCTTGAGTCTGGCCTTGGATGTAGTGGGAGTCCTGGCCCCCCTCCCCCACTCTCAGTCCTAAACATCTAGAAGTCCTTGTTTGTGACTTCACTCTCTCATGCTCCAGTTTTCCTCTGCTACCCTCATTGGCTGGGGAAGCAGTTGTGCCTTATACCTTGATAAACTCAAAGGGCTTCCAATCCTCTATGAATCATAGAAAGTTGGGGCTGAATGGAGCCTAAAGGTGGTCATGACTTATGACCTGGCTGCTGGCCCCAGGGGAGCCGTCCCCTTATTCCTTGCTGGGTAACCTCAGGCAAGCCCCTTCCCTCTCTGGGCCTCAGACACCCCATCAGGGAGAGAAATGTATTAGCCCACACTTGATCCACAGGAGGACTGTCCATCTTCAATGTTCTAGCATTCCATGTTAATCTATGACTGGGGAAACTGAGGCCCAGGCAAGGTCATAGACTTGCTCAAGGTCACACAGGATGCTCACTGGCAGCCGGACCCAACTCTGAGGCTCCTGCCTGATAACCTAGCTTTTCTCTGCACAAACCTTTGGAGGGACCAACTCTGGTCTTGTCTTCCACAGGTCACCATGGCCTGTCAGGCACCTTAAGTGCCCAGGTCTGGAAGCCTCAGCTAAGGGTCCTCTTTAGGAAAAAATGTGCCTGGTGATGGTAATGTCCTTTTTTCCCCACTCACGTTTAGGTTGTGTCATTGTTTCCATAATAAAGGCCTCTATTCCAGGTGTTATAATTTGGCTAGAAAATGGGGAGGAAGGGTCAAACTCTAGGACCCAAGGGGCAGGTGAGGGATAGAGCGCTGGAAAGCCAGGAGAAGAAAGATCTTACTGGACCCAAGGCACACAGGGTACGTGTGCGCACACACACACACACACACACACACCTCTTCTCATGGGCACACTCACACGCAACACACATGCTCATGCGCACACTCTCACACACACTCACTCGCAGCTCACACTCACACATCTATGAGGACAAGTCCTCATGGAGGCCAACACTGCTACGTCACAGCCACACATGTAAACAGTTAAGTGTATGTGTGTGCAAAGACGCTCACAAGGAGACACATCTGTCTGTGTCAACACTCACAGACCCATTAATGTAGACGCAGATAGGCCTCCATAGGCACACGTCAAGTGCGTGTAGACACAGACCATCCTGTGGACAGAGCTACACGCAAACTTTGAGGCAGGTGTGGAGTGAGGGCTTAGAGCTTGAGTTTGTTCTCTAGCTCAGCTCTGGGAGGAGTTGAACCCTGGCTGTGGGAGTTTCTGCTGCTTCTTAGTTCAGGGGCATTGACTCTCTAGGTGTTTTGTGAGCCCAGGGCTTTCAGACGCTTGCCCAGTATCTGACTGTTAACCTCCTTCCCTCCCAAATGCTCCATGGAGGTGAGGGGAGCCTGCCCTCTTGGTCCAGAAAAAGGTGGCTGTTATATGAGGGTTGCAGGGAGGGTCCCTGAGGCAGCCTGGGCTGGAGGGCAGAGCATGAGCCTGGGGCCCCAAAGCCCTGGGGTCAGGTTCGGGCTGAGAGGCCCCGGACATGACACATCGCCTTCCTGAGCTTCAGCCCCCTCACCTGGAAAACAGGCCAATTACTGCTTCTCAAGGGGTGTCGTGAAGGGGCTTCCGGCTCACATGGGAGCTCAGAGACAGCAGCTGCCACAGCCTGACCACCCCTGCAGGGTGCGTCACCCTGAGCCCCCTCTTTTAGGGCCTAGGTGACACCCCCAGGAACCTCAGCACGGGGAAGAGTATTGACGCCATGTCATTTGATGAACTGTTAAAGCAACTGGGAACTTTGTCCTGGGGAAGAGCAAGCCTGGGGCTGAGAGCTCTGCTTTCAGATCTCTGAAGAGCCCATGCGTGGCAGGGGACCATACGAGTGCTGGGGATGGAACTATGGCCAGTGGCTGTTGGGCTCCATATGAGGAAAAGAAGCAGAGACAGAATGAGACATTCCTCTAGAGGTAGAGAGCTCCCCGTCATGGGAGGTATTCAAGTTGAGGCCAGGATATTGTAGAGGGAATTTAAAAGTTGGATGGGGCTGGAGGCTGGACCAGGTATCAGTGTCTAGCCTAGGTTTGGCTCATAGTAAACATTTATTGAACAAATGATAGAGTGAAACCGAAGTTCCATTCGTGACCTGACAGTCTGTGATGCAGGGTCTACCAGCTCTGAGTTCTCACCCTGGCATCTTTACCTGCTAGTGTGTGACCTTGGGCCTCCTCCAGCCTCAGTCTCCTCATCTGTAAAATGGGGAGAATTGACCACCTTCCATGATCTTCCCTCCAAATACATTTTAGTAGTTCAATAGCTCACATCCTTTATTGCTGCCTTTCAGTTCATTCCAAAATGACTGCTCTTATAAATAGAAAATGACACTGAAAGCGGAAAGCATACAGACAAGCAAGATGATGGTTAACACAGGAGAGTGGTTCCCCTGCCCCGCCGTGGCAGGGACAGGGAGAAGGAGGGATGTGACTGGGAAGCGGACACTGGTGGGAGCCCTAAGGTCCACTTAGTGGGTTTTTTTTTTAAACATCTTTACTGGAGTATAATTGCTTCACAGTGTTGTGTTAGGTTCTGCAGTACAACAAAGCGAATCAGCCGTATGCATACATATGTCCCCATATCCCCTCCCTCTTGCGTCTCCCTCCCTCCCACCCTCCCTCTCCCACCCCTCTAGGTGGTCGCAAAGTACCGAGCTGATCTCCCTGTGGCACGCAGCTGCTTCCCACTAGCTGTCTGTTTTACATTTGGTAGTGTGTATATGTCAATACCGTCCTCTCACTTCGTCCCAGCTTACCCTTCCCCCGCCCTGTGCCCTCAAGTCCATTCTCTACATCTGTGTCTTTGTGCCTGTCCTGCCCCTAGGTTCATCAGAACCATTTATTTTTAGATTCCGTATATATGTGTTAGCATACGGTATTTGTTTTTCTCTATCTGACTTACTTCACTCTGTATGACAGACTCTAGGTCCATCCACCTTACTTAGTGGGGTTTTTTAAAAGCTAGGTGGTGGGTTTATGGATGTCTGTTTTATTATTATCATTTAAACAATATTTATATACACTCCCTGTTACTATATTTTACAATAAAATATTTTAGGAGAAAAGCAAAAGGTAAAAAAGCCCTCCCTCCCCGAAAAAGCCCTCCCTCCCCGAAACCTCTGAAAAAATGATTGACAAAAATGCTGACATTTGCATAGAGTTGCAAAACTGCCCATGGGGCATCAAAGTTGGAGGGTGTGTATTCTTGGCCAAATCACTGTTTCAACCAGATTGTCCTGTCCACCAGCTCACTCAGCTGAACCATCTGGTGGCCTTGAAGCCATCCTCACCATGGCAGCCCCCCATGTGGAGCATTTTGGGGTACCCAGCCCCTGCTGAGCATGCTCCCTACTGAGCTCCTTAAATCTTACCAACAGCTTTCTAGGTACATGTCATCGGGCCTGCTTTACAGACGAGGGACTGAAGTTCATTGAGTAAGTCTCCTGGACCCAGCTAGGAAGGGGCAGAGCTGGGATTTGAATCAAGATCTTTTGATGCTGAAATTGTGCCCTGCTGTATGCAGCAGCCCCACCCCAGGGGCCAGGCCCTTCAATATAATAACTAATGAGATCCACACTTCACATGTATTATTTCATTTATCCTCACAGCCACCTTAGGTGTTAAGTACCCTTATAATTACTTCCATTATAGCACTAGGAAAACTGAGGCACAGAAAGGTTAATAAGTTGCCCCGATTCACACCTCAGATGAATGTCAGAGGTGAGCTTTGAACCTAGGCAGCCTGTGCTGCCCTGCCAGGCCCATGGGGAGCACAGACGCCACGGACACACGACAGAGCTGTGGCCTGGGGTCCACAGATGACCCCCAGGAACCGAAGGCCAGCAGGAATGGATGGCTGGGGTTGGGGTATGCAGCAGGGAGATCTGCTCCCAGAGTGACACCAGCCCTATGCAATGAGCTGTGTCCGTCCCTCTTCGCCTAGCGGGCCTGTGGCCCTTGGGGAGGCGCTGAGGATGTGGGCAGAACCAAACAGAGGCTAGAGCAAGCTGGGCCACAGGCTCAGACACTGGGCACTCTTTGTCATTTGCTGTTAGCATGAGTTTGTCCCTGGCAAGAAGGTGATGTTCATCACCTGTGCATCTCTGGGTGCCCCTGAGTGACTTCTGGAATGGGATCATAAAGTGTGCTCAGACCCTGGGTGGGGGCTGCACCCTCTTACTGCCCCATCTCTGAACCTCAGTCAGATCAGGGGTGGGCTTGATGCTCTGAAAGTCCTTAGCTCACAGAGGCCTGGTCCCATCCTAGGAGCGCAGGGGGAAATGTTCCCAGTCCTATCCTCGGGGAGCACTGCACTTGATGGGGGAAGAGCTGGGATGGAAAGGAAAAGGGGAAATAAGCAAAGGAAGGAGGAGGCTCTAGCTAGATTCATTCAGTCAACAAACATTTTTTGAGCACGTACTATGTGCCAGGGGTTATTTTAGGTGCTGAGGACACAGCAATGGACACGATAGCTTAGACTCCAGCAGGGAAGGCACAAGATAAACAAGGAGGCAAATACATAAACACGAAGATAGACAGTGGGTGGTCACTAATTCCTTAGACAGGCGGATCAGTGAAGGTCTCTCGGACGAGGTGGCATCTGCGCCGAGACCTGAAGGTTGAGGAGACTCAGGTGGAGGAAAGGAGAGGGGAGCTGGTGGGAGGGCCCACAGCACGGCAGGAAGCAGCTTCTCGCACCTGCCTTCTCCCACCTCCTCTGCACCAGGCACGTCCATGATTCTAAAACTTGTTTCCCCTTTTCTCCTTTTTTGCTTCTCCCACAATAGCCCTGAGAACCAGATGGGGCGAATTGAAGTAGCCTGACCTAGAGCTGAGGAAACTGAGGCTGGAGATGAGAGGGGCTTGTACTGCATTCCTTTGTGCCCCAGTGCCAGGACCCCACCAGGCCCCATACCCGGCCTGGTGCTCCTCAGGCCGGCCCCACTGTCCAGCGTGTTCTTCAACCTCCAAGTCCAGGCAGGCGACAGCCAGAGTGGAGTCAGGCCATGGGCACCGCTCCTCAGGGGTCACGGGGCTAGAAACGTGGGCTGCTGGGCAGGGCCTGGGAGGGATGGCGCTGGGGGCTATGCGCCCGGCCCTGATTGGAACAAGGTGGCGGCCCTGGGAGCCCAGCCGGGCTTCACTGATCTTGCCTGGTGTTCTAGCCACTGGGCGGGACCGGCACCGGGCAGGCTGCCGATTTTCCCAGGTGTGGGAACACCCTGGGGGAATGGCCTTTCATGTGGCTGTGGGGTAGGCATGCCACCCAGCACGTGGGGGAGGCCAGGGCATTGGGGGCACGCTGACAGTGTAGGGGCCTTCCGGAGACTTGGAACCCCACAGCCGGCCAATGTCAGGCTCCCAGGGACAGGGTCACGGACTCCAGACTCTGAGACACTGCAAGAATGGCGGAATCTTTGTCATCAGAACTCGCATTTATTGAGTGTTCGCTGTGTGCCAGGCACAGTGCTGAGCACTTTATACGGTTTAACTCCGTGCATCCTGGGTTCTATGATCCCCCCCACTTACAGGTGGGGAGACTGAGTCTCATCAGAGTTAAGTAACCTACCTAAGGTCACACAGTTCTGAGGCTTTTGTCCTAGAATATAAGATCCCTAGAATCAGAGGGTCTTGGAGTGCGGAAATCACAGCTGGTTGATATTGGGAAGGCCTTGAAGATCCTTGAGCCCAACTCCCTTGAATCCCTTTTCCTTCTCATCTTGCGATACTTCTGAGGGGAGTTTGGCCTTTGATGTGAGTGGGTGTCAGCTTAGCAGAACAGGGTGGTACTGGGGGCAGGGGTTGAGGGCAGTTGAGGGCCAGGAGTGGGAAGGGCCATCACTGATTTCCCCCTTCCAATCAGCCCTATGGGGTTCTGCACGACTGCCCCCCACTCTTCCATCTGTCTGTCCTCATCTCTTTCCACTCTTTCCTTCCCTCATCCCACTCCAGCCACACTGGCCTCCTCGCTGGTCCTCAAACACACAATTATACCCCCACCACAGTGCCCTTGCACATGCTGTTCCCTCTGCCTGGAAAGCCTTTACATTCAGTCTGCATGGCTCAACTCCCCACCTCAGTCAGGTCCCTGACACCCCAGTGAGAGGCCTTCTTGGAGCCCCAGCAATAGGCAGAGTAATGGCTCCAAAAATGCCCACATCCCAACCACTGAAACTGAATATGTCACCTCACATGGCAAGAGGGACTTTGCAGATATGATGAAGGTTAAGGACTTGGAGATGGGGAGATTACTCTGGATTACCTGGGTGGGCCTAATACATCGCAAGGGTCCTTACAAGTGGAAGAGGGAGGCAGAAGAGGACAGTCAGAGGGAGAGTTGAGACAGAAAACTGACTGGGGAACCAGAGAGATGGCAGCATGAGAAGGACTTGGCCCAGTGTTGCTGGTTGTGAAGACAGAGGAAGGGGCCCCTAACCAAGGAAAGCAGATGGCCTTTAGAAGCCGGACAAGACGAGGAAATGGATGCTCCAGTAGCCTCCAGAAAGAAACACAGCCCTGCCAGCACCTTGCTCTTAGTGAGACTCACGTAGGCCTTCTGACCCCCCGGATCTGTAAGATGATAAATGTATGTTGCTTTAAGCTACTGCATTTGTGATGATTCGTTACAGCAGCAATAGGAAACTAATACATCCTTCTTCCCCGATTTATACTTATTTAGCATAGTTATCATTGCCTGATAAATTACACTTTCACTTACGAATTGTCTTTTCCCTCCCCCAGCACCAGAATGCCAACTCCAGGAGGGCAGGGTATTTTTTTTTTCATTTGGTTTCGCAGTCCCAGTTAGAGTTGCCATATTTAGCAAATAAAAATACAGAACACCAAGTTAAATTGAATTTCAGATAAACAACAAATACTGTTTTAGTGTAAAGTTGTCCCAACGACTGCAGTCATTCATTGTTTATCTGAAATTCAACTAATTTGGGTGTCCTGTATTTTGTCTGGCAACTCTACTCCCAGTGCCTAAAAAAGTGCTTGAGATCATACTAGGATCTCAATAAATATCTGTTGAATGAGTGAAATAAATAAATGAATGAATAAACATTAAATTCTAGCTTAAAAATCCTTTTGGCTTCCAGAATTCCTACAGGATAAATAACAGCAAATAATGAAAGCAAACAGTTTCATGGCCCTTCCTATATACCAGGTACCGTTCTGAGTGCATTACAATTACTAACTTACTCAGTTCTTGCAGTAACCGAATGGGGTCATTAGCCCACTTTACAGATGAGGAAACTGAGGCCCACGAGTGGCAGAGCCAGGCAGTGCAGGGCCCTCGAAGACCCTGGCTCACAGAACATTCTAGCTTTATCTCCTAATTCACTTCCCTGCACATAGTGGATTCTTTCTCTCTAATAGACCATGGTGCCTCTCTGAGGGGTGGCTTCCCCCTTTGCTCTGACTGCAGAACTCCTGCTCATACACCAAAGCCATGTCCTAATTCCCCTTCATTGTGAGACTGTCTCTGATGCTCCCAGGAGGACTTGGTCCCTTGTCTGAATGCACTGTATGTAAGGACTTGCTGTTTTGTCCTTTACTCCCCCAGACTAGGACCTCCCTGAGGACAGAACTGAGTCATTTTCAGCTCTCTGGCCGAGGAACTTAGAACTGAGCATGGCTCTAAGGGGCTTTCCAGAAGCATTTAAGGACCAGTGAATGAATGAATGAATGAGTGGTGAATGAATGAACGAGGGAATGAACGAACATCTTTCCCACTCTGGGCCTCAGTTTTAGAGTCTATGAAAGGGGAAGAACAGTCTCTAATCCCTACCCCCTCATCTCTTGAAACAAAACACAGTTTTTGCTGATAATAAGAATAATACACATTCATTAAAGAAAAATTGGAAAATAATAAAATTATGCAGAAGAAAATTAAAACCACCCATAATCCTGCCACCCAGAACAATTGTTAATATTTTGGTTTTCGGCCTTCTGGTATTCTTACTATATGTATAGATTTTTTTTCTTCTCTCCCTCCCCCCTCCCTCTGTCTTTCCTTCTTTTCTTTTCTAACAGTGGGAACCTGTAGTCCATGTTTTGAACCTGCTTTTGAAACTCACCAACATACAGTGTGCATTTCCCCTTGATCTTAATCCTCTCCCTGACGGCAGGCAACAAAACTACACTGATCGGGCATGGTGGGGGTAAGTGTGTGGAGAGACCCCCCAGTCCCAGCTGGACCACCGTGGTATTCCCTCGTGGTGAGTCCTTTGAGGTGTTTGTAGATCTCAGTTATGCAGACACTGCTAGAACACCCCAGTGTGGACGTCTTAGCCTCGTCCCTGGTTCCTCCCTTGGAACGTGTTCCAGGGTGGGGACCCCCGTGTGGACACTCTTGGGCTCTCGACCCCACCTGCCTGCTTCTCCCCAGTCCCGCTCCTACCATTCGCCTTGGCTTTCTGGGCTTGGCAGGAAACTGTGGGAGTTATTTGACCTCCTCGGAAGAAAAACCCCCTCTACATCCAAGGCCTCACTGGTTCCATCCAGGCTGAAGATACCCATTTATTTAGCCATTTGTCCGCTTTATAGTCTAAGGCTCATGATTTCCATCTCAGACACTCGGTTCTAACTGAAACAGCCTCAGACATCTCTGAGGGTGCTCACGACCTCAGGCCTGCATAGACATCATGTGTTAATAATTCAATGACTGAACTTACCTCATACCAGGCCCTGTGCATCTCTGTGCGTCCCCACAATCACCCTTGGAAGTAGGGATGACTATCTCCCATCTTACAGATGAGAACACTGAGGGTCTGAGAACGAAGTGGCTTGGCCGAGCTCACAGAGCAGGGAAACAGGGCACCTGGGATTCACCCTAGGTTGGCCTGACTCAGTGTAAAGCTGACTCTTCTGTCCTCCAGGGGCTGCACCCGTGTAGACCCCTGATTCTACGCTGAAGAGCTGTGAGCCTTGTAATCTGGGGGTGCAAAGACCTAGCCCGCCTGCCCCTGCTGCCTGCTACCTGACGGGGCAGGGTCCCAGCATCACTGGGAAGTAAGGAAAGAGCTTTGGCCTACAAGCTGGGTGGGCCAGATTCTGTCCGCTGTCCTGATGCTGTGTGTGCCCTCACCCTCTCCATCTGTAAGATGGGAGAGCAGGGACTCAGATGACAGCCTCCTGGGCATGCGGCTTCTCTGAGCACAGCCGTGGTGATACTCACCGCTGAGTCAAAGGAAGAGAGAACTCTTGTCAGACGGGCCACGTCATCAGAGGCAGCCAAGCCTGGTTCTTGCGGGGTTGGAGTGGGCAAGTCTCAGTCCTAGACCTGACAGCCCCAGATGGAGCCTACTCACCACACACCCCCCCAGCCCCGGCAGATGGGAGGCTATTTTTTAACCAACCCCACAGGAAGAAGAGGCCAGAAATGAGTTCAGGGGGTTAACCCAGGTCCCTGGGGACCCCTCCTATTTGCATCCTCTTTCCCCCACCAGCCAGGGAGCTGAGTGGACTTCACCTGGAGCTCCCTGGAGCCTTCCAGAGCTCCCAGCAGATCAGACTGTTGGAGCTGGAAGGTCCCCGTGTGATAGGCAGGGAAACCGAAGCCCAGAGATGTTGGACTAGGCCTGCTTTCCTCACCGCCCCCTCTGCTGTGTGCTTCCACCTCCCCTGCCTCCACCTTCCTGGGGTGACCCAGGGCAAGCAAGACCCTCCTGTCTCGGCCTCAGTTTTCCCACTTGTCAGATCATGAGTCCCCTCTGGGCAACTCTGAAGCGTCTCCCAGCTGGAGAACCTCCTTCTGCGCTGGGGCCTCCACTCTGTCCCATCAGTCCTGGGTTTCCCGGGAGGCTCGAGAAGCGTCAGCCCTGTGGACAGGGGCCAGGGGCAGGTGTCTGGGGGCCCCCCAGGAGAGGAGGAAATTCCTGGCTGGAGAAGCGGGGACCAGCCTGGGTAGGGGCAAAGCCGCTTCCCTTGCGGCCTCCCTCAGACCACACCACCAGGTGTACCTGGTCCCCACAGACAGGGGTTCCTGAAAAGTCGGGTGTCTGTCACAGTGGGTGCGGCCGCTGATGTGTGTTTGCCTCTGTGAGTGTTCACACGTACGTGGTGGGGGTGGGAGGAACATGGGGGCCAGTGGGCACACGGGCCTGGGGGGACCAGACTTTGGTTGCTGAACAGGGGCAGCTTGTGTCAGGCCCTACCACAGCCACAGGTCCCCCCCAGAACCCCTTGGCTGGGGCTGGTCTAACCTGAAGGTGGAATGCACGTGGGGGAGGGGAGCATGCAGGGCAGGCGTATGGGGGGGAGGGGCACATGTGACGAGGGGGTATATGTGGGGGAGGTTTGCATGTGGGGGAGGGGATCATGTGGGGGAGCGGGGCACGTTGGGCCCAGCGCCCCGGTGCTGTCGGGGCCTCCAGGAGCTGGGACCCTAGTGAAGGTCTGAGGGGAGCTGACTCTGACTTGCCTCCTTTTTACTGTCTGTTTAAAACAACACTGTTACTAAATAACATTAATTGAGGGTCTCACATAACACACCCCTGGCCCCGTGATACAAGTAGAATGAGCACAATGAAAAAACTTGTACAAATACAGAAAAACACCTAAAAAATGTTGACGCCTGAAATCTTAGAGCCAGAGTGAATACCATGCGTCTTTGAGGAGGAAGGTGTCTCTAGAGCCTCTTGATATAAATCATCTTAATTCTCAAACCCTGAGCATTTCGCTGGGGCCGGGGGCGGAGCTAAGCACTTGAAATACTGTCTTAGTTAATTGTCTGAACTGTTGCTCTCTCCCTTGTACAGATGAGGAAACTGAGGGAAAGGGAGCTTAAATATGACCCTCGGGGAGTGAGTGGTGGAGCTAAGATTCGAACCCAGGTCTGGCTAATTTGCAAGTGCAGATCCTCCCGGGGTCCGGGACTCGGCTCCCCTGGGAAAACTGTGTTCACTCATTCATTCCTCCAGCGGAGGAGTCAGATCTAGCTCAGCACTGGGGACTTGGCCTTGAGCAAGACAGACAGGCCCTAATCGGAGCCCCCAAATGGTCACAGACTGAGCCCCAACCCTGACCACAGCTTGACCCCCTACAAGCTGTAGTCCCGCCTCCCCCAGTCAGCAGGGGCCTTTACGAGCTTTTCATGGGCCACAATGTGTTCAAAAGCCAAGACCGGGTGCCTGCCTCACCAGGCCACTGTCTGCTCGGGCAGGGAGACCCCCAGGAGCCCACTTACCGCCCCAGGCCCACCACTCTGGGCCAAGCCTCCTTGGGGCAGGGGGCTGCGTGCTGGCCTGGGGCCTGCCCGGGCAGGGGGCAGAGAAGCCCAGCTCCCCTCTTGCCTTGGCCGAAGGGCAAGCCTCCACTCAGAGCATGGGGCCACCCCGGAGTCTGAGCTGGTGTGCACCCCCCTGCAGCCCCTTTTTAGCCAAAGATAAAGGTATTAAGAATGCCGAGAGGCAACCGCAGAGCATTAAACGCGAGTGTGGGGACCTTCTGAGCTTGGAGCCCTGCAGCACCCCATGGGTTACAGCTCACGAAGCTGGTCTGCCTGAGGGAGGGACCCAGCTCAGATGGGAGGGTCAGTCACCCAACTTCCACCCCAGCAACAAAGCCCCTGACATGCAGGGGTGCAGGGGGAGTGTGGGTGTGTGTGCCCAGCACGTATACTTAGGAGCTGCCTTTTGTGCACTAGGCTGTGCCCATGGGGGACACCGTGGCAGTGGTGAGCAGAGCCTGGGATTGAACCCCAGCTCCACCACCTACAAACTTTGGGAACTTAGGCAAGTGACTTCACTTCTCCGGGCCTCACTTTCCTCCTCTGCAAAATGGGGACACAAGTACCAACTGGTTGGATTTGTCCGAGTTAGTAGTGATTATATCAAGTGCTGAGCCCAGTACTGGCACGAGTCAATTTCAGAGGTGACCCAGAGCAGAGGAATATACCCCCCGGTAAGCAGGGGGGTCCATGAATAGGGCCAGAGGCATGTCTTGTGTGCCCCTCTCTCCACATGGAGGATCCAGGAGGGGAATTCCAGAGGACTGCTGCAGGATGCCCAGGCAGTAGGCTTGGGGCGTGGGGCTGGATCACACAGAACCTACACTAGGTGGGAGGGACCCCTGGGAAAACTGGGCGTCCCAGGGAGAGGAGCCCAGAGGGAAAGGCCACCACCAAAGTGCTCAAAGTGCTGTTATGAGAGGGATAGCAGGGGACCCTCCCTGCCAAATGAGAAAGGATCCCTTTGCTTGGGCCACGCGTGGCCTGGGCCAGCTGTGGGATTTGGGCTTGGCTCCTTGGAGTGCTTTATGAGCTCAACTTTGGCTCAAATTACGCCCCCCACCCCACCCTTCCCCGCTCCCACTGCTCCATGCCTCAGTTTCCCCAACTGTGCACCGAGGAAGGAGAGGACCACCCTACATCAAGTGCTTTCTAAGTAGACTGTGCACTGTGTTTTACAAACTTCCCTCTCTTGGTCTTCAAATGGTTACTGGCCCATTTCTCAGAGGAGGAAACTGAAGCCCAGAAATGGCAATGACTCACCCAGCAAGAAAGCAGCAGAGCTGATCCTGACTGGCCAGGCTCGTGGAAGTGCCGCCAGCCCTTCCCAGGAAGGAGGCCAGTGGAAGCCAAGGGATGTTCCTTTATCCGGGAAAACCTCAGTTAACTCAGAGCTAATGTGCTGCGGTGAGGTGCACAGGCTCCGGATGCAGGTTTGAACCTCAGGTGGGTGATCCTGGGCAGGTGGTTTAACCTCTCTGGGCTTCAGTTTTCTCATGGATAAAACAGGCTTAATAATAGCACTCATTTTGTAGGGTTGTGAGGATCGAGTGAGCAAAGATGTGTAAGGAACTTAGTTTCTGGCATACAGTAAGAGCCATGTAAGTGTTGACTGCCAATGTGACTATTTAAGAGTTGAATTGTCATAATTTATATTTTCTAGATAATTATGCACTTATTAATTCCAATTTTGTACTTTTCCTTTTGCATTTAGGATCCAGCAAATTTCCCTTTCAAGTTTCATACAATTTCTGCTCCCACAGGCCTGCAGCTATGGTGGATTTAATAGCTTTCCCTAGAGCAGCTTTTCCCAAAGTGGGCTCTCAACACACCAGCTCCTTCAAGAAGCCAGTGTTCATTAGCATATCAAAGGCTCTGAAAAGTCCTGCAGTAAAACCCTCTGTGGAACACTGCTTGATACCGTCATTCCTGATCTTATCTGGCCACGGAGCCCCCTTTATTTCTCTTTTTTAAATTAATTTTTATTGGAGTATAGGTACTTTACAATATTGTGTTAGTTTCTGCTGTGCAGCAAAGTGAATCAGTTATACATATACATATATCCACTCTTTTTTAGATTCCCTTCCCGTTTAGGTCACACCACAGAGCACTGAGTAGAGTTCTCTGTGCTATACAGTAGGTTCTCATTAGTTATCCATTTTTTTTGCTTGTTTGTTTGTTTGTTTGTTTTGGGGGGGTACATGGGCCTCTCACTGTTGTGGCCTCTCCCGTTGCGGAGCACAGGCTCCGGACGTGCAGGCTCAGCGGCCATGGGTCACGGGTCCAGCCGCTCTGCGGCATGTGGGATCTTCCCGCACCGGGGCACGAACCCATATCCCCTGCATCGGCAGGCAGACTCTCAACCACTGCGCCACCAGGGAAGCCCTAGTTATCCATTTTATATATAGTAGTGTGTATATGTCAATCCCAATCTCCCAATTCATTCCACCCTCCCTTCCCCCCTTGGTAACCTTAAGCTTGTTTTCTACATCTGTGACTCTATTTCTGCTTTGTAAATAAGTTCATCTGTTCCATTTTTCTAGATTCCACATATAAGCAATATTATATGATATTTGTCTCTCCCTTTCTGACTACTTCACTCTGTATGACAATCTCTAGGTCTATCCGTGTCGCTGCAAATGGCATTATTTCATTCCTTTTTATGAGCCCCCTTTATTTCTGCTCAACACCTGATAACATCTGCTGAACACACGTTGGGAGATGCCCCACTCATTTCCTGGTTTCTAGGAAATGGCAGAGCTGTGAGCGGCGCCCCTCACAGAGACGAGTGGTTCCACCTCTACAGAAATCATCTCCAGTAACTTGCTTCCATTGCTCAGCTGGTTCCCTGCGTTCTCATCATCACTGTCTGATTCAGTCCCCACAGCATCCTGGCGAGGTCAGTAGTGTCAATATCCCCATCTCACAGGTGAGGAAACTGAGGTCACGAGGTTAAGTGGCCACACAGCCAGTAAGTGGCAGATATGGGAGGCAAACCCACAATTTCTGATTCTAAACCCCACATTCTTTCTTCTGTACGTTGATAAGAAAAATAAAAACAGATCTCATTCTGCCAGGATCAATCTTCCCTGGTGATATGCTTTTAAAAATCTAAAGCCTTTTTTTCCCCTATAGCACGGAATATATTACAAACTTAAATCTTCAGCAGCTTTTTTCTGCTTACGAAAGCAATCCGTGATGGTTGGGTATAAAACTTTTCGAACATTTTGAGTTGGAAAATGAAAAGCTCCGTAACCTCACCTCAAGAGATAACCTGGGTTAAACAGTTGGGCATACACTCTTCTAGATCTGCATGGTCCAACATGTGCTATTTAAATTAAAATAATTAAAATAAAATAATATTAAAAATTCAGTCTCTCAGTCACACTCGTTGTGGACCTGGGTGGGCACATTTCAAGTACTCAGTATTCACACGCAGTGAATGGCTACAGTATCGGGCAGTAGAGACAGAACATTTTCATCATCACAGAAAGTTCTATTGGACAGCATTGCTCCAGACTCTCCCAAGACATATCCCGACATATATGCATAACGATTGTTAGTATTTTTGGTGAAGTTCCTGGATATGTCATAAGTCTCCGTATGGCCTCACCCATAAAGGGAAGAGACCCTCTAGAGGCAAAAACCAGACACAGGGAAAAACAGTCTAGGCAGAAATACACTGAGTGTTAGTGGTTTTCTCTGGGTATTGAGATTACAGAGTTTATTTTTAAATTTCCTAGGTCCTTCAGGTGATCTACAACCTAAAATGCCGGTGGGGTGGGGATGTCGGGTGGAGTTATGTTTTCTCTAATGTTCTTGCTGGTTCTAAAAGCTTCAAGGTATGCTCTTGCCCAAGGCTTCATTTATTATCATTGTTTTTAAAATTGTGGACTCATGAAGAATGGAGGCCTGCACAAGGCAAAGGAATGGAGCACCCAAGAAGGAGAGGCAGACAGAGGTTCATTTTCAGGCCAGGGGTCCCTCCAGCCTAGGGCTGCTTTAGGCAGGGCTGGCTTCACGGGCCTGCAGGCCAAGCAGTCACACAGGCTCCCTTGCTTAGAAGAGTCCCACGCTTGGTTTCACGCTCTGCAGTTGCCATCTTGAAATTCCTAATGATTTTTGACCAAGCGGCTCTGCATTTTCCTTCTGCACTGTGCCCTGCAAATTGTGTCGCCGGCACTAGTCCCGGGTTCTCCCGGGGATGGGTCTCGTTTTGGCTGCTCTGACTTGTCCTCGTCAGACCACAGACGATCCCATCCATGGCGCACTCTATGTGTCTGAGAAAAAGTTTGCTTTCGTTGCCGAGGTGTGTGCCTAGAGAGTGATAAAAATAGGGCTCGCAGGCAGGTGCGGGCAGGCCCCTGTGGTCTGTGTTCACACACTTACGTGCACTCAAGGCGCACGTCTACACTGGCCTGTTTCAGAGAGCGGCCTGGTTCGTCACAGGATGCTCTGCCCCACATCACTGCCCAGCTTGGATCCTGCCTGGACCCCCACTGCCTTGAAGGCCATGCTGAACCTCTAGGCCTGGCTCAACTGCCTTCCAGTCTCTTCTCCCTCAACGTCGCCACAGGACCCACAGGCCCTCCCATTTCTAAGCAATCCTCTCTACGTGGTCCTTCTTCCATACCTTTGTCCATGCTATTAATTCTGCTTGGACTCCCCAGTGTTCCTTCCTTCCCAGATCTACTTGTCTCAGATTCTACCCTTTCTGGGAAGCCTTCTGGAATTATTTGAGAAGGGCCTGAAGGTACTCTAATTGCATAGAAGAAAATATGAATCACCTTGCCTGGAGGAATCAGGGAGGGCTCCAAGGAGGTGGTGAGCCTGGGTCTTTAAGAAGAGATGTCTGCCAGGTAGAAAAAGGAGAGTTTTGTCAGGCTGGCTTTGATATCAGACAGATTCTGACATGAATTTGGGCTTCACCGGTTACTAGCTACATGACATTGGGTGAGTTACTTCCCTTTGCTGAGCCTCAGTTTCCTCATCTGTAAAGTGGGGATAATATTGATAACACCTACTACATGGATTAGAGATTAACTGATTAATGAAATTAGAACCACCACAGTGCCTGGCACACAGCAAGTCATCAACAAACATGATTCCCTCTCCCTTCCTCAGTGTCTTCTTTCTGTGAAATGTTAGTGTCCATCGCCCATCGCTCTGGGTCTGTCTGTTTATTCATCTCTGCAATGGAGGTAGTGGTGCCCAGCACACGGAGCTGTGATGAGGGTTCTATGGGGTGATGGGAAGTTACAGAAGTCCCAGGAGCCTGAGATTCTACATCGATAGGAAGGGTAGAAGCCGAAGGGGTGCTGGCCTTTCTCACTGGGGCATTTTCCTGAGGCAAACTTTCCGCACCTCACGAGGCTGTCAGCTCCAGGAGGTCAGGCACCTGTGTCTGTTTTGTCTGCTCCTGAATCCTCAGTGCCCAGGACATGGCATGCAGGGGATGCTCAATAAATGTCCACTGAGTGATCAGCAGCACCAGTGGGCCCACATCACACCCCAAGTCCTGGGCACTGGGAATGGGAGAATCCAGGAAAACCAGCCCTTTCCAGGGAAAACTGTCTTCAGATTGGGACCATGACACAGGCCACAAGCATTTCCCAAGCACCTGCTGTAGGCATGGCTCTGCCCAGCCCAGGGCAGACCCTTGCTCCACAGACAGATAGGGAGAGCTAGGGAGCGCCGGGGAGGAAGATGACTGACACAGCGATTTGGGAAGAGGAAGAGAGACGAGGGGCGGCCGGTGGGGCCCTGGCTGGGCAGGAGCAGGCCGACCCCTTGCTGCAGCCCCGGCTGATGGGAGGCCCAGCTCACCTGCTCCTGGGAGTGTGGGGCTGCCTCTTCCTCTTCCTTGTTTTGAAAAAAAAGTTTCCCCTAAATTTACAAGTAATACATGTTCAGTGTTTAGCAGTTTGGAAACCCTACAAAAATCACCAAGAGAATTAGAAATAAAGGCTCCCCGCCATCACCGCATCACATAGCACTAACTACAACATTTTCGTGTTGTCCTTCCAGCCTTTTTCCTAAGGTGGCCTTGTTCCCAGAGGCGGCTTCCTCTGCCTGCCCCGAAAGGGATATGCCTGCGGTACAGGGGAGAGCCAGGCTCAATGCCGTGAGCCCCTCCCACCCCTAACATGGGGCTCCAACCATGCTGGCCCTGATGCCTCTTCCTGAGATATGAGGGAGCCCAGAGCTGTGGGTGAGACCTCAGCAGGGCTTCCTCCATGGGGGTAACGGGGGGGGCAGAACTAGGGTTCAGTGAGGGAGGATGGAATGGAAGTCCTCAAGGTGGGGGCACTTTTGGGAACATGCAGTGTTGGCCTTTAGCCACTGGGCACCCGGGCGAGTTGAGTCTGGGGCAGGGGCATGACCAGAATGGACCTCCCGTCTCCTCCCCATGCCCTTTCTTTTCAGCCCCTTTCATTTGAGTACCCCAAGTTTTCCTTCCCTTAACACCTTCTACTTGCTGTATACCCAGCCGCTGTTCTCTTAACAAAGGTGAGCAGATCAGTGAACTCACGGGCACTGGACCCTGCGTTCTAAAAAAAGCCCAGCCGGCAATGCTTCACCCCAGAGGGGCCGAGTGCCGTGGTGGAATTTAAGTCCACCAGTGTCCACTTTCAGTGTCACACAGTGAAGGATGTTCTGGGGGGCTGACTTCGGTCACCCCTGCGAATCATAAGTTATGGCATCCGCCCTTTCCGCCCACACGTAAGTCTGAACCTTTTGCCAAAAACACTTTTCCCAGACGCGAAAGAAAACCCCAAAGAGGAACCTAACCCTTCACACGGCTGCACCAATTGGATGTGAGAGCTCAGGCACCCACCAGCAAGCGTTTCAAAGAACGAGCCAGACGGCAAAGGGGAAGTGAGGGGAGAAGCTGGAACCCTCCCTGGAGGTCAGTGTTGGTCCATCTATTCATTGGTCCTTTCACCCTCTGTCTCTTCCCTCCTCTTAGCAAGAAGCGCTGAGCCTGACCTGCTCCCGGGAGCACCCCACCCAACAGGAGGGGGTGGGGGGAGTGAGGGCGGGGGCAGGGCTCTCCCGAGGCCTGGAGGGGAGAAGGGGGGAACCCGGGAAGGCTCCCCAGAGGGGCCGGCCTTTAGGCTGGGTCTTTTTTTTTTTAAAAACATCTTTATTGGAGTATAATTGCTTTACAATGGTGTGTTAGTTTCTGCTTTATAACAAAGTGAATCAGTTGTACATATACATATGTTCCCATATCTCTTCCCTCTTGCGTCTCCCTCCCTCCCACCCTCCCTATCCCACCCCTCTAGGTGGTCACAAAGCACCGAGCTGATCTCCCTGTGCTATGCGGCTGCTTCCCACTAGCTATTTTGCATTTGGTAGTGTATGTATGTCCATGCCACTCTCTCAGTTTGTCCCAGCTTACCATTCCCCCTCCCCGTATCCTCAAGTCCATTCTCTAGTAGGTCTGCGTCTTTATTCCTGTCTTGCCCCTAGGTTCTTCATGACCATTTTTTGGTTTGTTTTTTAGATTCCATATATATGTGTTAGCATACGGTATTTGTTTTTCTCTTTCTGACTTACTTCACTCTGTATGACAGACTCTAGGTCCATCCACCTCACTACAAATAACTCAATTTCGTTTCTTTTTATGGCTGAGTAATATTCCATTGTATATATGTTAGGCTGGGTCTTGAGAGGAGAGAGGCAGGTTTCTCACCTTCCCCATCCTGTTCAGAGTCAGACTCTTTTGCCCAGGAGGAGCGGGACCATGAAATAGTCATAATTTCCGTAATTATGGAGGTCTTGCCTCTGCACCAAGCCCTATATTAAGCACGTAATATACATGATCTCATTAACCCACCCAACACATCCTGAGATGGCTACCGTTTGTTCTCCCGATTGTACAGATGAGAAAACTGAGTTCAGAGAGGCGAGGCACTTTGTCCGAGGCCACAGAGTGAGGAAATGACGGGCCTGGCTGCAGCCTGGGCTTGTAACTAACTGCATTTCATGTGGCCTCTTCCCCAGAGGACACCCTCTTCTCCATCCCCATCTCTGGGAGCCATTGACAAGGGGCCTGACAGTCCCGCTACAGTCTCCCCCATGCTTACCTCTCTCCAGCACTGAGAACACCAGGCGGTTCATGCTGGAGATGGAGCAATGGGGTGATACGTGGGAACATCTGCCAGGTGGCAAGTGAATGAACATGGGGAGGCGGCGGGGCCGAGGGGCTCAAAGAGGTGGCCGTGCTGAGTGAGCACTTGCTATAGACCAGTGCCGTGCACAGGGCTTCAGGGCAGAGTCACATTCTCCCCTGCAACCACCCTAGTCCCATCTTATAGAGGAGGAAAGAGACTCAAAGAGGTGAATTAACATGTTGGGTCACCCAGCTATCTCACAGCTTAAACCTGGCTTGATTCTTAAACTGTATGCGAGCCTGGTCCCCGAGCAGCTGAGAAAAGTTGGTGTTCCTGCTACGGAATTCGACTTCACACAAGACCACACATCTCTTTGGACCTCAGCTTCCCCATCTATAAACCGAGGCGGAGGCCCTCTGCCTGCCAGCTCCAGGGTTCTCCTGGATTCACGCACTGCTCCTGCTTCTTGTGGAGTCTCCAGGCATGACAAGTCTCGCTCCCAGCCCAGCTGTGTCCCTCCAGGAAGTGCTGTTTCAAGGCGGGTGATGGAGGGCTCATGTTCCAAATCCACTGAGGGATAAAGCCCTCCCTTCCTACCTCCCTCCGTCCCCTTCCAGCACGTAAGGGAGGCTACTGGGCACCAAGGCGGGAGTAACTGGCTGATCCCCCAGGCTGGCCTGGGCCCGGAAGCTCCCAGGAGGCCAGGGCTCCCTGGTGGCCACAGGTAGTCCCGGGGAAGACCCCTGGCAGAGGGGTGTTTGAGCTCAGTCTTGAAGATTGGGTGAGACTCCTCAGCTGCCCGCTGGGTACCCCCCCGGCTTGGTGGATTTGAGGAAGGGTCTGCAGATGAGGCGTCCCCAGGAGACGGAAGTAGGAGCTGGTGTTGCGGCCGCCCCACCGAAGCCTGAGCCCAGAGCACAGGTTCCCCGCCTTTGGAGGAGTCTGGACTGGCTCAGAGGCGAGGCTGGGGTCAGGGGGTGCTTCTGCCTCCCTTCCCTAGGAGGCTTCTCGAAGGTCAGGTTTGCAGGCCCTGTTGCTCAGGGGCATCTAACTCCTGGCCGCCCTCCGGTAGCCGAGCGGGCCTCAGCTTTGATGCAACCCCCTCAAGACTGAGGCGTCAATGGGCTCTCTATGTGACCAGTGGGGCCGCTGGGGGCCGCCGGCCGCCGTCGTGGGCGCGGGTGAGGCCTGGACACACAGTCCCACTGTGTGGGGCCGGCTCATGCCCGCCCAGACCCTGTGGCCAGTGGGGGACTCCCAGGAATGCCCTTCCTGCCTGGGGGGGCACTGTGGACTGGCAGGGTGGTCTGGGGAGATGGGCGTGTGCAGGGCGGCCTCAGGAGCCGCCGTCAAAGGGCACCGGCAGAGGTGGTGCCAGGCAAACGCCAGAGTGGCCGTGGGTGGCTGGCGGTCAGCACCTTCATCTCCCAGGGTCACGGGGTGGGGGGGAGGCGGCCAAGGGCGCTCTACCCAGGGTGACCAACCATCCTGGGGTGCCCGGGACTCGGGAGAGTCCCCTGTTGTTTAGCCACTGCCCAGAGCTGAGCACAGGACACAGTGAGTGACCTCTCTGGTCGCGGCAGCTCTCCCGCCATCCAGTGACCTCTGAGTCAGACCTTCCTGGCTAGACCTGCCCAGGGCCGTTCTGTGAGGCCTGCCTCAGACCTGAGAGGCCACTTCCCACTCCTTCCAGGTGTCTTCAGCTGTGCAGCTGCCCACCGCTGCTCAGAGAACTCTGGCCAGACAGGCCCGTCCCGGTCCCCTTCCAGCACCTCACCGCACATGGTACCCGCAGCCATCCCAGGAGGTGCCCACAGTCATCTCATCCTTTCCTGCCTCTGCATCTTTGCCCACCCAGGCCATTGCCTCTGCCTGGGACATCCTTTCCCCGCCTGTCACCCCCTCACCCTGCAAGGCCCCGCTCCAGGAGGACTGTCCTCCCCCAGGCTGACCAGTGCCCCCTCTCTGATCCCCCAGCCCCCTGTTCTTTGTGCCTTATAAATTTATCACACCCCAGTGCAATTTTCAGTTTACCCGTCTCTTTCCACACCAGATTGTGACTTCAAGGGTGGAGAGCCTGACCTAGTCACCCTTGTACCTGAGCTCCCAGCACAAGGCCAGGCTCCTGATAATTTACAAAAAGGAAGGCATTTACTGAGCACTTACTCTATGCCAGGCACCCTGCTCATTTAATTCTCTCCAGAGCCCATGAACTTGGTGTAATCATCATTCCCATTTTACAGATGGGGAAACAGACGCACAGAGTGGCGAAGTGGCTCGCCCCGGGCTACAAAGTTAGCGAAGGGCAGAGCCAGGACTTGAGCCTGGAGAGTCTGATTCCAGAGTCCAGCTTGAATCTCAGTATCTACTCCTTGATAAGCTTTTGTGGAATTACTGAATAAAGGAAAACCTTTGTCTCCCTGAGTCTCCCAATTCCTGCATGTGGCAGCTTAGACCCATTTCCTCCAGTTCCCTCCCTGGAGGGGTGCCCACCCTCAGTGTCCTGGGGAGAGTACTTTTGTCCATGGGGGTGCAGTTTGAGGGTGCTGTGAGAGGGACCTGCTGCAAGGGGGACGCCCCCAAGGGGTTCAGAGAAGGGCCTCGTGGAGCTGGCCCTCCATGGGTTGTGGACGGGCCCTTGGGCAGCATCAAGGCCATTGCCCACATTTGTCAGGTGGGGAAACTGAGGTCCAGAGACCGGAAGGGACTCGCCCATAGTCACACAGTGTACCATTAGGCCTCAGCTTCCGCATTTGTCAAAGAGAATATTCATACCCCTTCTCCTACCTGGGAGAGTCCCGGAGAAGAGATGGGAGAAGGTGGTGAATTGCTCAGGGCACAGGGCACCCCAGGAGCCCCCTTTGGCCTCTCAGTGCCTGGCATTCTGCCATCAGCCTGCAGCTCTGTGGGGTAGGCACCGCCCTCTTCATGTCTCCTCCTCACCCTCTACTTCGTGTGGAAATCAAATGCCTCTTCACGCTCTCCCCAGACCTCTCTGTCACAGGGAACTGAGAGCAGTTCTGGAATCGAGAACCCAGCCTGAAAAGCTCTCGAGGGGCAGTGATGTTGTGAGACCTGCTGGCTCCACTGCCTCCGGCTGAGGAGCTGGGACCGCAGGCCTGCATTCAGGGGGGTCCGTGAACTCAGGCGGGAAACACGTGACAGCTCTCCTTTCACTGACCTCTAACTAAAATGTAGCATCTTTTGCCACAGTGATTTTGTCACCCATGGAAATCACAGATATCCTCCAGTCTCATCAGGGCTGTCACGATTCTCTTGAAATACCATGTATGCCCGTTCCTGCTGTATTATGACATTTACTACCTCCACTGAGAGGCCCATGGTCACGGAGTCACAGACTTGCTTTTTTATAGTTGGATAACTGTATTTCCATAGATTTGGGGTTTTTTCATAGCTCTTTGTATTTTGTTTTATGCATTTAAAAATTCGATTCTGCGGAGTCTGTAGGCTTCCTGAGACTCCAGAAAGGTCTGTGGTTCAGGGCAGGTTAAGGGCCCTGCATGGGACAGCATGTAGCCGAGCACTGCGGACCCAGAGGCTGGATCGCTTTGGGGACAGAATTGGCATCTGCAGCCCTTTGAGCCTCCGGAGACAGAATCCCCCGAAGTGAGCAGAATGTGGGGGACAGAACTGGGCAGGAGAGAGGGGACCAGACAATGGGACAGAACACGGAGCTGCAGGGAAAGCCTCAGACCCCAGACCCTGAGGCCTCCCCCGGACCCTGTCTTACAAGACACATCTGCATCCCTGCCCACCAGGCATCAGCCCGCTCTGTGCACACAGCCGGCCCAGAGCCACCAGCTCTCCTTTTCCTCTCCCTCTGTGCCACCGTTTACCATCTCTCGGGCCCCATGGCATCAGGAGCCCATCCTAGGTGGGTGGCCCTTTAGTCCTGTCTCCCAAGTTTCCTTTGTTTTAAACTCGACATTTCTCCATCTTGCTCACGGAGGGAGAAATACAGATTACAAAGACCCAGCAAATGGTTTTTATAAACTCTTATTTTCTTGCCACAGAACTGCCTTTAATTAGCTCCGAGGACTACAAAGGGAACAGCGTTATAATAGGAGCCGCTTGAAGGAAGGAGCCCATGGCACTCGGCTCCCAGACCTCGGGCTGCTGCTGGTCACCAGCCACAGGCAGGTCTGACGGGAGCGCCCCCGCCTCTCCCCACTCAGCCCCCACATGCGGCCACACAGCCTGCCTCAGCTTCTCTCCAGGGAGGAGGAATATGTCCTGCTCTCAGACAAGCCCTCGCAGAAACCTCTGGACAATAGGCACCCACATGTGCCTCAGTCCCTGCCCAGAGCTGGCTGCCCAAGGACTGGCGCAGAGTCACGTGTTAGCCCACAGCAGGACAGGCAGATGGGCAGAAGGGCAGATGGACAGTCAGACCGACTTCTGTGTCTCAGCCGATCACCTCAGCTGAGAAAAGGCAACGCCAGACCCCCAGACCCTGGAGTTCCGGATGCCACTCAGTCCTTCTATCCTGGAGGAGGACTCATCCCCGTGTATAACCCAGAGACACTGCCCTCATACACAGTCCGTTCCCAGCCTCAGGCAATTAGAATGTCACAGCCAGAGGGGCCTCCATTTGGGGCACAGAGAGGTTAAGTAACTTGTCTAAGGCCGCTCAGCAAGGTTGCCACTGAGCTGGGACTCAGACTCAGGGCCTCTTGACCTCCAGTCTCAGGGGCCACAGCCCCCCTCTGGGCTCCTGCTAGCGGGGAGGAAGGCAGCAGGGGGGCCAGACAGAGGCAGGAACAGTCTCCCCCCGAGTTCTAGCCTCAATCAGAGGTTTCAAGCGGGGGATCCCGGGACCCTATCCTTTCTGAGGCACGTAACTTCGACCTCCGGGTTCCTCTAGGCCACGAATAGAGGCAGAAGCCACCCAGAAACACTTATGTCTACCCGGGACCAAGTCCACAAGACTTCCCGAGGCCTGCTCCCTCAACTCCGATCCAGTTTCAAGGCCACACAGAGCTGCACGAGTTCCAGCAAAAGCCTGTAGCCCCTTCTCCCTCTGCTTCCCTTACCCCAGGGATCACTCGGAAAATGCAATGCAGGAGAAGTCCTCGGGAAGGTCTCTGGATCCCAAGGCGTAGACTTGCCCCCTGCCTGCTCCACGGCTCTGCTCAGAAGCTGGCTGAGCTCTGGGGGATCGGAGTATCTGAGTGTCTGCCTGAGCACAGGTAGAGGGTCTGAGCTCTCTGGATGGCCCAGGGGCTGGGGCAGCTGGGCTCAGGAGCCCTGATGGTGAGGCGGGAAGCCTCGGGTCACAGGGACACCCCCGTGTCCGCTCCACCCCACGACCCTCCGAGGTCTGGCCTCTGAGGTCTTGAGGTCTTGTGGTATCCATGGCACCCACCACGAACAGTCCCCACCAGCTGAGGATGAAAGTCCACAAGGGTGCTCCGCTGCAGGAGACCACGGAGGCCACCAAGCCCTCTTCCCACCTCAGGCTTTCAGAAGCCAGCGGATTTAGGTAGTCAGCCCGGGCACTTGAAAGCAGCCTGGGCTGGCGGTGGAGGGTCGCGGTCCGGGGACTGGCCACAGCTCCCCACCCGAAAGGGGGATCATTACTCACCGCGGATGAAGGTCGGCGAGTAGGTCGGGAAGGAATCGAAGATGCTGTTGGATGCCATGCCCCGCTCTGAGGAAGGCGAGGTTTCAGCCCTTCAGGGGGGTTGGGTTGGGATTGACTTGGTTGGTTGTCGTTTTATTTTTTCCTAGCTACTTTTGAAAATAAAGGGGGGGGGGTGCTCCTGCTTTTTGTTTGTTTTTTTCGTTTTGTCCCTTTATTCCCCCTACTGCTATGAAAAAGAAAAAAGCAAAGAACGTGAGAGTGTGTGTGTGAGCGAGAGAGAAAAAAAATCCCCAAGGAAAGTAAGTTTCTGTTTGTACCCAAGAATTTGGATTCCAGGTCCCACAGGAATGTCTCGCCACAAATTTTCAACAGAAGCGTATGCAGAATGTATCATTAGATGACGGGAAGGGGCCTTTGGCAGCCAGGGCAGGAGTCGCAGGGCAGTGAGAGCAGAGCCAGCCCAGCATCAAGCGCCACGGGAATGAATGAATGAGGCTCGCCCCCGGCACAGCTCAGCTCAGTGGGTGCGAGGGCGGCCCGGGGGTGGGAGAACGGGGAGCCAACCAGCTCCGGCGCAGGGCCTTGAAGGCGGCTGAGGGCCTGGCCTTGTGGTTCTGTGGTTGAGGGACCAGGCCTTCACGGTGTCAACCCGACCTCAGCTCACAGGATGCAAGAAGTCAGCTCGCGGCCTTGGCCCATTGGCTGGGCGGCGGTCACCTGGGCCGTGATGTCACAGCCTCTTAGAAGATCTTGTGGCTGCCTCTCTCTCTTTTTAGAAAAAAAAAAAAAGAAGAAGAAGAAGAAGAAAGAAAGAGAAAGAGAGAACAAAAAGGGATGGCTTTTATTTGTGGAGCTAGCCTCAGCACGCGGCCCAGAAGCGGCTGGAGAGGGAGTGGCATTGGGGGGGGGCGGTTTGGATCCTGTGGGAGATCCCTTTTTAATTAAGGCCAGTGTTGGCCCGGGCAGCCGGGAGCCCTGCAGGCCCTGCATTGGGTACCGGGAGCCCGGATCCCCTCCAGGCCCCCCCACCCTGGGCTGCGTGTGGCTCTCACGCTGTCATCGTCCACCACTGCAGCTGGGGAGAGGCGTCCACATGTGTGGCTGGGTAGCACTTGAGGGCGATTTTAGGGGAGTTGGGATTAAGTACAAAGGGAAACACATGAAGGGATGCCAGCGGCGCTCACGCCGAGGCCTGTCTGCCTTCAGAAAGGCCCTCCTAGGGAAAGCTGGTGGCATGGCCTCGCCGAGGGGCCCTGTGCAGAGCTCGGGTTCTGAGGCCTGCGCCAGTCGTTCAAGGCTCTTTGCTCATCTTGCCTACATGTGCATCTCCGTAGCGTTCTCTGTTCCAGCCTAACGTGCCTGGGCTTTCCTGCTTCTGGGTCTTTCCTCTCGCTCTCCCACTCCCCGCTCCCCCCACGCCCGGCTCCCAGTGCCCTTTGTCAGCCCCTGTTTGAAGGCTTCCATTCCCAGGGAGACTCCAAAGTAGGAGAGACATGGAGGATGATTCAACGCCACACTTCCGTGTTCCCAGAAACCAGGTCAGGCGTTGTGGGGGAGGGTGGCGGTTTTACCATTTCCCTCGTAAGTTCTACTCTCCCATTTCATGGGCCAGACCACTGAGGCCCAGAATACTGACGTCAGCTTGTGCAAGGCCACACAGTATTCGGAGTGGAATTAGAATGTCAGCCGCTGGCTCAGCAGCCTGGGTCTCAGCATCGACACCACAGTGCTCTGCAGCATCCTCTAAGCTAAATTCCAAGGTTTCCAAGAGTCCTCTGCAGACTGGGCACCACCACCTGGCCCCTCCCAGGAAGCCCAAGCTTGGGGCCAGACCCCGGCACCAGCCTCGGACTCACGCTCTTCTCTGTAAGCTAACGCGGAGCAGAAGGGGCATCCGGGGGAGGAGGGGCTCGTCCAAGGTCCCAGGGAGACTTGCTTCTGCCCCCAGCCTCACTGGGTCACCCGGGAGCGGGATGCCCTAGGAAATTTGTTGTCTGTGCCTCATCTAGATCCTCATGAAGGCTCAGTCTCCTCTTCCTGACTGGCAAGTTGGTGGAGGCAGGGGATGGGGGTGGAGGTTCTCATTTGTCCAGAGAGGAAGCAGGTTTACAATGAAAGCCACAGGGCTCTGGAGTCAGATTCAAGTCCCAGTCCAGCTCTGCTGGATCCCAGCTGCAAGACTATGGGCCAAGTCACTTGCCATCTCTGGGCCTCAGTTTCCTTTCCTGTAGAATGGGGACAACACATTTCTCAAAGAGACAGGCAACTGGGTGAGGGCACCATGAAGGTTGGTTTCCTTGTCTGAGGCTCGGTGATGTAATTTGGGCTCTGTTATGAGTAAGTGCAGGAAAAGAACCATCACAGTCACATAGGAGGATAGACTGCCCCTGCTGGAAACTCATCAGCTGGCCTGGCCCGAGGAGGGCCAGGGCGGGGGGTGGGGGGGGGGAAGGAGGGGCGGTCAGCGGCACAAGCAGAGCCTGCCAAGGGGCCTTGGCCTCCTGACTAAATCTGGAGCGTTTTGGAGTCTGCCACGTTGTGAAATAGATCAGAGATGAACACAACTGGAAAGACCCCCTTTAATAGAAGTGGAAACTGAGGCCCCCCAGAGGGGCAGAGACTTACCCTACCTCACCCGTGAGTCAGTGGAACCCGGGCCCCTGCTTCCCAGCCCAGGAGTTGTTTCCACTCTGCCGATACCACCTCTAGTTTCTAACGTACCACCCTACGCACTTGTCTGTTTTTTCCACACATAAGAGTGGGCCCCCCCATAACACCTATACTTTGGTCACTCTGAGGGACTCCCCCTCCCTGGGAAGCTGAGTTCAGGCCCAGGAAGGGGGCCCAGGGGCACTTCTGTGCAGCAGGTGGTTTACTGCTTTCCTGGGACCACGTGGCAAATGCTTACTGGGTGACAAGTTTGGTTTTTCCCTCAAGAGGCTTATAATCTCCATGTGCCTCTTCAGAGGCATGTACCAGACGTTGCTCGAACTCCTGGAGGCTGCCTGGGGAAGCAGAAAGAACCTTCCCGAAGCCTGACTTTGTTCCTATGAGCTGTGAGATTGTGGGCAAAAGGCTTTTTTCTTCTGAGCCTGCTTCCTCGCCTGTGAGATGGGGCCAACAGCAGGACCCACTTCTCAAAACTGCAAAGAGGATTAAATGAAAACAAATATTGTGGGTGTGCCTGGCACACTGTAGGTGCCCAGTTCCTGAGATTCCCTTTCCTGCTGCTTCTGACCGTGCACCCTCTCGGCATGCTCTGGGCAGTCAGGTGTCCTCTTGTTCTCCACTGGAAAAAAAAAAATCCGATACCTTAGAAGCCTCTGAATCGTTAGATCAGGTTAATCCAAAACTTTGGTTGAAGAAGGAAATCATTAAAAAAAATAGTAATGTTCCTTTATTTTACCTTTAAATTTATAAATGGCCTCCCTCTTGTTCTTCTGTCTCAAACCAGCCCGGAAGGCGTCTCCTACAATTTCCAGATTTGTCCTCTTTAAAGTGGAATGCAAATGTAAGGATGCTTACAAAGCAATTAGCACCCCGTAGCATCTAGACCTGACTCCTTCGCCCAATCTTTTACGTTTCACCCATACCCAATTCAGTTTATTTTTTAGCAACTTGCCTTCACCGAGTCTTTCCAAGGTGTTCAACCTTGGAAAGTTTTCACAGAGACAGACACCCCCGTTTTGCCTCATACCGTGAACAACATCACATCACCACTAGTGAGAGTCCAATTAGGAAAACAGAAGCCACTTTGAGTGATGGACACCGAGGGAAGGAAGTTAGTTCAGGGATTATTGGCAACCCAGGTGATGGAAGAGCTGAGAAGCCAAACAGAGCTGGGGAGGAGCCCCAAGAGTAGCCACGGCAGGAAGCCACTGCCACCATTCTGCAAGAGGGACACAAGGAGGAGTGTTGCCGCTAGGGTCCCCAGTGGAAGCAGGAGCATGATGGCCAGTCTTGCATTTGCTGGAGCCGCAGAGGAGACTCAGCTGCCATGGAGGGCCCCTGAGACAAAGAATAAAGCAACCTCTCTTCCTGCCGTCCTTCCACCTCCTTCTAGTGCCTTCCACCAGTCGAATGGAGCTGGAGCCGGCTGACGTAGTGGAATCAGACCTCTGCATTATAGAGCCAAAGAGGGGAGGGAGTAGATGGGTCTGAGGGCAAAGTGGCCCAACACTGGCATGGTATTCAGTGGAGCTCTGTAACCATGGAAACCCAGCTGGAACGAACGGGTTTGGGAACAAACCCAACAGATGTTTGGCAAGTTGACAGCTCAGTGGGTTGGTGGGACCAGAAGGTGTGGATACCAGCGAGGGATCTGCTGGCCAAGGGCATCCACTGGCATAATACACCAGAAGAACCAGTGAACCCCATGGGCCATTTACATTGGGGTCAGTTAAGAAAACACCTACTGTGAATGGTGATGAAATCCTTTTTCTTAACCTGTGTGCAGAGCTGATACTTTCACTACAACCTTGGGTGACTGTGATTGGGGAATTATGAGCATTGGCTGCCGGGCCTGTCGATGAACCTTACAGTTTACAAAGGTGGCACACTTCTGAACCCACTGGACCCTCCCAACAACCTGCGGGATAGGTGTGGCTCTCTTCACTTTTCTGATGAGGAAAAGACTAATCACAGGAATTAATCCCGAGTTTTAGCTTCTAGGAGTCAGCACAGCCAGCTTGGACAAAACAGGCAGCAGATTTGAGGTAAGGTCTTAGAGTTCAAATCCTGGCTTTCAACCAGCCAATCACAGCACTGGGTCCAAGGAAGGTACTGGAATGATATTTGATATCTACTGCAAGCTGCCCGGGGGTGGGGGTGTGTGGGGGGGTGGGGGATAGAGCAGAGAAGCGGGGGTGGGGGGCTCTACCTTCAGAGCTCAGCACAGAGACATCAAGATAAGATGTCTCTTCCCCCATCTCCCCTTATCCCCCCAGCCAGATCCACCCCCTGCTCTATCGGGAGCTCAGGTCAGAGGATGAGGCCTGCAAGCACACAGCCCACCCAGGGGCCAGGATACACAGGCCAAGCCAGGGATCATTAGCTAAGAAGGTACCAGGTGGGATGCACATGCCAGGAGCTGTATGCACAGGGTCTCCAATGGTGGGCTCTCAGGACAGCCAACCATGCATACTGGTCTTCCTGCCATTTCCAGGGGCAGTCAGAGAGGTGAGGAGACCTGCCCAAGGGCATCCTGTTTGTGGATGGAGGAAGCAGGATCAAACTCAGCCTGCCCTCCGCCTGCTTTCTGGGCTTCTCCCCTCCCCGCCCCCCGCCTCTCTCTTTCCTGCTGTTTGTTTCAAAAAACTGCTCACGGTGCCCCCTTCAGAACCAAACCCCTCCCTCTCCTCCCCCTTCCTGCCTCAGCCCCCTTCTCCAGGCCCTCCCTTTGCTGGAACCCACGCTGCCATCTCTGTGTAGCTGCCATAGGCTTGGTGGCATTAAGGACAATCTTGCAACAATCTTCACTCTCAGCATCTGCTTTACCAGGGACCCTGATAGCTCCACTCACGGCCTTTCTTCCTGCCTGAAATTCCACCATCAGTACACGTTTGGATTTGGATACATTTCGGCCATAAGCCCTCTGTCAAAAAGGCAGGTAGAAGCGGGTGGAGGAGTAAACAGAGCCCCCTGCAGGGGAAGAACACAGGCTGGGTTCTACCCAGCTGCCCCCCAAATGGACTTGTTGCCTCTCTCTCTGGCCAGAGTTTCCCTGCTGCTTAAAATAATGATCCACGTGCTCCCCCATCCCACGGCCACCTGCACACGAACATCCCAGGCAGACAGAGCAGAGATGCTTCTCTCCATCTTTACAGCTGGGGAAACTGAGGCTCGCAGAGGCAAAGGGCCTCACGTGCAGTCGCAGGTGTGGTAAGAGGGAGTCAACTGCAGGTCTGCTGCCGCCACACCCAGCCATCCCCAGGGCGCCCCTTGACTTCCCTTTTCTCCCTCAAGTCCCCTCTAGGGAGGTTGACATGCTGGGGCCTTGGAGTCCGGAGAGTGCCCTCAGGCTCTTCCTGGCCACGCGATGTCAGCCGGTCCTGTCCCCACCTCGCTGCCCTCACCTGTAAGATGGGGAAGATCAAAAGCCCCTGTCTTCTCCCAGGGTGGGCGGGTGAGGAGGGAACCCCTGGGAAGAACACAGGTAGGCAGCTGGCTGGGGTAAGCTCTTCTTCTGTTGCTGTTTTGTGGCGGATGGTCTGAGAGCCCGGGCGGCAGCATGTAAGGGGTGAGGGTGTCCTGTATGGAGGGCAGGGCTGGTGGTAGGAGGGGGCGTGTGGCTGACTCACAACTCTCCCAGGCTCCTTGGTGCTCCCAGCAGCTTCCTGCCCTCCCATCCAGTCCCATCGAGGCCCTGCTTCCAGCAACGCTGACTCTCCTGGGTTCGGAAGGCCGATCCCAGTCGAGGGCCACCCGAACCCGAGTCCCAGGCTGCAGGACTGGTCTCCCCGGCCAGAGTGCATCCCTCCCGAGCCGCCGGTCCAGCTCAGAGGCCTCTCCTGTGCTCCTCTGAGACCTGGAAAGACTGGCCCCTGACGCTTCCTCCCTCAGAGTCCCAGGCCCCTCAGAGAAAGCAAGAAAACTCCAAGCTGTAGCCCCTTTGGGCTCCTAAAACGAGCTCTCTCTGGGTTTTTTGGTGGAATAATCTATTTTTAGCATCAAAGAGTGCTGCCAGGGGCTTAGACCTTCTGAGGGACAGGCTTGGTCTGACCACAAACCCTGCTGGAGGTGGGCACTCCTCAGCGGGGCGGGGTGGGGAAGGAAGGCAGCAAGGAAGGGTGTCCCCAGCCCACCCTGCCCCGACCCCCAGGGCCACACGTGGCAGACGCAGGCTCAGGGCTCCTTCCTTTCCTGCTCAGGGAGCCCCCCCGCCCCCCTTTTTCTCTCAGTGCTTTCTCCCCGCAAACACAATACTAATAACCATAACAATGATCATAAACTAGCACTCCCCGCATGCCAAGGACTCTTCCAAGAGCTTTAGGTAAATTACCTCAATTCTCACAAGAATCCAATCACTTAGACAAGGAGACTGAGTCTCAGAGAGGTTAACTGACCTACCCAAGTTTGGCTCAGGACGGATGGAGCCAGGATTTGAACCCAGACAGTCTATTTTATCATTAGTTAGTCTCATGTTTCAGCTGAGGAAACAGAGCCTTAGAGAAAGGAATATATGTGCTCAAAATCACCTGGACAGCAAACGATGAGGCCAGGATTCACGACAGGGCTTCCAGGGCATGGCACCTATGGCCTCGGTTCATTCTCCCAACAAATGGTGTTTGTGTGTGTGTGTGTGTGTGTGTGCGTGTGTGTGTGTGTGTGTGTGTGTGTGTGTGTGTGGTGGGTACTATTATTCTCCCCCCCTCCCATTTTCCTGAGGAAACTGAGGCTCCGACAAGAAAAGGGACCCACCTGAGTTTGCAGAGCTAGGAAGTGGTGGAGTCGGGATTTGAACCTCATCTGTTGGAATTCCTGAAGCCTTTGCTAGAAGCTGCCAGTCTCAATCCCCACCCCCACCCATCCCCCAATCCCTGCTGCTTTCTCTGAGGAGGCTGGGCCCCAGGAGGAGCCTGGATAGGGTTGTAATTTTTAAAAAATGATTTGGTCTTAATGTCCCCCCCACCCATCTCCATCCCTTTCTCTCTCCTTCAATCATAATGACCCCGTTTGCAAGGGTGTGCTGGCCAGCAAATTTGCTGACCCAGGCAAAAGGAAGGGGGTGTGTGTCATTATGTGGTTGGGAAATGGTGAGGCATTTCATATGCCACCGATCTAGTATCCCAGGAATTTCTGCAGCCCTCAAGGAAATTAAAGAATTAGCTACCATCCAGGGCTGTGGCTTCCTCCTCACTGTGTGTGTGCATTTTCTTGACTTTAAATAGGATGCTCTGAGCATCTGCACGTAAGTGGCAGCATTGTAGGAAGAGGGGCTGCCTGGGGTAAGGAGAAAGCCCTGGCCAGTGAGGCTACAGGCCGAGGCTCAGAGAGGGGCAGGAACTTGCCCTAGGCCACACAGCTAATGCCCAAATCTGCACCACCCGACTTGTGGCCTGATGCTCTTTCCATGCTGCCAGGCTCTGCAAATAATTTGCTGTGTGAAATCAGACAAGTTCTTTTTCCCTCTCTGGGTCGTTTTTCCTTATATGTAAAAGGACAGGGTGAGATCATTGTCTTAGTTTGGGCTCCTCCAAAGACAAACCTTGAACCTAAGGACTAAGTGTAAGCAGTTTATTTGGGAAATGATCCCAGGAAGCAGGGGTGAAGGGGGGGGAAGTGGCACAGGGGAGGGAAGGTAGCCCATACAGGGCACAGCTTGCCGCTCTGGCACCTGGAGCTTTACCCCCCCGGGACCCCTCTGAGGAAGTGGGTGGAACCCGCACAGAACTGCTTCCCCAAGGGTCAGGGAGCTGGGAAGTGTATCCACCAAGTCCCATCTCTCATTAGTTGAGGGTTATTCTAAGAGTAATGACTCTCCAACAATTCTTGCTGCTCCCCTTGGGCAAAGCTCACTCAAGACCAGAAAATGTCCTCAGGCCGACCTGTTCTTTAGGGCAACTGTCTATTTGGGGAGGGTGTATGATTTCTAAGGCATCCCTTGGCTCTGATAGATAAGGATTTCTTATTTCATAGGCATCTTCCTCAGTATCCTTCCTATCAACCCTTCTGAGCTGTCATGACATTAGGGAAGTAATGTGTTAGCACAGTAGATGAGGTACAAAGTCATACCCTCACTGCCTGTCCCAGAGCCTGAGCTTCCCCTATCCATGCTTCAGCATATTTAAACACTTTTTAAATAGTGTTTGTTGAAACCCCTCGGGGTCAGTGTCTCAGCGGACCCTCAAGGAGGAAGGTACCAGGGAGTAGGCTGAATGGGGGGAGAGGGACTCTGTCCTCCATCACTTTGGCCAAAGAAGTCTGCTTTGTCTTTTAATTTTTAATTAAAAATTTTTATTATTATTCCCTCAAAGTTATGCTCATGATTTAAACAAATACTTCTATAAGGCGCTCCTTCCCACTCCTCAGAGAAAACCATGTTCAACACCTCTAACTGTTTCTTTTAGTATTTCCTCCACTTCTCTAAATAATATGTTTACCAAATTCATTGTGATTTTTCAGTTTTAGATATTATCTACTGACTTTCCATATGAAAGAGGATTTAGCTCCTTTTACCTGGCCTTCTCCTTAACCATGTACCTTTCTATCCTCCTAGGATAGTAGTTATTTTGGTTAGATGAGCTGTTAGCATTTCCTTTTTTCAACTGGGTAAATGCCTTCCCGGCTGGGTCATATAGTATGCTCTGATCACATTTCCTTGCTTGCATAGCCTTTTGTTTTCCCTGGAGTTATAGTTTGTTTAGCTTTTCATTTGCATAATTTTCTGTGTGCTTACCACAAATTTATTCCCAAACTCTCCACTAGTTGTCCAAATCTCCTATTATGAAATTCAGTGGCATCGATTCCTTTATGGAGTCCTCTCTCCTGGAATATCCTAACCTACTCCAGTCTAAACTGGTTGCTCTCCAGGTCTGCTACTCAGCTATTAACCTGTGATCTTTCTACACTGATATCCTGGGGTTCTCTTTGCCTTCTCTTACACCAGAAGCTCTGTTTTCTGGATCCTTTCTCTTTCTTGGTTTATTTCCTTGTTTTGATGGAGCACATCTTCCAGTAAGCTTCCCAAGAAAGGATGCATGCGAGGTAGATTTATTGATGAGCATTTGATGACGTCTTTAGTCATACTTCACAGGTAGTTTGGCTGGGCATAAAAATCATAGTTAAAATAATTTTCCCTCTTCAAAGGTATTTCTCCATTGTTTTCTTGCTTGTTGTGCTGCTACTGATAAGTCTGAAGACATTCTGATTCTTAATCTCTGAAAATAGCTTATTTTTTTTTCTCTCTGAAAACTTTGAAGATATGCTTTGTCCCAAGTGTCCTAAAATTCCACAATTATATGCCTTTGTGTGGTTCTATTTTCACCCGTTGTTCTGGACATTCCATTAATCCTATGACTTGGACTTTTATGGTGATCGATCCTGGCTAGTTTTCAAGAATTATTTCTTTGATTATTTTTTCCCCTTCCCTTTTCACTGTTCTATCTTTCTGTTGAGGCTTCTAAAGTTCTAAATAATTTAAGAGTCTCATAATTTCTAAAATTCTTATCCTCTCTTCTGTTTCTTTGTGTTGTGTTTTTGTAGTCTTTTGGGGGGAGATATCTTCATATTTTTCTTTCCATGTCTCTATTAAGTTTCTAATTTTTGTTATAATAATTTGAATTCATACTTTTTGATTTTCTAATTATTACATTTCATCTCTTTTCTTATTGCATAGATGCAGTACCTTCTCCTTATCCCTCTGAAGATATGAATGATAGACTTTCGAAAAAAGATTTCATCTCCCTGTCTAGTGTGTTTCTTTTCAGTTACTTTATTTTTTCCATTTTATTTTGTTTTGTCTTTCCTGGTAGAGTCTTTCTTCATATGGCTGATGTTCCTTGGCTGTCTGCCTTGTTTAATAGAGGGGCACTAAACTCTGATTGGAAGCTCCGTGTAATTGAGTCCAGCCTGACTCTGGACTTCATAGAGGGGTCTGAGTAGGTCAATTCCTTGGTCAGTATCTTTAGATCTTTCCCCTTGGTCTGCTCAGATTCCTTGGGGTAGACTCTCTTGATGTCTTTAGAGGGTATTGTACTGGCTGCCAATATTCTGGGCCAAGAGGGTTATAAATGCACATATGTAACATTCTCCTGATCCTTCATGATCCTTCATGCCATACATAACCTCTATCTTTTATGTGGCTGGTCCCCTCCTGTCCAGAGACCCTCTGATTTTTGTTCTCTCCAAAAAATAAACCTCAAATATCCTACTGAGGTGGGAGAGAGAATCTGGGGATCTAACTGCTTCCTACAGACTTTCGAATGTTCCTCCTGTTCTCAGTCCCTTCCCCACCTGCATTTCTGGATGTATCTCTTGTGCCCAATCCCTGAGTCTTTGGCAGTTTTGCCATGTAAGAAGCTGAGTGCTTTCTGCTTTCCCACGGCATGTCTGTGGGGATTCAGGTCGCTCAGGTCTGCCAAGTCAGTGGCTTCTCCCACAGATGCTTTACAGGTTCCTACACTTCGCTGCTGTTATCTTTTCTCTGTTCTCTCTGACCTGGTAGTCAAATAACCTAAAATAACCCCCCAAACCAAAAAACACACCGCCAACCACCTAGCCGACAACAACACTCTACAGATAGGAAGCAGAGGTAAACTCATGTCTTCAATCCACTCCTTTCTGTTTTCTAGAGTGTGGGGAAGATTTTGATTGAAATAAGAATTCCAGATATATCTTGTTTGCGCTTGGGAAGACTCAACTTTAAAAGATGTGAGTTCTCCTCCAAATTCACTTATAAATTATATTAGCAATTCCGGTAAAAACTCCAACAGGATTTTTCAGTAAAACTTGACAAACTATTTCTAAAGCTCATGTGGAAGAAGAATGGCCAAGAAAAGCCAAGACAATTCTGTAAGAGGGGAGCTAGAAGGGTCACCCTGCCCGATATCAGGATCTAGGATACGTTACAGTCATGAAGTCAGAGAGGTACTGGCACGAGATGACACGATTAAGCCAGTGAAATAGAATAAAGAACCCAGAAACCGATGCCCCTATAAGGGTGCATCTGTCAGGATCCTGGAGGAAACAGATGTTACCCTCAAAGCCTTGACCAAGGAGCATTAAGGAAGCAGCTCTTTATGGAGGTATGGGCAGGATCAAGGGAGCCAGCAAGGGATGCTGATGGTCCCAGATTCTAGCAGCAATGGGAAACCATCACCCCAGCCTGTAGGGACGAGGGAGGGGAGATGGTTCGGGAAGTCAACAGCTCTGGGACAGGAGGTGACTCACAGAAGGAATGCAGACACTGCCCAAACCATGGCCGGCCAGGCAGGGAAGAAGCACCTCCTACAGTGCCAGAGGGCATGGAGACCAGGTGAGGCAGGCCATAGATGGTAGCCTCCGGGTACACAGAACAGTGCAGAGAAAGGTGACAAGCAGATCTGAGCGTGGGGAATGGAGAAAAACCAATACAAATGGAAATAGCCAACCATCTCCCGGGTAGTCCACGCAAAGGTCCCACAGACAAGGCAAATGCCACAGCTCCCAAAGGGACTTCATCAGAACCCCCTTCTCCTTCTTCCGTGAATGGCACGGTCATCTGCCCTGTCCCTAAGCTGGATCCTGGATCACTCTCCTCTCTGCATTTACTGTTGAATTTACCTGCAAAATAATACCCATGCTGCTTCTTGCCTGGTGGGATGACAGCTCATCCTCCACCTATCAGCCAGGTAGGCGGAGAATCAGTCAGTACCCTGCCTACGCTTTCAACAACATCCCATTTTCTACAAGAAAACCCTGGTCTTTCCCTCCCCCTGTTCCTCCCAGCTCCAGCCTCCCAGGCCAGGTGTGGTGTCTTCACAAGTCTGTGGCTTTGCCCCTGATGTAATCTCTCCCGAGAGGCCTGCCTGCTCCCTGCCCCTGCTTCCTGTCCACGGACAACTCACTCCTCTGTGAAACAGGCTTCTCATCTTCTCCATATTTCTAGCTGCTGTCATTCCTATGTCTGGTCCCCTCCACCTTCTGTGAGTTTTCAAAAATAGGAAGTGTGTCTCCAGATACTGGAAGAAGCACTCATGAATGTTTGTTGAATGAATCCATGATCGAATGACCAAATAAGGAATTGAATGAATGCCCCTCCTTTTCTGAAATACTGAAAAAGAGGGGGCTTGGGCAGCTGGGCTCGAACTTCATTTCATTTACTCAACAGCTGTGCACTGTGCACTTACTACATGTCACATCCTATGCTTCGTGCTGAGGACACAGCGGTTAAAACGACAGGCGTGACCTCTCCTCTTGTGGGACTTAGAGTCTGATGGGGGAAGTCGACATTTGACAAGTAAGTTCACAAATAATTACTGAATTTTAGTCATGGATGAAGTGACATTTTACAGAGTCAGGAGCCGTTGTGACCCATGGGTGAGGGTGAGACCTGTGAGGAGTGGGCCTGGTGGAGGCCACAGCATGGGCAGTGACCGGAGGAGGACAGGAGGTCGGCCTGGTTTGGGAGCTGCAGAAGAAGGCCATGGGCCCGGGGAGAGGGGAGGCTGAACAGGTACCCAGGGGCCAGCTCTGGAAGATGTAAAGGTGACCAGAGGTGAAGATAGTGTTGGTGAGTCTTGGGGGTGTAACATGATCAGGTTTGCATGTTCTAAGTTTTCTCTAGAGAACTAGTTGTAGGGGGACTGAGGGCTGTGGTCAGGGGTGTCCTATACACACACACAGGCTGCAATCCCTGTCACCAAGGGCAGAGGGGCAGGGTGACCCCCACCCTCCTTCCCTCCCCACGCAGTCTGCGGTGGCTTCCTGTTAAGGTTAGCCCTGGGGCCCCTGTCCCAACCTCCCTGAGATAAGCCTGCCTGCTCTGAACCTGCCCCCTCCAATACCCTTCATGAGGGTCTCCCCGGCAACCCCACATTTTTGGAGAAAGGGACAGCCTCTCCCAACATCCCACCCTTGGCCTGCCTGCCTCTCAGGAGTTGAGCGGTGAATCCCCAGAAGATTATGTCCACATCCTGGAACCTGTGAATGTTACTTTACACGGCAAAAGAGTGAATATTACCTTATATTGTAACAGGTGTGCTTAAATTAAGGCTTTTGAGATGAGACTATCTGGGTTATCCAGGTTGGCCTCAAGTGCCGTCTCATGTGTCTTAGAGGCAAAGGGAGGCCACGCGGAAAAGAGGAGGCAGGGACCAAAGTGATGCAGCCACAAGTCAAGGAATGTTGGCCCCACTGGAAGCGGGAAGAGGCCAAGAAGGGACTGTCCTCTAGAGCCTTCGGAGGGAGCTCGGCCCTGCCCACAACCTGATCTGGGACTCCTGGGCCTCAGATCTGTGGGAGAATACGCTTCTGTTGTTTCAAGCTGCCCAGTGTGTGGTTGTGTGTTTCCGCAGACCTAGAAAACGAACATGCAGCTGAGATGCCCTCGCTGCCTGGAATCCTGGACTGGCGGCTTGGGGCACTGTCCAAGGGTCCGATAGCACAGGCCTCACGCGTGAGGCGTGACTGGGCCAGTGTGCCCAGAAGGCCCAGCTTGGGCTTGCCACACGTTGTATTGTGCCCCAAACAGTCCTCAACTGAACCGAAGTGAATTTTGCACGTGGAAAGGCATGGACTTGCCAACCAGGCCAAGCTGGGTTCAAACCCCCTTCTGCCAGTTGCTTCACGGCATGAGACACAACTCTCGTGTCTGTAAACGGGGGCAATGGCAGCACCCATCCAGGCAGAGTGGAAAGGACCCGGGTTAAACCTGCAGCTCTACCACAGGCTGCTGTGCACCCAGGGCCAGCGCCTCAACCTCTCGGAACTTTTACTACCAGTTGAGGGTCAAGAAGGCATCAGGGAACTGGATTGGGGCAACCAATTGGCAGGCAGTTTCTGCGGGTCCCCTTGGCCCCAGGGTCAGCCCCACAGGCTCAGATTTGCCCATCAGCCCACCCCAGGAGGCCCCTCCTTGGCCTGTGGCCCCTCACAGGGCCAAAGACCCTCAGAAATGGTCCTGTCCCTGGGGAGGGGGGAACGGGCCCTCCAGGTTTCTTGAGGGTCTGAGAGGAAGTTGCCCGCCCCCGTCCCCAGTTCCCACCCCACCCCTGCCCCTCATGCGTAGATGTTTGAGTTCCCTCTTTCAAGGAAACAGATCAAAGAGCCTGAAGTTGCCTCAGGATGGGGGCGGGCAGGAGGGGAGAGCTGACTGGGGGTTCATCTCTGCTGTGCCCTGCACTTCACCTGTTACACGCTACCCCTCGTCTTCACCCTCACCTGCTGACCAAGGTGACCCTCTGTCCTCATTTGAAGCGTGGGAAACTGAGGCTCAGGCCAGGCAAGTCCCTGACAGCTCTGAGTGGAGCCAGCCTCTGCCCCCCGGGGGGCCCCTCCAGGCCTGCCTGCCTGCCCCGGATGGGGGCTGGACCCCTCCTCCTCCTGCCTTTCTCCCCTGCCTGTAGTTACGTTCATCTCCCTCTCTAATTACAAAAGCAACACGTTCAATGCTGAACACTTGAAAAGACCAAAGAAAAAAATTTAATAATTACCCCACACCTGTTACTTAGAATTAAACCCGGTCAATATTTTGGTGTGTGGACTAACATACACTATCAAACGTAAAATAGATAGCTAGTGGGAAGCAGCCGCATAGCACAGGGAGATCAGCTCTGTGCTTTGTGACCACCCAGAGGGGTGGGATAGGGAGGGTGGGAGGGAGACACAAGAGGGACGGGATATATGTACATGTATAGCTGATTCACTTTGTTATACAGCAGAAACTAACACACCATTGTAAAGCAATTATACTCCAATACAGATGTTAAAAAATTTTTTTTTGGTGTGTATCTTTCTCTTGAGTCAGTGTCTGTCTTTTTCTTTCTCCTCCCAAGATGTCATCACCATACCTGAATTTTCATGAATCTTTCCCCACCTGGATAGATAATGTTCCACAGTGGGCATTCTTCCCCTGAGTACAACAAGCTCCGGAGAGTCTGGGGGCCCCTCTTTGTGTGGAAGAAACCACACACAAAGTCACATACAATATGTCGTTTCTGGTGAGAGGGTCCCTAGCTTTCATAAAATTCCCAAAGGAAGCCAGGGCCCAAATAAAGGTTAAGACCCCCTCTTCTGCCCACTGGCCCAGGTCACAGGCGGGAGCTGTGACTGGGAAAGGCTAGCCATTTGGGTGCCCTGGGGGATGACCGTCCCCTCTCCGTGGGCTCTGCAGTGCCAGAGCTGTCTCTGCGGGAAGGAGCTCGATTACACGGGTGTTTGTGGGGAGAGGTCTATGGCCTACGTGCATCTGGGGTTTGTCAAAGTACAGATTCCCAGGCCTGCAGCCGCTTCCACCCAGTCCCGCGCGACAACCCTCCAAAGAGCCCTCCACTTCCACCTGCCTGTGCTGCAGAATGTTTGAAAAGTGCCCTCTGGTTTCTGAGGCGCCATTGGCTTTGGGGAGCTCGGGAGGCGTGTCCAGAAGAAGGGTGTGAGATGGATTCAAGAGGCATTTAGGAAGCCGGCTAGAATGAGCTGAGAATGACTCTGGGTTTGTGGCCTGGAGGCTGGGTGGTTGGTGGTGAGGAACACCAGGCCGGAGCCTGTTTGGTGGGGGCCATGGGGTGGAGCCTTTAGGAACACGGGGCGGAGCTTGTGAGGTCCAGAGTTGGGAAGGCTCCAGGCGGGTCCTGCCGCATCTGAGGAGGTCTCCTGGAGGAGGTGTCCAGCAGGCAGGTAGAGGTACAGCTCTGGAGCCCAGAAGGAATTTGGGCATCACCTGCTCACACATGGCCATGGAAGGGTGGGTGTGAAGAGATCCAGACAGAGGGCTGGAAGCTGGGACACACCAGTCTGAGGGATCAGGAGGGCGAGGTGAGCTCAGAAAGGTGACTGGGGAGGTAGAGCGGGTTCAGGCGAGGGTTTGGAAGGAAGATGTTATTGACGGGAGCGAATGCTGCGGAGAGAACCTGAGACGTGACCGCGGATTCAGTGAGCAGGATGTTGCTGGTGATTAACCAGGTGCAACTTCAGGTGAGCGCGGGCGGGGGTTGTGGGGGCAGCAGAAGTCAGGCCATATTCATTGATTCACTCATCCATTCATCAATTCATTCACTATTTCAGGCTTGGGGCAAAGAGGAAAATGGTCTTCCAGGGGCCTAGGGCTGGAAGGGCTGAAGGGCTGTGGCCAGGGGACTGGGGAGGCGGGGGACAAAAAGGGTCCAGAGGACCAGAGGGTTCCGTGGGAGATGATGGGGGGACTCTCTGGGGTGGCATCTGGAAGCAGTGGGGAGGTGCACCCCCTTGACAGAGGGGAGAAGGTGGAGGGGCAGCCTCTCAGGGAGGGCTGCAGGGAGGCGGCATACTTTGGAAAGAGCCAGGTTCCGGGCAGGTGGGAGGTGAAAAGAAACTCCCTAAAGTGAACCATGGCCTGGGGGACCCCGGGGCTCCGTGGCGAGGTTTGGTGTGGTGGGGAGAGGATGGAGAGGCACAGAAAGCGCAAGTGACCAGCATAGGAGCTCTGGGCCAAAGAAGGCAGAGATGGGCTTCAGAAGTCCCAGGGCCCCCACCTGTCCCTTATCCTGCCTGATCCTTCCCGCCCCCGCCAACCTCTAGAATCCCTGTGCTTCCCATCCTCCCCGCATCAGAATCCACTCCCAGAGAACAACCAAAATGCCTTCCCTCTGAGGCTGGACCACTGAGCCACCTTCCTAGCTCCCCCTCCCCTGCATTCTGGTAACTGGATAGAGCAGGCATTAGGCCGGCAGGGAGGCAGCTGAGACGGTGGGATTTCAGGCAGTGGGATGCAGAAGAGAGAGAAAGCTCTTCCCAGCATCACCGGGCCAGTGACTACACTGGCACTAGGGGCCTGGCCTCAATGTAATCCTGGGCCCTGCCACTCCTGGTGGCCCAATAAGGACAGCCCAGGACACAACCCCCAGCTCCTACTGAAGCTACAATAGTATTTCCAAGGCAGAGCAACCAGAAGCAAGAGAGAAATCAAGACACTTCCCTTGCCTGCTCTGTCAGCTCTGCATTAAGGCACATCAGATAAGCCTCTTGTCTTGTATGTGGTCGAGGTGTCAGACGGGCCCGGCTGCTGTCTGCTTCCCTCGGTGGTTCTAACTGTTCAGATGGGCCTCCGGGAAGCTTAGGGAGGGCGTGGGCAGAGGCCACTCACTCCTGGAGCCTGGGCTGGGGTAGATTCCTCAGCCCCGTGGCAGCCCCAGGGGATGCAAAATGCCTGGTCCTGTCCCTGTCTACAGCCTCCCATGGTTCCCTGGGATCCGCAGCAGCACCTCCACACTCCTCAGCCTGGAGTTTGAGGCCTTCCAGGTAAACTTCTTTATGCTTCTAATCATGCATCTTGCACTAGCCAGGATAGGGTATACTTTGCACTTAAAAAAAAAAAAAATCCAGGTCACTGTCCACAGGGATTCTTCCTCCTGGAAGTCCCTCCCTTCCTTCTGCCACTGTCTAAATCCTGCTCCCCCTTCATGACCCGGCTTTCGTGCCCCTCCTCCAGGAAGTTCCCAGCTGCCAACCTCATGCTACTATTCTTCTGTGTTTTTTGTAGCCAAGAGGTCAGCTTCTGCTTCTGCTTGCCCCCTTAGTGCCTGGCGCCGTGTGGTGTGTGGCATGGGCATCAGTGATTGCATCCATTGGATTTTCTACCCTGTTCAGGTTTAGCTCACATATTTTAAGCACCTACTACACGCAGGCCTTAAATTTCACAAACTCAGCCTCCTTAAATTTACTTAATGGTGTGGGGATGTTGGTACTACCTCCTCCATTTCCATGTTAGGAAACCGAGGCTCAGAGAGGCTAAGGAACACCCCATAGTCACACAGCCAGGAAGTATCAGAGTTGGGGTTGCTCTGGGGCCTTCCTGAGTTCACAATCTGGGTGTTTCTACTCCATGCTTTATCTTTCCATCTGGAACATTTTCCATCAGATGGGTTTGGAGGAAGCAGAGAGGAGTGATCTGCTGTTTTCACCTTGACATTTATTTCAACCTTCTCTTTCTTCTTTATTACGTTTTTCCTTATAACAAAAGGTATTTGTGTTCAGGTCTGACTCTTAAATCCAGTGCTCTTTCTAAGACACTCTATTGCCTCTGTTCCAGGTGGAGTCCCTGAGCCAGAAAAAGACAGAAAGTTCACCTGGACCATTTTCCCCTGCCTCCGGTCAGGACTCTTTTGACCATAACAAGTGACAGAAATCCAACTGTGATGGGTTAATATTATGTGTCAACTTGGCTAAGTGCTAGTATCCAGATATTTGGTCAAACACCAGTCTAGATGTTGCCAGGAAGGTATTTTTATTTATTTATTTATTTTTGATGGAAAAGAGAAGAGTTTTTATTTGCTTTAATAAATAACCTACACATCTTAGTGATTCACAACAGCAAACAGTTATTGTTATACCTGTAAACTGAGGGCTGGTTGCCTCTGCTCTGTGTATCTTTGGATTCCGGGATGCAAACTTCAGAAGCAGCACATAGTGGAACACAAGCCACCGTGAGACTGCACAGGCACAGTCATTAAGGCAGGATGTTCACTGACGAGGAGGAACTGAAGCACAGTGTGCGTTTTATATATTTACAATCCACAGTGCAAGCCGTGTGCCTAGTAGGTTGTAAGTACCTCATTTCAGAATGAGGATTCAGTCATTTTCAACATTATTTTGTCATCACTATGGGCATTGCTGAACTTTATCTAAGCTCTGTCATCCCAGAAAGCAGAAACAATTAAAAATCTTCCTACCCTGTGTTCTGGACTAAGGCTGATGGCAGAGAACACTCTGCCCTTGCATGTTCCCACATAAGACAGCTTCCATCCTTTCCATCCTTCCTCATGGCTTCCATCAGACTCGTGGATGACTCTCTTGTTTACCTGCCTCTGTAAGACCCAGGCCCACTTCCTTTTCTTTGACAAGTTCTTCATTAATGAACGTTTTCGGGGAGGTATTTTTAGATGAGATTAACACTTAAATCCATAATCTTTGAGTAAAGCACATTGTCCTCCCTAATGTGGGTGGGCCTCGTCCAATCGGTTGAGGGCCTTCAGAGAAAAAAGACTGACCTTCCCCAAGGAAGAAGGACTTCTGCCAGCAGATAGGCCTTCAGACTGGAGCTGCCACACCAGTTCTTCCACAGGTCTCCAGCTGCTGGCCTCTCTGCAGACTGTGCACCTGCCAGTCTCCTCAGCAGAGTGAGCCCATTCCTTAAAATCTGTCTCTCTCTCTCTCTCTCTCTCTGTTCTGCTTTCCTCTGTGTTGGCTTCATTCCTGAGCAGGCTCTCCTCACAAGGTACAAAGAAACCTGCTCAAAGTTCTAACTTATTGTCTAAGCTTAGCAAAGCAAAGAAAGGGAGGGCTGCTTTTTTTTTTTTTTTTTGTTTTGCGGTACGCGGGCCTCTCACCGTTGTGGCCTCTCCCGCTGCGGAGCACAGGCTCCGGACGCGCAGGCTCAGCGGCCATGGCTCACGGGCCCAGCCGCTCTGCGGCATGTGGGATCCTCCCAGACCGGGGCACGAACCCGCGTCCCCTGCATTGGCAGGCTGACTCCCAACCACCGCGCCACCAGGGAAGCCCTCCAGGACTGATCCTTATTGGCCTGGCTTGGATCACGTGCTCTCCCTCACACCGAGGGCTAGCTGCAGGATCCAGTGATCTGACTCGCTAGGCCTGGGCAACATACTAATCTCTGGCGCTGGGGAATAGTATCATTTCCACCCAAACCACATGGACTGAAATTATGTGTGTGTTTGGGGGCGGGGAGGTGGTGAGGGGAGTTCCTTGGAGGAGAATAAAGATGCTGCTTAAAGAAGAAGTAAGACGGGAGGGCAGCAGGCACAGACACAGATGTCCACTCATGAACCAAATCTTCCGTATTGCTGGGGACTTGTGAGGGATGTGTGAACCTTACAGGGGAGAAGGTGACTCATCTCCTTCCTCTGGGTGCCCTGCCTTCATTAATGCAGCCGAGAATCCCAGCATCAGTTTCAGCAGCCAGGTCACCCGGTCAATTCATCTCCAAGTGCGAAGCCCCCAGCCCCACACTGTGGCTCAGGCCAGCTTCTTCCTGCTGTATTTTGGATCCAAGTCCAGCACTTTTACATGTATCCCTCTGACTGTCTTGCGACACTTGAATGAAAGCTCCACAGAGGCTGGGGCCTTTGCCTGTCTTCTCTGTTGTGTTCCCAGCACCTGGGACAGGGCCTGGCCCATGTAGACACTCGATGAATGTTTGTTGAAACGAATGAATGAGATCAGCCTGCGGCTCCGGCCAGCTGAGACACCTTAGCCAGCCCCCAATCCCGCCGCTTCGGTATCTGTAAGCCTGGTCCCTCCCTGTTGGATCACACGTCACAGTTGAATATCAGCAACTACCGTGTGCTGAGAACAGGCCACATACTCCACACCCATCATTTTGCTCAATCTTCCATCTCCTCAAGAGCCCCACGAGGCAGTACTAAGTTCTTATTTGTCAGATGCAGAGCACAGGGGCTCAGAGGGGTCATGCAACTTACCCAAGGTCACACAGCCAGAGCACGCAGAGCTACGATTTGAACCCACACAGAGGGACAAGGCTGGAGCTCTATCCCAAATGGTTTCCAGTAACAATCATGGCAAACTCATACTGAGCATTTATCAGGTGCCAAGCATCACGCTAAGGGTCTGACATGTGTCATCTTATTTCAGTCTTTACAGCAGCTCTGCAGGGTGGGTGCTATTACATCCCATTTAACTGATGAGGAAACTGAGGCTCAGGGAAGTTGAGTGATATGCCCAAGGTCACATGCTAGCGAGTGGCTCAGCTGGGATTTGAAGCCATGATTGATTCCGGGCTCTTTGCAGCCACCCAGTGCTGACTCTCCCAGCAGTAACCCCTCTCCCCTCTGGCTAACCCTGATCTGATGATCTACATCAGGCATTGTTCTAGGCACTGGGGACACAGCCAAACAGAAGGGACAAAGATCCCTGCCCTTACAGACAACACTATAGCGGGGGAGTCAGAGAGAGATAATAAACCACAAAGCACAATCAAAAATGGAATATATCAGATGACGAAGAGCAGTAAGAAGGAAACCGTATCAGGTGAAGAGGACTGAAAGCTACGTGGGTGTCAGGAAAGGCCTCTCTGATGAGGGGATATTTGAGCAGAGGCCTGAATGAAATGAGTGAGCGAGCTGCACCCTTATGTGGAGGAAGAGTATTCCAGGCAGAGCAACAGCAAGTGCAAAGGCCCTGAGGTGGCCGCAGGCTTGAAAGTGAAGAGACCAGTGTGACTGGAGCAGGTGAGTGAGGGGGAGGGTGTGAGAGGAGGAGTCGGAAAGTAACACAGGCCAGAGCTGTAGGGCCTGAAGCCCATTGGGAGGATTTTGCCTTGTCTTTCCATGGCGGTGGGAGCCACGGGAGGATCTTGAGCAGAGGAGAGGCCTGATCTGACTGTGATCAGGTGATACAGACCCACAAGGAAGGAGCATGGAGGACGGGGAGTTCCTCACAGGGAAACACAGATATTGTTTTCAAAGGAAGAGAGGACAGATGCTGGGGGGCCCCAAAACAAGGTGTCCATTGCAGCTGCCCAGCTCTGCAGAGGAGGGCTGGCATGTGGGACAGGGGCTGTCTGGAAGGCAGCGCTGGTGGAAGGGACCATGGTCTCTGGGGACACTTCCCCACCCTCCTCCTCTCTTTATGCTGCCAGTCCTTGGAAACAGTCCTGCCAGATGATGCAAAAAGGTCCTGTCTCAGGCACTCAAGGGACTGATTTCTCTTTCCAGCTCTCCTGCCCCCCTCTCCAGCCACTCAGGCTTCTCACGGCTTCTGAGCATGTCCACCCAGTCCAGCCTCTGGGCCTCTGCTCGTGCCATTTCCTCTTCCTGGAATGTCCTCCTTACCATCTCCACATGTTGCAATGCTGCCAGCCTGCAAAGGGGACCATAACTCACTGAAATGGGTTGCATGTGGGCCTGCCTACCTGACTTGCCTGCAAGCCCCAGGAGGGCGGGAGGAAGGTGTCACTTTCCAGCGTCCTCGTCACCTCAGCTGGGCAGGTAGGCAGGAAATGCTGGCTGAATAATGAATGATGAACAAATAAATTATAATTGAATGATGAAAGGGAGGGGTGAGGGATGGAGGGAGGAAGGAAGGAGAGAAGGAAGAAAGGTAGGAAGGAAGGAAGGAAGGAGGGGAGGGAGGGAGGGAGGACAACGCTGTTCAAATGTGACCTTCCTTGGGAGCCTCCCCTGATTTCCATGTTTCAAAGCCACACATCATTTATCTCTTAGCATCAGTCATTTCGGGATATGCCACCTCATCTCTCCTTGTGAGTCCAGGAAATACGTCTTAATCTCTATCTTTTCCTCTTGCCTCCCCATCCCCTTCCCACGCCCTCCCTGGCATGTGGGGCATACAAAGGGCTTAATAACTACTGAATTAAAATGACTAAAGGCCTGAGAAACATACCAGGGTCCTCCCCTACCAGGAAGATGAGTATTTTTCTACTGAAAGAGGGTAAGGCTTAAATCCATCTTTCTCTAGCAGGGGAACCTCAGACATAAAGGGGAAGTGAAGAAGGTGAAGGAAAACAGGGTTCCAAGTTCTTCAAGGGAAGAAGGGGGTATATGCTGGGTGTCTGCTGTATGCAGGTGCTTCACACAGACTCTGAGTTTATTTCCCCAGCAGCCCTGGGAGCTGGGTATTAGTCTTCTAATTGCATAGGAAGAGAAACAGGATTAGAGAGTGACAAGACCACAGTTACACAGCTGTTAAGAGACATGGCTAGAATTGGACTCCAGGCACTGGTGTTCCGGTGTAAACTGGTTCTCAAAAAAAACAAAAACCAAAAACCAAAAAGCCCTGATTTGTAGTGCTGGCCAATTTCTATGGTGTAAATACTCCCACCAAGGCCAATTTCAAGTTACCAACAACTGGCCTGCAAAATTCCCAAATGTTTCACCATTGCCTCCTGCAAGCTCACGGCAGCCAGCACCAGCTGGCTCCAGCACACCACTGAAGGTCTGTCTGACCCCCAGGCGAGGCCCCCTCCCACTGCCCTGGATGGGCGGACAGGCTGCTGGAGCTGACATGAGGGTGAGGGTGGCCCTGGAGGTGGGGGTAGGGATCCTCCCCAGGCTCAAATTTCCCCTGTGCTTCTGTGGGCCTCGCTGGCTCCCTTGGCCCACTCTCCCTCCCTCTCCTCTCCCTCCATCACCTGCAGGCGCCTCCTGGTGCCTTTCCACACTGGGGTCCCTCCCAGATGCCCTCTCTGCTCCATCTCTCTTCCTTTCTGATTCTAGGTCCTTCTGACACATTTTCCCTCCCATTTCTACCTGCAGGTTTCTCTCTCTCTCCTTCTCTTGACTCTCCCTCCCTCTCAGGAAACTTTTCAAAGTCGGCTTAAAAAACAACACAGCGACTCACTTTACAGGTTTTTTTCCCCTGTTCTTGAGAACAGGACGTGAGAAGGCCAGGTTGAATTTCCTGTGTGAAATGATGTGTGGGGTTTCTGAGCAAAACAAGGGTCAGGCTGTGGTCCTGGAGGAGCTGATGCCAAGGTTGCCTGGAATCAAGCCTCAGACAGAGCAGCCCAGGGGGTAGCCAGGCCACTTCCACCCTCTCTGGATACAGATTTTCCGGACATGCGCTGGGACAGGCACAGAACATTCCACTACACACCGCCGTTGCGCCCCATTCATCCAGGCCCTCACCACAGGGCAAGAAGGGGCCCCGGCCAGTCCAGACCCTGCTTCAGCTCTTCCTGATGTGGGTGTGACCCCGGGCACATCACTCTGCCTCTCTGAGCCTCAGTGTCCTCATCTGTAAAATGGGGATGATGAGGCCAGCTTTGGGGTCTTGGCAGTGAGAGACTAAATGTAGGTAATACACCCAGAAGAATGTCTGGCAAGTAGGTGGTGCTGAGGTAACATTAGTTATCTGTCCAGTGGGGAGGAAGCGGAAGGGAGGTGTTCTATACAGATGCTAACTGAAATCTCTACCCTGCATATGGTAAAACCATGGTTAATTGAAATTCTCTTGAAACTTCCAATAATTGGCTGTGGGACCCTAGGCAGGTTACCTAACCTACTCATGCCTCAGTTTCCTAATCTGTATAGTGGAGTTTACAGATAAGACCCACCACATAGGAGTATTACATGGGTTAGATGAGCTAACACATGGGAAGTGCCGAAAGCAATGCCTGGCGTATAGTAAGTGCTTAATTAGAGTCAGCTGTTATTATTGTTGTTCATTTACACATTCCTAACAGCCATTTGACAGGAGAACACTGTGACATTTCTCAGTTAAATTTAAGGAGGCTTCTGATCGGGACAGTCTCCATAGTTTTCCTCCTAGGCAACATCATTCAGACGCTCTTAAAGTCTCTGTGCTGCCCCAGCGTCCTCACACGCTACACGAGGTGATAACCGTCCCCACCTCATAGGCCGGATGTGCACACCGGGTGGGCAGTGTTGGGAAATGATGGCGGTGAGTATGACTCTTTCTCTTCCTGATGGCTCGGATCCCTCGTCCTCTGGATGTGAGGGCATTGCCTCTCTGTGCGGCATCATCACCCTGTGGTCCAGTTCCTGGTGTGCTGGTGGCCACGCCCCCATCTCCAGGACCGGTAAGGGACTCACCTGGCCACTCAGGGTTTCCCTGATTGGTTTGCGGTTGGGCATGTGACCCAAGATGGGCCAATGAGGGCCCAACCCTCAGTCCGGGCAGAGGAATCACAGCCATCCCGATGGCCTTTGTCGTGTGCCCAGCACTGTCCCAAGCAAGTTTGTGCGTGCTTTCGTTGACCCTTGTCAGCATTTCTCTACTCCTTTTACAGATGGAAACAGGAGTCAAAAAGCCTGACGTCTGGTCCTAGTTCTGCCACTGACGCGCTGTGTGATCTTGGGGGAGGTCCTCTCATTTACTTACTCAACGGTTAAGTGTCAAGTGCTGGGAAATAAAACTGCTAACATTTACTGAACCCTTGTTATGCTCCCAGTGCTAGTCTAAATGCTTTACAGATGAGAGAAATGCTATTATTCCCATTTTAGAGGTAGGAAAACTGAGGCATCAACAGCTCACATAGGCGATTCGTGGGAGAGCTGCGATTTGAGTCCAGGAGTCTGATTCACGGTCCATGCCCTTAAACTACTAACTGTACCACTTGTGCCGAGCCAGGGGGAGTTGTCAGTTCTTCATGGAACAAGGGTAATGGCTCTTGGACCCTCTCTCCAGTTTCCTGTTTGGTTCTGGTTTCAAGGAGGCAGAATGGGCTATGTCCCTGATCTGGGACTCCCAGCTCTGACCTCACTCACCTGTGACAATGGGGTCCTGGCTCCTCTCGGAGCCTCACTTTTCCTCTGTCAGTGAGCTGTGTTCTCAAAGAAGATGCTCCACACTCTTTCCACCTTCTGGGAATGGCTGGGCTCTTAGCACCTCTCTGCCTCCCACCTCTGCCCCATGCGGTCCATTCATTCCTCCCACCCCCAAACCCTGTTCGTCCTCTGGGAACTCACTCTTAGAAACAGTGTGTTGTAAATATATATCTCCTGGCCTCCCTCCCCTAACAGGGGGAGACAGACAGCTGGGGCAGGTGGGATTCAATGGTCCCGGGTTGGTATAGATCCACTGCCCACCAGCCACGCAAGCCTGTCTGGCCTGGCAAGTGCAGGGCTGTTTCTGCTGATCCATGTTGTCAGCGCGGGGAAAGCAGCTGTTTTCCTCCAAATCTGAAATCGATGGGGGCAGAGGGTTTGGAGCCAGGAAATAGTTCTCCTTGAGTTTCGGAAACACTTTGCTTGGAGGATCAGCTGGCATGGGCAGGACTGCAGAGCATGCTGGGAAGCCCCAGCCTGTGGGGATGAAAAGGCCTAGCCCATGGGGTACCTCCTTCCAGGCTCTGGGTTAACCTCGATATTTTCTGGTGCTTCAATTCACTGCTGTTTCCCTCTAGCCCTAGACTTTGAACCTGAAGAATAACCTGGTGGTGCGTGTTTGACAGCTCTGGGCTGGAGTCATCAGTCTGGTTCTAGTCCCTGCTCTGACATTGACCTGCTGTGTAGCCTTGGGCAAGTTTCTGTCCCTCTCTGGGCCTCAGGTTCCCAGGGATCAAAGGAGGAGGTCAGACCAATGATCAGTAAGGACAGTCCAGCTCTGATCTCGCTGATGGTGGTGACGATATTCCCTGCTGTCTGGAAATGTTGCATTACCCAGGGAGGGCTCATGGAGTGGGCATGGTCCTTGTAAATGCATAACTGGCTCCCTTCACACCCTGGCCCCTGCCGTACTAGACGGAATGTCAATTATCGTTCCCTTTCCACCCACTCCTACCCTATCCTGGCAAGTTCCCTTCAAAAGCCCTCATGATACTCACCCCCACCTCCTGCCCCACCCCTGTCACTGTCTCCCAAGGAGGCCGTAGCTTCCCCTGCGGTCAGGGAGTGGGCCCTGTGTTTTTGTTTCTCTATGGGGGTAGGACTGGCCCCCAGGAAGGGGACCTCAGGAGCTGGGCCTGCAGACAGGGCCTTTAAGATGGCTTCCAGAGCTGTGCTTCAGGATTTGCTGGCCAAGGAACACTGGGCTGATGGTCTAAGCCTTGGATACCCCCTGTTTTCTGGCCCTCGGTGCCCACACCTGCAAAAGGGGTGCACTGAGCTGGGGCAGCTCTGAGGCCCCTCCAGTCTGATCTCACACGCTGCTGTCTCTCTCTGTTCTCTCCACATTTTCTTGACTCTCCTCCCTTCCCCCCTTTCTCCCCTCCCTGCTGCCACTCCGCTTCTCCTGCACCCCACCTGTAGCATCCTCATGGCCTCCTCTCTCCTCTGTTCCACTCTATCCTTTAAGGTGAACCTTCAAAAGTACGTGTCTGATCAGACCCTGCTCAGCAACCTCCCTGGATCCTTGTTGCCCAAGACATAGAAGTCCACTCAGGGCGCTCTGTGCTGTCCTCCCAGCCCTCCCTTCTGTTCTCATCCCCCTCTCCCCACCGTGCCCCCAGCTCTCCAGCCATAACACACTGCTCCTGCTTGTCAAGTAAGACCAGAGCTTCCCCACCTCTGAGCCTTTGCTCGCGCCCTTCCCTGCCTTTTCCTTCTGTCAAAGCCCACCCGTTCTTCAGGACCCGTACATAGGTCATGTCAGCCGTGGTTCCTGGTGTTTAGAGCTCCCATGCCCTGGCTACAACCTCTACCATGCTGCAGGCCTGGCTCAGCTTTGAGGTGGCTCCCACAACAGGGGATCCCTCCATGCCATGGAGGCTACCTCCCAAATGCTGGGAGACTGTGAGGACCCTGCAGACAGGACCTACGTCTTCTCATCCCCGTCCTCAGGGGCTTGTTTAACTCCGAAGAAAAGTACCTTCTTAATACCAACGTGTTGCATGGAACTGGGCTGGGGTGGCCTTTGGAGGGAGACCATGGGTAGTCTGTCTGGACCTGGACTGCTTAAACAGAATGAGCTCGATTGGGAGGATTTATCCTAAACCAGGTGGATTTCAAATGAGTTAGATGGGCTACCCAGGCTGGGTGAAGCTGAGTTATTTTGGCTCAGTTGGATTAAACTGAGTTCATTGGATTGGGCCAGTTAGTAGAGTGGGGCTGGTTTTGTTAGACTGGACAGGTTTGGGAACATGACTGTTTAGTTGAATTGTGTCGGATTACTTGGATTGGGAGAGCTGGGGTGGCTTGATGTGGGTAAATTGAATTGGTTTAAGTTAGTTGAGCTGGGCTATTGTGTTGGCTTTGTTTGGGTTAGTTCATTTGGGTTGGGTGAGTTGTGTTGATTTAGTTGGATTTGGCTGGTTAGTTGGATTCAACTAGGTTAGCTGTGTTGGGCTGCTGAGTTGAATCTTAGTCAGTTGGGGCTGCTATAACAGAATGCCACAGACCGGGTGGCTTAAACAACAAATATTTATTTCTCACAGGTCTGAGGCTGGAAGCCCAAGACCACAGTGCCAGCATGGTTAGATTCTTGGTGAAGGCCCTCTTCCTGGTTTACAGATGGCCATTTTCTCTTTATAGCCTCACAATGTAGAGAGCGAGCTCTGCTCCCCTCATCCCTTTATAAGGGCACTAATCCCATCATGACGGCTCCACCTTCATGACCTAATTATCCCTGGAAGGCCTCACCTCCAAATACCACCACATTGGGGATTTAGGCATCAAAATATGAATTCAGGGGGGACACAAACATTCAGTCCATAGCAAGTTGGGTTGGTTGACTTGGGATGGGTCAGCTGAGTTGGGCTAACCTGTTGAGTAAGATGGATTATGTGGGTGGAGCAGGGCTACTTGAGTTGGTCTGGTTGACTGAATTAGGCTTGTTGACATGGGTTGAGCTCATTACTTGGGTTGGGTTAGTTGGTTGGGTGATTGCTTTGGGTTGGTGCAGGCAAGGTTAGCTGGGTAGAGCTAGTGGGATGGGATAGGTTACTTGGATTTCTAGAACTGGGCTGCCTTAGACAGATTGGGTTGGTTGGCTTGTCTGGCTTGGGATAGGTTGGTGTGGTGGGCTGGGTTGTAGGCTGGCCTTGTCTTGCCTGGGTTCCAGCTGGCTGGGGTATAGCCACAGTGCTGTGAGTTCTGCTTCGTCTCCAGTTCTGAGCCAGCGCGGGATGGGGGCGGGTGGGCGCCTTGGCCACAAATAGCTGTGGGGAACACAAACAGTTTGGTCTTCAAAGACCTCAGTGGTGTCGGCTGTAACTTTCCACACGGCCCAACGAGCACACCTCTAGGCTTCGTGTTCAGGCCCAGCTGCTGCTTCCTCTGTGAGCAAACCGCAGTGTGGGGGGCGGGAGAGGTGGGGAGCATGGGGGCTCCGAGCCCCTCCTTGCCAGGCATCCCCCAGCTCACGTGCCAGCTGCTCTCTGCCAGGGAGATGGAGATTGGCCCCATGGTGGGCAGCATCCCCTCCCTACAGGGGGCCTGCACAGTGTGTGTCAGGCCTGGCAGGGGAGGGTGAGACCAAGAAGGACTGCAGGGAGGTAGGAGCCAAGATGGCGTGATGGTTAAACTACAGGCCTGGGAGATCTCAGGGGTGCCTGGGACTGGGTCCTGCACAGCCGTAGTGGGAGTTGGGCTGGAATTCATTCATTCATTCATTCAAAAAACTATTTCCTGAGCACTAGGTACAAAGACCTGGCAGGCAGGAGTCAAAGGAAGGAGTGTGGGTGATGGCTACGAAGACAGGCTTAGGCTTCCTGAATGACGGGGTCACCCCGCTGACCCCTGTTCTCTTACCCCCTCTGCTCAGCCCCCTCTGTTCTCCTTTGCAGACACCCACCGCGAGCACCACAGAGCCCTCCTGTGCCCCGATGAGATGCGCCTGTGGGCAGACAGACACACGATGGTGGCCAAGCCCAGACAGCAGGGCTTGGCACTCACTGCCCGGTAACCACTCCTGCCCCCCAGCTTCCCTGCCCGTGCTCTTGCACCGCACCTCACCTCCCCACCCATGTCAGCTGAGCCGAAGGTAGAGCATCTAAACCCAAGGGGCCGCAGAGGCTGTCAAACCTAGAGATGAGGAAATTGGGGCCCAGAGTCAGGGAGAGCCTTGCCTGGGACACACAGCACATCAGAGGCAGAACGAAGGCCCCCGTCCAGATGTCCTGATTCCCCACGCCAGGAGCAGCCACATGGCTCAGTGCAAAGTCCACACGTTTGCGATTCCAACAGCCCTAGGCTTGCTGTTTACCACTGTGTGGCCTTGGATAAGTGTCTTTGTCTCTCAGCCTCTCTTTCCTCTAGGGTGATGGTTCTTAGCACTGGGGGATTTTGCCCCTCAGGGGAACATTTGGAAATGTCTAGAGACATTTTTGGTCATCACAACTGGAGGGTCACCACTAGCAGGCAGAGGCCAGGGACACTTACAGACATTCTCTGGAGCACAGGACAGCCCCTCACCAAGAGAAGCAGCTGGTCCCAAATGTCATTAGTGCTGACGTCGAGCAGCTCCGTTCTATGGTGACCAACTGTCCCAGTTTGCTTACCAGGCTCCTTCCTCCTGCGGGACTTTGCTCCGGCATTAACGCACTCTGTACCCGGCCCGTCCTCCTAAGGTGCCCAGGCTCAGCTCCTCCAGGAAGCCTCTCGGACGGGTCCTTCCATAGAGAACGCTCCCTCCTCAGGCTTCCCGCCAACTCACTGTCTGTCCCTTGCAGCAGAGCACTGTGCATCAGGTTAGCTGTCAGGTGTTCTGAGGGTCAAGGGTTTTCTTCTTTCCAGGTAGCTCAACTCATTGCCCTGGAATTAATGGATTCCCTGCTCACACCCCAACTAGAGAGAGCTCCCGCCCGTGCAGGACTGTGTCGGGCATGTGTCTGCACCCCACGTCCAGCTCAGGACCTGGCACAGAGGGGACAAATGTCCACTGGAGATATTCCACCAGGTACCAGGCTCCACCGTCTGCAAGTCCTGGAGACTCTTCTCTCCCTGTCACCCCTTTCCCCGTCACGCCGAGCACAGGACTGGGACACAGCTGAGGCCCAGCCCAGACCTGGGTTCTCTCAGCCTTGAGAAATGTCAGGATTGAGGTCATCATGTGGTAAGAGGTTCTCAGTACACTGAGTGAAAAGGCTGATCACAGAGCAGTATGTGGGTGTGAACTCATCTTGGTAAATTACATTCATATGAAGGACATGTTTTCTTGATGTAAAAATGCACTTTGGGGCTTCCCTGGTGGCGCAGTGGTTGAGAGTCCGCCTGCCGATGCAGGGGACACGGGTTCGTGCCCCGGTCCGGGAAGATCCCACGTGCCGCGGAGCGGCTGGGCCCGTGAGCCATGGCGGCTGAGCCGGCACGTCCGGAGCCTGTGCTCCGCAACGGAAGAGGCCGCAACAGTGAGAGGCCTGCATACTAAAAAAAAAAAAAAAAAAAAAAAAAAAATGTACTTTGGCTCTTGAGGGCAGAGGTGATATTGGCAGGGCCTGGCCACTTCTCTGCTGTGTAAACTTGGGGGAAGTTTTTAAAGTTCTCTGGGCCTCAGTTTCCATATCTGTAAAATGGGCTATGAGAGTGTCTCCCTCCCTGGGGAGTTGGGAGGCTCCAATGAGCTAACGCTGCAAAGGGCCCGCACGCAGTCAGTGCCCAATGGGTGTCACCACTCTGTTCTTACAATTCTGAGGATAGGGTGCCAAACTTTCCTTTTCCATCTGCCCATCACCCCAAGCTCTCCGTAACAACAGAGGGAGACTCCCGCATCCCAGCAGAGGCCCGGCTCTAAGCCCTCGTGGTCCCTGGATCAGGATGGGGCTATAGGCTTGTCCTCCAGCACCTCGAAGAGGCCACCGAGGACATCCAGGACATCTGCCCTGGTTCTCCCTCCCTACACCCCACGATGGCCGCTGACTGTTGGGCCCACCAGGAGACAAGGCCAGCCTCTCTGCACAGGCTTGGACAGGGCAGGGTGGGTTTATTTACTCTTTGCCGATGCTGGTTTCTCTGTCCCCGAGGTGAAGTCCTGCTGGTTGACCATGTTTCCTGCCTGGGTTTTCCCTGTCTGGCATGTCTGCTAGCCGCCCCACCCCGGACCCCCTCCACCCTTGCCGTGAGCTCTCCTTCCAGGTCCTCTCCCTGGTCACTGGAAACCAGACTCAGGAGCCTCCAGAGCCCCTCAGGTTCTTCCTTAGCAGGAAGTTGGCACCCACGGGCAGCTGGCTCAGCCCAGGTCACCCTTTGGTCCCGGTTAGGATGGCCACAGACTACACATCAGTCAGCTTTACGGAACATAGCAGAGCCACTGTCCTGCCAGGTCCAGCCAGGCAACTCAATCCACAAAGATATGCTCTCTGCTTCTCTGCTTCTGCCATTGTTAGAGAAGAGCATCTTAACTTGGCTTGGTGGCAGGGACCCAACTTAAACTCCCTGACTTTTGGCTTGATGACTCAGGAAGAAACAGAGCCACACCCCGCTCTGTGGTGAACTGTCCTCCCAAACATGCTTTTTTTTCCAAACTTCAGTCATTCCGGTAACAACTTCAAGACATTTCTTGCTCTAAATTCATATTGCACATAATATTCCTTACTTCGTATGTTTTAAAAAATGTATTCACTGTTTTTACTTAATTACATTTAGCCTCATCCTGAGAAATCTTATCTGTGGAATCACAGGTTTGATTGACTAGAGACTTTCCACCCTAAAATATATGAAATAACCATGAAAATAGCCAATACTGGTTGGTGCACCATCTATAACACGGTCCTCGGAGAGCAATGAGGACGGTTATCCCTACGGAGGATCCCCGAGCCCAGCTCTTATCAGACCCTTGAGATGGCGCAGCCCGGCCCCTTCTGGGCCACCCCCAGCACCAGGAACACTGAAAGCTACTTAACGTCATGAGAATTGATTGGAGCCAAACTCCATTCTGCGCAGCCGCTGTGAGTACCCGGAACAGTTACAAAGCCCGGCTTGGCTTTGTTCAGGAAGCAGGACGAATAATAATAACCCGCTGTATTGGCACAGCACTTTACAGTTGGCAGAGCCCATTCTCAAGTCCTAGGCTCACTGTGGGCAGCCTAAGGCCACGTGACCAAAAAGGACGGGGCTGAGATGGATGGTCAAAGTCATAGAACGTTATTGCTGGAAAGGCCCAAGGGCTGTCTGGTCTCTGAGGTGTCTTCGGTGGCTGTTGATGGGCACGGACTCCAGAGTGAGCCTGGACTGCCCTTTTCTATTCATGTCGATACCTCTGATTCCCATCAGTTAGGTGCCGGAGGGTCTTTAACAGTCTTGTTCTTGCCAGACTCCCATCTAGGCAGAGAGTCTCAGAGTCAGAGGCTTCAGCAGACTGTAGTATCCCGCTGGAGTTTCAGAACGGTTGTGGTAGGCAGCTTTCTCAGATGGCCCCCAAGAGTCCTGTACATGTCCCGTGTAATCCAGTCTTCTTGAGTGAGAGCAGAACCTGTGAATGTGACTTAATCAAAGGAAGTTTATGTTGGGTGGGCCTGACCTAATCAGAGGAAACTTTCAAAGAAGGTGAAGTACCAAGAAGTGACTTCTGCTGGCCTGGGAGACAGCACATGGGAGGCCCACAGTGCGGAACTGCGGGCAGCCTCTAGGAGCTGAGGGCTGTCTGCTAGCAAGAAAGCAGACAGCCCCACAGCTACGATGAACTGAATTCCGCCACAACCAGTGTGTTTGGAAGAGAAGCCTGGGCCCCAGTGTGATTTTAGTTCTGCCAACACCCTGAGCAGAGGATCCAGCTAACCTGTGCCTGGACTCCTGACCTACGGGAACCGTGAGATCGTAAATTGCAGCTGAGTTAAGCCGATATATTTATTAAACAGCAACAGGAAAGTAATACAATATTTTGCTTTCCTTATATTTATTTTTGCAGTTACTTGATGTTGGTTTTTATTTAGTGTGGAGATATAAGATATAATTTAAAATTAAATTAATTCAATTTAAAAAATCAGCGTGACAGATCAAAAAGTAGCCGAAATTCTTTGACACTCGTATCATCAAGCAGTGGGCTTTACGTCCCTTCCCCGTGAATCTGGGTAGGGCTGTGTCTGCTTCCATCAATAGAATATGATGAAAGTGATGTGATGTGACTGCAGTGTTAGGTGGTAAAAGGCCTTCCAGCTTCTGCCTGGTTCTCTTGGGACCCTGTTGCTTGAGAAGCCAACTTCCGTGGAAGGCATCTGACTACCCTGTGGCTACCGTGTTGGAGAGGCCCCACGTAGATGGTCCAGTGGCCGCGGCACAGCTGAGCTCCGGGTCGACAGCTGTGAGAGGCAGCCTGCTTGGACGTCCAGCCCAGTCAAGCCCTCAGATGAATGCCGCCCCAGCTGGCACCAGACTGCAGCGGCATCAGAGACCCCAAGTGAGAGATGCCCGGCCCGGCCCAGCCCTTCCTGACCACAGCATCACGAGCAAAATAAAATTGCTGCTTTAAGCTCTTGCATTTTAGGCAATTTGTTATGCAGCAGTAGCAACTGGAACAATTAGTGACACATTCTTGCGGCTCCAAACTCAAAAAGTACAAGACTGTCTGGGATCAGCTGTGGACGAGGCCTGCGCAGAGGCGGGGGCTTTGATGAGAGGCAGCATAGCTTCTCCACCGCCCTCTTCACCCACAGCCTCACCAGGGATAGACGTTTGCTGAGAACCTGCTGCAGGCTGTCAGCAGGGCATTAATGGACCTTATCATTATTTAATAGCTAACGACTTAAACACTTAATATATACCAGACACCATTCTAAGTATTGGAGAGTGTTGAAATCGCCTCAAAGCCACCAGATGCTATTACTATTACCTCTCTTTTCAGAATGGGAATTGAGGCTCAGAGAGGTGAGGTAACTTGCAGGAAGGTGGCAGAAGAAGCGCTGGAACCTAGGCTTTTCGGAGCCCAGAGACCAAATCCACCACCCTGTCCTGCCTGCCCAAGGGACAGCAAGGCTGAGGAAGCACAGAGGACACTCCAGGTGGGGAAACTGCAGGAGCAAGGCTCGGAGGCTGGACGTTGCTTCCTGGAGCCTGGGGAAGGCGAAGAGGAGAAGTGGGAGGTGGAACAGGGCTTGAATGCCCAGTCAGGACGCCTGCGTGTGGCTGTCATGTGTGCGGAGATGCCCGAATCATCAGAGTCTGCTTCTCCTCTCCCCGCACCCCTCCCCTCCCTCCCGTTCCTCTCTTTCTCTCTATCTCTCCTGGAGGCTCCCTTTCTTTGTAGAAATGTATTTTCTCAATGTAAATAAGTATATTATATATATATATATATATATATATATATATATATATATATATATATATATTACATGTAAAACTTCTTTTTTAAACCAATGTTAGTGTCTTTAGTCAAAGTTGCCCCCCACCCGCTCCCACCCCCCAGCAAAGGAGGTATTTCAGTTTGCCAAAGGTTAGAGAAGCGGGAGCCGTCTTTGGTTTCCAGTTCATCATCACTTTGGCCCAGGAAGGCCTTTGCGACAGTCGGCCTTATGAATGACAGCCTCCCTGGCAGCCTGAGACACGCGGCCCCAGAGGAGAGGGCTCAAGCACTGGGGCCAGGAGGCCAGGCGCTCAGGACAGGGCATAGTGGGGTCCCTTCTCCACCCCCGCAGTCCCAGTCCCCCCATCCCACCCCCCACTCTGCTGGGAGGCACCAATAAGCCTCACCTGTTAGAGCTGGAGGGGGTCCTCTGATTTCCTGCGCAGGTGAGGCCCAAGGAGGGGGAGGGACTTGTCCAAGGTCACACTGTCAGAGGATGTGACTTAGACCCTCCAACCCAGGGCTCTTTCTCTGCACTGGGGCTTCCTTCATGCCTAGGGATAAAGGGTCATCGGAGGAGAGAGACATGTGCTGAGCCCAGGAGCCGGGGAGATAACGGTAGGGTTTCAGGCTGCGCCACCCGGCTTTCCTCATTTGGGGGTTCACACCACGAGGCATTGGTCCCGATCAGGCCAGCCTTGAATGCGGTCTTCCTGATACCTCTGAGGAGGTTGGGTGGGTGGGAGGGAGGGAGGGAGAGAGAAAATGGAGGCTTATCTGGCCTGCGGAAGCCACTAGAGAGCTGATGTTGGAGAGCCAGACTCCCAGAAAGACGTCTGAGGCTCCAGAGGAGCACTGGACAGGGAGTCAGGGGCCCAGGGTCCAGTGCGAGGAGGCCACTGTTTCCACTGTGAACTTGGACATTCATTTCACTTACTTGCTGAGTGTCTGCTGAGGATCTGTGTGCCTGGCCCCATGCTAGGAAAGGGCCAGCCTTCTGTGGCCAGCCTGTGGCCAGCCTTCTCAGTGACAGGAGCTCACAGCTCAGTAGGGAAGAGAACATATGGGAATATCAGTAAAAGATAAAGTCTGACCAGGACCAGGAGGGAAAATAGAGGGGGGGGTGCTGTAGGGCTTGGGGTGGGAGAGGAAGCTGAGCAGGCGAGACATGCGAGCATCCCAGGTACAGGCGCCACAGGGACAAAGGCCTGGCGGTGGGGCTATGAGGTCGTGCGTGGCCTTGCTCAGCTGGAACATGCTGCTAGGGAGGGAAACGACATTTGGAAAGTGTCCTTGGGGTGGGTCTTGAATGACCAGCTAAAGATTTTGGACTTTATTCTTTAAGCAGCAGGAGCCAGTGAAGGGTTTTGAGCGAGGACACGGCGATAAGCCTGTGAAGCAGGAAGAAATGCCCCTTTTCTTCTTTAGAGCTCAGCTTCTTTATCAGTAGATTGAGGGAACTGGACTAGTTTAGAGATGGTAAATACCTGGCACACACAACATCACTTCCCTGTCTGCATCTGTAGCAGGCATCAATAGTCAATCCCTGCACTTTCTCCCTTTGAGCTCAGTTTCAGCTCTGTAGCGCCCCAGCCAGTCTCTGGGATCACATGGAATTGGCCTAAAGGATGCACCGGTTGACTCTCTCTCAACAAGGTGATGACGGTTATGCTAATTGCAATGAAGACCGCAGCCCTTTTCACCTTGCAGAAGAGCTTTAGTCCCATCTTGCTTTCTGATTGCTCTTACTGGTTGCAGAGAGACAGGGAGGCTTTGCACAAGGCCACCCAGCTTTCTGCAAAAGCCTCTCCCAGGCTTCCGTCCCAGCACCAAGGGCTTGACCCCCCCTTCTCAGCTACATCCTACTGTCTCCCAGCCCAGATGAAGGGGGCTGATTTAGGGGCACCTCCAGTCTTGCCACTGTCCCTAGAGCTGCTGGGAGCTCTCTCCCGGCCCCGGCCACAGCCCTGGTGGTCCTAGAGGCAAAGTATGAGGAGCTTCTGGAGTTGCTGGCAAAGGACAGTTGCCCAGTTAGTTAGAAAAACATGTGGCTCACTCTTCCCTCTCCAGCCCCTCCAGCAGCCACCACCTTCTAATTCAATTTCCCTTGAAAAACAATGGTTTCAGTGAAGGGGGAAACAAGATTTTCCGAAGTAAAGTTTTGCAAAATAATTACCCCCTAAACTGGCAGACTCCCTCCCCCTCCCTCCTTGCATAAAGGCCTCTAGGACAGTTTCACAGGCCTCAGATCCCAGCTGGATCTGCCCCTCACCTCCCCCAGAAGTTGCCCACCTCAGATCAGATGCTGGGCATCAGCTGGGCATGGGGTCCACAGGGGTCATTGCCCTCCCTCCTGGTTGCCTACCTCCTGTTTCAGTGAGGACTGGCCTGGGAGGAGAGGAAGGAGAAGGGAGTCTTGTTGTGCCCCAGGCCTGGCCAAGGAAGAGGCAAAGCCTGGGTGGCAGCTCCCTGAGCTGGCTCCACCATCATGGTGCCCTGGCTATTCCCACAGAAGGGAACTGAGCACCAGACAGGGGAAGGAGTGTGCCGGAGGTCTCGGCACGGTGCTGCGGAGGACAGAGACCAGACTGGACCCTGGACTCTGGACTCTTCGTCCCAACGGCCTCGCCTGGAAGCTTTGGGTGGGCCTCTACTGATGGGCTTGATGCCTGGCAGGACTCCTGAGAATGCAGCCTCTAACCAGGAGGTCTCCTTCCACCCTGGGTCCTTGCCAGCCCATTGAGCAAGGTACGGATTCTCCTTCCTGCTCCACGACCTCAAGGGAGCCTTCCAAGGGCCTGGGGTGGCCCAGCTGCAGTGTCTGCCTCTGCTGGTCACTAGTGGGCTGTGGCCCACCCCTCAGTCAGACACACTGGCAGGCAGCCAGCCAATCACATCTTAATGGCCAGCCAGGGTCCACCCATCTGGGCCAGAAGCTTCTCTTTGCTGTGCCATTTCCCCCTGCATGCCTTCTGCCCTCTCCTGATGCCCTCACCTGGGCATTTGTTGATCCCCAGATGACCCTGAGCAGTGGGCACCAGCTCCCATCCCGAGTTCTTCCCTCCCTGACCCCCTCAGGGGCCCCACCCATGTGCTGCATGAGGTGTCCGCCTTCTAAGGCTTCCCCCAAGATGGTCCCTTCTGGCCCTCCTCAGAAAGTCTGCTCCCTGCCAGAGAATCCCTCCAAGTGCCCCTGGCTTACCTTCCCTACAACCTTGACTCTGCTTCCCACCAGCTCCCATCCCAAATCTCCTTCTTTTTCTCCTTCTACTCATTCATACCAAGGTGTGTCTGACTGACCAGCCTAGCTCTCCCAGAGAGGCTCCCAGAAAGGTCCTGGGCTGAGATTCTGGGATGGGAAGAGCAGCTTTTGCTCTCAAGACACAACTAGGTGCTACAATGACAGATTTTGATGCAGAGCCACCTGCCCCATGACCTTTGCTGTGTAGCAGCTTTAAGGAGCTGAATAGGAAGGGTCCTGGGCAGTCGGACAGCTGAAGGCAACTTCTGCTTGCTACCTGCACCAGCCGCATCCTCTGGCTGAAAGGACCCTAAGGGTGTCCAGCTGTGGATCCAGTTTCCAAGATGGCCACAATGATCCTCACCTTCTGGTATTTACCCCCTTGTGAAGTCCCCACCCATCAGGCAGGGCTGACTTGTGTAGCCAGTAGCCTGTTGGAGAAATGTTGGAGTATGATTTCTGAACCTAGGTCATAAAAGACATTGCTACTTCTGCCTTACCCTCTGGGATCACTGAGGGAAGTTGGCCACCATATTGTGAGGGTACTGAAGCGACCATGGAGAGGCCTAACATGACAAGCCCTGCCAACAGCCTGCACCAATTGTCCAGTCGTGAGTCACCTTGGGAGGGGATCCTGCAGGCCCAGTCAATCCTTCAGGTCAGTGCAGCCCAAGGTGACATATGATCGCAACCTCATGAGAGACCCTGAGCCAGAAATGCCAGCTAAGCTGCTCTCCCATTCCTGGCCCATAGAAATTGCAACATAATAAAAGCCAATTGTTTTAAGCCACTAAGTTTTGGGTAATATTTTATACCACAAAAAATAATATACCAGCCAACCCCTTGCCACCAGAGCTCTCCTGCAGCCTTTCACTGGAGCCATTTGCACAGCTTTGTAAGAAAAATTACCCAAAACTTGAAAATAGACAAAGAGAGGGCAACATGTTTTTTCAACTTCATATTGGAGCACTGTTTAACTGGCCCACCAAGGGTATTTAATTATCTGGAGGATTTTACATTTGACTTGGTATGTCAAAAGACCCGACTTTAGAAGTTTTATGTTAGCTGATAGATTTCTCTCTAGTAGAAAACTCCAAAAGGTTATGGATTTTTGGCCCTTTAGGACATTAATCAGTTTTGTATTTAACTGAGCCATTTTATTCCAATGTTCTTTCTCTAATATCTTGTAACTCTGTTCCTCTTGTTCTCCTTGGAATCAGCATTACCGTCTTTCTGGTTCTCTCATTCATGATTTAAACAAATTTTTGACGTATGTTCAATCTATATTTGAATGAGTCATACTTCTTTTTTAAGATTAAACTCTGACAGCTTACATACCACCAGGAATGGGGAACTCACTACCCATCAAGGAACCCAGGAATCTTAGAATATTTCCTAGAACAGGCTTAGGAACTCTTCCTTATCCTTATAGCTACATCCTATAGACCTGGTTTTCCATTTGATGAGAACCTCATAGGGGCTCAGGAAGTAAGCTCAGCCCCTAATTCCCATGGAAGCCCTTTATATTTGCTAATTTCCCATTGTTCTGCACTATAGAGTGCATATTTTGTAATCAGGAAAAGAAGTTATTAAATAAAAAAAAGACTGAGATCTAAATTTTGCTACTGTGAGTTGATGGAGAAGGATATGGGGGAAGAGCCATTTACTGATGCTGCTCTGTGCCCACACCTATGCAGCTAGAGGAACTGGAGATTGGCAGGGGTCCACTCTGACCCTGTACCTAATCTCTTCTCCCCAGGCTTTGGAGGGATCTTACTAGGTAAGACCTTCCCCCTCTCCCCTGGTTTTCTTTCATGGCCTTGTGGCTTTCAGGGGTGAAGGCCAAATCCCCACCATGACCCCCCGCATGGCCCGGCCCTGCCCCCACTTCCCTCTTATTCGTACCAAGATTCCTACCAAGCTCCGCTTTGCCCCCTTCATTCCAGGCACACTTTCACTCCCTTAGGCTCACTATGATCCTTTGCACTACCTGATCTTTGCTTATGCTGTCCTCTCTCCCTGCAATACATCCTTTATCTTCTCCTTGCCTTGACCCTTCCCTGCCCCCACAGAGGCTCTCAGAGCACCTGTGCCCCGCCTCTCCCCCAGCATGCATCAGGTGGCCATTGGACATTCGCTTGTGGGATGATCTGATAGTGCCGGCCTCCGCTGCTTGACTGCCGGTTACAGAAGGAGGGGGACCACCTCCGCCTTGTCCTGTATTTTGTCCCCCAGGACTGATGCCAGGACTGGTGAGCAGTGGACCCTCAGAGCCCATGGGGCCCTGCACCTGGCACTGAGGAGGCACTAGGGAGAATTTGTTGAGCAAATAAGTAAAGGTTTCATCATACGTGGTGGCGGAATGCCAGGCTAACCCTAAGTCACTGGGCTCACGGTCCAGTGGTCCTTCTGCAGCCCCGAGTGTGCAGTGGGGGTGAAACTGTTTCTTGTTAAACTCGATGGGAATGCCTTGGCCTCCTGCACACCCACGAGCCGTGACTCAGGTTCTATGAAGTACAATCAAATGCTCCCTCTTTTTTTATCTAAAGAGAGCAACATACTAGCCACAAGAGACCTCTTGACGCCTACTCACACCTCAGCTGAGCCCGAGGTTTTTCTTTATTTAAAAAAGGTGTGTATATCAAAATAGAGGCTAAATGCTCACTGAAAAAAAAGTAAAATGCTACTGAAGTGTGGTGAGTACGAAGTGGAAATGCTGCCGTCCCACTCCTAGAAGTAACCCCTGCTAACAGCTAAGTGCATACCATCTACACGGGTAAAATAATCGTAATGATCACAGCTTACGTGGGGCTGACTCTGCACCAGGCCGATTTATAAATTAAGTGTCACAGTAGCCCCCTAAGGCGGGTACTTGGTTTCCATCCACATTTCATTGATGGGAAACTGAAACACACAGAGAGGTTGAGTAAGTTGCCCAAGGTCACACAGCCAGTAAGTGGCAGAGCTGGGATTTGATTCCAGGCGGCAGGCTGGAGAGTCTGGGTACTTGATCCAGAGACCTCTTGAATTTATACAGGTGTCTACACTGAGGTCTTAAGGCATAGCTGTTCACGTATGGAGTCTGGACCTGAGCCTCAACTCTGCTCCTTTCTAACTCGGTGACCGTGGGCACCTTACTCAACCTCTCTGCGCCTCAGCTTCTTCTTTGTGAAATGGGGCCCATGGTGGTTCTTCTTTTTGGATGGCTGTGAGTTAGTGGGTGGAAAGTGCTTGGAGCAGGGCTTGGCACACAGCATGTGCTCAGGCCATGTCCATATCATCACTGTCACCCACACCAGACCTGAGATGTTCTCTGGCCACAAGGATGCACACTTCCAGCTCTCCTGCCACAAACCTTGGTCCAGCACAGGCAGTGAAGCCCCACCTCCTTCACTTTCCTGACAGCCAGGCCTGAGCCCAGGGGTACCACGCAACAATACGACAGCTGTCAGCGTGTGGCACCCACCGCCTGCTAGGGCCTCTCTGCACATTTCAGTCGACTGGTTCAGAGCTGGGGAGCCTGCTGGTCCTGAGCTCAGATCCAGGCTTGGCGCTTCTTGTTGCTGAGCTTGGAGCAAGTGGCTTTACCATTCTGAGCCTTGCCTCGGGGCGGAGGCATGCAGGAATGGGGCAAGTATAGAGCAGGCCTTCAGTGAACGAAACAGGTCTCGTTTCTCTTCTGTGAACGGGACGGTGCGCACAGTGATGGAGCTCAGGGTGAGCTGAGCTGATGCTCCCCCATGCAGGGCCCGACGCCCGCCTTGTGATCTCCGAGATGTCCGCCACGAGCGTGGCCTCATTTTCTCCTCGCCACAGCTTCACAGGTTAGGACTTATCAGCTACAGTTTGCAGGTGAGGAAACTGAGGCTTATCGAAGGCAGTGATTTGTCCAGAGCCCTATTTCTGGCATTCAGCGAGCTCAAGCAGGAGCCCAGGGCTGCTGGCTCTGAGGGGGCCCCAGCGCCAGCCCCGACCCCGGAGCGGCAGCCTCCTCTGCGCCCCCCGGACAGGTCCCTCCTCCAGCCCCCATCCTCTCCTCACACCAGGCACCTCCTGCCACGGCTAGAACACCCGGCCCACAGGGACACTGCGGGCAGTGGGGAGGGCGTGGGGAGCCAGAGGCTGCAGCTGCAAGAGGGAGAGGCCCAGATGGGCCAAACGGGTTCTAGACTCCCCAGATCCCGGAACAGGAGAAGCAGACATTCTTGAGATGGTCAGACGCCCAGCTCTGTCCAACCCTCTTTGAATAGGCCCGAACCAGCTTGCTCCCCGTCAACCATGGGTCCTCCAGCCCCTGCTTACACCCCTACCGATAGGGAGCTCGCCACCTCCTGAGGCCCCCGCTGCACCTTGGGGAGGCACTGGCTCAGGGGATCACACAAGAACACGGCCGCAGGGGCTTAGGCAGACTGGTAGAGAAGCATCCGTTCCGGGAAAGCCCACTGCATCCTGCCCTGCAACCCAGGGACATGTGCCAGCCGGGGCCCTCTGCTCAGAACTGTTGTCCTGCTCGTTCCACACCAGCTGACCCAGTCCTTCCTCTGCACATGGCACAACTTACACAACCAGGTTATTTAATCTTCCAATAACTTCACGCAGGGAAGGCTAGGACGAGCCCTCAATGGAGAAACTGAGGCATAGAGCAGAGAAGAGACCCAGGCGCACACAGCGGTGCGTGGCAGGGCTGGACACCAAACCCTATGCTCTGGTGGAATGTCAGAGCCAGAGGGCCCCTCACACACGACCTGGCGAGGGCCCTCAACCCTGGCTGTTCGGTTGAATCGCCTGGGGTGGGCTTAAATGGGGACCACCCCAGAACCTTAACGAAGTGCATGTTCTAAAAGATCCCCAGTGCAGCCGGAGTCGAGCTGATGAACTCAAGCCCCTCGCTTTATAGGTGGGGGCGACAAAGCCTCAGAGAGGCCAAGTCACTTGTCTAAGGTCACACAGCAAATCAGTGGCACTAGAACTGGGCCTTGGTGTCCCTCAACCCAGCAAGACTCTGACACTGTTCAAGGTTAACGCTAAATGAACTAATTGCATTTGGTTGGTCAATGTACTGCCCACCCCCATCTACCCACACCCACCCCTGGCCACAGCTGCCTCTCCCCGAGCCTAATTTCTTCTCCAGGTTGGCTGGTTCCTCTGAATTCAGCGGCAGAGAAAAAACCCACCAGGGGAAATGATGGCGGGTGTGGGGTCACTTCGCCTGCGTCTGTGGGTTTGTCTTCCTCTTACCTCTCATGAGACAGGCTGGAGGGTAAAGAGAACAGTGTTCCTTGTGGAACGCAGAGGGCCCGGACTTCCGCAAAGATGCAGGGGCGAGGAGGGCTGGGCATGAGGCTGCCACACCCTGGGCATCCCCTGGCCTGGGCTGCCGGGAGTGAGGCTGGCGGCACAGAGGGGACACATGGCTTGGTGCCTGGCAGCCAGGCTCAAATCTCACCTCTTTTACTTGCTGGTTGAGTGAACGTAGCCTTAAACTATCCCCCACCAGTGTACACCCCCCAACAAGATGGGGCTGGTGGTCGTACGGCCCTGACAGGATTAGATGAGACTGGACGTGCAGGGGACGAGGAGTAGGGCTGCCCGCAGGCAAGCATAGCCCCGTTGTTATCATGAGGCACCTATCGGGCCAGGCATGTGCTGGCACCTCACTGTACAACCCCGGCCAAGTCCCTTCCTAACCTGAAGCCTCAATTCTCTGCTCTGTAAAATGGGGAGAGGGTGATATGCAGGGTCCCTTCCTACCCAGTTCTTGGGGATTGTTTTCTCACTGTCTTCAGAGATGTGGTAGTCATGAGTAGATATGGTCGAGAGCAACACCTGGAATCTGACCCTGATCCTTTTGGCAAAGCCCAGGTCAGCGGTGCCGACTGCCCCCATGCAGGAAAGGCTGGAGGGGGCCCCTTCCCTTGGGACACAGGTTGGAGGCTCAGGCCGGCTTCTCCTTCCCCTGCTATGCAGTATCTCCCTGACCTGGAGCCTGGAGCTGAGAGTCTAAGACTCCTGTTTGTTGACCACCTACTACATGTCAGGCCCCATGATGTGAGGTGACTTGCTCAAAGTCTCGATGGCAGGATGGAGCCTGACACTCAGGCCCATGGGGCCCTGAGTTTCTGTCCTTTGCCCCACACTGCCTTGCTTTGCTAAAACAGTGTGCACGCGACCTTTTATAAATGCCTCACTAGGCTCTTGGAAGTTTATGGCATTTGATTGGAAGCATGAGCTAAGGAGCCAAACTGCCAGGGTTCAAATCCTGGCTCTGTCCTTTGCTGTGTGACCCGGGGCAAGTTACTTAACCTCTCTGGGCCCCAGTGTTTGCACCTGTAGAATGGGTTAATGACTTACTTCCAAGGAGAACAGTATGGAAAGGGAGAGGTTTGAGAGTGGGGAGAGTAACCTTACAGTAGAGAAACCTGACAAATGCTACCTCAGCCAGTGGTCAAGGTCAACAACAACAGTGATAGGTCATATGGATAGCATGTACCCTTTGTATGATGTGATGGATACGCCACTCTACCTGCACGGCCTTTCTCCCCAAACCCTGTAACTCCAGTCTAATCATGACAAAAACATCAGAGAGATTCCAGCAGAGGGACGTTCTACAAAACACCTGACCAGTACCAGCACTTCTTGAAACTGTCAAGATCATTTAAAAAAAAAAAAAAAAGAAAAGGCAAGCCTGAGAATCTGACAGAACCAAGAGGAGCCTAAGGAGACACGGCAGCTAAATGTAACGTGGTTTCCCGGGTGGGATCCTGCAACAGAACAAGGGCATCAGGTAAAAATGATGGAAATCTGAATAAAGTATGAACATTAGTTAATAATATCAATTCGTTCACTGTAACAAAGGCACCAGACTAATGTCAGATGTGAATAACAGGGAAACGGGATATATGTGTAGGGTATACGGGAACACTGCATTAGCTTCTCAATTTTTCTGTAAATCTGAAACTGTTCTAAAAAACTAAAGCTTATTTTTAAAAATAGGATTAATAATAGTTCCTACTTCATGGGGTAGTTGGAAGGATAACATGAGTGAATGCATGGAAATTACTTTGAACGGTACCTGGTACGTACAAAGCCCTCAGGAAGTGCTGGCCCTTATTATTATCATTGCATTGGTGGGGCGACACCGGGCACAGAAACCCAAGGGAGGTAGATAAGTAGATCATATCAGCCGAGGTTTGCTCCCCACCGCCAGGGAAAACCATTTCTCCTGAAATTCTGAGAAGGCAGGTCTGGCGTCTCCATGGCTGGGTGTGCTCGCCTCGCCCTGTCCCGTTCAGCCCGGGAGTGCTTTCCTTGGGCCCAGGATGGGCAGAGGAGCTGGAGGAGGTCATGTGATGAGTGGGTACGGCCCAGTCTCAGAGCTGGTGGGCCTGGCAAACCCTGCCCCATCCCTGTCAGCTGGTGACCTTGAGCAAGTGAAGGCACCTGTCTGAGCCTCCACTTACCCACCCATAAAATGGGGGTATTTGTCTCAACCTCATATGGCTTGGATGGGTGGTAAGTGCCCAGTAACAGGAATAGTTCAGGGGCAGGGGTGGGTTTAGGGATCAGAAGCGTCTTGAATTGGAACGATGCCCTCCACAGTCCCTTGCTCAGCATCCCCACACCCAGCCCTGCAGAACGGCCCTTCTGGCCTCCAGATGGTTCTTCTCCTGTCACGGGGGGCAAGATTGGGCTCTGAGCACAGGTGACCACAGAACTGAGGAGCAGTGGCTCTTCTGGTCCGATAGGAGGCAAATCAGGAGAGGGAAGAGGCCTGACTGCCAGCTGCTTCTCTCCAGAGGGAAGGGTGGCATTGTCCGGGGGAGGGTGGGGGTGGGGTAGCCAGGTGTGCCCGCCATCTGCACACACGTGGGGCCAGGCAGTGGTGGGTGTGAAGGGGAAGTGCATGGGGTGGAGAGCCCCCATCTCCTGCCCCCAGACACTCCAGAGCCCAGCGTCCCACCTCTGTCCCAGCCCATCACAGCCCCTGCAACTCCACCATTAGCAGCCCTGGTCTTTGGGGCTTGAAGTCCTTTGGTCTTCCACAGTCAGTTCATTGCCTCGGACTCCTCAGCCTTGACCCCAGCCACAGACCAAGCTCTGACTCCTGACACACAGCGCTGGCCACACAACATGCCCTGACCTTGGCCTCAGATGAACCCGTAGCCACAGCCACAGGGTCCTGACCCCAAACAGCCGTGTCAGAGACGTCGATGTGGGCTCTGGACCAGCCCAGGCTGCTCACCGCCTGAGGCTGGCCTGCTGAGCCAGGGTTGCCATCCCCGAAGGTGAAGGCCATCCACGCGGCTCCAGGACATGCACCACGAAGCCCCCAGCTGGTCCTCGGGAGACGTGGTTGTAACTGGGCCTGGCACCACCCCGCCGTGTGACCCTGGACACGTCCCACCCTCCTTGGCCTCAGTTTCCCCTCTTCCCTACGAGGCAGGAATGGATAATCTTTGAGGGCTTTCCCAGCTCTGACGGTTGGCGATTCAGGAGACACAAAATGCTCTTGTGGGCGTGTTTCCAGACTTTTCCCAGCTCTCACTTCCCTAGGCTGACTCCCCTCCACTCTGCCTTCCTGGCCTCAGTCTCACATCCCAGTGGTTAGAAACAGCCCTCAGGGACACCCAGACCTGGCCTCAAGACCCACTCACCACATCCTAACTGGGGAACCTCTGCAAGTTTCTTAACCTCTTGAAGCCTCAGTCTGTTCGTCTGTGAAATGGGGATTTCGGGTGTTGGGAAGACTCACGCAGGCGATGTGTGGAAAGCTTTCGGTGCAGAGCCTGGCATGAGAAAAGGGCCAGTAGGTCAGAGCCAAGCAGATCACCCTTGCCTGGGCCTCCTGGGCTTTACTCAGCTCCAGTGGTGATAAGATACTGTAACACCCTTTTCTTCCCTTTCTCAGTGGGGTAATGGAGGCCTAGAGAGGGCAAGCTCCTTGCCAACAGAGTGGGAGTAGCAGAGGCTCGTGGTCCCCCTACCCCACCTTTCTTCTGCCCTCCGTGGAAGCCACCAGAATCCATCATCAACCTCCCTGAGCCTCAGTTTCCTCCTCTGTAAGAGGAGGGAGGGGGACCAGTGGGACCCCCCTACCTTCCACTCCCACAGCTTTGCCCGCCCAACTACTGAAGGGGACAGGAGCCTGCTGGGGTGGGAGGTTATGGCTGGACGGCCGGCCTTGAGAAACCTCTGGAACGCCGGTTTGAAAGTTTGGGGCTCATTTTTGCTACAAGGGCCCCCCTTCTTTCTTTTCATGACTTGTCACCAACTGTTTCTTCCTTTAATCCAAACCATTGTCTTTCCAGGGTGAAATTTAAATCAAAGCCACATGGCTCCCCCGATACACACCCCCTTGACAAATGGAAGCGTGTTCTGGGGAAACAATAACGACCCTGTTGAAGGGGATTCTGATCTCTCCGTGGGGACCACCAGGCAATGGGAAGACTTGGGGTGCTTCAAGTCGGCCTGACTGGGGTGGGCTCAGAAGTTTCTAGGCCCAAACGTGGCTCAGACCAAGAGCTAGGGATGGGCCACAGTTCCACCATTGAGAGGACAAGAGCTCTTTCCTGAGTCCGGGGTCTCCATCTCCTAGGCTGTGGGCATATGAGATGGTGCCCAGGCCCCTGAGGCCCCTTTTGGAGGTGGGGGGAGGTCCGCAAGGTCAGCCCCGCAAGGCTTGGCCATTCAGGTGAATTGAAATGTGACAGCAGTGTGGCCTAGTGGGTAAGACATCTGGATGTGGACTCTGGTTCGTGTCTGACTCTCAGTCACTTGCTGTGTGACCCTGGACAAGTTCCTTAACTTCTCTGAGCTTCCATTTCCTCATTGGTAAAATGGGGCGCTTGCCAGACCTCTCTCTTGGTAAAGTGCCAAGTACCTGCTGCACGGTGCAGCTCGCAAAAGCAGTTCAGGGAGGTGCAGAAGTGAAAGGGAGGAAGGAGAGGAGATGCCACCTTCCTCGCAGAGGAAGGAAGGAGATGCCAGGCATAGCGTCAACAGAGGCAGAGAGCAGGACGGGTAGGGCCAGGGGGGCAGGGAAATCTAAGCACCCGGCTCCTGACGGGGTGAAGGCCCTGGAGCGGAGGGTCACAGGACTCTGGAAGGGGCAGGCTGCTCTGCTGCGGGTAGTGAGGGTGGTGGGGATGGAGAGAGTGTGGGGGGAGGGGGAGCCTAAGCAGGAGCGGAGGGCCAGCCAGTCCCCAGGGGCCGCTCTCCAGGGGCTTCCCCAAGCCTGGCCTCTGTTTTGCATAGTCTGGCCCTCGCAGGTGGGCCCGTAACTTGGAGTCTCTGGGGAAGGGCGAGGTCAGGAGAGCAAGGGGCACCCTCCCACCCCACGCCCCACAAAGAATTAACATATAGGCCTGAACACAAAGAATTAACCACATAAGGCCTGAACACCTGTGGGCTGAGCACACTCATACACATAGGTCCATGTGTCCAGGCATACAGCCTAAGACATACATGCAAATACACACACGCTAGACCCACATGCAAATTCAGACCCAGACAGGCCCATGCACAGACACACTTCCATGCTGGCTCACACCTGCATACCGAGTGTGCACGCATGCATACACATGTGCTGTGAGAGGGGGGCTCTCTCTCTAAGCCTTTATTCCCTCCAGAAACACAGGCAGGGCATCTACCATGCAGCAGGGACTGTGTCAGGCCCTGGGCACAGAGACATAGTCCCCACTCCTGGAACTCACACTTAGTCAGAAAAAAAAATCAGTAGTGCTTGTTGAAGTAATGATTGCTCTTCACACCGGTGATTTTGTTCATTTAATCCTCACAACGACCTTCTAGAGTTGGGGTATCTGCCCGACTGGAGGGGGCGTGGCCTGCCTAAGGTCCCGGAGTTTGTGAGCAGCAGCCTCCCTTGGGGAGGTTGGGACAGGGCCCTCTGCTTCCTCACGGTGACCTACACACAGACCAGAGAGGCTCTGGGGACACACCCCATCTGGGGGGCATCTGGGCTTGCAGAGGGGCCTGGCTCCTGCTGTTAGCTCAGCTGGGGGGCTGGACCAGCCACTCTTCCCACGCTGTCTGCACCTGCTGGAAGAAGTGATTCTGCCCATTGAACAAAGAGGACACAGTCTCTGAGAGGACAGGTGACCTTAGGAGGTGGCAGAGCTGGGCACTGCGTGCAGGACCAGGGCCCTTGAGGCCATAGGCTCAGAGAGGGGAGCAACTCCTGCTCACCCGAGGGCTCCAGCTGCCCCAGACCCCCAGCCAGTCAAGGAGCCCTCCCTCACCCTGGCTGGACATAGTGCCGGGCACAGGGGTGGGACAAGGGGCAGACCTCAGCCCACCCCAGGGGTCCGGCCAGCCCCTAACCACTAGGCGGCCCAGCCTGTGAGCTTCTCGTTGCTTCCCAAATTACCGAGAGAGAGGCCACCAAGTGCTACCAGGCCTGAGAAAACCAAGCTCCTTGAGCGCCAGATCAAGAGTTAGAAGACATTTGAGGCTGAGGCGCTGGCCCCCACCTTTCCCCGCAGCAGGGAGGTGTGGGGGGCATCATTCATCCAGCTCCTCCCTCAGCGATGCATCATTTCTGGGGCCCCTTTGGGCTGGGCTTTGTGTGCAGGCTGAGGTTGGTGTGGGAGGGGAAGGCCGCAGGGTGAGCCTCCCATTAGAAGCCCTTGCAAATCACCCTCCTGGAGGAGTGGCACCTGCCCTGGAGCCACTCACAGTCTGTCCCAGAGCCTCTCAGTCATCTGCTCAGTCTGAGGAATCTTATAAAATGCAGATTCCTGGGCCTGTTCCCAATCTGCTGAATCATAGTCTCAGAGTTGGCATCCTAGAATCTGTATTTTTGCAAAGCGTAGAGCTCTGTCCGAGAAGCCAGCACTGAGAACCCCTGGCCTAGGGCCCTGGTGACTGCTAGTTGTTATGTTTCGGACTCTAGCAGGATGTCATCTTATTTCATCCTGGGACCCTCCGAAGGACACGCAATAAACGTGTGACGGTGATACCGGTGGGCTGCCCAGGGTTGTGGGCCCATGGAGGGGTGCACTGGGGCTCCACGGGTCTGCTGTGTGACCTTGAGCAGGTCACTGCCCTCTCTGGGCCTTGGCTCTGATGGTCTCTAAGGGCTGACACTTAGTGAGCCACCACTGGCCCCCAAGGGCTGCTCAAACACCCCCTGAGAGGAGCTGTTACTCCCAGCCTGGGAGGGAACCAGACTGATTGCCCAGGCATCTTTGGATTTCCCCCATTGACCCTCTGAAAAATGGGCACAAGCCATGGGGGCACCCTGAGCTAAACTGATCTCAGCGTTCTTGCACACCTGAGGGGAGAAAACTTTGCCAGCCCCGGAGCCCCTGCGCCTGAGGGCTCAGCTGGAGAGAAGTGAGGACCCCCGGCCCCTCCCCCCACCACGGGGAAGCCGAGATGGTGGGCGAGGAGCAGGTGCAGAAGCTTCCACTTCTTAGAATCCCTGCGAGGCCTGGGTGGGGGAGCTCTTTTACGGGAAAGGGGGATGGGGGGCTCGCTCTTCTCACCCGGCCCTGCCGGGGGGCGGCAAGTGCGTCAGCAGCCCCGGCTCCTGGCCTGCCTCCGGAAACGCCGCCCAGGGCTCAGTCACGAACCGGGCGGGCAGGCGGGGCAGCCAGAGCGCGAGGGGGAGTCAGGTGACCTGCGAGGCAGCTTGGCTGTGGGCCTGGAGGCTGCACCGGGGTGCAGGGTGAGGTCAACTTCCCCCTTCCCGGGCCTGCACCCCACGCCTGCTGCCTGGTGGGATGTCTCTCCAGCTGTCTGTCTGTCCGCTATCTCCCGGCCCACCACGGGTTCTGGACCTCTGCTGGGTTCCCATGGTGCCCGTGAGGCCTGCGTTCCCAGCAATGACCAGCCTCAAGGGGGCTTCAGCTCAGGGTCCTGTGCGGGCGGGGTGTGGAGACCCCAGCCAGGGCCTCGGAGGGGAGAACCCTGCCTCCCAACCCACCCTCCCCCACTTCTCTGCAGCTATTTAAAGCAAGTGGTGGCCGTGGGAAACTTCTTTAGATGTGTGGTTTCGTCTTCTCCAGCACAGAGACCGGGCGTCTGCTCTCTCGGTCTGGTGAGTCATCCAGAGTGAGAAAAGCCTTTTTGTTTGGTGCTCGCTCGAGGCTCTACGGTCTGAGAACCTGGCTCGCTGGGGCCTTCCCTTGCTGGGACTCCTGGAAGGCCTTGGAAGTGCCTGGAGGGGCCCCTTTGTCCTGTCACCAGACCCAGGAAGCCCAAGGGCTGAAACGTTCTGCTGCGGTCGGGGGGGGGGGGGGTGCTGCCTGGCTGGGAGGATGCCGTCCTCAAAACTCATCACAGCCACCACCTCCTCCAAGAAGCCACCCATGAGTCCTCCAGAACCTCGACCAATCTCCACCTTAGTGACTCGGTCCTCTGCCCTCAGTCTTCTCATCTCTGAAAAGGGTCAGTGAGTCCAAGCTTGCAGCTCTGTGGGAAAATTACCTGCAGAATGTGTAGCACAGTGCCTGACACACAGCAGGGCTCCGTGGGTGGGGTTTATAATTCGTGAGAGTTGCTAACGTGTGTTGGGTGCTTATTTTACATGCATGATCGCATTCAGTTTTCCTAACAACTCCAGGAAGTGCTTACTAGTATTATTCCCATTTTACAGATAAGGAAACTGAGGCACAGGGAGTCAAGTTACTTCCACATGATCTCACAGCCAGTAAGCGCAAAGTGAGATTCAAACCCATGTGACGTGGCACCAGAGCCCGAGCCGTTAATTGCTGCGCCAGCCTGTCCCAGGAGCTTGGCGGACGGTGGCTGATGGAGATCTGGACCACAGGAGCTATGAGGAGCACGCCCCTTCTGCTCAGAGCCCTTGCACACGCTGTTTCCTCTGCCTGAGCACTGACTGTTCCCCCATTTGCCTGACCATATCTTCCTCAAGCTTGAGACCTCAGCTGGAAGGTCACTTCCTCCTGGAATCTTCCAGGATTGGCTCTGTTACGTGCCCTCACAGCACACAGCCCCTCTCTGCATACTAATCATAACTGCTTAAATCATGATTTGTGCAGTTTTCTGCCTGGGTCCCTGCCCAGACTGTGACTGTCCCTGGGATAGGGACGGGTCTGGCCCCTCATGGCTGCATCCCCAGGCGAGCACAGTACCTGGCACACAGTAGGTTTCCAAGGCTGTGGACTGAAGGAGGGCCACCAAGGCAGCCAGAGGCTGAGAGAAGCACAGAGCAGCATTTGCCCGGAAGGTTTTCCAGGAACCTCTCTGCTTCCCTTTGGTGACCTCTGGGAAAGGCAGGCCCTGGGACCTGCTGCTCACTGAGGGTTAGAGTTGACAGGAGGGTCCCAGAGGGGCCGTGCAGAGGACAACTTTCCCAGGACAGCAGGTGGCTACCCCTCCGTGGATGTGGGAGTCCCTGGCTATTTGCTTACGGCACTGGAGCTTTGGGGGAGTAAGAGAGAGGGAGCGTGTGCTGTGCCCCCCACTCCCTGCCATTCTGGCAGTGGCTGAGGTCCCAAGAGAGAGGGGCATTCAGCTCTGTCGTTGGGGGCCCACAGGTCGCCAGGGCCAGGGCGGACGGTGCTCATCACAGGGTGGCGTTGGGGACAGAGAGAGGTTCCAGGGCAGAGGGGAGCACACAATCTTGGGTCCCCAGGGCATGGGGGAGCTGAGGCCCCCTGGGGGATGGATCTGAAGGCAAGGCTGTCCTGCCCTGGTTGAAGGGGCCGCAGTTCCCGTCTGCAGATGTCTGGCAGGTGCCTTGAGTACTGCCGTGAATGCAGAAAGCCGTGACCTCACACCCAGATCCAGCGGCCATGCCAGTGGGGTGGGGGCAGCTTACCCGACCACAGGAGTAGCTGTCCGGCAAAGGGGCCCTCTTTCTGCTCGTGGAAGGAGCCACCGCCACAGCAGGCATACCGACAAGGGCAACGCAGTGATCAGGGGGTGTGGCCATGCCAGCAGGGAGCAGGGGAAGAAAGGACAGATGACCATGGAAGAGGTCACGCCGTCACCCACCAGGCAGGAATGGTTCAGAGGACCGGAGGGGCCACGCCAGCAAGAGCAGCGCAGCTGACCACGGACGCAAATATTCCCTCTGACACCAAATGCTCTGAATGCCTCTGCAGATGCTTGGGGCTTGGGTGCCCACTGCCTGCCATTTCTGCCGCCTCCTTCCCTGGCTTTCCTGGCTGCCTTGGGGGCCTTGTGAGGGGCAGCATGAGCCTGTGGAGGCACCAGGAGAGCTGAAAGGAGGGACACCGCAGCCAGGAAGCTGGAGGATGGCAGGAGAGGGGCCTGGGCCACTGGTCAGGCCCCAGAGAGAGTGAGGCCATTTTGGACATTGGTGTCAGCCCTCTCCCCCCGTCACCCTCACTCTGCCCAGAGCACAGATGGGAACATGGGGGCTCAGGGACATCTGGGAACTTGAAAACTGGGGCGCGGGGACCCAAAGCCCCAGCCGCCACAGGCCTCTCCACTTGGGTGAGATTTACCCCATTACTCGGATGCTCTTGGAAGGGGAGGGAGAAAGGGTGTATGGGGAGCAAAACGGGGCATGAGGAGTGGGTATGGCCGGCCTCTCCCCCTTGGGGCCTCAGTTTCCTGCATCTGTGAAACTAGGCACTCGGCCTCCACCATCCCCCAGGGCGCTCCTAGCTGGTTGGTCTCACAGGAGGGGTGGCATGTGGCCAGAACAGGCTGCTCCTCGCTGAGGACTTTGCAGCTCCATTACCCAAATGGAGGCCAGAGATGTGGAGTGACTGAGGCAAGGTCACACAGCAACTCAGGAAGGTGGGAGAGGGGAGCTTCACTTGATTGGGGTGGGGGTGTGTGTGCTGGGGGCCCAGGCACCATGAAAATGGACGGAAGACTGTGCAATTGAGCCGCCCCGCCCCCAGCCTGCCTTATTGCTGAAATGCTCAGACACAGGAAGAGCCGCCTTCCCTGAGGCCACAGCAGCCCACCTCATGCAGAAAGACACAAATTCATTGAAAACTCAGTCCCTCTCTCTGTCCGTTCCCAACTCCCTGCCCTGTCTTCAGGATCATAGGTATCTCCCCATTGTACAGAGAAGAAGGCTGAGGCCCAGCAAGGGCAAAGGACTCATCCCAGGTGCCCGCCACCTGAGGAGGTCAGGCCAGAGCAGCGTCCAGAATCCAGGTGTCCTAACTCGTGGTCCCCTGCCCTGGTGTCCCACCCCACCACCAGAAACAAAAAGATTTATCGAGGGCCCTGGAAGTCAGCTCTGGTCTGTCTGGAGCTGCTCAGGTCTGTCTCCAGCCAGACCTGATTCCGGCTTCAATTCCACCCCTCAATTCAATTTAGCCCTGCCAGCCCCAGGCACTGCCCGCTACCACCCAAGCAGCCCCTAGGAAAGCCCTGGAGAGACCAGGCCAGAGCTGAGCGCCAGCGCCCTGTTAGGCCTTGGCAGGGCCAAGAGCTGCCCTCTGGATCAACCTAAGGATGGGCCACCTGCAGTTCTTTCCCAGCCCTTTGCCGTCTGCAGAGCCAGGCTTGCTCCTTCGAGAGCTCACTGCCTCATGCCAGCCCAGAGAGTGAACAGATGAGAAGCCAGAGGCACCTGCTTGGCTGAAAAGCCAGTTACCCCCAGCTCTTCTCTTGGTGCTGGGTTCAGCAGGCTGGGTCTTGTAAGAAAGGCAGAAATGCTTGAAAGAAAGCTCCCTGTGAATCGCTGAAGAGGAGTTTAGGAAAGATTTTGAGACAGCGAGGAGCTGGAGGTCGGTGGGGACAAGTCACCCGTCCTGGGTCGCACAGAAAGTTTGGGCTGAGCCAGCAGGGGAGGTCTGTCTGCTGTCCCCGACCCAGCACTGGCTCTGATCTGAGGCTGGAGCTGAGCTGACCAAGGCCCGGCTTGTGCATGACCCCAGGATGGTCTGTGCAGGTGAGGTCAGGAGCCTCTGTCCGCAGCGCGGAAGCTCTCCTGATTCAGAGCCACCCGCACCAGGCGAGGGAAATCCCGAGGCCAGACAGTTGTGGGAGTGTAACGCGCCCTCCTACCCTGCTTACATACCCCCCGCCCTTTGCATATGACTGGAAACGTCTGACCTGGGGCTCTGGCCGGATTCTAGTCCAGCGCAGACAAAAATTTCCCCTGTGGTTTGGAATGGATCGTAGCCATCATTTCCTGTGCCCCAAGGGAGGTGAGGGCGGGGTCGGGCACGGTTCCGGAAAGGGGGTGACCCCACCGTCAGGCTGTACAGAGACATGTGTGGGGCACTGGCATGAGAGTCTGCCAACCGAGGGTCCAGTTCTGGCCAGACCGCAGACTCGCTGTGACTTCCAGCAAATTCCACTCCTCTCTGGTCCTCTAAAAGGAATGTCATTTTAGGGCACCTGTGGTTTTGAGTACTTTACTCTCCTGAAGGAACAGAAGGGGCACAAGAGAGACTGAGGCAGGGGGCACTGGGGGGGAGTGGGGCTTTGAGTCACAGAGATCTAAGATCAAATTCTGACTCTGCCACTTACTAGGTGGGTGGTCTTGGGCAAGTGACGTGGTCTCTCTGAGCCTCCGTCTCTGCATCCGCAGTACTAATTATCACATGATTTGAGCTTTTCCTCTCTGCCGCGGTGCCCAGTGATCGCTCACAGACACGCCCCATCACCCAGAAGGTAGGGGCTCTTTGTAAATCTTGTGGGCGATGAGGGAACGAGGCTTGGTGGGCCAGGATCTGAACTCCAACTGTTGACTCCAGATTCCATGGTCTTTAATGCCTGCCACACAAGAGGGCTCATTGTGCAGATTAGACAAGATAATCTGAGCAAATTTCCTCACTTGTGGTCCTTAACCTGTGACAATTCTCATCATCGTATTGTTATTACTGTTCATCTTGCTCCATGTTCCCTGGGTAATGCCAATGCCATTCCTAAGTCCAAATGACCTCCCACTGCTTCTCTGAGGAGTGCCCACCTGCCTTGATCTGGGACACTCCCTCTGCCCTCTCTGTCCCCCACTCCTCATGGCCATGCCCATCACTGGGTGGGGGGCTGGGAGGGCCTCCTGAAGGCATTTGACTCAGCCACGTGCCCAGGACCACACAGCGGCTCTCAGCACGTGGAGACACCAGCCCCATTCCTACTGCACCTTCCATGTCAGCTGCCTCCAGATGCTGGGTAGCTGGGGCGCTGGGGACTGCTGAGCAGACCCGTTGCTTTGACGCTCCCCTGAGGTGGGCTTTATCTGTAGGTGGAGCAGTTGGTTGCCTACAAGAGATTCTCTACCTTCCCTTGATGCCAAAAAGTCCCTCACTAGCCAGCCATCCTTTGGGGTCAAAGCATATGTATCCGGGGTGCACTAGTAAATTCTCCCAGGAAAGGGGGTAGCTGGGATACTTAAGAGGGAATGAGGGGACTTCCCTGACTTCGCCTTCCAATGCAGGGGGTGCGGGTTTGATCCCTGGTCGGGGAGCTAGGATTCCACATGCCTCCCCACCGAAAAAACCAAACATAAAACAGAAGCAATATTGTAACAGATTCAATAAAGACTTTAAAAATGGTCCACATCAAAAAAATCTTTAAAAAAAGGAGGGAATGGGGGGTGTCCTGTGAGGAATGAGGCAGTCTGAGCCCAGGGAGGGGTCACTGAGGGTGTTCTGAGGTCTGCACCTCACCAGCCTGCCGGGTCCTTCACGCACCCCTAGGCTCTGGGGTGAGCACTGGGGTTTGAAATTTGGGCAGAAAAGATAAAGATTTCTTTTCCCGTGATTGTTCCCAGTACCCACCCCCTCATCTGGCTGGTTCGCTCATTTACGAGCACCTGCCGGCTGACAAGAGCTGCTGGCACCTGTGAACCCACCTGAATCCCAGCGTGTCTCCCATGGGAGTGTGCCCCACCTGAGCCCGGGGGTGTGGGGGGAGCTGGAGTGAAACTCAGAGGGGTCGTGGTTGTCACCAAAAGGGAGACCGGCTGGTGGTCTTCAGCTGTGAAGTCAGCTTTGGTTTTTCGGTTGAGAATCACACCCACATTCACAACCCGCGGGAAGGAAGATGACTGGGGCCAGATTCTATGTTCTCTGGAAACACCACAGGGCGGTGAAAGGTTTTCCAGGCCCTGACCTCAAGCTGAACAGGCAAGATTTTAATCACTGAACTGTCATTAAGTGTCTCCCACGACCTGGATCCAGCTTTGTAACCCGAGAACATCAGGAAGAGAAATACCCCAGCTCAGAGGCCCCACCACCTACAGAGAACGTGACAGAACCTTCGTCAAGCACTGACTTTGTGCCAAACATGCGTTGGCCTGTTTAGTTCTCAAACCTGTGCCGTGACAGGTGCTGTGATTCTCACTTTATAGGCGGGGAAGCCAAGCCTCAGAGATGTCAAGTGACGTAGCCATGGCCACACAGCCAGTGACCCAGATCTGCCCCCTCGAAAGCTCAAGCTCAGAACTGCTAAGCCACAGAGCGCCAGGCTCCCAGAGCCCACCTTCTCCTGCACCTGCAATGCCTCAGGAGCATTGCCCGGCCCAGCGGGACCTGGTAGCAAGACCAGAAGAGGAGCCCGTGGACCAGGAAGACCACACATCCCCTGCCCTCAGTGAGGGTTTAGGAAATGTCTGTTGACCAACGATCCTGTTTTTATAAAAACAAAACTGTGGGTACATGTGCATAAAATAGATACTGGAATAAAATGTACCCGAATGTTAGTATTGGAGGGGATAAAGAATGAATTTCCTTTTTCTTTTCTGCATAAATCTGTATTCTCCAAATTTGCTGCAAGACGTTGGAAGAAAAACGATAAAAGGGAAATCGGATGCCTACCCCAGAGCTGTCCAGCCGACTTGGGGCTCGGGGACTTCGGGGAGGGGTGGGCTGTGACGGCTGCAGATGGCCAGACAGGTTCTCCAGTGAGGTGGCCATTTGGCTTCACACCCAAGAGGGGACAAGGACCAGCGGCCGGCCTCCCAAGCGTGAGCATCTTGGGGTGTGGGGAGGTGGGGGAACACGTGATAGTTTTGGGGGCTGGTGGGCAAGGAGGAGGACGTTGGGGCAGGCAGACCCCGGGTGCAGGGCTTTGGCTCAGGGCTTTAGCTGGGGCAAGTCATTGCCTCTGTTAGCCTCAGTTTCTTCATCTGCAAAATGAAGCTCTGGAGGGCTGGCATAAGGACTAAATGAGATCTGTAAACAGACGGTCTGCCAGTCCCTGGCACACAGTAGGCGCTCAAGCACTGGCAGCTCTTGGTCATGGATCTTTTCTTCCAGGTCTGAGCAGCTTTTGGGAAAAGCTCTGGCACCCAGCTGGGAGTTGGCTGCAGGGGAGTAGGGTCTAACCCTCTTGCTGAAGGTGAAGAATCTGAGGTTCAGGGAGACGAGGAGGTAAAGACAGGATGAACTCCTCCCCCACCACACCCAGCTGCCTCTTCCAAGCCTCAGTTCCCCGTGCAGCTAGTGTGGGGCTCTGCTGCTCCAGGAGACCCGAGATCCATTCTGTGCGTCCTAACATCTTCCCTGCGCCGGGCCCCTCCCCTCCTCCTGCCCGGCCTGGCCCAGGACCCGTGGAAGCCAGGAGGACTGGCCAAGTTCTCCTTCTCGCTCTCCTTCTGAGTCAGTGCCCCTGCACCACGGAGGTGACTCAGCGGAGGCAAAGCCCCACACCGCACCCCAGCCATCCCTGAAGAGAGGAGCTTCGCCCCAGGGCTGGGTTTCCCAGCGGCCACCCTGCCCTGCCTGTGTCTCTCGGGCTCCCTGGGAAGAGGAGGCTGGAGGGATAGAGGAGGAGATAAGGAACGGGAGGGCGCCGCGTCTTCCAGATCTCTGTCTGCTGCAGCCCCACCTGCCAAGTCTAGCGTGGAGACAGCAAGAAATCCAGGGCGCCCCGTTATTTGACATTTGTTCAGGTGCTCATTTGTCCAACAAACATCTCCGAAGTGCCCACTCGGTGCCAGGTACTGGGCTGGGCTCGGGGGTGAGAGATGAATCAGACCGGGTGCCTGCTCCCCGGGGACCCCCAGGCTGCTAGAGGAGACATTCATGGAAACAAGTAATTAAAGACATAATGAAACTCTTTGAGATAAAAATACACGAGGTCTGTGAGCGAACACAGAGGGGCCGCTGAGATGAGAAACTTAGCGTTTTACGTAAATTTAACTAGAGGGAGGACTCATGTATCCCCCAGAGTGGGGTGGGTGGTGGAAGGCCAGGGCAGGGTGTGACCTTGAGGGATGCCGAAGGCCCCACCCTCTGCCTGTGATCTTCCTTCCTGCCGCCAGCATTCCACTGTTCTTCTGGGAAGCGTTATCCCTATACAGTTCCGGACCAGGGAGAGGCCCCTCGCAATTCAGAAATCAGGTTTGGATTCAAGGATCCATTTGTAGGCCTTGATCTGTAGCCCTCTTACTTTGTGACTGTGTGCACGTCACTTGTCTCCTGAGCCTCAGTTTTCTCATCTGCCAAGTGGAGGACTGGATTTGAAGATAATTAAAATAGCTAGTATTTGCAGAACATTTGCTGTGTACCAGGCATTGCACCAAATTCTTTGCATGTGTTACCTCGTTCAGTTCTTACATCCGCCCCATGAGGTAAGTACTTTTAATAGAAGAAATCTCTTATCGAATGAGAGAAAAACCAGTGGTCTGTTACTAGAAAAAAAATATTTAAAGCGGGACATCTTATGATACATAAAATAGGCATTATAGCAAACATAACTCGTGTACAAGTTATATTTATTAGATGATCTTTGGCTGAAGGGCCAAGGCTCTTTGAGACCTGGGCCTCTGGCCAAAGTCCTACCTTATTTTTCTTGCATGAAACAAACCTGTGCAGCAGAGTTGATGGTCCCCATTTGGGTTTCTTTCAAGTGGAGGGAGACGTAGAGATGCTTGTCAAGCGACCTGTGAGCAGAATCCTTCTGGATTTTTAAAAGCAGCCCTCACCAAGTATTAACCTACGCCCAATTCAACATGTTTCCAGTGGATTTTTTTTTTTTTTTTGCTGTACGCGGGCCTCTCACTGTTGTGGCCTCTCCCATTGCGGAGCACAGGCTCCGGATGCGCAGGCTCAGCGGCCGTGGCTCACGGGCCCAGCCGCTCAGCGGCATGTGGGATCTTCCCGGGCCGTGGCACGAACCCGCGTCCCCTGCATCGGCAGGCGGACTCTCAACCACTGCGCCACCAGGGAAGCCCTCCAGTGGATTTTTAACGCTTGTTTTCTCCAGTCTTCTATGTGTCTTGCCCACACCTAACAGCGTTGTTCTCTTTTTAGGACAGCTCTCCTTTATTGGATCTTTCCAAGGCCCTTTCTTAGCTTTCAGAGACACACCAACTCTCTGTCCCACTCTCACTCATGTCGCATTGGTTTAGCAATTACAACTGGCAGCTACGGGTTCGGGGACGGGCCTCACCGGGCCAGCAGGAGGACCTTGATAGCACTGGGCAGTAGCCGGCCAGCCTGGGAACATTCGGAACATTGTGACACCCATTAGTCTGCCTTTCAAAGGAAAGGAGAATGTTTATAAATCCAGAGAATTCGTTGAATGGAGGCCAGTTAAGACAGTCTAAACTGTTTTGTTCCTAGTTTACAGGTGAGGAAACAGGTACAGGAAGTCATTTCCCCGAGGCCACCCTAGGCTTGGCAGAGCTCGCGTTTGAACCTGGGCCTCTCTGGCTCCATGTCCTTCATCCCTACATTCTGCTGCCTCTTTAACACTCTGAGACCCTGTGACCCTCTGGCTTCCCCGCTAAAAGGATTAAAGGGTGTTGTGATCTCCCACATGGGATTTGAGGTGTATTTAAAAATCTCGAGCACCGTTCCTGTATAAGAGTCAGGGGATAAGGAGTAAGGCGCCGTGTCTCCCGCAGGTCCATGTCCCCAAGCCCAGGGCTCAGGCCTATCTATGCAGCTGGCTGGGAGCAGTTAGGGTGCGTTTGTCTTTTGGTGTGTCCCGAGGACCTGCTCTGGGGCAGGCGCGGGGCTCGTCCTGGGATATAACAGGACGCTGACCTCAGAGCTCAGTGTCTGGTGGGATCCTTCCAATGCCTCCCTTGTCCAAGCCTCCTCTGGCTCAGACTTCCTCTGGGGGCCGCTGGATGTTAAATGTGCAAAGGAGGCAGAGTTGGAGTCAGAGACATCTGAGTTCTAATTCTCATTCTGCCACTTCCTAGCTGTGTGACCCTGGGCCACCAACAACCTCTCTGAGCCTCAGTGGGAGTGAGAAGGCCTCGCGGCAGACCCTCCGTAGGCAGCTCCCCCGAGGGCCCAGCACACAGCAGGGCTGGGAGGTGCTCAGCTGTGGACAGGGGACCGGGCGGGCAGCCCTGCGCAACTTCCGACTGTTGGTGGCTGTGGAGAGCGACGCGGTGAGCAGGGGAAATGAAAAGAGGCCAGACGCCGTCCAGGCCGCAGCACGCGAGGGGTGCCTCACTAGGCCGCCCGTCCCCTCCCAGGCTCAGAAAGGGGAAGGCGGCCCAGACCGGGAAGTGGTCGGCCTCTGATGACCACCCCACGGGGACCGCATCAGCCCGAGCAGGAAGTGGTCACCCCTTCCCACCCTCCACCCCAAGCCGGTCCTGCCTGAGCTCACACTTGGGAAACAGCTGGGCCCAAAAGTCCCTGTTCTCTGGTCTGTTCTGGGAGCCGGCTTTATTCTTAGAAACCCAGCTCGGCCTGGGGCCACTGACTCTGTGGCTGGGGGTCTGCAGACCTGGCTTCTCGTCCCAGCTCTGCCACTTCCTTGCGCTGAGGCCTTGGCCAAGTTGCTTCCCTGTCTGGACCTGTTCCCCATCTGTGAAATGGGGTGATAATCCCCCACCTGCTGCCTCGGAGAAGAAACATGGACAGTCCTAAAAGGTCAGGACTGGAAAGTCCCCCAGGGCTCCTCTGGTCCAATATCTTTTCACGGACGAGGAAGCTGAGTCTGGAGAGGGAAGGGGATTGATCCTCTTCCCACAGCCAGGGAGTAGCAGGGGTTTCTGAGGTTTTGGAAAAAGCACTGGATTGGGAGCCAGGACGAGGTCCAAGGCTTCACTCAGCCCCTTCCTTGCGGTGGGACCTTGGTCAAGTCAATCAGCCTTTCTGAGCCGTTTTCTGCAGTGACGGAACTAGCCTTACTTCTCAGGGCTCTGGTGGGGCTCACCTATAACGATGCATGTGGGGATGCTTTGCAGAATGTAATGCCCTGCGACCGTGAACAGCTTTTTAACTAAGGTGGAATCAGACTGGAACCCAGATCTCATGTTTCCTGCTCTTTGCTGCCCCCTGCTCGAGGCTCCATGTACAGGGAGTGCAGTCTGGGCCCCAGGAAGCTGCCTGGGGAGAAGACTTCATTCCCTTTTCTCCCCTCACTTGGGTATAGGTAGCTAATCTCTTTCCCTGATTCCACTGAGTCACTGGAGGCCGTGCTCCGGGAGGGGCCAGGTGTGAACTCACTTTGCCCACATCAGTAACCAGAGATGCTGTTACCACCAACATCCACCCCTTAGCTTGTGGCTCCTACCCACCAACTCCTCCTTTCCTGTAGGGCCCTCCTAGGACCCTGAGCCCAAGCAGATTCTGTGGTGGGGGCCAGAAGAATGGGCAGGCTGGATCAGACATGGGCAGCCCCCTGGTGCCGCCTAGCACAGGCCACCCAGGCCCGGCTTGGGCTTCAGGAGAGAGGGCCTCAGACCAGGGAGTCCTGGATGACGGGGCTGGCAGAGGGGTTAGAGATTAGCCTATCCAGGGGACAGAACTGGGGTCCACGGATCTGAAGAAGAGCTGGAAACCCCCAGATCACACAGAGACTTGTGGTTATGTGGGCGGTTGTGTGTGTATGCGTGTGTGTGGTTGTGTGTACGTGTGTGTGTAGCTTTGGTTGCGTGTGTGTGTGTGTCTGCATTTCCTGAGGGGGGTGGTCCAGATTTCATTAAATTTTCAAAGCAAAATTTTAAAGGTCAGGACCAATGTGCTTTCTCCCCTTTCCCATTTCACAGAAGAAGAAACTGAAGCAGAGAGACATGAAGTGTCTCACAGCCTTCATAAGCAGGATGAGGTGGGGTACTTAGTGCTTCGATTATGACCTCCTTTTCCTGACTCAAAAATAGTTCCTAGGAAGTTCAGAGGCAATCTGTATCCCGTGCCCTTGTCCCAGGACTTTGAGGGTGGCTGAGGCTTGAGGAGATTGGGAGAGAGGAAAGTTAGGTCAGGTTCCCTGTGCCAAGCCCCAGAGCTCCTGCCAGCACCACCACCAGCAGCACCACCACCAATATCACCAGCAGCACCACCATCAGACCATCATCAGCACCACCGCCGTCAGCACCGTCATCAGTATTATTGACAGCGCTGCTATCAGCATCACCACCAGCACAGGATCTGCCTTACAGGCCGGGCCAGTCACCTGGTTTCCACCATCACCCTGCCTCTGTTGACGGCAGTTGGGATGCCCAGCTCAGGCCTCATCTAGAGCCATGCGGGGCCAGCCCAAGGGTGGGATGAAAACAAGGGTGGGGCCATTCTGAATTGAAGATGCCCATTGCAAAATGAGCTCAACTGATCTGACCCTCATATAAGACCCCCTTAGAGACAGGTTGTACAGGCAAGCTCTTAACCGATTAAGATCGGAAATATGTGCGTGTTGTTCCTTTCATCTTTCCACAAATATGTTTTCATTATTATTGTAGCTGACACCTCTCCAGAAGTGACTGGGCACTGCTCTGATGTATGATGTATGAATTACTTCAACCCTTTCAGCAACCCTATGAGGTGGGTAGTATTATTATCCCTATCTTATAGCTGGGGAAACAAAGGCACTGAAGAAGTCCAAGGTCAGACACCTAGTAAATGGCAAGGCCAAGATTTGAATCCAATCATCCTCACCCACTCCTAGCCACTACACTACAGTATCAGATCAGAGAAGTACAGAGCAGGCCGAAGAAAACCCCGGATGTGCAACCCCTGCAAATGACTGTGATCTCTTTGAAGGCATGGGCCATATTGTTTTCAGTGCTGTGTTCTCAGGGCCCGACACTAGGCCTGGTATACAGAAGGAGCTCAGTAAGTGTTGGCTAAGTGAGTCAATTGACAGCACTTGCCTCCCAAGCCTTCCCCAGCTTCTGCTTCTTCCTCCTCTGAACTGCACTTGAGGGCTGTCCCTGAAGCTGTAGTTCTTTTTCCAGCAAACAGAGGGCAGCATGTACAATAAGGCAAGACCCTCTTCCAGGTGTCAGGAAGAAGGAATTAGGAGGAAAAGGAAGAAATACTTTGTGGCCGGCAGGAACACACTTATTGATTAAAAACAAGTTGAGACAAAGCCTGGGTCCCACAACATGATAGGATGCCACGGCTGGTGTTCTTAATTTGACAGCTGAGGAAACTGAGGTCCAGAGAGGGAGAGCTTCTTGCCCAAGATCACACAGCATGTGAGCAGCAGACCTTGAAATCCAGGTCTCCTGGCTCTTTCTCCACTAGAGTGATAGAAATAGCTGACAGGTTGGAGTATGGACGAGGCCTCCCCTTGTCTGTCAGGAGAATAGCAGATGTTAAAAGTTACCAACCAGGGGCAGCTCTTTGTGCACATAGCCAGGCCGCCCCCTGGTGGCTGTAACTGTCATGTACCCAGAAGCGCAGTCACGATTTTGTCAATCCATCAGCCAATGGGCTGCATCTCCAACTTACTGGCCCTCGGCCTGGCCTCAGGCTGTTGGGAAGACAAGAGACCAAGAGGATCAGGTTCTAGTCCCTTCGGGGACTTACAGTCCAACAAATGAGGCAGGATGGCCCATGGAACAGAGCAGAGAGCATGTGTGCCTGAGTCCCAGGGATCACAGCCACGGCCACCTGTGCGCTCAGCACCGTGGATGCCCCATCCCTTGGAGTTCCACGTCATCCCATAGGGTAGCTACTCATAGTCTCCCATTGACTGTTAGGAAACGGAGGCTCAGAGACAGGACACAATTGTGTATGAAGCCACACAGCCAGGAATAGAGGAGCTGGGAAGTGAAGCCCAAACTGGCAGTTTCCAAGTCTAGGGCTTATTCAACTTCCCCCACGTGATAACCACGGCAGCTCTGAGCAAGTGTGGTCAGCTTGGACTGGAGTGGTCTTGGAATACTCCTGTGAGGAGGCGAGGTCCACCATCCCAAAGGCCAGACCCAGTTCCTTATGGCTACATCACCCAACGATAATGATGAAAATCACCATGACAGAAAATATCATCAATTAAGGATTTAGTGCTGGGTGCTGTGGTTTAAGTGCTTTCCATGAGTCAGTTATTCATTCATTCATTCACTTAAATATTGATCAAACATCTTCTATGCGTCTATGTTTTAGGTACCAGGATCACAACAGTGAACAAAGCATAGAGAAATCCCCGCCCTTGTGAAACTTGTATTCCAGACAAGGGAGAAAGATATATTATAAATCATTATAATATATATATAATTAAAATATATAGTGTGGCAGGTGGTGATAACTTCTGGAGAAAAATTAAGTAGGGAATAAGGATAGAGAGCATTTTGGGAGGGAGGTGGAATCCCCCAAGATGACATTCGAGCAGAAAGCTGAAGGAGAGGAGGAAGTGAGCCATGGGGGTGTCTGAGGGAAGGGTGTCCAGGCAGAGGGAACAGAGTGCCAAGGCTCTGAGGCAACTGTCTCGTTAATTCATCTCAATCAACCTTGAGTTATAAACCACCACTGTTCCCGTTTCATGGTTAGGGAACACTTTCCAAGTCTGGTAGGGAAGAGGCAGGACGGAGCAACTGAGGCCAGGAAGGTCATGCCCAACATCGCATAGTGAGTCAGTGCCAGAGCGGGGATCCAAACCCTGTCTTCTGCCTCCCATACCAAGGCTCTTTAGAGTATCTCTAGTGTCTAAAGGGATACATCACATCCAGCACTCCCAGAGATCACAGCCCCCAAAGAACAAGGGCAGGATGCAGGCTCTGGAGGGGCTAATCAACCAACGGTAGGAGCTGGATCCCAGCCTGATGGGTGCAGAGCTGGAGTTGGTGGCCATGATCAGCGATAGTGGGACTCAGGGTCAGACAGGCCCTGCCTCCCTGCCACCCTTTCCGTTGTTTCTCCATCCTAAGGAGAGGCTCTCCTACTTGAATGCGGTTGTACCTCAAACCCACTTGGCAGGGAGGGTAGCTGAGGAATATCAGTGACTAATCTTAGCCTGACCAGCCACTGCCCAGAAACCCGAGGTCAGTCTGTGGTTGGGATCAGAGTTCAGCCTGGGTCTGAAGTTTGTGGCTGGACCAGGGGTCGGTCAGTCTGTGGCTGAGATAAAAAGTCAGTCTGTGGCCAGGTCAAGAGTCAGTATACGGTTTGGCTCAGGGGTCAGACTGTGACAGGGACAGTGTCAGTCTGTGTTCAAATCAGGACTCCATTCATCACCAAGGTCAAAGACCAGATGGGCCAAGGTCAGGGCTCAGTCATGGCCAGAGCTGGGAGTGTAGGTCTGTGGGACAAAGGCTGCCAACTGAGCTGCACTGGGCCAAAGTCTGACCTCAGAGCCAGGCAGGGACAAATCATCAGGTGTTCTAACCACTGAACCCCAGCCCTGCCAAGTAGAGTGCTGGACAGAGGGGACAAACCAGTCCCCTCCATCCCCTATGTCAGCCTTAGCAAGTCTGGACAGTCTAGCCCAAAGCCTCCCCCTTTTCCAACAACTTGAGGGACTTGACTGATCTCACACACACACACACACACACACACACACACACACACGCACACGCACACACACACACACACACACACACACACACCCCATCCAACAGATGAAGAAATGAAGCCCAGAGACAGCCAGGATCTGTCCAAAGTCATTCTGAGGCTGAGGGTACAAAAAGGACCAGAACCTGACACTCCTGACATCCCTGGGCTTTCCTCATCTGAGCCTGAGATAGGGTCACCACCTGCTCAGTCACTGCTCGGGGAGGGAGATTTGAGTCACTGCACAGGCCTTGTGGAGAGGCATCTGGGCAGAAAAGGGGAAAGCAAAAGCCACATCTAGGAATCAGGTGCTCTTGGGTTCTCTTCTTTTTTATTTTCTTTTTTTTCCTTTAACATCTTTATTGGACTATAATTGCTTTACAATGGTGTGTTAGTTTCTTCTTTATAACAAAGTGAATCAGTTATACATATACATATGTTCCCATATCTCTTCCCTCTTGCATCTCCATCCCTCCCACCCTCCCTATCCCACCCCTCTAGGTGGTTACAAACACCTAGCTGATCTCCCTGTGCTATGCGGCTGCTTCCCACTAGCTATCTATTTTATGTTTGGTAGTGTATATATGTCCATGCCACTCTCTCACTTTGTCCCAGCTTACTCTTCCCCCTCCCCATATCCTCAAGTCCATGCTCTAGTAGGTCAGTGTCTTTATTCCCATCTTACTCCTAGGTCCTTCATGACCTTTCTTTTTTTTCTTAGATTCCATATATATGTGTTAGCATACAGTATTTGTTTTTCTCTTTCTGACTTACTTCACTCTGTATGACAGACTCTAGGTCCATCCACCTCACTACAAATAATTCAATTTCGTTTCTTTTTATGGCTGAGTAATATTCCATTGTATATATGTGTCACATCTTCTTTATCCATTCATCTGTTGATGGACACTTAGGTTCCTTCCATGTCCTGGCTATTGTAAATAGAGCTGCATTGACATTTTGGTACATGACTCTTTTTGAATTATGGTTTTCTCTGGGTATATGCCCAGTAGTGGGATTGCTGGGTCGTATGGTAGCTCTATTTGTAGTTTTTTAAGGAACCTCCATACTGGCTGAATAGTGGCTGAATCAATTTACATTCCCACCAACAGTGCAAGAGTGTTCCCTTTTCTCCACACCCTCTCCAGCATTTATTGTTTGTAGATTTTGTGATGATGGCCATTCTGACCAGTGTGAGAGGATATCTCATTGTAGTTTTGATTTGCATTTCTCTAATGATTAATAATGTTGAGCATTCTTTCATGTGTTTGTTGACAATCTGTATATCTTCTTTGGAGAAATATCTATTTAGGTCTTCTGCCCATTTTTGGATTGGGTTGTTTGTTTTTTTGTTTTTGAGCTGCATGAGCTGCTTGTAAATTTTGGAGATTAATCCTTTGTCAGTTGCTTCATTTGCAAATATTTTCTCCCATTCTGAGAGTTGTCTTTTGGTCTTGTTTATGGTTTCCTTTGCTGTGCAGAAGCTTTTAAGTTTCATTAGGTCCCATTTGTTTATTTTTGTTTTTATTTCCATTTCTCTAGGAGGTGGGTCAAAAAGGATCTTGCTGTGATTTATGTCATAGAGTGTTCTGCCTATGTTTTCCTCTAAGAGTTTGATAGTGTCTGGCCTTACATTTAGGTCTTTAATCTATTTTGAGTTTATTTTTGTGTATGGTGTTAGGGAGTGTTCTAACTTCATACTTTTACATGTAACTGTCCAGTTTTCCCAGCACCACTTATTGAAGAGGCTGTTTTTTCTCCACTGTATATTCTTGCCTCCTTTATCAAAGATAAGCTGACCATATGTGCGTGGGTTTATCTCTGGGTTTTCTATCCTGTTCCATTGATCTATATTTCTGTTTTTGTGCCAGTACCATACTGTCTTGATTACTGTAGCTTTGTAGTATAGTCTGAAGTCAGGGAGCCTGATGCCTCCAGCTCCATTTTTCGTTCTCAAGATTGCTTTGGCTATTCGGGGTCTTTTGTGTTTCCATACAAATTGTGAAAATTTTTGTTCTAGTTCTGTGAAAAATGCCAGTGGTAGTTTGATAGGGATTGCCTTGAATCTGTAGATTGCTTTGGGTAGTATAGTCATTTTCACAATGTTGATTCTTCCAATCCAAGAACATGGTATATCTCTCCATCTATTTGTATCATCTTTAATTTCTTTCATCAGTGTCTTATACTTTTCTGCATACAGGTCTTTTGTCTCCTTAGGTAGGTTTAGTCCTAGATATTTTATTCTTTTTGTTGCAGTGGTAAATGGGAGTGTTTTCTTAATTTCACTTTCAGATTTTTCATCATTAGTGTATAAGAATGCCAGAGATTTCTGTGCATTAATTTTGTATCCTGCTACTTTACCAAATTCATCAATTAGCTCTAGTAGTTTTCTGGTAGCATCTTTAGGATTCTCTATGTATAGGATCATGTCATCTGCAAACAGTGACAGCTTTACTTCTTCTTTTCCAATTTGGATTCCTTTTATTTCTTTTTCTTCTCTGACTGCTGTGGCTAAAACTTCCAAAACTATGTTGAATAAGAGTGGTGAGAGTGGGCAACCTTGTCTTGTTCCTGATCTTAGTGGAAATGGTTTCAGTTTTTCACCATTGAGGACGATGTTGGCTGTGGGTTTGTCATATATGGCCTTTATTATGTTGAGGAAAGTTCCCTCTATGCCTACTTTCTGCAGGGTTTTTATCATAAATGGGTGTTGAATTTTGTCAAAAGCTTTCTCTGCATCTATTGAGATGATCATATGGTTTTTCTTCTTCAATTTGTTAATATGGTTTATCACGTTGATTGATTTGCATATATTGAAGAATCCTTGTATTCCTGGAATAAACCCCACTTGATCATGATGTATGATCCTTTTAATGTGCTGTTGGATTCTGTTTGCTAGTATTTTGTTGAGGATTTTTGCATCTATGTTCATCAGTGATATTGGCCTGTAGTTTTCTTCCTTTGTGACATCTTTTACTGGTTTTGGTATCAGGGTGATGGTGGCCTCATAGAAAGATTTTTGGGAGTGTTCCTCCCTCTGCTACATTTTGGAAGGGTTTGAGAAGGATAGGTATTAGCTCTTCAGGTTTTCTTCTTATAGATTGACTTAGTCTGTGACTTCAGAGAGATCTGTTTATTTGCTTGTTCATTGATTGGCTTACTCAACAAATAAAAACTGCAGAGAACTTCCCTGGTCCTCCATTTCCTCATCTGTAAAATGGGCAGAATGCCCTTTCCAAGGACTGTTGTGGGAATCATATGAGAAAACAGGTGGGCAACACATAGTTACTGAGCACACAGCGTAGAAGTTGTGGCAGGTACCATCAGTGCCTCATCCATTTCCCCACTCTCTGTGCACGCCAACCTGATAGTCTGGAAGTCCCCACCTGACACCTTTCCCCAAGTCACAAGTGTGGGGCAAGCCAGAGTGCCTGGCAGTTAGCATTCCCCTGGGAGTTGTTCTCAATCGATGATTGGCAAAGCCATCTCCTGCCTCCTGGTGGGGTGAATCTAAGGCTTGTCATGCACTGTCCCCACACTCCCCATCACCCACAGGCTGAGTCCTGTCACCCACACCAGTAACTTTCTGGATGATGCCTTCCTTGGTGACAATCCCTCGCTCTCACTTCCTGACTCCCCTGAAAGATCTCCCTGGGTCATGGCTCACGGGAACCACCTCCACCTCACGTCCTAGTTTTAGAGCCCGGTTTGGATCAGCCCAGCCTAAGGCGTGAGTACATCACATACACGGAGAGGTCAGTCTCGCTGCCCCATTCTACAGAAACCAAGGCTCGGAAAGTTTAAGCAAATAAATGGCAGATCTGGGATTCCTCCCCAGGATTGTCTGTCTCCAGAGCCAACACTCAATTCCAATGTTACACAGGGACCTCCCTAATAGTGGAAGGAGGAGCACGGACTCAGTATAGATGGAGGTAAGTGCTGGTGACAGTGTTGTCATACCGGTAATGGTCCCTCAGCAAGCTGAGAACGCTTCACTGGGGACATGAGACTTGAGCCGGATGTTGAAGGATGCATAAGAGTTTTCTAGGGGCTGATAAAAGAGAATGCACTCCAGGCAGAAGGAAGAGGATGCACAAAGGCTCAGAGGCACAGAGGAGGATGTCATGTTTAGAGAATGCCAAAAAGCAACAGGGCTGCGTGCAATGGGATGCATTCAGGGGAGTGGTAGGAACCTTTGCTGCAGGGTGGGGACCTGCACGACAGGTGGTGAACTGGGTGCCACAGTGCTCAGAAGACACCAGAGGACCAGCAGAGGCTTGAATCAGGAGCATGGTCTGGTCAGATGGGTGGCTCTGGTGGCAATATGAAGGGGCTAGTGCTCGATACACAGTATATGCTCAACACAGGTGTGTTCTTAACTATTAATCTTTTATTTTACGATTTGAGCTTTTGTATGTTGTTTTGAAAACCTTTACCCAAAGTCATGAATAAACATTTTCTTCTAAAAATTTCAAATTTTGTTCTTTCATATTTAGGGCTTTAAATCATTTGAAATTTATGTTTCTGTTTGGCATGGGGTAGGGATCTCACTTTACCTTTTCTATCTGAATAGCCAGTTGACCTAACACCATTTCCTTATTAAATAGCTTGCTCCATAAAGGCTGATTTCTGCCATATGCTAAGTCCCATTTGTAAGTGGATGTATTTATAGGCTCCCTCTTCCATTGTTTAATCCTTCTTCTTTAATTACTATAGCTTTATAATAAGTCACGGTATCTTAAAAAACAAGTCCTTCATTCTTCAAAATTGTGTTGGTGCATTAGTTTCCTATTGCTGATGTAACAAATTACCACAAATGTAGTGTCTTAAACAACACAAATTTCTTCTCTTACAGTCCCGGAGGTCAGAAGTCTGAAATCAGTTTCACTGGGCTGAAGGCAAGGTGTCAACAGGACTGCATTCCGTTTTGGAGGCTCTGAGGGAGAATCTGATCTCTTGCATTTTTCAGGTTCTAATGACCACCTGTATTCCTTGGCTTGTGGCCCCTTTCTCCATCTTCAAAGTGCATCACTCCAATTTCTGCTTCTGTCATCATATCACCTTTTCCTCTAATTTGACTCCTCCTGTGTCCCTCTTGTAAGGATAATCTGGAATAATCTCCCCACCTCGAGATCCCTAATCATATCTGCAAAGTCTCAGGTATGGGTGAGACCCTGGACAGGATCCCTCCTGGGGCAAAATTCCCTCCATCTGTAAAACTAGAAAAGAAATCCTCTGCTTCCAAAACACAAAGGTGGTACAGGCATAAGATTCAGGTTATAGACGTTCCCATTCAAAACGGGAGAAAATGGAAGGGAATAAAGAATCAGCAGTCTCTAGCAATTTTGAAATCCAATGAGGCAAACTCCACTAGGTGTCAGGGCCTGGGAAAAACCTTCTACGGTTTGCAGTTCTGCCCTCCACATGCGAAACAACAAGAAGACAAACATAAAAACTTCAAACCTGACTTCACACCATATATAAAAATAACCTCAAGATGAATTATAGACCTAAAGAAGTATTGCTAAGTAAAAAAGCAGGCGCAAAAGAGTGCATAGTGTGCGATTCAACATATATGAGATTCCAGAAAGGACAAAGTTAGAGTGACAGAAAGCAGATCAATGATTGCCAGTGGAGGGGGGGGGGAGGAGAGGAGGGATTTGATTGATAGCAAAGGGTGGGAGGTAACTTTGTGGGGTGATGGAAATATTCCATATCTTGTTTGTGATGATGGTTCACAACTGTAGAGAGAAAGAAAGAGCGAGAAAGAGAGAGAAAGAAAGAAAGAAAAAGAAAGGAAGGAAGGAAGAAAGGGAGAAAGAAAGAAAGAATAAGAAAGAAAGAAGGAAAGAGGGAGGGAGGGAGGAAGAAAAAGAAGGAGAAGAAAGAAAGAGGGGAGAGGGAGAAGGGAAGAGGGAAGAGAGGAGGGAGCAGAGGTAGGGAAGGGGAGGGAGGGATGGGGAAATGAAGGAGGGAAGAGTTAGATCTAACAGGCCTAGGGTGGGGTGTGACCGCCATCAGTCAGAGGGGCCAGCAGAGCCCCCTGGACAGGTCTACTGGAGTTTTGGTCCCTAAACTGCTGGGGAAGTCATATCCTGCCCTCACCCTTCTAGAACAGAAAAGTGATCAGGACACCTGGATTTGTATCCCGGACGTTTCATCAAGCAGTTGAGTCCCTTAGCAAAGCTCTTCCCTCCTGCTTTGTCTCGGTTTCCTCGAGGGCAGGGATTTTAGTCTGTGCTCAACTCCAGCAGTGCCTGGCACGTAGCACACACTCCATACACGTAAGCGTCTGTGTTCTTCTCATTTTGTTTCTAAGCAAATGGAGGGTAGGGCGCATAGCCCAGCTCACTCAGCAGAGGGGCAGAACCACAGTCCAGCCCCGCACAATTTGGCCCCAAAGCCCAGCTGTTCAACCACCACAGGGACTGCCCGGCGTGGGGTCCCTGGGGGCTCAGCTCAGGTCACCACCTTCAGAGAGGCAGGCCTTCGGTGGGCACTAATCCACATTGGTCTCGGGTGGCTTCTGGTGGCTTCTCTCTCTTTTTTTTTTTTTTTGTGGTACGCGGGCCTCTCACCGCTGTGGCCTCTCCTGTTGCGGAGCACAGGCTCCAGATGCGCAGGCTCAGCGGCCATGGCTCACGGGCCCAGCCGCTCCGCAGCATGTGGGATCTTCCCGGACCGGGGCACGAACCCGCGTCCCCTGCAACGGCAGGCGGACTCTCAACCACTGCGCCATTCTGGTGGCTTCTGATTCTCTCTGGTCAAGAAGCTGCCTCTGCTCACCACACACAGGCCTCTAGTGGGCCCTCATTTCCCCGTTACAGTAGGCACGAATAGCTCAGGCTCTGGAGACTGGCAGCCTGGGTTCAAATCCTGGCTCTGCTGTTGCTTCTCTGTGTGTCCTTGGGCAGGGCCCTCAATCCATGCCTCAGTTTCTTCACCTGTAAAGAAGGGAGGATGGTATTACCTAGTCCAAGAATTGTGGGGATTCAATAAGGAAACCCGGGTGAAATGTGGAGAGCAGTGTGTGGGCCTGATGACTGTTGGCCATTGTCACTGTTAACCACCAGCACAAGGCACCTGGCCCGTTGCTTCCTCTTGTCCTTCCAAAGCCCCAGGCCCCTGCGCACCGGACAGCAGGGCTCAGCGGAGACTGACTGCTTTCCCAGAGGGCCGGCCCAGCCCCTCCCACCCCATCTCAGAGCCCTGCCCACCCAGGGGGCTCAGGCACTGTCCCCAATCAATATGCCCAGCTGATTGTGGCTTTGGGGTCTCGACCACAGGTCCAGCCGGGACTGGGAGCCGGTGGAGGTGACAGTGGGGGGAGAGTGTGAGCCGGGTTCCCAGGTACCCCAGGGCCACTGCTGTGGGCCCAGAGCAGGCTTTGCTCTGCTGACACCAACCCTCGCCCCCAGGGGTGAGGGTAGAGACGGGTCAGGGATGGGGGCAGGCAGAGGGCAGGGGTCCCATGACCAGTCTCAGCTGTACCAATGCCTTGCTGGGTGATCTTTGCCAGGCCACTTCTCTCTGTGCCTCCTTTCCTTTTGTACAATGGAGGGAATGGGAGTGGCGGCAAGCCCGGGCCCCTCTGCCTCAAGCGCTATTATAAGAGAAAAGGATCGGGGTTCTGTCTGGTGCTGAGAGCTGGGCCCTGTGATACGTGCTCACGACAGCCCATTTTACAGATGAGGAGAGTGAGGCCCAGATGTTCCTAAGAGCTTTCTCTTTGGGGAGGTCAGTTTCACCATGAAGCTCATTTCAGAAGGCTTGGGAAAGTGATCAGCCTGGCCTACAGGCTCCCTGGAGGACGCCAGTTCCCAGTTTTAGGAAGAAATTATTTTCTTCTTAGGCCAACCTCAGTAAAGACTTTGCCCTGCCCAAGCCCCTTTCTTTACCTGGAAATCAGTGTGGGGTTACTTCTTTTCTACTTCCTGTTTTTCACAACTGACACCAGAGGGGCAATCCAGGATGCTTTCTGGAGAGTGCTGGCTCCCACTCTCCGCCCACCTCTGCTGCAGCCGCCACAGCTCGGCTCCGATCTGCCCACCCACCTCCCATGGTATCAGGGGGGTGTTTATAGAAACCCTTGCCCAGTTTGGGTATCCCCCAGGGCAGCCGCATCTTGGCAAAGGCTTGACCCCAGCACGTTCTCTGGGGAAGGGGCTGTAGAGCCCGCTGACTCCAGGGCTGGAACAGGAGCTTCGACTTCACAGCCTTGGCCCCTGAGCAAGGCTGGCCCTCATCCCGACCCCCATCCAGCTACTTCCTGCAGTCCCACTACTGCACACACCACCGAACCTCGTCCAGGGTGAGGCCGGCGGGGCCCAGACCCAAACCCACAGCAGCGCAGCTTCCTGGGAAGGCAGCATTTCCAGAGCACCAGCTCTTTAGAGGACGCTTTCAAAGCCCCCATCCAGTCCCCGCTCAGCATGAAACCCTGTCACCCCAGCCTAGCCCTCTGTGTGGTCATCTGAGACACTGAACCCATAATACTAACATGGTTAGGGAGTTGGGGTGGGAGAGGCTCCAACCCTCAGTCAATATCACTGCTGCACTAAGCACTTTAAATGCATCATCTCATTTTAATCCCAAACAAGCCTGTGAGAGAGGTGCTGCTATTAATCCCATTTTACAGATGATGGAAACTGAGGCTCAGAAAGGTTAAGTAACTTACCCAACATCATCCAGCTAGAAAGTGGAGGGGCCAGGATTAGAACCCACTTATTACAAGACATTGGCCCCTCCAGGCAGAGCCGAGTGGCCCCCGCCCCCTGCTGCCCCCCTCTGATTTCTCCCTGGATGCATTTCATCCTACCCCTGGAGACCTGTCCTGAGCAGCACTGGCAGCACTGGGCTGCACACCTGGCCAGAGCGTATGTGTGTGGAGTGCTGTCACCCCTCCACCCAGCCCTGCAAGACCTTCCTTCCTGCCCTTGCCCTGCTCAGACCAGGGCTCCCCACTCCTAGAGGAGCCCTATCTGGGTTCCCTCTTCACCCTCACATCCCCAGCTTCCATCCTGCCCTCCAGAGCTGGGCTGTCCATCCCAAGGTGCCCTCGGGATTCTGTTTGCTTCCAATTCCCAGGCCACCAGCAGATCTATTACTCCTCTCATTCCTATGATTCATTTATTCAGTGGGTTTAGGGGCAGTCAGGACGCCCTAGGGACTTGGGAGTGAATGGATGGGCCAAGGGCCAGGCCCAGCCTCTCTGTGCACGTTAATGCCTCATCAGGTCTCTGGAAAGGTCAGCACTGTGGAGGCCTTGGGCTGCACGTGGTTGCTGTGGTCAGTCCTGGGGCAGGAGCCAGTGTCCAAGGCCACATCTACCTGCCTTGGCATCAGCCCCTGGTCACCAGAAGAGGCTGGGAGAGGAGGAGGAGGAACTGGGGGTAGGTAAGCCCCTTGGGGGTCCTCTAGTTACCCAGAAACCCCAGGGACAGGCAGGATCAGTCCTCTGGAGAAACCCCCACCTACACATAGTCTCCCACACCCCTCCTTTCCTGGCCCCTGAGACATGGAGGCAGCAGGAAGGGTGGCAGAAGGACCCAAGATGTGAAGTTCAAATATGAACGGTCAGCCACAAGCACCCCTCCCCCCATGACCATGACCATCACCGAGGTCCATGGGCACCCACACCCCTCCTTGCTGCCCTTGCTGTTTTCATTTGCCACTCACCACCCACTCTCAAGGTCCCTATGTTGTGAAGGCACCCCAAGCCTTGGGAGGTAAGAGTAACAGCCCCCTTCATACCCTCCCTACAAGTCCTTTCGCTCCTCCTTGGAGGCGACCCCTATGAACAGCTCGGCATCTACTCTACAGACCCTTTTTTGTGCATTTATAAAACCTATGTAGATATTATTTAGCTCTTCACATACCATACATAGTTTTCTCTGACTTGCTTTTTTTTTTTTTTATGCGGTACGCAGGTCTCTCACTGTTGCGGCCTCTCCCGTTGCGGAGCACAGGCTCCGGACGCGCAGGCTCAGCGGCCATGGCTCACGGGCCCAGCCGCTCCGCGGCACGTGGGATCTTCCCGGACCGGGGCACGAACCCGTGTCCCTCGCATCGGCAGGTGGACTCTCAACCACTGTACCACCAGGGAAGCCCTGACTTGCCTTTTTTGAAGCTGCGTGGATATCTTTCCATATTTGTGTCTACAGATCTGTCACCATCATGATTGGCCGCTGCAGATTTTATGCTGAAAACAAGACAAAACAGAAAAGTAAAAGCATCCATGTGCCATAGCTTTTTTCTTAAGTACATAAATTCAGAAGTAAAAGCCCCCAAATACGCTGTGCCCTTGGTACCCTCTCCCTAAGATTGTGGAGTCTCTGCTGTACAGGAGGTGTCTGCCCCGTCAGACATACACAAGCACTTCCTTACACGTCAGAACCACGCTGCTCCAGTTGCCCTCTGATTAGCTTTTCTATTTAGCAGTGTGTCTTGCAGGTTTCTCCAGATCCATATATTTTGATGTTACTTGATCCTGTTCAACTGCTGAATATTACTCCATTGTACGGACATACCATGTCATACCCACTATTCCCACTCTGATGGGCACTTCAGTTAGTTCCAAGCCTTTGCTATTGCTGAAAGGAATAGCCTTCCATATATGTTGTCTCTGTGTCCTCCTTCTGAGGTCTGAAGTCTGAGCAGCTGGGGATGATTTGGTGGCAGGGGATGGTCAGTTCGTAAGGCGGCATTTCCCATAGCACACACACCCACAACCCCGCCTCCTCAGCCGGCGGGGACTCAGCAAGCCTCCGGGGTCTACAGATAAACAGGCGAGCTCCTTGGTCCGCATTTAGCAAGCATGTTACAGAGCTGCATAGCCCACGGTGACAACAGCCCTGATTTGGGGGCGGCAGAAGCAGCTTCTGTGTCCCTCCCCTGGCATCCCCTTGCCCAGCTGCTCCTCACCATCCTTCCTCCAGCAATGTGGTCACCTGGAGTGGGAGGGGGGACCACAGCCCTTCTGGATAGCCCTGGCGAGGGCTTAGAGGCCAACCTGACAAGGGGTTTGCTCCCAGGCACGGTCTCTGGGGTCCGGGTAGTTGTTCAGCTGCTTTTCTGTCCAATTGCGTCAAACTGCCGCAAAGCTAAAACGCTCTAAAACCGAAGCAGGAAAATTGGGTCCACTATTGATCCTCATTGCTGTGTGACCTCTGTGACCCCTGTTAGCCACAACCCAGCCAATAGCAACGGACCTAAAAACAAAGAGTGTTTGTAATAGCGGGAGAGAAGGAGATGAAGACCGGGCCGAGGTGGGGGACAAGGGGACCTTTCCTTTGCCCCCAGAAAACTTTGCAGGAAAAAGATTGGCAGGAAAAAAGCAGTGGGAGGAGGGCAGCCGTGGGAACCTCTGGGACCTCCGTTTCCACGGGTCTTGGGGAAACGACCTCAGGCCATTTTTGTGCCACATCTGCAGTTCCAGCAACCAGCCTACTATGTGCAGGGCCCGGGGTGTTCGTTAAAGTGTATAATGTCCTGTGCACATTAAAACTCATGTTCCAGAAACAGAATCCGGGGTAGTCAGGGCCAGGGCCTTGGAGAGTAAACAGACTGGCAGCAACCAAGCTGGCTCGGAGAAATATGGGTTCCTGAGTCACCCTGGAGACCCTGATTTGGCATGTCTGGGGTGGGGCCTGAGCACGTGTATTGTAAGAAAGTTTCCAAGCTCAAGACCCTTACTTTCCAACACAGCTGTGTCCTCTGGAGTCTTGGGAGCGGCAGAGGGACCCAGGGTTCCTTCAGGGGTGAGGGTCCTGAGCGGGTGGAACTCCAGGCTCCTTAGGTCTTCAACAGGGGTGCCGTCTTTCTCGTCTTTTCTTGTGCATTCCCCTGGGTGGATGACATCTTCAATGGACCGTAAGACACACCATGGTTTTATGTCCCTCGAAGAAAAGCATTGCCAGTTAAACGAAGACAAACTGTGGATTGTAAAATGCATCTCAACTTCTGAAATGTGAATTCCAGAATCCACAAAACAGTGGTATGGTGGTCATGCCCTTCAGTGACATTTTACTCTTAGGGACGTGTTCTTACCTCTCCCAGGTGACCCTTAAGGCCCCAGGTACTCTGGCCCCACTCCAGCCAACTCCCCCCCAAATTCTCCCCTTCTCTGTGCTCCTGTCCCTCAGGTGATCCACCTTCTTTCAGGCCCTTGTATCCTCCTTGTTCCCTCCTACCAGAGGACCTTTGCACAGGCTGTACACTCTTCCTTTTCCTTCTTTTATTTTTTTTTGTGGTACGCGGGCCTCTCACTGCTGTGGCCTCCCCCGTTGCGGAGCACAGGCTCCGGATGCTCAGGCTCAGCGGCCATGGCTCACGGGCCCAGCCGCTCCGCGGCATGTGGGATCTTCCCGGACCGGGGCACGAACCCGTGTCCCCTGCATCGGCAGGCGGACTCTCAACCACTGCGCCACCAGGGAAGCCCTCCTTTTCCTTCTTAACCTGCTCATTCTGAAAACAAACCTCAATGGCCACTTCCTTAGGAAGACCCTCCCTGATCATCTTTGTTAGCTCACAGCCTCCCCCCACCACACACCACCACCATCGTACAGTCTCGTGGCCTCTCCACAGTGCTGGTAGCAGCTGTAATCTCACCTTGTTGTGTGTGATTGGGTGGTGAATGCGGGACTCCCCTGTCCGACTGTGAATCCCATGCAGGTAGGGACTGCCCTGGCTTGACCTGCTACTGAATCCCTTGCATCTAACACTCTGCCTGGCACATGGTAGGTTCACAGCAATCTACACGGGCTGGTACCTGTCCCCTCCTACGTGGGGCTCCAGGTTTCAGTGCCTTGAAGGGGCAAAGTCTTAGGGGCAGCCTGGGAGAGAGGCCTCACTGTCACGTGCTGGCCTCATCGACGTGGCCATGGGGATGGGAAGCTGACAGCTGTTGCAGATGCCTGAGTGACGGTTGCCCCAGCTCCTCCGCCCCGGCTTCCTCGCTGGGTCTCAGCCCAGCAACCTGTGCTCAGCTGCCCTGTGGAGCTCAGTTCTGCTTTCCTGCCCCTCCTCACCCCCACCTCCACCTGCTGTTCACTCAGGAAACCAAACCAGAGGCAGACAAAGGAGAGGGGCAAGGACCACCTGCCCGTCTGTCCACCAAGCTAGCTGGACAAGGAGGAATCTAGGACATGACCAAGGAGAGACGAATCTGGAAAAATGCATTATCAAGAGCCTGGGGTTTGGAGTCAGGCTCTCTGGGTTTGAATCGCTGCCCCACAGGGGGCAAATTCTTTCAACTTCTCTGAGCCTCAGTTTCTTTATCTGTCAAATGGGGATTATAGGAGCAGCTTTCCAGGGTGTTTTTGAGGGCTACATAGGGCAATGGACTTGACTGAGTGCCTCCTCAGTAAGCACCCGTGGCAGGGAAGTGCTTAGCACACGGTCTCACACTGTGGCGGTGCTGTTGTTACCCTGTCTGGGAGCCAAGGTCAAGCCCCCAGGGCCTGCTGTGTTCTCATCGACCCGGCTGCCCTCATTGATCTGGCCAGGGCCCCCTTGGGAGCCCTTTCTATGTGGACCCGCCGCCCTCTGCCCTTGGGTGGCTGCCCTTTGCCAAGTTCACGGTCTGGAGCAGCTGGCCAGCTGGACCTCCTGCTAATGAGCCCCTCGCCCTGCCCAGACCAGCTTCCCCCACTCTGCGTCCATCCCTGACCTTCCCGGGAAGTTCCCTCCTCCACTCCTGCCTCTACCGTAACTGCTGCTGCCTGCCCTGTGCGCTCCTGTCTCTGGCTAGACCTCATCTGCAGACCCTGAACCCCAGCCTCTCCCCCTCTGACAGGTGTGTTTCAGGGCCAGGGCTGTGGACTGGACAGGTGGTCTGGGTTCAAATCTTGGCCACTTCCTAGCTGTTATGGACCTAATGTTTGTGTCCCCCGCCCCCCAAAATTCATATGTTGAAGCCCTAACCCCTAATACGGCTGTATATGGAGAGGGGACAGCTAAGGAAGTAATGAAGGTTAATTGAGGTCATAAGGTCTCACTGTCCTATAGGATTAGTGTCCTTATGAGGAAAGACACCAGAGAGCTCGTTCTCTCCTCCCTCTCTTTCTCTTTCTTTCTCTCCGTGTCCCTTTCTCTCTCCCCACCCCCTCCCCAAATACCCACAAAGAAGAGGCTGCGTGAACACACACAAGATGGCAGAGGCCTGCAAGCCAAGACAAGAGGCCTTAGAATGAAACCCACCTCACCAGCCCCATGATCTTGGACTTCCCAGCCTCCAGGGCTGTGAGAAATAAATCTGTTAGAGCAGCCGGAGCAGACTAAGCCACTCGCTTTGTGACCTTGGGTAAGTTTCTCAGCCTCCCTGTGCCTCCGTTTCCTCAAAGGTAGAGTGGAGATGGGCTGCTGCCTCCACAGGGCAGCCATGCGGACCGGACGCATTGACTGTAAGGTGTGTGACAGCGCTCGGCCTGGACGGGGATGACACCAGTGCATGCTCCCATGCATCCCCTGGACACACTCTCTGCTCCTCCTGGGACCCCAAGCCTCCCCTCCTTCCTAGCCCATCACTGGGGCCCCTAACTGGCCTCCCGCCCTGTCCATCTCTCCGCAGAACAGCTTGAGGTCCCCACCTACTATTTGCATCAGAGCCTGAGCCCTCGGCCTGAAGAACCTGGGATTTCTCTCTTCCTAGATGGGTACCTCCTGTCCCTCCCTGACACGCACACGTGTGCACCTGCACACACACACACATGCGCGCACGCGCGCACACACACACACAAGCATTCTAAGCATGCCCGGGCTGGGCTGTGCCTCAGTTTACTCCCTTCCCAGGAAACCAAGTGCAGGAGGGCAAGGGGCACAGCAGGCACTGAAAAACAAAAACACCTCAGATTCCCCCACGAGAAATGCGCCCCAGGCCTTTCCACCCCACACACAGCTGTCCTCCACGGGGTCTCTGTCCTTGGTGAAAGCCTCTGGCTTTGGCTCCAGGCACCTTGAATCCTAGCGATGCTGACGAGTGCTGATGGCTATTTGACTCTACTGTGTGCATCCTTTGACGTACACTGCCGTGTTCAATCCTGCCAACATCCTTCTGAGGGTGGTACTGGGACGATCCCCAGGGGATGAAGGAGGAAGGGTTGTAGGCTCAGCGAGGTGAGGTGACTGGTGGAAAGTGGCGGAGCTGGGATAGGTGTGTGAGGGAGGCTGACTCCAGAGCCCACGCTCCACCACCTTATCCCACCCTGCAGCCGCTTTCCCAGGCCAGAGCATGGGCGACGTTTCTGCCTGGAGTACTGCCTAGGATATTCCAAGAGCCAAGCTTTGCCCAAGAGCCAGATGAGGAACTGGGTGCCCAGGGTAGGTGACAACACTGATCCCATGGACTGAGCACTTTGCAGTGTCAGCATAGGCTGGTGGGGACGCCCTACCACCCCCTCCTCTGGGCGAGCCCTGGCCCACCCCTAGGCTCTCTGCAGAAGCATCATCTCCCAGCTGCTTTCCAATGTCCCTTTCTTGGCTTTTGCCCACACGTGGCATGAAAAACGGTCTTGGGAACTCCTTTAGGGCACACGGGCAGGGATGTTGAGGACACCAGCCGCCCATCACTGAGCGCCCCTCCCCCAGACTGCCCCTGAGGAGCCGGTGGGTTTCCTCCTTTTTGACACCAATGCTGATGTAACTGACCACATCTTCGTTTTTGCCTTGGCTTCTGGGAAGCTCAAACTCAAATTTGGAGCTCAACCTGAGCAACTATCTTGCCCTTCTCTGTGAGTTTGACTGTCTATTTCTGTTCCTATGTTCTTATTTCCCAACTCTCTGTTTCTACCTTTCCCTCTCTCCCTCCCTCCTCCCTCCCACCCTCCCTCCCACCCTTCTCCCTCCCTCAATCCCTCCCTCCCTCCTTTCCCTCTGTCCCTCCCTCCTCCCTCCCTCCCTCCCTTCTTTCCTTCTTCCCTGCCTTCCTCACTGTGTGCTAGGTCCCTGCCCTTGGAGCCCGCTCTGGACCAGGGAGGATAAACACATGAAATGAAGAATCCCAAACATAATTATATAATTATAATAAGATTAGCAGGATCAGGTGGCAGGACCACCTGCCAGGGGCTTCACAGCCTCAGGGTTTGGGGAAGGCTTTCCCAGAGGCACAGCCCTGGAGCTGAGGTCTGAGGGGTATGTAGAAATGTGTGGGTAAGGCACAGGGCGCAGAGGGTGGCAGCCAGCCCTGTGCTGAGAAGATGCTCTTTGAGCTGGAGGACTGAGGAGCTCGGGCCCGGGGCCCAGAGCACAGAGATCTAGGGAAGAGTGGCTGCAGAGAGGGAGGTCAGAGATGTGGGTAGGGCCAACCTCGCAGGGCCTGGAAGGCTGTGGTTTATCCAGAGAGCAGAGGCTAAAATGATATCCTTACATGACGTGCAACAAGGTGTGTGCTCTAGTGGTAAGTATAAAGCCCGTGTTGAAACGCAGACTCTAGACTGGCAGAACCGTGCTGGTGGGAGTGAGTCTCCTAGATCGCTTTCTTCCTGGGAAAAGCAGAAACCTTGCCTCCTTTGGGGGATAATGAAGACAGTTTGTCTGGGTTTGGTGAAGGCATGGGAGGAAATCAGAGGCTGAGAAGGGGTGGGGGAGGGGTGGGGGAGGCATCACTGGAAGGAGAAAGCAGTCTGGAAGATTCGAGTGTTGGTTAGGCTTGTGGCCTTGAGAAAGTCCCGTCGCCCTTCCGAGCCTCGGTTTCCCTCTGTGGATGGTGGAAGGGGCTCCACAAGGGCCCCGCCAGTCAAAGCTTTATGCCTTGACAGTGAACTGCGAAGCTGGTCAGACAGAGCCCCCTGACAAAAGGCCTCCTCGCCAAGTCCAAGATCAAGGTCCCCAGAGTGCTTCCACCCCAGCCGTAGCCCAGCCCCTGAGCCGCCCTCCACAGAAGTGGGGAGTGGCGACAGAGAGTCTTGGTAAGCCGTTAGGGCCTGGGCTCCGGCACAGATCTAATGACGTTGTGTTGCTTTAAGAGCCAGCGCGGCAATCCTGCCCTCGTGCTCCCTGGAGAAAATCCCCGCACCACTGGGGGCAGGAGGCCTCTCAGCCTGCCCCAGTCCCCAGGCCAGGTCTCTCCAGATGTGGCTTAAGGATCTCTTCCGGGTCAAACACCTCCAGAGTCAGCATCGCTTCTTGGGAGGGAGGCTGTCCAGGCATTTGACCTCAAGGTTGGATCAAGGGGGTGAAGCGGAGGTAGGAAGCGATGGAAGGCAGACGTCTGCGTTCTGGAACTGGCTCTGGCTGTAATTTGCTGTGTGCCTTTGGGTAGGTCACTTCCCACTTCTAAGCCTCAGTTTTCCCATCTGTAAAATGAGCGTGTTAGCTTGGCCCTGTGATAAGCAGAGGCCAGGGTGGGATTAGATATACAAGAGATTCACTGGGGGAAACAGCTGGGAAGCCTAGCATGGAGAGGGAGCAGTGGGCAGGAAGGGCTCCCAGAGCAGGACACAGGCCTGACACCTCCGCTGTGCTCAAGTATCGTGTAGGGGGACCGGGGGAGCTGGCCTGAGTGCCAACATGGCAGTGGGTCCAGAGCGGTGGCAGCTGGGTCCTCAGCCGCTGTGCTCCGTGTGGTAGGCCCTCCTGAAGGAGAGCTGGGGGACACATCTCCACGGTCCCCGCAGCAGGGACCCAGTCCCCACCCGGCTGTGCTGTGGGACTCTGGCTGAGTTGCTGTGTAAACTGGGAAGTGCTGTCTCCACGTGACCGTGTGCTGATTATGTCGCAGGAGCCAGTGTAGACCCAGCCCAGGGGAGAATCTGACAGTGAGTCTGGGGCAGGGCTGGGGTGAGAGGACGGCCCCATCACCAGCCTGGGACAACTCCAGGGCCAGGCCGGCCTCACACTGCCCATCAGGCCACACCGTGAAGGCTGAGGGCAAGTGGAGGTGGGACCGAGGCAGGCCTGGAAGGTCAGCGTGAGGAGCTGGAGGAGGCCTCACTCTGTGGACAGGAGGGAGCCGTGGACAGGCCAGGTCGGCAGAGCGGCTGGTGGCGCTGGGCCTCAGGAAGGTTAACTTGGCTTCGGTTGACCCGCGGATCCGGCCGGAAAGCCAGAGGCCCAGGGCTGTCAGGGCTCGGGTGGCCAGGCCTGGGGCCCGCACTTCCCACCCCCAGGGCCCCGCTGACCACAGGGATTTTCCACCTTGGGCTGAGCCTCTCTGGCCCTTCCCTGGAGACACCTCTTACTTCTCTATTCACGGCCGGCAGGAGAGCGGCTCCCAGGCTGGGCTGTGGGACTCGCCATAGGGGCCACACTCCCCATGCCAAACCCCAAGCCTGGTTCCCCTTCTGGAAGTCACGGCAGAAAGAAGGCCCAACTTCCTGAGTGTTCGCCCTCCTCCTGGGCCTTTGTTCCCCAAACACCCTATGAGCCCTCTTGGGCCCCACTGAGCCCAGCACCCCAGGAAGCTCCTTGGTCCTTCTTCCTCATCACGACAACCCTTTAAGGTGTCCTCGCTGTGGGCCAGGGACCAGGTTGAAGGCTTTCCTGAATTAGCTCCTTGAATTTCTATGCAACCCTGTGAATAGTATACTTTCCTTTCTATTTTGCAGATGAAGAAACTGAGGCCAGAGAAGTTCACCCCCTTGTCCACAACTGGTCAGTGGGGGAACTAGAATTCAAATCCAGATCTCTTCAGTCCAAAAGGTCACCAGTAAAGAAAAATAACTATCCCTCAAATCTCTCCCCTCTTGACAGTTCTCAAGTACATTTTATTTCAAACCTAGACCAAGCTGGAGAAGTATATTTTGCTGGTGAGAAAACTGAGGCCGGAGAAAAGCAGTAGCCCAAACTCACACACGTGGTCAGGGTTGGACAGGAGGGGCCTGGCCCACTGCCCCTTGCCTCCACAGGCCAGAAACAGAAGATGGGGCACCATGACCCCAACTCCTCGGCTGCAGCAGCCCGAAGGGTGCTCAGAGCAGGACAAAAAGCAGAGATTTTTCCTTGTGACACTTTTGCCTTGCCCTCTGGGTAGGGACAGACCTGAGTCAGCCAGTCTGTCAAGGCAGAGATGTCCCTTATAAGAGTCCGGGAGCCAAAACCTGGGGAGAGGCCCTCAGGACACCTTTTGAAGGTTCTTTCATATCTTTTCTTTTAAGAAACGTGTTTCCTGTTTAATTACAAAAATAACACATGCTCGTTGTAACAGTTTCCTACTCTTGGCCAAGCTGGTTCTCCATCCGCCTCCCATCCTTCCTCTGAGAAGCAACCTAGCTGCACGCATTGGTTTGATCTGGAATCCTCCTGCCCTTTCAATACTTCGTGAGACGAGTGGAATTTGGTTTTTTCTCTATTATAAAAACGGGCTCAGGCACAGTGGCAAATTACTTTTTTCGGTTACTATATAATTTCCATACGAAGCCTGCAGTTACAGCATACCGTCTGACCTCGTTCTGTTCAGCCGCCGGAGGTCTCGTTGGATTGTTATGGAGTGGCGGCTGTTCCGTCGATGGGCAGTGACATGACCCCTTCTGGTTGTGCTGCTCTTACAAGCAAAGCTTCTGTGAATTTTCCAATACGTCTCATCACCGTCAGATAATGCTCCCAAAGGTAGAGGCAGAATGTCACAGCGGTTACGAGCGCGGACACAGGAGCTGGCTCTGTCACTTGGCAGCTGGGTAACCTTGGACAGGGTAGTCTCTCTGAGGCTCAGTTTCCTCATCTGGAAAATGGGGATAAGAACAGTGCACCTACCTCAGAGGTCCTTGTCAGAATTCAGTGAGTTCATACACATAAAGCACTTAAAACTGCCTGGCACAGAGAAAGCGCCGCTGGCTCTTCTTATTACTTCTAGGAGGGGGACGGCTGGGTCTCAGGTTTGTGCGTTTTTCAGTTTGACCAGGTTTTGCCAGAGAGGACTCTGCCCCTGGGGGCCTCTTGCTCTCATAGCCGCAAGGATACTGGTTCCCCCCAGACACCAGTAACCCCCACGCAGGGCAGCCCCTACCCTCTGGAAGGTTAATCATTAGAATTGCACCCCCCTTCACTGGGCCCCATGCTGCAGTTTAAGCTCCCCCATTCTCTGGGGAGAGCTGCAGACTCCCGTGTACTTCTAAGGCCCTGCATTTTACCTTTAACCAAGGCCCACAGACCCCCGTCTTCCATCTTCTAGGACCATTTTCCCACTAACAAGCCCTCCATTTAAAAAGGCTCTCTTGCCGTGATGAAAAGGAAAAAACCCCTGGCCCAGAGGTCAGGGGAGACTGACCTCGGTGACGAACTCAGCCCTCCCCGCTGAGAGATGAGGGCAGGGCCGGTAGCCCCTCCAGCCTGGTTTCAGGGCCAGGACCAGGGGGGGCCAAGCCAGGGCCACAGGGCTGCTGACCCTCCACTTTCTGTAAGTGTCAGGTTGATGCCAAACAGCGAGGGCCTCCTCAAACTTTACATCTGGGGCACCTTGCCAACCTCACCCAAGTCCTGGCCCTGCTCAGTTTTCTTATCTGAAAAATGGGAGTCCTAACTGCAGCCTAGAACCTCAGGGGCTGACTCAGAGTAGCCAGTGAGAGAGAGTTGAGAGTACAAAGGGCTTTGCAAACTCTCAAGTGCTGGGTTTAGGGTTATCGAGCAAGGTGGGTGTGAAGCAGGAGAGGGTGATTCCGGCTGCGGTAACTCGGAAACCCCAATTCAGGAAAACTACCCCCGGAGGTAGGTGCGTGATTCAGAGAGGAGGCCCCGGGGATGTGTGCGTGGGATACAGGATGTGTTCCTGATTGAGGGCAAAAGAGATTCACGTGGATCTTAAGACTTTGGGGAGCACCCTAACCCCTTTATCTCTGGGGGAGCAGCACCTCTTTGGGCATAAAGACCCTGCAGCCACCATAGCCCCTGGGGCTTTGTGTGAGGTTTGAGGCCAAAGGCAGGGAAGTCAGAGATGGTGCTGGGGCTCCACCCCCAGCTCCAGATCACAGCAGGGGCAGCGAGAGAGGGGCAGGCAGAGGTCCGGGCAGCGGGAGGAGGCCATATGCCCTTTCTTAGGCAGGAAGCTTGCTCACTCTTCTCCTTCTCCGGCCCAACTTTACTTTTACTGACCCTTCAAAACAACCCTAGGAAGTCATATTATCATTAGCTCCATTTTTAAGGACGAGGAAACAGGTTCAGAGCGGGGAAGTGTCTTACCCAAGGTCCTGGCTCAAGAACCTACCAGAATCTGGGCAGGTTGAAGACTTGTATTTGATCTTCCAAGGAGACAGCTTAGGGCATCCCAGCCTCCCCCCCACCCCCACCCCGGAAGCATCCTGAGCTGAGGGAAGCAGACCCGGCCTCTCCGGAGCACTGGGTGAGTGGGTGCTGGGCAGGCCAGGCTGCAGGACCCCCCTCACCCACCCTACACCTGCCCCTCCCCTGAGCCTCACCCCGCCCCCTCCCCCTTGATGGCGATGGTCACAGCTGGGCCTGGCCGCATTAGCACCATTTTCACTAACCACTCCGAGGCCTGGGGGGGGCAGATGGGCTCCCCCGGGGCCCAACCCTCTTTACTACACAGACTCCACCCTCCCCACCATGGAAGCCACAGTCTTCCCTGCCCTTCCACCCTGAGCCCTCAGTCCATCCCGGAGGCCCTGCTGGGGTAGCCGGGCTTCCACCTCCAAGCTGCCCTAAAGGTCCTGGCCTTGGGACTGGGGGTCAGCCCCAATATCACAATGATATCATCAGTGATAACAAGAGCCACCTCCTATCGAGGGAGGGTTTTCAGGCTGATGGCTGCTGGGCATATTATGTGTGGGGGAAATTGTTTGCCCTCACAGCACTTCCAGAGATATTAACCGGACCCATTTGACAGCTGAGTAAACTGAGGTTCTTTGTTTAGTTTCCTCCAGAAGCAGACCTTGAGACAAGAGCTTACCGTGAATAGTGTATTTAGGAGGTGACACCAGGGAACACTGGTAAGGAAGAGGGGAGATGAGGCAGGGGAGGGCAGAAAGCCCTGAAGGGTGAATCATCCAGCAAATTACCGCTGCAGCAACTGGAGGTGATCCCCTTGGGGAACGTGGGAGATAGTGCGAAATATGCCTCAGAATTATCCCAACCGAAGGGTGAAGGAGCTGGGATATTTGTCCTCCGGTGCCCTGTGTTTCATTGCCTGAGGGGGGCTTCACGGGCATTCTTGCTCCAGGACTCACAGCCTGGCCCGTGAGCACCTATCTTGCTCCACAGCCAGGGAAGGCCCTCAGGAAGAGTCGTGTAGTTTGCAGTAAGCAGCCCTGAGTGTGAAGAAATGAGTGCCAACGGGACACAGCCAGGCATCTGCAATGTCTTCTTTACAGAGGCTCAGAGAGGGTAACCACTTGCTCAAGGTCACACAGCTTGTCCGTGGCAGAGCCAGGATTTGAACCCAGGTCTGTCTGATCGAGAATTTTAATCCTCAGCGTAGGAGTGGGACCAGGACTAGGGGCTGAGTGTCTGATGGAGGGTCTGCAGCTCAGTTCAACCTTCTGCCACACCAAGGAAGCCTTGCCCCTTGCCCAGGAAGATGGGGAGAGAGGCAGCAGCAGGCTCCTATGTTCTCCGAAATCCTTCCTTGCCCCCATCCTTGCCGCTGGGATGTTGGGAAGCTCAGATAGGTTCATTCTGCCCTGGGGCAAAGCAGAGAGACAGTAACGCCCAGGCCACAAGGGTGAAGGGGTGAATGAATGACTGCAATAAGTCAACGACAGAGTCTCAAAGCTCAAGTCCTCTTACAGGACCCAGCCTTTCACCTCTTCCTGCAATCCTAGCCACCAAGTCCCGAGAAAGCCCCAAAGTCACCACCTGCAGCCCACAGGCAGCAAACGTGTCATTGTGCTTTGCATGTCACCATGCTGTTAAATTTTTTGAGTTTTGCCAACATTTCACAATTGTAGAACTTCACATAAAAGCTCAAAGTTTTAGCTTCGCTTGAGAAAGCAGAAGTTCTGACAAAATGAGGTGCACCTTCCTGCACAGTACGGGCTGAGTGCTGGTTGCCTCTTGGGACCAGGCATGGGCTCTCCAGGTTGTCACAGTCTCCAGCACTCCCTCTGCTTCCCTGACACTGAAGCCAATGTCAGCTTCCCGCTTTGCAGCTTGAGCTGTGGTTTTAATGCCACATACATGACCCCTGGAAGCCTGGAAGTTTCAGAGGAAAATACCTTCAACTGCAACCCTGGAGAGCTGGGTTTTGACTTGCTGTGTGACCTCAAGCAAATCCCTCCCCCTCTCTGTGCCTCAGTTGCTTCCTATATGAACTGAGGGGCAGACAGATGAGCTAAGAGCCCTTCTTGCCCACAGTGTCCCAGGCTTGATAAAGAGGCCTGGGGAGCCAAGCAGGCCTTCCTTGGCTCAGAGCACTGGGTGGGATGTAGGACACAGCTGCGAAGAGCTCACTCGCTCCTGACACTCCAAAGCTGCTTCCAGGTGCTCAGGCCGTGGGCCCCACTGAACATTCCCCCAGCAGGGGGAGGAACCCCCTCAGATCCACGGCTCTCCGTGCCCGGGGTTCCACAAGCATGTCCAACAGGCCGGCGGCAGGTGGAGGAGTTGGACGTGGTCTCTGCTTCCACGGGCCATTAGTGTCAGAGCGGCAGCTACAGCAGAAGGAAAGCCACTCACCAGAGTAAAATTTAATACCCGGAGCTGGCTTGAACATGCGGGAAGCTATGGAGGGGCTGGGGTCCCCCCAACCCAGCCTCCTTCAGGTCAGCCCCTGAGAAGCCATCGGCGGTGCGGGGGGCGCAGGGGAGAGGGCAGGGCCTGGGCCAGGCGCAAGAGGTGGCTGGCTGTCCAGGGAGTCAGTTCTGAGTCTAGGAAAATTCATCTCAACCCGAATTCTTCACACGCCTCCTCTGTGCCTGGCGCTGCGCTCTACGTCCAAGCGGCCACTTCCTAAATAGGAACAGACATCACCATCATCTTTGCAGTTACTGCTGCCACTGTGGTCGGTGCCTTCCCTAGCGACCTGGTAGGAGCACGTCTGTGAGCCTCCCCCTCCTTTGTGGAATCACCTCCCTCTTGCTAGAGCGACTGTGAAAAGTAGTAACAACAAATTGGTGTCGAGAGCATTGGAGGTACCAAGCGGTTTGAGCTTTTCTCATGAGACACTGGGCATGACAGGGTCCACCCACCACGCTCCGGTGCACCCCACGCTCACACCCGTTTCCACACTCCCGCACACCCGCCCCTCGCTCCCTCCCGGCCCGCCCTGCCCCCCTCCTCCCGTCCCGCCCTGCCCCCCTCCTCCCGTCCCTGCGGCCAGCCGCCTCCCAGCATTCCCTGCGGCCAGCCCCCATGGCGCTGGGTCGGAGTCCCTGAAGCCCTGACTCCCGCAGCCAAATCAAGTCAAAGACCAATTAATGTTCTGATACCTGTGGCCGGCTGAAGTGATGCAGAGCTGATGATTTCTTTTTCCATTTTACTCCAACTGTGGTTTCATTTTTTTCCCAGCCCTCCTTTGGTCAGTGGTTTTAGGGGCACTAAAGTTCACTTTTGTGGGTAACCTGCACTGTTAGCTGCTGATTTAATTAACTCAGCCTTTCTCTTCCTTGACCAGAACAAGGCCAGCCGGGCTGCTTTGCAGACACCCATCTGGACAGCCAACAGCCAGAGGCGTCTGGCGGGAGAGCGTGTGGTCCCTGGCAGACACTCGCCAGCCCTGGCCGTCATGCGCTCCATGTTTTCTGAAGCACTTCCGAGCCACTATCTCATGAGGCTCCACGGGGTTTGGTTCCCATGTGACAGGTGGGGAAACTAAGGCTCAGAGATGTGAACCCGATGACCTGGGGCCACAAAGCCGAGCTGGGCTTGCAAGACAACTTTGTCTATTTCCATGGTCCTCTATTTCAGAGAGACAGTTTACTCCTGCAAAAGGTCCCCCATTGAAGGAGAGGAAGGAAAAGGCTGCAAGACACATAGGGATGATAAAGAGGAACAGGAGGAAGGGAGGGAGATGCTAGTTGAAATCACAGCCTCCCGGCTTCACTCCTGAGGTTCTTCCCCACGATGGAGCAGGCCAGAGTCTTTCATCCTCTGAGAAGTTTCCAGAATCCTAGCATGAATCTCTTAGTGGCCAGGTGAGGGGAACATTCAGCCCTCAGCATTCAGTCCTCAAAGGCCTCTGTCCAGTGGACACCTGGTGCCACAGAGGACCCTCAGGGGAAGAGAAGCCCGGAGCAGGAGGGAGCAGGAAAGACCAGAGCAGACATCTGAAGAGGCTTTAGGAGGAAAGCTTTCAGCCAGGGACGTGCAAACAGCCGAGGCCAGGGAGGTGCTGAGAATTGTGGGGAGACTCGCTGTGTGACCTGACCTGAGTCCTTCCCCGTCCCTGGCCCTCAGATGCATTTGCAGATGCTCACAGCCAGCAACGACGGCCCTTTCTGTCTGTGCAGCTGGTGTTTTAGGGAACTCTGGCTGCTAGACTAGAGAAGGAAGGGCCCTCGGCTTGGAGACAGACCCTCCTCTGCTCACCTTCTCACTCCACCTCCTCCGGGAAACACCCCACACCTCACCCACACCCATTCCTCAGTCTCTATTCAGGGCTCTATGGACTCTTTCTTCTCTTTTTTTCTTTTCTTTTTTTTTTTTGGCCACCAGGGTGAATCGTCAATTGATTTGTTATTTATCCCACTGACAACAAAGAGAGTGAAAAGGTAATAATTCTGGGCCCTGGGGTAATTCAATTCCTGTAGCACCGTCAGCTACATTAACTTACTTCCTGGATCTCAATTCAATTAGAGCAACATTCCCCAGCATTAATAAATCAATACTCATGCCATTTGGATATATTTTGAATGTCTTTCATTATACATTGCAGGTCGGGGATGGCTGTTGAATTGGAAGTTAATGGGACAGGACAAGGCAGGTGGGGCTGCCTGGGGAGAAGCTTCCAGCCGTTGACTCTAATTGCCTCTGCTGCAGAAGAGACCGTTAGTAAAACAGGGGCCTGGTTAACTGAGTGAGCCCACTGGAGTTACCGTGAGCTGCAGCTCCGGTCTGGGTGGATGGAGGTACAGAGGTTGGAGAGACTGTGTTCACCCACTCTTGTATTCATTCATTCATTCATCCACTCATCCATTCTCCCATCCATCCTCCCAGTCTTCCTCCATCCTCCTCTCATCATCCTTCCTCCCACATGTCCTCTCACTGTCCTGCAATCCCTCTTCACACCTCCTGCAAGCCTTCTTTTCATCTTCCTCCCATCCCTCCTCCTGGTTCCTCCTTTATCCCTCCTCCTACCCCTTCTCCCTTCCTTCCTCTCATCCTTCTTCCAAGTCATCTTCCCATCCCTCCCCACCGTCTTCTTCCCATCCTTCTTCCGACCCTTTCTTCCAATTTTCTTTCCATCTTTTCACCCTTCTATCAGCCAGAACATTTTGCTGAGGGCCGACTAGACAATAGGCTGCAGAAGAGAATGTAGTGAGCTTTACTGACTTCTGGGCTTATATAGATGTATATCATACATGTTCGTCAACTTCAGAGACTCACAATCTAAACAAATAGTTACAACACAATGTTCAAGGGCCACAGCATGAGCAATCAAAACACTTCTGTGCCAGAGAAGCCAAAGCAAGGCTCAGAGGAGAGCCAGGGGCAGAAACGCCCGAATCTAGGGGTTGGAGGAGAGTAAGGGGAGGGCTCCCCCGAGGAGGTGAAGCCTGGGGTAGGCTTTGCAGATGAGAAGGTCTTGGCCAGTTGGATTGAGGGAGATCAGGAAGTGCAGAGAGCCTGAGGAAACTGAGGACTGCAGGGCAGGGGCTCGCAAACACGTGTATGGAGGTAAATAAAAATATGGCTCCCAGGATCCTCTCTGGGGAGTCTCACCCAGGAGGTCTAGGAAGGGGTCAGAAATCATGGTCAGCAGGCACGGCCTGCATCTCAGGCTGGCCCTATCTGGTTGTGTGGCTGAGTGAGACCCAGCCCTCTCTGAGCCTTCCTAGGTGTGCAGTCGAATTTCTCACTGAATAATGTCCCTTGAGATAGGCAAAATTGGTACCGTTTCCTGCCTTTGACAAATGAAGAAACTTAAAACCAAACAGGCAAGGGCTGAGCCACCGGTGGAGTCTCTGCCTTCCTCTCATGGAGGCTCAGGGCCTTTGCACCTGCTGCCCCTCTGCTTGGATCATACTCCCCACCAGGTATCCATGTGGTTGGCCCCTCCTCTTCTGTATTTGTTATTTATTGCTGCATAACAAATTACCCACAAGTTTGGTGGCTGAAAATGACAAACATTTATTATCACACAGTTCCTCTGGGTCAAGAAGCCAGGAGTGGCTGGTTCTAGCTCAGGCTCTCTGAGGAGGCTGCAGTCAGAATGTCAGCAGGGGCTGCAGTCGTCTGGAGGCTTGACTGGGCCTGAAGGGCTCACTTTCCAAATGGCTCACTCTAGCTGTTGGCAGGAGGGGTCAGTTCCTCACTAGCTGGGCCTCGCCACAGAGCTGCTTGAGCGTGCTCACGATGTGGCCGCTGCTCTCCCTGGAGCAGGTGATCTGAGAGAGCAAGCTGGAAACTGCAGTGTAGCTTATAACTTACCCGGAAGTCATATGCTATCATTTCTGGTACATTCCACTTGTTAAAAGGGAGTCACCAGGTCCAGTCCACACTCCAAGAGAGGACAATTAAGCTCTATCTCTTGAAGGGAAGAATACCAGAGAATTTGTGGACATCTTTTAAAGCCCCCACATCTTCTCTCAGATCTCACTCAAATGTCACCTTATCAGAGATGCTTTCCCTGACACATCTGTCTGTAAGAATCCCCAGCTTCTTGTTCTCTCTCACCCCTCTTGCCCTGCATTTTTTTGTTTTTCTCCATGGCATTTGTCATCACATGATACCTTATTTTTTTTAACATCTTTATTGCAGTATAATTGCTTTACAATAGTGTGTTAGTTTCTGTTATATAACAAAGTGAATCAGCTATACCTATACATACGTCCCCATATCTCCTCCCTCTTGCGTCTCCCTCCCACCCTCCTTATCCCACCCCTCCAGGTGAACACAAAGCACCGAGCTGATCTCCCTGTGCTATGTGGTTGCTTCCCACTAGCTATCTATTTTACATTTGGTAGTGTATATATGTCCATGCCACTCTCTCACTTTGTCCCAGCTTACCCTTCCCCCTCCCCATATCCTCAAGTCCATTCTCTATGTCTGCATCTTTATTCCTGTCCTGCCCCTAGGTTCTTCAGAACCATTCTTTTTTTTTTTAGATTCCATATATATGTGTTAGCATACAGTATTTGTTTTACTCTTTCTGACTTACTTCACTCTGTATGACAGACTCTAGGTCCATCCACCTCACTACAAATAGCTCAATTTCATTTCTTTTTATGGCTGAGTAATATTCCATTGTATATATGTGTCACATCTTCTTTATCCATTCATCTGTCGATGGACATTTAGGTTGATTCCATGTCCTGGCTATTGTAAATAGAGCTTCAGTGAACCTTGTGGTACATGACTCTTTTTGAATTATGGTTCTCTCAGGGTATATGCCCAGTAGTGGGATTGCTGGGTCATATGGTAGTTCTATTTTTAGTTTTTTAAGGAACCTCCATACTGTTCTCCATAGAGGCTGTATCAATTTACATTCCCACCAACAGTGCAAGAGGGTTCCCTTTTGTCCACAGCCTCTCCAGCATTTATTGTTTGTCGATTTTTTGATGATGGCCATTCTGACCAGTGTGAGGTGATACCTCATTGTAGTTTTGATTTGCATTTCATTGTAGTTTTGATTTGCATTTCTCTAATGATTAGTGATGTTGAGCATCCTTTCCTGTGTTTGTTGGCAATCTGTATATCTTCTTTGGAGAAATGTCTATTTAGATCTTCTGCCCATTTTTGGACTGGGTTGTTTGTTTCTTTGATATTAAGCTGCATGAGCTGTTTGTAAATTTTGGAGATTAATCCTTTGTCAGTTGCTTCGTTTGCAAATATTTTCTCCTATTCTGAGGGTTGTCTTTTGGTCTTGTTTATGATTTCCTTTGCTGTGCAAAAGCTTTTAAGCTTCATTGGGTCCCATTTGTTTATTTTTGTTTTTATTTCCATTTCTCTAGGAGGTGGGTCAAAAAGGATCTTGCTATGATTTATGTCATAGAATGTTCTGCCTATGTTTTCCTCTAAGAGTTTGATAGTGTCTGTCTTTACATTTAGGTCTTTAATCCATTTTGAGTTTATTTTTGTGTATGGTGTTAGGGATTGCTCTAATTTCATTCTTTTACATGTAGCTGTCCAGTTTTCCTATCTATTTTAATTATTCATCTTTTCAGCCTCTCTCCGCTAGTATAGATTCCATGAAATCAGACACTGTGTCAGTTTTGTTCACTGCTGCATCCCCAGCACAAGAATGGTCCCTGGCACATAGTAGGTACTTAATAAGTAATTGCTGAATGCAAGGATGAAGATGAAGATGAAGGAAGAGAGAGCAGTGCTGGCACACTCTGGGTCTTCCCTGTCTCTGGAACCTGACCTTGTCAGGTGACTTCCCTGTCACCTGAGACCTCATCCTGTGCCAGATTGGGGCAGCCTGGTCTGAGGGTCAGTTCTGGTCCCAGATTGGTCATTAGCCTTCATTGTGATGCCGGACATGTCCTCTATCCTGGCTCAGCCTCAGCTTCTCCCTCCGATAGAAGTATGCTGGATTCCTTCTTCCATTTAACGAGTATGGCCCCAGCACCTACTAGGTACCACACAGTGTTCTGGGCACCAGACAGACACAGCAACTGCCTTCACAAGGCTGAGCCTCTAGAATAAAACCACTGAGGGTCCTTCCAGCTCCCATGTGCTCCTGTTCTGCCCTCAGCCCACTGGCAGATGCTGATGTGTATTGAATTGTGTCCCCACAAGTTCATATGTTGAAGCCCTAATACCCTACAGTGATAGGGCCTTGGGGAGGTAATTAGGGTTAGATGAAGTCATGTGGGTGGAGCCCTCATGATGGGATTAATGGTTTCATAAGAAGAGGAAGAGAGGGAAAGATCACTCACTCTCTCAGTCTCTCCACCATGTGAGGACTCAGCGAGAAGGTGGCAGTCTGCAAGCCAGGAAGACAGCCCTCACCAGGGACCTCATCAGCCAGCACCGTGATCTTGGACTTCCCATCCTCCAGAATTGTAAGAAGTAAACGTCTGTGATATTTTCTTATAGCAGCCCAAGCTAACTTACGCAGATGTGGATGGCCGATTGCCTGAGTTCAGAGGCCCACAGGCTCCATATGTTGGGATATTTTAAAATCCTGGTTTTTAAACATCCCTTCCTGGGAAGGGGTGGAAGGCCCTGAAGGGAGGGCTGTCTTTAAAGCCAGTATGAGGGGGCTGTGGAGAACAGGAACTTGCTCATCTCTGGGCCTTTGTATATGCTATTCTTCCTGGTCTTGGCTTCAATGCCATCTCTACCAGGAAGCTCTCTTTAATCCAGAGTCTGGGTTAGGGCCCTCTGCTGGTTCCCACAGTGCCCCCGGGCATCCTGTATGAGTGCACTCTCCTCGCTGGGCTGTAATTCTTCCTTCTTCACCTGTCTCCACACAGCATCTTTTGTGAGCACCCCAAGGGTAGCCCTCCAAGCCAGGATCCTCAATACCGGCCCCATTTCTGCATGTGGACCCAGCTTCAGCGAGGTTGATGTCTTTGCCCAGATCACACAGCTGGTGATTCTCCCAAGTCATTGTACAAACCCAGGCCTGTCTGACTCCTCAATGTGTGAAGCATTTCCTCAAATGCTCTCTCCTGTATCTTCATACAAAATGAGTCTGCTCATGTCTCAGATGCAGGAACTGAGGTCCAGAGCTCACCTACACCCAGCCTGCCATGACCCAGGCCCCACTCACCCGGAGGAAATCTTTGGCCCAGAGATACATCAGCTACCTTGCTGGGAGCTCTTACTGTGTGAGACGCTCACCTCTGCGCTCTTGTTTACGCCACTCAAATATCCTGGAGAACATTGTTATTAGTCCCACTTTCCAGATGAGAAAACAGAGACCCAGAGAACTGAGATTGCTTGTTTACCATCCTCAACTAGTAAGTGGCAGAACAGGGATTTACACCCAGGTCCAGTTTGTCTCTAACCACTAAGCCACAGAACCCCTCCAAAGCACTGAGTGAGAGGCAGGTGACCATTCATTCATCCACTCATTCACTCACACATTCATTCATTCATTTAATCAATAATAAATGAGGTGCCCTGGGTGGGGGGAGATGGTTAAAACATAAATTGAACAGATATGTAAACAAGGTGATTTCAGAGAGGTAAGTGCTTAAAGGGGATGAGGTGGGGGGAGCACATCTTCTGTTTGGGGCTCCTCTCTGCGGAGGTGATGCTTGGGCTACACCTGAGAGTCCAAGAGCGGGTCCCTCAAAGATTTGGGGAAAGGTGCCAGGGTGAGAAATTATGTAGCACTTTGAGGAAGAGTAACAGCAGCTTGGAGGGGCAGAGACTGGGGAGGGATGAAAGCCTCAGACCACCTGTCTCTTGGGTGGGGCACCCCAAACAGCCACTGTTCCCACTGGGCAGTGGGTCCTGCCAGGTCCTGTTAATGCTGGAGGGGCCTTGATTCAGGGCTGGATGGCTCAAGGAGGCAGGAAGAGAAGGGGTCTGTGGGCCACCGCGCTGGGTGAGGCTGCCAGGGTGAGGTTCACCGAACGAAGGCAGCATGTCCCCAAGATGCAGCTGGGCCCTGCGACTGTGCCAGGAGCCCGTGCTGCTTCTGGATGCCTCTCCGGGCCCGAGGAGGGGGCGAGAAGCGGCAGCACATAGCTCTGCTGGCCCCGGCGTCTTCATGGGCCACCGGGATGGTGTCACTCACGGGGCAGGGGCTTGATCCCAAGGCCACACAGCTCAGGCATGAGGCCTGGGACGAACTGCAGGGGTGAGAGGCCTGACTGCCTCTTCCCTGTATCAGGACTGGGCCAGACCAAGGCCTCTTAGATCCTCAGCAGGTCCTGGGGAGAGAGGCCTGCCCAGGGAGGAACGAGAGATCCAGAGCTGAGGCAGGACACTGGGAAGCACATGGGCTTTGAAATTTTATTAGAAAACCTGGGTTCAAATCCTGGTCCACCTTGTGTGACCTTGGGCAAGTCACCTCACCTCTAAGTCCTCAGTTTCCCTCGCAAAATGGGGTGCATGGTATACCAGCAAGGCCGGTTAGAGATTAAAGGAGAAAATGCAAATAAAGAGCCCATTGCCCTGGGAGCTCATCAAGTTTTATGAGTGGGCTCCTCCCACCACCCACTTTTTCTCTCTTAAATTTATTTTTATGCCCCCACTCCCCATCTACCTGTGTCACTACTTAGGTGTGTGTGATCCAACATAAGACTTCTATCCTCTCTGGGCTTCATAGAGTTTGGTAGCTGGAGGGATTTCAAGTTTCATGTAATGAACCCATGTTTGTGTATAATGACAAACCAAAGCCCAAGGTCAATGCCAAAGTGGAACTTTGGTCTCCATGAGGCCACAGATGTATTGTTGGAATCTCAGCCTGGGGCACCCCCAGGGTGCTGGACCTCTTCCCCATTACCCAGCTGTGAGACCTGAGCAAGTCCCTTCCTTTCTCAGGGATGGTTGCCCAGTGGTTGCCAAATCACGAGGGGCTGACCAGGTGTGTTTTTCTTTTTTTAAAACATCTTTATTGGAGTATAATTGCTTTACAATGGTGTGTTAGTTTCTCCTGTATCACAAAGTGAATCAGTTATACGTATACATATATCCCCATATCTCCTCCCTCTTGCGTCTCCCTCCCACCCTCCCTATCCCACCCCTCTGGGTGGTCACAAAGCACTGAGCTCATCTCCCTGTGCTATGTGGCTGCTTCTCACTAGCTATCTATCTTACATTTGGTAGTGTATATATGTCCATGCCATTCTCTCACTTCATCCCAGCTTACCCTTGCCCCTCCCCGTGTCCTTAAGTCCATTCTCTATGTCTGCGTCTTTATTCCTGTCCTGCCCCTAGGTTCTTCAGAACTTTTTTTTTTTAGATTCCATATATATGTGTTAGCATACGGTATTTGTTTTTCTCTTTCTGACTTACTTCACTCTGTATGACAGACTCTATGTCCATCCACCTCACTACAAATAGCTCAATTTCGTTTCTTTTTATGGCTGAGTAATATTCCATTGTATATATGTGCCACATCTTTTTTATCCATTCATCTGTTGATGGACATTTAGGTTGATTCCGTGTCCTGGCTATTGTAAATAGAGCTTCAATGAACATTGTGGTACATGACTCTTTTTGAATTATGGTTCTCTCAGGGTATATATATGCCCAGTAGTGGGATTGCTGGGTCGTATGGTAGTTCTATTTTTAGTTTTTTAAGGAACCTCCATACTGTTCTCCATAGTGGCTGTATCAATTTACATTCCCTCCAATAGTGCAAGAGGGTTTCCTTTTCTCCACACCCTCTCCAGCATTTATTGTTTGTAGATTTTGTGATGATGGCCATTCTGACCAGTGTGAGGTGATACCTCATTGTAGTTTTGATTTGCATTTCTCTAATGATTAGTGATGTTGAGCATCCTTTCCTGTGTTTGTTGGCAATCTGCATATCTTCTTTGGAGAAATGTCTATTTAGATCTTCTGCCCATTTTTGGATTAGGTTGTTTGTTTCTTTGATATGGAGCTGCATGAGCTGCTTGTATATTTTGGAGATTAATCCTTTGTCAGTTTCTTTGTTTGCAAATATTTTCTCCCATTATGAGGGTTGTCTTTTCGTCTTGTTTATGGTTTCCTTTGCTGTGCAAAAGCTTTTAAGTTTCATTGGGTCCCATTTGTTTATTTTTGTTTTTATTTCCATTTCTCTAGGAGGTGGGTCAAAAAGGATCTTGCTGTGATTTATGTCATAGAGTGTTCTGCCTATGTTTTCCTCTAAGAGTTTGATAGTGTCTGTCCTTACATTTAGGTCTCTAATCCATTTTGAGTTTATTTTTGTGTATGGTGTTAGGGATTGTTCTAATTTCATTCTTTTACATGTAACTGTCCAGTTTTCCCAGCACCACTTATTGAAGAGGTTGTCTTTTCTCCATTTTGTATTCTTGCCTCCTTTATCAAAGATAAGCTGACCATATGTGCGTGGGTTTATCTCTGGGTTTTCTGTCCTGTTCCATTGATCTATATTTCTGTTTTTGTGCCAGTACCATACTGTCTTGATTACTGTAGCTTTGTAGTATAGTCTGAAGTCAGGGAGCCTGATGCCTCCAGCTCTGTTTTTCTTTCTCAAGTTTGCTTTGGCTATTTGGGGTCTTTTGTGTTTCCATACAAATTGTGAAATTTTTTGTTCTAGTTTTGTGAAAAATGTCATTGGTAGTTTGATAGGGATTGCCTTGAATCTGTAGAGTGCTTTTCGTAGTATAGTCATTTTCACAATGTTGATTCTTCCAATCCAAGAGCATGGTGTATCTCTCCCTCTGTTTGTATCATCTTTTATTTCTTTAATCAGTGTCTTATAGCTTTCTGCATACAGGTCTTTTGTCTTCTTAAGGAGGTTTATTCCTAGGTATTTTATTCTTTTTGTTGCAATGGTAAATGGGAGTGTTTTGTTAATTTCACTTTCAGATTTTTCATCATTAGTGTGCAGGAATGCAAGAGATTTCTGTGCATTAATTTTGTATCCAGCTACTTTATGAGATTCATTGATTAGCTCTAGTAGTTTTCTGGTAGCATCCTTAGGATTCTCTATGTATAGTGTCATGTCATCTGCAAACAGTGACAGCTTTACTTCTTCTTTTCTGATTTGGATTCTTTTTATTTCTTTTTCTTCTCTGATTGCTGTGGCTAAAATTTCCAAAACTCTGTTGAATAATAGTGGTGAGAGTGGGCAACCTTGACTTGTTCTTGATCTTAGTGGAAATGGTTTCAGTTTTCACCATTGAGAACGATGTTGGCTGTGGGTTTGTCATATATGGCCTTTATTATGTTGAGATAAGTTCCCTTTATGCCTACTTTCTGCAGGGTTTTATCATAAATGGGTGTTGAATTTTGTCAAAAGCTTTTTCTGCATCTGTCAAGATTATCATATGGTTTTTATTCTTCAACTTGTTAATATGGTGTATCACATTGATTGATTTGCGCATGTTGGAGAATCCTTGCATTCCTGGGATAAACCCCACTTGATCATGGTGTATGATCCTTTTAATGTGCTGTTGGATTCTGTTTACTAGTATTTTGTTGAGGATTTTTGCATCTATGTTCATCAGTGATATTGGCCTGTAGTTTTCTTTTTTTTGTGACATCTTTTTCTGCTTTGTATCAGGGTGATGGTGGCCTGGTAGAATGAGTTTTGGAGTGTTCCTCCCTCTGCTATATTTTACAAGAGCTTGAGAAGGATAGGTGTTAGCTCTTCTCTAAATGTTTGATAGAATTTGCCTGTGAAGCCATCTGGTCCTGGGCTTTTGTTTGTTGGAAGATTTTAAATCACAATTTCAATTTTAGTGCTTGTGATTGGTCTGTTTATATTTTCTATTTCTTCCTGGTTCAGTCTTGGAAGGTTGTGTTTTTCTAAGAATTTGTCCATTTCTTCCAGGTTGTCCATTTTATTGGCATATGGTTGCTTGTAGTAATCTCTCATGATCCTTTGTATTTCTGCAGTGTCAGTTGTTACTTCTTTTTTATTTCTAATTCTGTTGCTTTGAGTCTTCTCCTTTTATTTCTTGATGAGTCTGGCTAATGGTTTATCAATTTTGTGTATCTTCTCAAAGAACCAGCTTTTAGTTTTATTGATCTTTGCTATTGTTTCCTTCATTTCTTTTTCATTTATTTCTGATCTGATCTTTATTATTTCTTTCCTTCTGCTAACTTTGGGGGTTTTTGTTCTTCTTTCTCTAATTGCTTTAGGTGTAAGGTTAGGTTGTTGTTTTGAGATTTTTCTGCTTCTTGAGGTAAGGTTGTATTGCTATAAACTTCCCTCTTAGAACTGCTTTTGCTGTATCCCATAGGTTTTGGGTCATCGTGTTTTCATTGTCATTTGTTTCTAGGTATTTTTTAATTTCCTCTTTGATATCTTCAGTGATCTCTTGGTTATTTAGTAGTGTATTGTTTAGCCTCCATGTGTTTGTATTTTTTACAGTTTTTGTCTTGTAATTGATATGTAGTCTCATAGCATTGTGGTCGGAAAAGATACTTGATATGATTTCAATTTTCTTAAATATACCAAGGCTTGATTTGTGACCCAAGATGTGATGTACCCTAGAGAATGTTCCATGAGCACTTGAGAAGAAAGTGTATTCTGTTGTTTTTGGATGGAATGCCCTGTAAATATCAATTAAGTCCATCTTGTTTAATGTGTCATTTAAAGCTTGTGTTTCCTTATTTATTTTCATTTTGGATGATCTGTCCATTGGTGAAAGCAGGGTGTTAAAATCCCCCACTATTATTGTGTTACTGTCAATTTCCCCTTTTATGGTTGTTAGCATTTGCCTTATGTATTGAGGCGCTCCCCTTTTGGGTGCATATTTACAATTGTTATATCTTCTTCTTGAATTGATCCCTTGATCATTATATAGCGTCCTTCTTTATCTCTTGTAGTAGTCTTTATTTTAAAGTCTATTTTATCTGATATGAGTATTGCTACTCCAGCTTTCTTTTGATTTCCATTTGCATGGAATATCTTTTTCCATCCCCTCACTTTCAGTCTGTATGTGTCTCTAGGTCTGAAGTGGGTCTCTTATAGACAGCATATATACACGTCCTGTTTTTGTATCCATTCAGCCAGTCTATGTCTTTTGGCTGGAGCTTTTAATCGATTTACAATTAAGGTAATTATCGATATGTATGTTCCTATTACCATTTTCTTAATTGTTTTGGGTTTGTTATTGTAAATCTTTTCCTTCTCTTGTGTTTCCTGCCTAGAGAAGTTCCTTTAGCATTTATTGTAAAGCTGGTTTGGTGGTGCTGAATTCTCTTAGCTTTTGCTTGTCTGTACAGGTTTTAATTTCTCCATCGAATCTGAATGAGATCCTTGCCAGGTAGAGTAATCTTGGTTGTAGGTTTTTCCCTTTCATCACTTAAATATGTCTTGCTCCCTTCTGGCTTGCACAGTTTCTGCTGAAAGATCAGCTGTTAACCTTATGGGGATTCACTAGTATGTTATTTGTTGCTTTTCCTTTGTTGCTTTTAATATTTTTTCTTTGTATTTAATTTTTGATCGTTTGATTAATATGTGTCTGGGCATGTTTCTCCTTGGATATATCCTGTATGGGACTCTCTACGCTTCTTGGATTTGATTGACTATTTCCCTTTCCATATTAGGGAAGTTTTCAACTATAATCTCTTCAAATATTTTCTCAGTCCCTTTCTTTTTCTCTTCTTCTTCTGGGACCCCTGTAATTTGAATGTTGGTTTGCTTAATGTTGTCCCAGAGGTCTCTGAGACTGTCGTCAATTCTTTTCATTCTTTTTTCTTTATTCTGCTCTGTGGTAGTCATTTCTACTATTTTATCTTCCAGGTCACTTACCTGTTCTTCTGCCTCAGTTATTCTGCTATTGATTCCTTCTAGAGATATTTTAATTTCATTTATTGTGTTGTTCATCATTGTTTGTTTGCTCTTTAGTTCTTCTAGGTCCTTGTTAAACGTTTCTTATATTTCCTCCATTCTATTTCCAAGATTTTGGATCATCTTTACTACCATTACTCTGAATTCTTTTTCAGGCAGGCTGCCTATTTCCTCTTCATTTGTTTGGTCTGGTGGGTTTTTACTTTGCTCCTTCATCTGCTGCTTATTTCTCTCCTCATTTTGCTTAACTTACTGTGTTTGGGGTCTCCTTTTCGCAGGCTGCAGATTCGTAGTTCCCGTTGTTTTTGGTGTCTGTCCCCAGTGGGTAAGGTTGGTTCAGTGGGTTGTGTAGGCTTCCTGGTGGAGGGAACTGGTGCCTGTGTTCTGGTGGATGAGGCTGGATCTTGTCTTTCTGGTGGGCAGGACCACGTCCAGTGGTGTGTTTTGGGATGTTGTGAACTTAGTATGATTTTAGGCATCCTCTCTGCTTTTGGGTGGGGTTGTGTTGCTGTCTTGCTAGTTGTTTGGCATGGGGTGTCCCGCTCTGGAGCTTGCTGGTCATTGAGTGGAGCTGGGTCTTAGCATTGAGACAGAGATCTCTGGGAGAGCACACGCTGATTGATATTACATGGGACCGAGAGGTCTCTGGTGGTCCAATGTCCTGAACTCGGCTCTCCCTCCTCAGATGCTCAGGCCTGACACCCAGCTGGAGCACCAAGACCTTGTGAGCCACGTGGCTTACATGTATATGGGTTAAATTCTCCAATCCAAAGGCACAGGGTGGCCGGCCTGCTCTCTGCTCGATCCTGCAGCCGGGCATTGTCATCTGGGCCTGTCTATATGGTGAGCCTGCTTTGGATCCAGGTTCAGCTGCGTACCCTAGCATCTGGAAGAAGCAGCCAACGCCCCCATCCTCCCCTATCCCTGCCGCAATTTGTCATGATCCTGAGGAGTGCCCGAGGCTCCGCCCCTCATGCTGAGCCAGGTGTTTTTGAGGATCCTTTTTATTCTGTCTTTTTAGTCAGTTCCAGGACTCTGTAAGTTGGATCAGTAGGGTTACAGCTTTGGCCACTTCTGAAGCCACCAGGGTGACTCATCTAAGAAGTCAAGTGACTCAGTTTCTTGCTCCAGGTGGGTCACACTTCCGTGCCTTTGCCTATGTTGGTGTCTGTGCCAGGAACACCCTCCCACCCTGGCAATTATCTTTGTTCACACTCCAAACATTTACTGGACACCACTAAAATGTCACTTCTGATAACAAGCTTTTCCTGCCTGCCAGCTCCCCATGGAAAACTAACCTCCTTCTCATGCTCCCCAGGCCCTGAACACACTCCCAGCTTTAGACACATACCACTCACTCTATTGCCCTTTTTTTGTGTGTGTGTCCTGGGAGTTCCTTGAGGACAGGGGTGGGTCTGATCCATTTCTGTGTCCAGCATCAGGGCTGGCACACAGTGGGCAAAGTAAGAATCTATTGAGTGAATGAGTGAGTGAATGAATGAATAATAAGTCACAGTCCAAGGTGAATGGCAGCCAACAGGCCTTGCCCCTGTCTCTTGCTGAGAGCCTTTCCCCTGCCTAGCTTATCTACCCAAGTGATCAGCCCTGGCCCACCTGGCCACCAGAGTCACTAATGAGCATTGATCCCGATTGGTCCCATCTATCACGCCGCTCAAGCTCCTTTCCTTAAAGAACATTAGGGAGCAAATGTATCATCGGTGACTGGAGGCCCAATAAAGCAGGCACCTCGCGAAATTTAGTATTCAACTCGTAAAGGCCTTAAAAGCATTTTTCAATTATGAATGGCCTGGGGGGAGTCATTCTTTCTTCGCCAGGGGATGAATAAAGATGGAAAATAATAGCATATCAATATTGTTGCAACTTAGCAGGATTAATCTGGAAGAGTTAAAGTCATTGCTCTCTACTGCCTGTGTACTCAGGTGTGCTGGGAAGGACTTGGTCAAGGTGACCCTCACCAGGACCCCTGTGGGCAGAGTTGCCCCCCAACAGATCAGCACCTCAGGTGCCATGACCCTCTCTCTACCACCCTCGGGGCCTCACCCCAGAACATTCCCTGGCTCTGAGCCAGTCTTCTTACCCACACGAGGCCTCCAGGGCCAGCCTTCTCATGATAATCTCGAAGATCTGTACCATGCTTAGGGTTTAAAAGGGGTCTTTATCCTGATTGTAGTGATGGTTGCTCTAACGTACACATGTGGTAAAATGTCATAGGACAATATACCAAAGAATAAAAGAAAGAAAGAAAGAAAAGGAGGGAGGGAGGGAGGGAAGAAGGGAAGAAGAAAGAAAGAAAGAAAGAAAGAAAGGAAGAAAGGAAGAAAGAAAGAAAGAAAGAAAGAAAGAAAGAAAGAAAGAAAGAAAGAAAGAAAGAAAGAAAGAAAGAAAGAAAAAGAAAGAAAGAAAGGAGGGAGGGAGGGAGGAGAAGGAAGGAAGGAAGGAAGGAAGGAAGAAAGAAAGAAAGAAAGAAAGAAAGAAAGAAAGAAAGAAAGAAAGAAAGAAAGAAAGAAAGAAAGAAAGAAGAAAGAAAGAGAAAGAAAGAAAAAGAAAGAGAAAAAAGAGCATGTAAAAGCCAAGTGAAAGTTACACTTTTGTACTATCTCTGAAATTTCCTGTGAATTTTAAACTATTTCAAAGTAAGAAATTATAATAAAAAATGTAATAAATAAAAATGTAAAGAGTGGGTCTTGTAGAAACAAAAGGAATGGACCTACATTGGTGGAAATATAAATAGGCAAAACCTTTAGAAAACAATTGCATGACCTAGTAAAATAAGCAGAATGATTCACACCACCGCCACCAAGAAATGTCTACATCCTAATCTCCAGAACCTATGAATATGTTAGCTTACATGGCAGAGGAGAATTAAGATTGAAGATGGAATTAATGTTGCTAATCAGCTGACCTTGAGGTGGGAAGATTATCCTAGATGATATGAGTGGGCACAATGTAATCACAAGGTCCTTATAAGTGGGAGAGGGAAGCCTCAGAGTCAGAGAGAGATTTGAAGATGCCACACTGTTGGCTTTGAAGATAGAGGAGGGGGTCATGAATCAAGCCTCTAGAAGCTTGGAAAGACAAAGAAATAGATTCTCCCCTAGAACATCTAAAATTTACACAGCCCTGACAACACCTTGATTTTAGCCTGAGACTCATTTTGGACTTCTGTCTTCAGAACTATAAGATAATAAACGTGTTTCTTTAAACCACTAAGTTTGTGGTAATTTGTTACAGCAGCAATAGGAAAAATAATAATAAATAATGTCTTTGAATGAAATACACACACACCCTAAGATTCAGCAATTTTACTCCTAAAAAAATTAGGTCATAGCTGTGGTGTGGAGACATCTACAAGAATGTTCATAGAGCATTATTTGAAATAACTCAAATAGAAATGATGCAAACATCCAGCAATCACAGATGGATAAATCCATTGTGGTATATTCCTACCATGGAATATTATACAACAGTGAAAATGAATTACAGCTACACACAAACACATGGATGGATTCCACAGCACAATGATGACTGAATGGAGCAAGTCACAGAAAAAGACATATATAGTGGAATTCATTTATATAAAGCTCAAAAATAGGCAAAGCTAAAAAAAAACACTCAAGGGATATCTTTTTAAGGAGTGAAACGAAAAAGAATTGAGAATAGTTAGTACAAAATTCAGTACACTGGTTACTTCTTGGGAGAAAGGCAGGAAGCTGTTGAGATCCACAAGGAGTCTCAAAGGTACAGTTATTTTTTGAGCTGGGTGATGTGGACACAGGTATGTATTTTATAATTATTATTAATTATATTATACTGTATCCTATTATTTATAATTACTATTACTTAAACTGTATGTGTATATAAACTTTTGAGTGGATGGTATTGTTCACAATAAAATAAACAATCTTTAAGCATCCTTGCTTTTGAGCATTCATTTGATTCTTTGTATTTACGCTGTGAGCAGGCAGGATAGGGGTCTTTACCTTCAATTTACAACTGGGAAAGTTGAGGCTCTGAGGGGTTAAGTGACTTTCTCAAGCTCACCTACCTGCTTTCCAGGCTTCATTTCTAACCACTCACCCCATCTCTCGATGCTCTGACCTGACTGAGTTCAAGGAAGCAATGAGACAGCAGGAAAAGAAAATGGAAATCTCTTTTGAATTTCAAATAGGAGAATCATAACCTCAGGTCATGGAGAAATTTTGGAGATTATGTAAAGAGTGAGAGCAAGCTCCCCTATCTCTCAGATTATGTAAAGATTCCTGGGCTGATGTAAGTGTAAATGTGTCTGTGTGTAGCAGGGTGGCATATGGGATTTGGGGAGAGGCAGAAGCAGTGAAGAGTGGTGTAGAGATTATAGCTCTCTGATAAAGGTGGACCTTACACTATACTTCCTCTAGGTCAAGTGTTATAGGAGGACAATAGAATACCAGAAAGCTTCACAGAATCTGAAAAAAAATCTATAAATCTTACTTCCAGGGAAAACCCAGGGAGGCAGCAAGAATCCAGAGTAAAAAAGTTTGAGCTGTATTCGGGCTGGTAAGATCTTGGATAGCTTCATTGAACTTCCTAAAGCTGCTTTTGTGTAGGAGAAGGCATAAATAACCAAAATCTGAAATGCAAAAAGGAAACAACACTACAAAGCTTACAGATATTAAAAAGATATAAAAGTTGATAAAAAAGATATTGTGTAGAGTTTTACAATAATGAATGATAATTTAGATGAACTGGACAAATTCCTCAAACAATTCAACTAACATAAACTGACAGAAGAAGAAATAGAAAATCTGGTTAGTCCTATATATTTTAAAGAAAAGATGTCCATTAAAAAAAAAAAAGTATCACAAAGAAAATTTTAGGTGCAGATTGTTTCACTATTGAATTATATGTTGAACATATAAGGAGGAAATGATAACAATCTTACACAAACTATTTCAAAGAATGTATTTTAAAATCATATTTTTAATACATTTTAAGGCCAAAATATATTAAAACATTTTGATAACAAAATATTGCAAGAAAAGAAAATTATAGGCCAATCTCTCATGATTAATTAATCACTCTAAGACTCAGTTGTTTATTTGTAAAGTGGAGATCATAATAATTATCTTCCTTGCAGAGTTCTTGTAAGGATTAAATGAGATAGATGGAAAAATCCTTACCAAAATACAAGCAGACCAAATCCATGTGTATAGAGATTATTATGGTCACAACCGAGTTGAGATTTTTCTCCCCAGGAATGAGTGGTTTATATAAAATAGATAAACAACAAGGTCCTACTGTATAACACAGACAACTATATTCAATATCCTGTAATAAACCATAATGGAAAAGAATGTGAAAAATTATATATATATATATTCTGAATCACTTTGCTGTACACCAGAAATTGACACAACATTGTAAATCAATTATACTTCAAAAAAATTTTTAAATCAATTATTGTAATTGACCATATTAATAGAATAAAGGAAATAAATGAGAAAAATCATACAGTCATCTCAATACATGCAAAAAAACTCATCTGATAAAATTTAACACCATTCACAATTTTAAAACTTTTAGCAAATATTTAAAAAGGAAAATTCCCTTAACCTGACAAAAAGTATCTACATAAAATCACAGCAAACATCATACCCAAGAGTAAAATTTTGAGAACCTTCCTCTGAGATTGCTAATAAGACAATTGTATCTACTATCACCACTTCTAATTAACATTGTGCTGAAGATCCTAGCCAGAACAATAAGATAAGAAAAGAAATAAAAGAAATAAAGATTATAAAGGAAGAATCAGGAGACAATGTGGTTGTGTTCACAGAAAATCTAAAATAATTTACAAATAACTTAAATGATTTGACAAATTTAGCAAACAATTGAATTGTATTTATATATTAGTAATAATAATTAGAAAATGAAATGTAAAAATATATAATTTATAATAGAATCAAAAATATCAAATAAATAATAATAAATCTAAAATGAAATGTATAAGACCTCTACATAGAAAATTAGAAAACATTATTCAAAGAAATTAAAGACTTAAAATCAATAGAAGGTTATACCATGTTCATGGATTAGAATACTCAATATTGTAAATCTATCTATTCTCCATAAATTAGAGAGAAACCATAAGTTTGGATTCAGTGTAATCCAAATCCAAACTCCAGCACACTTTTTGGTTGAAACGAATAAGTTAACTTTAAATTTTTTTATGAAAATGCAGAGGTTAAGAATAGTCAAAGGCTTCCCTGGTGGTGCAGTGGTTAAGAATCCGCCTGCCAATGCAGAGGACATGGATTCGAGCCCTGGTCTGGGAAGATCCCACATGCTGCGGAGCAAATAAGCCCGTGCATCACAACTACTGAGCCTGAACTTTAGAACCCACAAGCCACAACTACTGAAGCCCACATGCATAGAGCCCATGCTCTGCAACAAGAGGAGCCACCGTAATGAGAAGCCCATGTCCCGCAACGAAGAGTAGCACCCGCTCGCCACAACTAAAGAAAGCCTGCATGCAGCAACAAAGACCCAACACAGCCAAAAATAAATACATAAATAAATTAATTAATTAAAAAAAAAAGAAGAGCCAAGATGATCTTGAAGAACAAAGTTAAAAAACTTAAACCACTGAAAATTAAGATATTATAAAGCAAAGGTAATTAAGATAGTGTAGTATTAATGCAAAGAAAGACAAATAGACTAATGGAACATGAAAATAAAGAGATTCCATTTCTTTTTTTTTGCGGTACGCGGGCCTCTTATTGTTGTGGCGTCTCCCGTTGCAGAGCACAGGCTACAGACGCGCAGGCTCAGCGGCCATGGCTCACGGGCCCAGCCGCTCCGCGGCATGTGGGATCTTCACGGACCGGGGCACGAACCCGTGTCTCCTGCATCAGCAGGCGTACTCTGCGCCACCAGGGAAGCCCAAGAGATTCCATTTCTTGCACATCTGAGTTTATGGACTGAGGTTTCTACTCACAGCACAACCATAAATGCCATAAGGGCATCTAATATGTGGGCCTTGACTTTGTCATGAGGGTCAGGAATGCTTCCTTGATGAAATGATAATAAACCTGGGATCTGAAGAAAAAGCAGAGAGAGCATGTGCAAAGGTCCTGTGGGTGTAGGATCTCTGGACCATTCAAGAATTTAAGAGAAGGCTCTTGAGGCCTGAGCACAGAGATGAGAGGGGTCAAGATAGGAGCTGTGGCCAGAGTGGTTAAAGGTCAGAATGGCCTCGAGGGCCACAATAAGGAACACAACTTCATTTCCACTTTCACAACGTTCCTTACACCTGCTCAGGCACTTGCTCCCTATAAGTCTGGGAGCACCACAAGAGTGGACCTGGGCTCTGTGTCACCTTGGTGGCAATAGAAGATGCTCAGAGGTAGTTGATGAATACCTGTGATGGCAGAGCTGGGAAAAGAGCCAGGGCCAGCGACTCCTGTCCAGGGCTCTTTCTGTTCACCTTGGAGTCTCAAGGCTTCCAACAGCTCCCAGAACTTCCCTAGAATCCCCCTCCCTCCCTCTCCCCTTAAATACAAACAGAAACACCCTTTGCTTTACACACAAGACCTTATCAATACTGTGTTGTCTTCTTCTCCCCAAGAATGTGGCCACAGGGCCAGGGTCTGCATTCTGTACTTCCGTCTCCCAGCTCCTGACACAGGGCCTGGAACCTAGGGAGTAATCGGCAGACACTCAATGAAATGTTTTCTGACAGCTCTGTGCTCAAATCCCAGCTCCACCTCTTACCTCCTTTGTAACTTCAGGTCATTGAATTGGGCCTCTGAGGCTCAGCTGTTCATCTGTAAAATGGGGATGATAATAGCTACCTCCCTCCGAGAATTCTTGTGAGGATTACATGAGACAATGTGTGAAAAGTGCTTAGCAGAGTCTGGCACACCCTAAATGCTCAAGAAATATTAGCTGTCATTGTTATTCTTATTCTCTGGGTCTCAGTTTTCTCATCTACAAAATGGACAAATGAATATATCTGTGAGCGATATGAATGGAGATGCTCACAATTTCCTCATATATTTTGGCAATGGTTGAAATCGCCCATCAGGCAAATATTGCTTTTGTCACTTTTAATATGAGTAAGTCTTACCTTTTGGAATTGTCATGAAGATTAAACAAGGCAGTGTATGAAAGCACTTAGTGCAGTATCTGGTTTATAGTAATGACTCAATAAATGGTGAATTGGGTTATTACCAACAATAAGCAGAATCCTTTTTCCTGGAAAAGGCCTTCTCAGCATGGCAAGTCTTGCCCTGTCCATCCAGCAGGTGACCTTTTGGAGACATTCAGGTTTCCCTGGCTGATGCAAAGAGTACTGGAGATCCTTCTCTCACCATGACCTGTGCCTTCTCCCCTGACTTTTCCTATGGGGCATTTATCCTTGGAGTCTTCAGCCTGCCTCCTCCCAGGATAAAAAGGATACCAAACTTTGGTGTCTCCATCCAGGCTTCTGGCCATCAACCCAAAAAAGTGGTTTCAGTCCTTATACCACATGCAAGCCAGCCCTACTTTCACAGAGAGACACTGGTGTTTTTACAGGAGGCATGCCATGGAGTTTGGAGTTGAGAAGCCAGCACCTCTGGGTGACACAGGGAGCCCAGATGCCCCAGGAAGCAGGCTCTGTGGTTCCTGTGGACTCTAAGGCAGAGAGGAAAACTCTCAGCTTGTCCCTCTGACTCCCAACCAGGGCTAAACGTCACAGAGACTTAATGCTGGGTGGCAGGTCCCCCCACTCCTCCACCAGCTCCCAGGACTGGGCCACCTCATCTCTCACCTCAACCAGAGAGACAGTCTTCTTGCTGGTTTTTCCACTTCCATTTTTAGCCCCTGTATTAGTCAGGCCAGATTAAGTGGTGCTGCAGTAACAAATTATCTCCTTGTCTCAGTGGCTTACCGGAATGAAGATTTATCCTTCGGTCACACTGCCTGGTCAGTGCTGGTCAGATACAGCTCTGATCCATGTCACCTTCACTCTGCACCTGGGTAGATAGAACAGCCTCCTTCTAGAACATTGCAAGTTGTTTCGGAGGAAGGGAAAGAGACGTGGCATATCACACAATGCCTTAAGGCTTCTGCCCAGAAATGGCACACGCCACCACTCCCATTTCATTGGCCGGAGCAAGTCACATGACCAGACTGTAAGCCAATGAGGTAGGAATGTATGATCCTCCGGACAGAAATGAATAATTGAGGACAATAATATAATACACCCCCGCACACTACCCCCCACTTGACACCTGTCCATTTTCAATTAAGCAGATAGAGTGATCTTTACAAACATAAACCAAATCGTCATGTCCCCTTCTTCAAACCCTCCACCCTTCATCTTTAGAACAAAATACAAATTCCTGGTGGGCCTGGCCCTGCCTCTCTCCCACCTCATCTTCAATTACTCTTCTGTGTGGACACTTGCGTCATCCACACTGGCCTCTGAATGTGCAGGCTCTTTCCTACCCCAGGGCCTTTGCATTTGCCATTCCCTAGGCCCAGGTCAATGCTTTAATTCAACGCTTCCCAGGCATGGCTCTTCTTATTTTTCAGGGATCAGCTTAAACGTCACAGAAGAGAGGCTTCCTCAACCACTTCAGGACTCTCTCAGATAATACCCTGTTTACATCCTTCTTAACACTTAGCAAGCTGGAATTCTTTTGTGTACATAATAGTATTATTGCTCACTGACTGTTCCTTCCACACATACGCTGGAACCTAAGCTTCTTGGGAGTCCATGTGTCTGTCCTGTTCACCACTGTACCTCAAACTCAGTAGTTCAGCAAATGATAGTGACATGACTAAAAGAATCAGATCAAGACAGAAAGGGCAAGGCCTGGCCCAGAAAGCCCAGTGCGTGTAAGTATCATGAAACCTGCCAACCCCACAATACGTCCCTGGGGTGTCATGGCAGGGTGGGCAGGGTGGAGCCCAAGCCTCACCTCCTCTCTGCCCTTGCCCAGCCTCTGCAGTGGCCCCAGAACCAGAATTTTTAGGTTTTATGCCACCTAAAAATTAAAGCAGATGCAACCATTTATTGAGCAGTTACTCTAGACCGGGCGCTGTGGTCTGCACCCTACCCGCAGTATCTTAAGTGTTCATTGCGTGCCTGTGAGGTGGGTATTATGATTCTTGATTTACAGATGAGGAAACTGAGGCTCAGTGCAGTTGGCAGATTTGCCGACCATGGCCATGCAGCTCACAGGTAGAAGAACTGGGATTTGAACCCAAGACTGGCTCCAAGCAAGGCCTGGGCAGGACTTCCGTGCCACCTGAGAGTTTTGGACGCAGGGACTGTCTTGACACCTGTAGTGGCATAATAATAGCCCTCAAAGAGGCCCATGTCTTACTCCCTGAAATCTGTGACGTGCAAAGGGACTTGGAGGGTGTGCTTAAGTGAAGGAGGCGCATCCCGGGTCACCCCTTGTGATTCCTTTGGGACCACCTGGATGACCGTCTGGCTGGAGTGTCAGAGTCGGAGAGAAGATTGGAAGATGGTGGCTGATGGCTTTAAATATGGAGGAAGGAGGTCACGAGCCAAGGCATATGAGTGGCCTCTAGAAGCTGGACAAAGCGATGAAACAGATTCTCCCCTAGAGCCTCCAGAGGGAGCACAACGGACTGACAACTTGACCTTAATCCAGTGAAACTTCTGACCTACAGAATTATAAGAGAATAGATCTGTGTTGTTTAAAGCCAGTAAGATTGTGGTAATTTGTCACAACAGCAATAGGAAAGTGACACAACCCCTCACTGCATTGCGCACACATCCTGCATCCCCAGTCTCCCCAGCTGAACTGTCGGTTCCCTTATGGGCAAGAGCCCAGCAAATGATGGTAGGGCATACAGTAGGCATTCAATAATGACTCTGAGGGTGTAGTTCAGTGGCATGCAGGGGTGAAAAGTCCAAGAAGAGGGGAAGGAGAGGACAACTGGTGAGGTTATGGGGCAGGGGAGGGGCAGGATGCTGGCTGGAGGAGCCCCAAATGCCAGCCCCTGAAGCATGGCACAGACCCACATCCCACTGCTGGAAGGATCCCCCAAGCTAGGCCAATCGCTCCCATTTTGTACATGCAAAGGCCGAGACCCAGAGTGAGGAAATCACCAAGACCACTAAGCAAGCTTGTGGCCAAGATGGGATTAAAAATTAGATCACTGACTCCTTGTTCCTGCGCCTCCGGCCAGCCCTGCCCCACCTTGGGTGGTAAAGATGTCCCTCATCCAAGCACCTGGAGTGGCAGGTCCCTGATAGGCCAGAGGCTGGGGACCAAGGGCAGGCAGGGTGGGGGAGGGGTATGAAGTGGACCAAGGCATCTCCTTGGTCCCAAGAGCTCCATCACATCCGTTCTCTGGGAATCAGAGACCCAGATTCTAGGCCCAGCTCTGCCACCCTGTGACTTCCAGCAAGCTCCTCGCCCTCTCTGAGCCTCAGGTTCCCCATTAAGGGACAGAACCTGACCTCCAAGAGTTTTTCCGCCTCTCGTGTGGTGTGATCTGCCATCAGGCCTGCTGCTCTCAACTCCCCGTGCCCCCCACTCCAGCTGGAGCCTCATGGGTTCTCAGCAAGTTCACCTCCTCTCCAGACTCTGCCCAGACCCGACCCAGGGCTCAGCAATGGGTCTTTTCCCCACCCTGTCCTGGCCTTCGCCTCTCCCCTCCCAGCACAGTTGAGTTTCCAGCCTGCCCTGCTCTGGGGTCCTAACCCCCGAGAGACAAGGGGGGCTCAGACTACACAATGCAAAAAGGGCATCTGGCCCCGTGTCTGTGTCTCTCCCGCCCTCAGCTCCCCATCACTGGGCCGTCCCGACCCTCCTCCCAGACCTACTATGACCGCTGCATGTCTAGACCCCCAGCCTTTGGCCGCACTGCTCCGCCAGCTGGCCTGGACTTTCTCCTCAGGCTTTGGAAAACCTCAAGCTCCTCTCAACCCCAATATCCTGCTATCCCCAGAAACTACCCAGCTCCCCAAACCGCTTGGATTCCATCTGTAGAGAGGCTTACAAAGGAGTGAATCCTAACATGAAAACCAATGCACACAGAGGGTCAGCAATTCCCTGGACGACACATAGCAAAGGCACGGAGTTCCCATATTCAGTGTCTTCACCTGGAACCACTCCCCAGCACCCCACCACCACCCATCCACCCCCTCTGACAGCCTGAAGGGCAGGGAGCACAGCCAGCCCCTTGACCGATGTCCAAGACCACAGAGATGCTATTCTTTCCTCGAGTGAGCTCCACCCACCCTGCGCCAGATTTAGCTATTTAATGCAGCCAGGCCTGCTCCGTCCCTGCCTCTGAGATTAGCTCTGGAACGGGGCTTTGAATGCCTGCCCAGAGATACTCAGCTTAAAACACCGGGAACCAGAAAAAAAAAAAAAATCGACCACATTTAATGGAGCCGTTAGCGGGCGGGTCTGGGCCATCCATTATGCGGCCCTGCCAGCCCAGGGAGCCCAGCCACGTGGCCGCCTGACCACAGCGTTAAGGCGACACTAGCCCGCAGGCCGGTCTGCAGGGGAGGAGCTGCCAGAGCCCAGGCCTGGGGCCTACCTCTCCCGCCCCGCAAGGCCCAGGGCCCCAGGGATTCTTGGTGTCACTCAACAGGCAGCAAGGAAGGAGGTCTCCTTGGAAAAATCTACCCCTTCTGGTCTCAGGGCCCCACTCTAGGACAAGCCCTGCATGTGGCCCTTCAAGACCTAAGATACCCTCAAGTACTGCCCATCTGAGCTCTACTGCAGTGGCAGAGATGGTATCAGTGAAGCACCCCGAGGTCCTGCTGTTCCCTGGATCGTGTTTGACATACCCCTACAGCTGCTCTCCTTTTGCTATTTAAAAATTGCCCTTGTTAACATCCAAGTTGCTCTCGGACACTGCCTCCCAAAATGTGCCCCAGGATACGCCAATCTCTCAAGATGCTTCATAGAAAACTAAAAGGGGAGAGGATTCAGTAATCAAGTAAGTTTGGGAAGCACTATGAATGCCAGTTCCCTCCTGGAGGGTTACAAGGCTAGTAAATGCTCTGAGAAGTCCTGCAATAGAGTTTGATTTTTTTTTTTTTTGCGGTACGCGGGCCTCTCACTGTTGTGGCCTCTCCCATTGCAGAGCACAGGCTCCGGACGCGCAGGCTCAGCGGCCATGTCTCACGGGTCCAGCCGCTCCGCGGCATATGGGATCTTCCCGGACCGGGGCACGAACTCGTGTCCCCTGCATCAGCAGGCGGACTCTCAACCCTGTGCCACCAGGGAAGCCCGAGTTTGATTTTATTCAAACCATTTCTCAGACTTATTTGATTATAGAACCTTCCCCTTTATCCTGGCAGAATCCCCGTTAATATGCTGAGGGCCTAGTGTTCCAGGAAATACTCTTTGGGAAATGACACTTTAAGGGTCTGAGTCCTCTCCTTCCTCAAGCCCCAACTGTGGGACCTCCAATTATGAGGCTGTTCAAAGTCTGTGAAGAGAGTAAGGGGGCTCCGGCCTTCAATTACAGGTAGATTCAAAAGCTGGAGTCACAGGGAGGGAACATAGACTCACCTCTCCATGGAAGGAGGGCCAATGTCACATGGTAAGAAGAGCATGCGGGGTGTCCTCCATCCCCCACCCCACCCGACTCCGATAGAGCAGGGATTTAGCCATGGAAGCAAGGTTCTGCCCTTGACAGAGCTACTTCTCAGAAGCTCAAACACTTAAACCCATGCTCCCGGGCAATTTCTTCTGCAGATTCATGGGCTACCCAGTGTTCTGGCGGAAGCCCCAAGAGAGACAACAGGAGACCTGGATTCTGTTCCTGCTTTTCCTGATGGACTGCTGTGTGACCCAGGGAAGGCCTTTGATCTTTCTGTGCTGGTGGCTGCAGGTCTGAGCTGGAGGGACCCCTCTGCATGGACTCACAGCTTCTCCTGCCCTCCTAGGAACGTTGGGCCGTTTGCGTACAGTGCTCTGAGATCCCACTGGCCAAAGCTTATCAAGCACCTTCTCTGCGTCGATCCTATGCCTGGTGCTGGAGCCTCAGCTTACCCTCGTTCCTCAAAGCCGTGTTATCTCACTGCAGGCTGATCTGCAGTCTTCAAGGGAGAAGAGCAACTTGGTAAACATGGACCTCCCAGATGTGAGAGAAGAAAGCAGAGGGGACATCAAAGCTCCTTTCTGGGACCACAGAACTCATACAGTGTGACAGATGTATTTTCCAAACATGCCCACCATGACACCCTCCATCCCGTGGTCTTCTAACACAGTGACAGCCATCCTCTCCTCTCCCTCCCTTGATCTGGGTGGGCCTGAGATGACAGTGTTCGTGGTGTTACGTGACTTCTAGGTCATGACGGGCAATACGGCTTCCACTGGCCCACTTGGGACGCTCCCTCTTGGAACCCAGACGCCATGCTCTGAGGAAGCCCAGGGCACATGGGGAGAGCACGTGGGGGCAGCCCAGCCAACGGGCCCAGCTGCGGTCCTAGAGGATGCCAGCATCAGCCATGAGACCTGACACTGAGGAAGCCTTCAGGACGGCTCCTGCCCCAGCCACAACTGCATGAACACCTGAGCAAGAACCGCCTCCCTGAGCCCCGGCAACACTCAGAACTGAGAGATCATTGAAAAATGCCACTGCCTTAGATCACAGGGCTTGGGGCGATATTTTATCACCAGTGATAGATAACCAGAACATGTGGCAAGTAGCTTCCTTCAAACCACCTTTGCAGGGGTGAGGAGGGCCTGCCACACCCCAGAGTGTCCCTCTCTTTCTTCTGTCCTCTGCAGAACTAGGCCCCTGTCACATGACAACGATCTACACCAACCAGCTCAGACATTAGGAAACCCGTGCCCTGAGCTCCACCGCTTGCCCAGGTCTGATGTCCCCTCCTATCTATATCACTCGAAACATCCCTGCCAGTTAGATATCTTGAGCTGTGTTTTATAGATGAGGAAACAGAAGCTCAGAGAGGGTGAACGATTTGCCCAATGCTGCACAGCCAGTGTGGGGAGGTCCAGGATTTGAGGCAGATCCCACTGGCGACCCTTCCCCTGGCTGCCTCCTCTCTCCCTCCTGGGGTGGGCTGACGAGGGAAGCAGAACAGACCATGAAGAGCACCCAGGCCTAGGCCCCATCCTGATTCTGCCTCTCGTTAGCTGTGTCTCTTTGGGCAGCTTTCTTTACCTCTCTGAGCCTCAGATTCCTCATCTATGAAATGGGCTACAGGTGTAGGGTGGAATAGAGAAAATACAGATACTGTGCTTTGATGCTAACAGGAGTGAAGATGTGACGGTGTCTGCTTTCAGAGGAGGACGTTCAGTGACCAAGGCCAGCCTGACAGTTTGTTGAAGGTCTGGCCAGTGGTCTGGACTCCAGACAAGATCAGGGACCACGGGGTGGCAAACTCAGCCCCCATGTCCCCCAACCAAGCCATCCCCATTCCCTTGGGATGGAGCCCTGTCCCCAGGCACACAAAGCCTCCACCAGGCAGAAGTGCACACCTGGCTGAGCTGGCTCCAGTGAACACACCTGTTGGAGGCTCCTGGAGAAGAAACTCCCGTGTCTTCCTTCTGCTTCATTCACTTAGACAGACATTTACCACCAGCTGTGCTGTCTCTTCTGGTCACCCCTCCAGGTCCTGTTTCAGCCTTCTCTGCCCTGCTCTGGGCCTGTGAGGCTGACCCGCACGGGTGATGTCAACACACCCCTGAGCCCTGTGGCTCCCCATTGGGCTCAGCTAATGGGAGTCCCTGGCAGGAGCCAGGGGGAGGAAGGAGAGAGAGAGAGCAGAGATAGACCCACAGCATCTCGGGCTGATAAAGCTGGAAGGAGGCTTGGAGCTCATATTCACTGCCTCAAATGAGGCTTCCAGGGCCCAGAGAGGGAAGGTGACCTGCCCAAGCTCACACAGCAAGTAGGTGGCTAGTTCTCAGTCTAGTCTACGTTTGTGGGTGGGGAGGGTGAAGGGGCAACAAGAAAGATGCTGCCCTGGCCCACTGTGTGCTGAAGAGCACCTGCTCCCCTTAGTCCAGGCTCCCTCTGAATTTCAAGGGCCCCCTCCCCGGCCACTCCATACTCCTCAGCAAGGACTCAGACCAAACACCCACCCCCATCCCAACCCCAGGCTGACATTCCAGGACTAACGTCAGCCATCAGGTAGGACAGTGGTGTTTGCAGTCTAGCCTCTAGAGCCAGTCAACCTAGTTCAAGTCCTGACTCTACTGCAGACTGGCTGCATGTGAGCTTGGGCACGCCACTAGGCTCTCTGTGCCTCAGTTTCCTTGTCTGTAAAAGGGGAGAATAGCAGTGCCTGCCTCGTGGGACTGTGTGGGGATTAAATGAGATAATACTTTAAAACTTCCATATTAATTCCAACAAACATCAGTTGTTCCTAAGACCCACTCCCATCCCCAGGTCACAGACAACCAGGCATTTCCACACTGGAAAGGCTTTGGGGTCTGTCTTAGTCTGTTTGGTCTGCTGTAACAAAATATCACAGACTGCGTGGCTTCTAGACAACAGAAATTTATTTCTCGCAGTTCTGGAGGCTGGAAAGTCCAAGGTCAAGGTACCTGCACGCTTGTGTTCTGGAGCGGAACCTCTTCCTGGTTCATGGCGGTGCCTGCTGGCTGCATCCTCACGTGGTGGAAGGGGCTAGGGGTCTCTCTGGAGCCTCTTTTGTAAGAGCCCTAATCCCATTCATGAGGGCTCCGCCTTCCTACTTCAGTCCCAAAATCCTACCTTCTAACACAATCGTCTTTGGGTTAGGATTTCAACATACGAATTTGAGGGGGAAGCGACATTCCGTCCATAGCACGGCCCACTCAGTCTAATCTGCCGGGACAGATGAGGAAACAGAGCCCCTCTCCTGGGCCCCTCCCAGCTCCCTGCCCAACCTGTGCACTTGAGGTGTGGTGGGTGGAGGAGGGAGGGTTCTGCTTTCTGGTCCCCACCCCTGCCTCTTGGCTGGGGCCACATCCTGAGACAGCCTTAGCAGCTTCTAGAAGCCCCCAGAGTCCAGAGTGCAGGGCTTGGGCCATCCCCATCCCTGTCTGCTTCCCATGGCCGCCATCACCCCACAGGACGATGGCCCAGCACATTCAGCATCTACCCAGCATTCATGTACTGAGCTCCTGTTGTATGCAGACCTTGTACGGGGCACTGAGGAGGCCTCAGAGACCAGGACATGCAGGGGAGACAGACAAAAACACAGATGGGTGTAACCCCCAAATCAGTGCTAGAATATGACCCTGTGGGTGCTGAGGGAGCACATGACTCAGCATAGTGGGCTGGGGGGATTGGCAGGAGAGTGGGACAGACTTCCCTGGAGGAGGTGATGGCTACACAAAGACATAAAAGATGACTTAGAGCTAACCAGTTTCTTTTATTCTTTTAGTCAACAAATATTAATTGAGCACATACTGTGAGCCCAGTTCTATTCTAGGCACTGTGGAAATTGCAGTGAACAGACGGGATGAGGTTCCCAGGGCTGACATTCTAATGAGGGGAGACCTTCAATGACCCTGTAGGGTGATAAAACGGCAGGTGTTGATAGCACAGGAAAGAAGATGAAGCAGGGCATGGTGGATGGGGGCGAGGGGGTGGAGAGGATGGACAGGCGCTGCTGGAAAGAGCCTTGAGCAGAGACTGGAGCGAAGTCAGTGGGAGCCATGTGAGGACCTAGGGAAGGGTGTCCTGGGCAGAGGGAATGTCTCGGGCAAAGGCCTGGCGTGAGCAGAGCATGGTCCCCAGCAGGTGTAGCTGGAGCTTGGGGTGCATGCAGGAGGGGCTGGAGGCAGGAGGTGTGGAGGAAGAGGTGAGCCGGGCAGAGGGTGAAGGGCTTTGTACAGCAAGAAGAGGAGTCTAGGCTTTCTCCTGGGGGCGTGGGGAGCTGTGGAAGGCTGAGTGAACGCACACGCTCGGCTCGTTAATGCCAAACGGGACGTGCAGGACACGTCCTTGCCTATCCAGACCCCAGCACTTCCCCACAACGCTGGCCTGAGCCTACACCTCCCCGTTGGAGACCAAGCCTCCCCCCACCCTCCAGCCAGGGCCGAACAGTTCTGAGAAGCACACAGGACAGAGCCAGGCACCAGCCCAGGCCAGGGGCGAGCAGACAAATCCGAGGTCCGGGGTGACAACCCCCCACCCCACCTGTCAGAGCAGAGCTGACCAAGGCTGCAGTCGGGAGCCCTGGGTCCTCTTCTGAACCTGCCACCGAGTCCCTGTGTGACTCTGGGAGATCCTTTCCTCTCCCTGGGCCCCAGTGTCCCCTCAGATCCCTGCCAGCGCTTCAGTACCACAACCTCGCCTTGCCCTTCTGTCTCAGAGGGGACTTGCCTCTGGTTTGGCCTCTCCAAGTTCCCCCCTCCCAGAGCCTCCAGAAGCATCCGCTCACCCCAGGGAGGCCTGGGGCCTCTTTCAAAGAGCTGCACTCCTCACTCCGGAGACCAGCGTCTCCCCGAGGCCGCCCTCCCCATGGGCTCCAGCTGCCAGGAGTGGGGAAGTGTGCTAATTCCACTGGAGGCCCGACCCCACGCTCATTTATTTCAGACATGACCTTTGATTTCTCGGGTAGAGTGTAAATTACATGTCGCCAGCATAAAATATTAAATCCAATTTATAGTTAATTATTGATGCTATTATGTATTCTATAGTAATGGCATCAGAATCGCAGGCCCCGTCCGTGCCCAGTAAATAGCTTTTTTGCATTAGAGGCTCCTTGAGGTAAGAAATCTTGCTCCATTCCTTCTTAACCGTATGATTGATGATTATGGGGAAGTTCGTAAATAGTCTTCCAGAAATATTTCTCTGGTCGTCCGTCCTCTGAAGGAAGGTGGGGGCCGCACTAATGATCAGGGCTGCCGGGCGGATGCAGCTCTGCCCACCGCCATTTAGAGCCGGTGGGTTGAGGGTTGGCGAGATGGGGACGGTTTAAGCGCCGCCGTGCTGAGTGGTTTAAGAGAGAGGGAAGGAGAACCACAGTGGTTTTCTGAAGGCTTTAAGTCACATGTAATCTTCACATGGACACTGGGGTTTTGTTTTTATTGAAACATTAATAATTCCGGTTTCTTGTAAAATATTCATGGTTCCTGTTGCTGCATTCAGACCGACTCTCGGACACCACTTTTAATTTCCAGCTCAGCCTGTGCAGGCCTTTGTCGTCGACCACCCATTGCTTCTGTGCAATTTATTAAGTGGAGGGAACGGTGGCCATCGGGTGGTCAGAAAAATCGAGCTCAGGGTTTCTCTGCAGCAACTGGTTGCAAGCCAGAAAGGCCCTGGGCGGGCAGGGCTGCCACTGGGCAGGCAGGGCGAGCGCTGTGGCCCAGGGCATCTTGCCAGCCAGCGGATGACTGTGACGCTGGCAGCGCCAGGCTGGATTGCTGGCGGGGGTGGGGGCCTGGTGGGGTAGACAGAGGCAGGAGGGAGGGGGTAAAGGGAATGAGGAGGGAGAGAAGAGGGCGCTCGGAGGGTGAGAGGTGACAGTGCAGGGCAGGGGACAGCAGAGAGGTAAAAACGCAGGCTCTGGGAACAGGGGACCAGGGTTTGAGTCCCAGCTCTGCCTCCAATTAGCTGTGCATGCTGAGCGAGTGACTTCACCTCTCTGAGCCCTGAAAATGGGCCCTGAGGCCAGGCAGGTGCAAGGTGTCCGGCACATCACCCCTCCTTGGAAGATGGCAGCCGTGAAGGCTACGGTGGTTGTTTGGTCAGTGCCACATGGAGGGCCCGTGCGTGGCAGAGCTTGGAGAGACCTTAAGAGACCTAAAAATTCAGCCCTTTGAACGGAAGAGGGGTGAGACCCAGAGAGGGGAAGTGACTTGCTCACGGCCCCCAGTCACGCCTTGTGAGTAGGATTCAATGCTGTGCCCAAACCTGAGCTCTGAAATTCAGTCTTTATAAACAGTCAACATCCTGGGGATCACAACTGCCGGAGCTTATCCACGGAGCCCGGCCCCATCCGCACCCTCTGCCACGCCAAAGAGCCGTGATTAAAAGGTTCCGCTGCCATCACAGCTGGGGTCCCAGCCCTCCCGCATCTCCCATCAAGGGCCCACCCATCCATCGGGATAGACGTGATTCCGCTCAGAAATGCCCCCGCATTTCCCTGGGGCTCCAGCTAAGAGCACAGCCCACCCGAGGCCAGTCGAATCCCAGGATGTCAGCTCTGGAAGCAAACTCAGCCGTCAGTTTCCTCTGCTCCATGGCTTTGTGGGTGAAGAACCTGAGGCCCAGAGAGGTTAAGTGGCTTTCCCAAAGTTGCACAGACACAAACAGAACCTCAGCCCCCCCACCCTTTAACCTACAGAGGGATATCCATGTTGACTCCTCCTGTGAAAGCATGGGGAGGAGAGAATTAGCCCAAGACTTTAAGCAGGAGTGACCATAAGGCCACACGCACCTGCGGGGTGGAGCCCTCTCCTGCTCTAGCTGTTGGTAGTCCCCCGCGTGCAGGTTTTTCCGAGCCAGATCCAGCTCCCCTTGTATCTGCCCATAATCAGAAATGTGTCTGTCCATACTGGGCATGCTTAGATTCAAATGTCCAGATGGTCTGTGCCCAAATCCAATAAACAAACTCCCTACAGCCCCATTCCTGAGTGTCAGCACAGAGGGCCAGGAGGTACCAGTGTCCCTGAAGGGGCGGGACCTCCTTGGTTCTCCAGGAGACAGACAGGGACCTGACCGGCCCACCTGCCCCAGGGGCAGAGGGGTGGCCACCAATCCTAGCCACAAAGCCAGAGATGCCACAGGAAATATCTGAAGCCCGAATCCCCCAGTATCTCTGTTGGCCCAGGAGATGATTTTTTCCCCTTGACCCTAAATGCAAATATAACTTGTTATTAGTAATACAGAAAACAAAGAAAAACCAAAACCGCTGTACCTCTACCACCAGAGATAAGCTGGAACAAAATGGAAATACACTTCCATTATTTTCTGTGTGCAGTTAGCGTCAACTTTCCTTCAGGTTTTTTTCCTTCATATTCACAGAAACACTAACAGAATACACTCTCCCTGCTGCTTAGTTTACAGACAGCTGCAGCATCCACCTTTCACAGTGAAGCACAAGGCAAAGGATGATAAAGCTGGTCGCTTCTCGCCCTGTGCTTCAGTGTATCCTCTGGGCAAGGGGTGACCTCCACGTCCCCTCCGTCCCCAAAGAGCCTGTGGATTGCAGACGCTGAGGGCACCCACATGAGCTTCTGGGTTTCTCTTTGATGCTCCCAGGCTAAAATTCAAAAAGCTGTGTGTGTGCTGTAGAGTCGGCCAGAAGGCCTTGGTCCTTGAGGAGGTGGATCCCAGACGCGCTGGAATCTCACTCGGGGTCCAGGCTACGGCCCAGAGTAGTTTAAGGGTCTGGCAGACCTGAGATCCACTTCAGGTTTTGCCGGTCGCCAGCCGTGTGACCTTCAGCTAGTTGTTTCTCTTCTCTGGGCCTCAGTTACTGCCCGGGGGAGCTTACTAAAAAATAAGGATTCCTGGGCCCCACCTGGGAGATGCTGATTCTATAAGTCTGAAAAGAAGCAGCCCCCAACCCGCCAGCCCCAGCGTTCACTTTGATCAGAGGGAATACACCCTATCTAAGAATCTGATCCAAGATAAAGAAAAAGTATAATTTCGTGTAACGGATGGAGACCAGGAGAGAGTGGCTCTGTACAGAGGAGGCTCAGGGCCCCCACTGCTCTGCAAAAGAGAGAAACTAGAACCTGGGACCATTGGCTAGCAGCTGGGGAGGCGAGAGAGAAACAGGAGAAACAGTTCCTTTGACTGGGAGTCACAGGAAGGATACTGCCAGCAAGAAAACTCTGCTGGTAGGGTGTGGCCAAGACATTTCTAGAAACGTGATGTCTGACATTGATTTTGAAATTCGTCCCTGCTCTTTGATGAAATTACCCACTGTTGTCCCCCAACCTTCAGGAAATACCTGCTTTACACAAGAAGTTTGTGCTAGGGGTACTTTGGGAGGACACACTGGTGTCCAGTGTGGGGCAAAGAGGGTGACAAGAGAAGAGGGTCAGGAGCAGGTGGTGGTAGGGATGTCTAAGGTCACGGCACAGGGGATGCAAGATGGGTGAGATCAAATGGCTTCTTCCCTAAATGCACCAGAGGATGGAGATCTTCATAAAGGGAGGAAGGAAACATCTGATGTGTCAGTTAAGACTGGGTTTGACTATATATTGAAGAATCCAATAACAGTGACTTAAAGGTTTATTTCTCATGTAAGTCAGGAAGAGCTGGGGTGGGTGTGGTAGTTCTGCAATGATCTTAATATCTTCAGATCATTCTCTCTTTCTCCTCCACTTTTCTTAGTACATGGCATCCTCATGGTTTTCTGATGCTCCAAAATGACTGCTGGGGCTCCAGATGCAAACAAGGAAGGAGGGAAAGGGTCCAAATGGCATGTGCCAGCTGGCTGAACCCCACTTAAGACCTTTCCCCAAAGTCCCACCCAACAACTTCCATTTGGTCACAAATTTAGTCACATGGTCACACCTAGCTGCAAGACAGACTGGAAACTGTGATCTTTTAATGACACCGGGATAACCTGAGTAAAACTGGTGTTCTGTTACTCAGGGAGGAGTAGGCAACCAGCAGTCTCTGGCACAAACCAGTTTTACTTAGAGTAAGCAAAGCCTGCTTCCCTCTGACTTCTACCTGCGCGTCCTGGTTTGCCCTTTGTAACGTCGTCTATAACTATAGAGCCGGTCTTCAAAATGGCAGACTTCCTCTGCGCCTCCTCTTTTCCAGTTAACTATCCCCAGGTCCTTTAACCACTTCTGAGGACACAGGCCAACATAAGTTCTGAAGACTTCCATTTATCGATTCCACACATTGTCAACATGCACCTGCTACCTGCCCTCCACACACAGTGACGTATGAAACAGACACTCGAGCTTCCAGTTGGGATGGTCATGGAACCAATCCTTGCCAGGGAGCTGAATCTTAACAAAAAAGGAAGATGTGCAGAGTCAAGGCCTCCCTGGAGGAGTGATGTTTAAACTGAGTCAGAGGAATGGGGAGTTGCCTGAGAAACCATCGAGGGGATGACTATTCCAAGGGGAAGGAACAAACGAGGATGAAAGCCCAGCGTCACCAGAAGTGAGAGGAAGGCTCAGGGTAGCTCAGGGAACTAACTCAAACTGGGGAATGGCGAGAGCTTTAGGATCCAAGGAGAGCAGGCTCACAGTGAGACGCGGCCTCCGGGCACAGTCTTTGGGGAGGTTGCTCAGTCCTGCTCCACCTGCTCTTGCCAACACCTAGCCTTTCATCAGATCAAAAGGAAAACCAGGTCTGTTTGGCAAAACTTTTCTCCCAGCAGATGTCACTTTCAGCAGCTGCTGACTGGTCTGTTCTGGAACGCAACAGCGCAAGGCAGGGCCTCATGGCTGGTCAATGATTTCCCAGAATCTTCCTATTTCTCTTTTTTGAAAATGATACAAAAGGCTTCATCTCCCCACTGCCAGCCTTCCAAGGCCTCCTTAGTTATCACTCCTCAGGGGTGACAATGGCTGTTATGGGGCCACTTTGGATGTTCTTTAAGTTTAGGAGATCTGAATTCATGCAAAAAAGCCTAGTATTGTCCTGAAGTGTCCTTACGTATCTTGGGCTGCCATCTCTTCGAAACCATTTTTTGATATCTACATTGTCAAGAAACCATGTACAGACAAATCAGTGTGGTTTGTGTTAAACCCCAACAGGGTACAGACAGCAGCCAAACTACTTCCCTCTTCCTCTAAGGTTTCTGCTGACATCTCAGCCCAGAGCAGATCTGAAGAATGTTCCCCACAAGCTCACCAGAGACCCCACCCTCATCCCTCACCGGGAACCTCACCTAACACTGGGCCGTGGGCTCTTCCCATAGGAAAGATGATAGAGGCTGTGAGAAGAAAGGGAGGCATAGAGACACCTCTTAAGAAAGGCAGCAAGAAACTATCAGCAGAACACGTGGAAAACAGACCAGGGAGAGAATATGTACTGAGCCTCACAGACAACAAGGTCCCAGTCATTTCTATCTTGGGAGGATAATCTTATTAAAAAGTGGGGGAAATGCCAACAAAAAGGTGCAAATATTAAGGTCTATTTAAAGTATTTACATTTAGTGAACTTAACACCCTAAAAATTATATTGCAATTTGTGAAATTTCCAAGACTGCTCCTGGATGTATTTTAACGCATATGAATTTGTAGCTTACTCCAGCAGTGAGGTGCAGAAATAGGAAATGGGCAGTTCTCTCAGCCTGGTCCAGGGCCCTCTGTGATGGGTGTGTAACCTCATTTGAGGAGAAGGTCAAAATCTGTATTTGAGGCACTTTGATCATGGGAGGTTCTTTCCAAATATCTGGAAGGAAGACCACCCCTTAGAGCAATGGTTCTTGACCAGGAGTGATTTTGCCGCCTTCCCCAGAGGACATTTGGCAACGTCTAGAGACATTTTTAATGGTCATGACTGTGGGAGATGCTATTGGCATCCAGTAGGTAGAGGCCAGTGAGGCTGCTAAGCGTCCCACAAGGTACAGAACAGCCCATACCACAGAGAACTGACAGCCCCAAATGTCAACAGTGCCAAGGCTGAGAAGCCCTGCCCTTGAGCGAGGCTATTCTAGAACCTCTCTGCCAAAACCTGAAACAAGCCTGGATAAAAGCCACAGGGAAGAAAGTATTTGGAGGCTGAGTCCCAGCACGTTAGAAGGGCTTGGAAAAAAACTTGAACTTCTTCAGGTCTGTCCTAACAAGGTACAAAACCAAACTCACACAAGTTCAAGGTGACAGGCCAGTTACTGAACTACCTCATCGAACACAAATCAACAACCTTCAGAGGAAGAGAAAAGAATATAGACTCTCCACAAAGAACACTCCATAGTATGTAGTCAAAAATGATCAGATGTGCAAAGAAGCAGGTAAATGAAACCCAGACTCAGCAGAGGGATTGAAACTAATTTTAAAAGAATCAAATAGAAGTTCTACAACTGAAAAGTACAATAATGGAAATGAAAAATTCACTAGATGGGCTTAACAGCAGATTGGAGATGGAAGAAGAAAGGGTCAGTGAACCTGAAGATGGATCAATAGAAATTACCCAATAAGAAGAACAGAAAGACAAAAAAAGATTGGAGAAAAGTTTCCCAGTGGAGGAAACCTCCTCCACAGGGGCAGCTGGACGAGCCTAAGGTATTCTCCCCCACTCGATGCCTAAAATGCCACCATCAACGCTGAGTTAAGGCTCTGGCCACCACGTGGACGTTACTTGAGAGGAAAAACATACTGAGCCACTGTTAGGCAGCCGCACTTTAGCTGGAACCCTGGAAAGAGCCCGTCACTGTTCCCTGCTAATGTGCTGAATCCATCAGAGACTCCAAAAAATATTCAGAAATGGGGGGGTCCTCAGCATTTTTCCTTTCTTTCTTCTTCTCGCTTAGAGAGCGGCAGGATAGGGCAGTGGCTAAGACCCAGCCTCCAGAGCCAGACCGCCTGGGTTTGAAACTCAGGTGCGTGGCCTTGGCAAATTACTTGACCTCTTTGTGCCTCAGTTTCCCCATCTGTGAAGTGGGGATTTAGCAGTAGTTGCCTGGTAGAGCTCTTATGAGGTTTCAATGAAATGGTGTATAGCACATGGTATTTGTTATTATTGTGGCTTGGGGCAAGCCCCTTCCTCTCTCTCTGGGTCTTGGTTTACACACCTGTGAAATGGCCTGGAAGCTCAGAGACAAATTTGGGGTTCAGCCAGATTTTCTGGTACAACTATCTCCTCAACTCCATTCACTGCTCTTGTTCTTTAGACCTTGAATTAATGTTTCTAGTGTCTAAATGTCTGTTCTGATCATCCTTTCTGGAATCAGGATGAGTAAGTTTTGTTGATAAATATTCACAGTCCAGAAAAGGACATTCTCATACCAGTTTAAAGGAGGAGGAATCTGCGACTTACAGACTGAGTCAGACCCATCAGGAGTGGGCTGCGTCAGGATGGTCATTCTCCTTCTCCCTGTCCTGACCTTGGTCTGAGCCAGGCACAGCCTTGGACCCTGTGGGGGTACTAAGGAACCACCCCACCTCAACACACACACAGAGCATAGGGTACAGGTGGAAACGAGACCGCATGGGCCATGAGAGGCAACCAGCACACAAGACAGATCACACAGAAGACAGAAGCGGGGGACTTCCCTGGTGGTGCAGTGGTTAAGAATCCACCTGCCAATGCAGGGGACAGGGGTTTGAGCCCTGGTCTGGGAAGATCCCACGTGTCACAGATCAACTAAGCCCGTGCACCACAACTACTGAAGCTCGCATGCCTAGAGCCCACGAGCCACAACTACTGAAGCCCGCGTGCCTAGAGCCTGTGGTCCGCAACAAGAGAAGCCACCGCAATAAGAAGCCCCTGCACCGCAACGGAGAGTAGCCCCCGCTCTCCGTAACTAGAGAGAAAACCCGTGTGCAGCAACAAAGACCCAACGCAGACAATAAATAAATAAATAAATAAAATCACTTAAAATATCAGTAATAAAAAATTTTAAAAACTATGCATTTAAAAAAAAATTTGGGAGTCATCAGTGAATAGTTTTTTTTTAAAAAAAAGAAGACAGAAGGGGGCAGAGATGACTTCATAGGGCATCTGGAACATAATCCCAACTTTTCATTCATTCATACATTCAAACTTTCATTTTCAAACCTTTATGGAGCATCCACCGTAGGCCAGGCCGAGTCACTAGCAGAGTGGGAGTCAGTGGAGAGGAGGACACAGGAAAACATAACATGCATTTCAAGGCTAACGTAAAGGGTGAGCTGCCTGGCTGGAGTACGCAGCGTTCGTTCATTCATCCTGCCAGTATTTATCGGGCAGTATCCTAGGGGGTACAGCTGGAGAGATCTGGGGCCATAGAAAGGTGGGTCCTTGACCCCAGGCTAGGACTTTGGGATTTTCATAGGCCTGGGGAGCCACAGCAAGTTTCCTGAGCAACAGAATGGCAAGATCAGTGAGCCGGCCTGGGCTGCAACCTGACCAGGGCCCCAGCCAACACTTCCCAGTCGCAGGCATGGGCTGCCTCAGCCTTGGCCTTCTCTGCAGTTCCCCGTCCAAAGCCCAGCCCCTCTTCAGTGCCCAGGGGCTCAAGGGGAGATTAACAGCCTCCTGGAGCTCGGGAGCCCCTCCCCCTCCATTGAGCCTTTTGGGGGTTAAGGTGTTGGCACAGCTCACAGACGACTCCTTGTCCATTCACACATTATCCCAATTAATTTGGGTTGGTGGGAGCTGCCCCTTCATCTCCAGCGTCACCTGTCTGTACCTGCCTCACCTAGAGCTGAGCCAGAGAGAAAAGGTGAGTGGCGAGGCCTTGAGAACTCTGAGGACTGGGGCCGGGCATCTGGGAGAGAGCTGTTAAAGGTGGATGTCCAGGGAGGACCTATGGAGACCCAAATTTGAAATTGTAAGGCTACGTCAGGAAAGAGGACAACGGTTGAGTTACGGTGGCAGTTCAGGCAGGCAGGACATCCCAGGACAGACCAGTGCATCCATCCACACACAAAGAGGGGGGAAGAAAGAAAACAAAAGCAAACGAAAGCCAAGGCTGGCAGGGATGCGCAGCGAAGACATTTGATGAGCTACTTCTTTCTGCTGGGTCTGTGCGTGGCAGAGCGTGGCTTCTCTCTGCTTCGCGGCACGGACCACTGGCTCCAGGAAATCTGGACTCTTTTTGCCAAAGTCCCTTCCAATTGATGTTGACATGTTCACCACTTGCTTCCTGCTCTGCTAGGGCCACTCCAGGGAGGGGGTGAAGGGGAGGGAGGGCTCTGAGCCCTCCTGTCTACACGCAGTCCCAAACCAGAGACGGCCTCCAGTCTCTTCCCCTCCCGGCCCTGCCCACAGCAAACCTCCCCCACCCCACCGGCCGGGCCTCCTGCCACTGGCCCAGCTCTAAGGGCACCACCCCCCGAAACAAGCCCTGAGGCACCCATGGACACACGTGCACACAAGACAGTCATTGCTTTGGAGAATTGACGATTGTCAAAGAATAATGAATGACAATGGAAAGTTGTACACAATACACCAAGTCAGTGGTTCTCAAACTTGAAAGCATCAGACTCACCTGCAGGACGTGATAAAACAGACTGCTGGGCCCCTGCTCACCAGAGCCTCCGATTCAGTAGTGGGGCTGGGGGGCAAGAATTTGCATTTCTAGCAAGTTCCCAGGTGAAGCTGATGCTGCCAGTCAAGGAGCACGCTTTGAGAACCGCTGTCCTAAATAGTGAGAAGAAAATTCAGACATGTACAGCATGTATTTATATGTAAGTACATGATTAAGATGTTGATAGTAATTATTACTGTGTAATGAGATTGATTACAGGCTTTTTGTAATTTTATTTTTTCTGTCTTATCGCAATCTTCCAAATTGCAATAAATATGACTTATTTTAACATTTAACATTTAAGCACCTCCTTCATGAGCTCTCTCCCCAGGCCTCCCCTGATGAGAACTGACTACCCTCTCATGTCCCACTGCTGCTGACGCCTCTGATGAACTCTTTTTCCTCCTGCTTTGTGTTTGTGTTACACGGTCCCACCCTTGCCCCCACCAGTAAGCCGTAAATGCCTTACATAGGAACTCTGGCTCAGGCGCCGGCATACCCTCCCTGCCCCCGAGAGGGCCCAGCATGGCACCCTCCACCCATCTGAAGTCAATGGAAACTCAGGAGGCACGGGGCGCCGTGGGATGAACGTGGGCTCCCCAGTCCAATGGCCTGGGTCAGGCCTGAGCTCTGCCACTGCTTGACTGCTCTTTGGCCCTTATTATGGGATCTGGAATGGTCCAGCCTGCCCCCCTCGCCACCAGCTTGGCCCTCTAAGTACCCAATATCATTGCATGACCCTAACTGGAAATACATCTGGAGCCCTCCCCCCACCATCAAGCACCCTGGTTACCACAATGGTCATTGGTGACGGCACCAATGTCCAGAGAGTCCCTGCAGGCCCGGAGATGCACTTTCTTCAGGCCCAGAGACATGGCTAGCCAACTCAACCACGCAATGTACATTTTCTTAACTCTGTCACTTGTCAGCTTCATGACCTTGTACACATAAACTTGGCATCTCTGAGTCTCAATTTACTCAGTTGTCCAATAGTGAGGTTGCATTAGAGAAGAGACAGCAAATACCTGACATTCGTGCAGCCCCTCCCCAACCTCACCCTAACAGACATTGCTAATCAGTCACAGTATTCTATCCTCCTTGATCAGGATGCAGCCTCTGAATTTTTCTTAACACTTGCTCCAGGCATGGTGGTCCAATCAAAGTAAACCAACATTTGAGATGAAAGATAATTCCTATCCCTAAGATCATTCTCTACTTCCCTGAGACCTAGAACAGAGCTCAGCATAGAGTGAATCTTTGTTAAATAAATCCAAGTGGACACATTCCAGTCACCACTGGTTATTAAGAGAGAAATCTTTGATAGCCACCAACAATCATGTACCAACCCCAGATCAACTACTTCCTCCTTCCTGGGATTCCTAGCCATTCAGTTGATGCCCTCTGTCCATCAGCCTGTACTGCAAGAGTCTTCCATTCCCAGCCCTAAGGAACTGAGGGTAGTGAGGCCATCACTATCACAAATAGGCTCAAACGTCCTCATCTTGATAACCACCTGGGTGGCTTTGGATGCAATCAGTTGCAAGGCCAAATAGACACCCATTTAGTCATTTTGATCTTTGCGTGGTCTCCTTTCCTCCTGTCTCCCCTCCTCCACATCCATCCTCAGAACTGAGAGCTCAGTAGTCCAATTCTCTTTCTCCACAGCTGATAATATTAAGGCAAAGTGAGGAGAGGAGACTGGCTCAAGGTCACACAACCAGTCAGACCAGAACTCTGGTCCCCACATTCCCAGGCCCTGGCACTTTGACACACCAGGGTGCCTTCCTCTTTTCCAAAGAACAGGACAGGAAAGAAGTTGCTCTAAGTTGTGGAGGCTTGAATTCCTCCCGGGGCCTCATCCGCTGCTTGGAGCTGAGGAGCTATGGGGCCCCTCTGAGATCATCCTGCCATCTCCTTACCAAGACCTGCCTGATCTGACCTCCATCTACCTCTGAACTCATTCCCCCAAGCCTGCCTCCCATTCACTCTGCTCCAGCTTCAGTGACCTCATTCCAACCTCAGGGCCTTTGCACTTACTATGACCTTTTGTGGAATACTTTTGCCCCAAATCTTCACATGACTGATTCCATCCTGTTGTTTCTCAAATGTCCCCTCTACTAAGAATACTTCCTCTACCAGCTCAGGGTGGCCCTCTGCATCAGTTTGGGCTGATATAACAAATTACCATAGACTGGGTGTCTTACAAACAACATAGATTTTTTTCTCACAGTTCTAGAGGCTGGAAGTCTGAGACTGGGCTGCTAGCTTGGCCAGGTTCTTGGCGAAGTCCCTCATCCAAGTTGCAGACTGACAGCTTCTCACTGTATCCTCACATGGTGGGAAGAGGACTAGAGTGCTCTCTGGGGCCTCTTTATAAGGGCACAAATCCCATTCATGTGGGCTCCACCCTCACGACCTACTACCTCTCATTTAAATTCCTCACCTCCTAATACCATCACGTTGGGGGTTGGGATTTCAACACATGGATTTGGGAGACATAAACTCTTGATCTATAACATTCCCCACACTCCATCACACCCCCTTGCTTTATTTTTTACAGCTATCCATACAACACACATTTATCGAGCAGATACTGGTCACATTTCCTTATCTGTTTTTCTGTTCATTGCTTGTTGTCTGTCTCCCCACATGTACACCCCTTGGGAACAGGGGCTTTTTGGGTGAAATAACACCCAGCACTAGAATGAGCACACAGGAAGCATGCAGTAAATATTTGTTGACAAAATGAATAAATTTGGGGCTTGAAAAGGAGATAGGAAGAGAGTCCTGCACAGGAAATCAGGTGTTAAATGATGTGAGTCTGAGACCCCCCTCAGCTGCTGGGTGACCTTGGGCTAGTCACAACCTCTCTGAGCCTCATATGTCCTGATTCTGAAGGTCCTTTCCCACCTGGAGAGCCTGAGGCTCTCTGACCAGGAAGTCCTCAGCGCCCACCCAGGATGCAGCTCTGTCCTTCAGACCTGGTGAGACGGAAAAGGTGGGCTCCCTTTCCCCCTTCTCTGTGGTTCCCTCCATTAGTTCCAGGTCCAAACCCTCCTGGGAAGAGAGGGGGAAGCCAAGGTGAGCCGGCAGCCCTACTCCCCAAGAGCCTGCAGCCCGCATTTGGCCTCCGGGATAACTGTGGCCAGCTGGGCTGCATTTACCCTGCCAGCTCCCTGCCCCTGGGAAGCTGGAGGAGCTCAGCCGCTGCCCACATGTGGTTGTTTGATCAGAGAGTGGGGAGAGGGAGCTGACAGCCTGACTGCTGGGCCGTGGTGCCAGTGGGGCCAGCCCTGCTGATGGTCTCACTCGAGGGCCCAGATGTCCGAGTAGAGCCAGGCACAGTGAAGTGTCAGAGCGCTGCTGCCTTCCTTCTAGCCTGGGGTGACAAAAGAGGTTCCGGGTCCCAGCTCAGAGCCACATGTGGCTGTAGGCTATGGTCGGCAGATCCCTTCACAGCCTAGAACACTTTGGGAAAAGGTACCTACAGCTCAACTGAGAGAGCTAGGAATGAGCTACTGAAAGATGCAGAGCCCGTGCACCGCTAGGCTGAGAAGCAGGAATAGATGTAAGGGCCAGCAGCCTGCAGGAGCTTAGGTGGGGTTTGACCATCAGCCATGGAGCCAGAGCCACAGACAGGCTCTCTGCCCATGGAGGAGGGACAGCAAGATGAACCAGGCTGGTCCTCGGCCTTTCATGAGGGCCTCCCCAGTGACAGCGCAGCCAGGGCACCGTGTTCCTAGATTATCCCAGATGGAAACTTCTTTCAGTCAAGAGCCAAACTGGAAGGGCACTGAGCCACTAATTCATACTAGGGTGTCAATGACTAAGGGTAAATTAACAGGACAAGTCTTCAACTGGGGATCAAGCTTCTTGGGTTCAGAGCCTTCCAGCACAGTATCCCAGGACGACCAGTCATATGTGGAATGAATTTTAGCTTCAAATATGTAAGTGTGTGTGTGTGTGTGTGTGTGTGTGTGTGTGTGTGTGGAGAGAGAAAGCGAACTGTGTATCTGACATCTTTAAATGTCTCAAGAGATCCTCAGCCTTAACATGTGCAAACGCAACCCAGAACCTACCCTCCACCCAAGCCAGGTCCTCTCCATGGGGTCTCCCCAGCACCCCCCGGTGTGCAGGCAGGAGCCCATCCCTCAACTCCATCTCCCTGTCCTATCTTTCACTAACTCCCAGAGACTTCACATCCTGAACACCTCCTGCGTCTGCCCACTTCTCTCCCAAGTGGTGGCCATGCTGGATTGCCCATACAGGCCCACTCCTTCCAAGAGAACAAATGGGGGCTGTGGGTCCCTGTCCTCTGCCTTCTCTTGCCGCCCCTGCTCCATCCTGCTGTAAGGGCAGGGTGTGGACACTGCAGCCACACCCTTGCACACCCACTGCTTTGCCACCCTCAGGCCCAGGGGTGAAGGGGGAAGAGGGCCTCACAGCCTTGGAATCAGGCTGCTGCGGCGGAGGGTTGTGGGTAGAGGATGGGGGAAGGTGGGCAAAGGCCCTTGGCCCACAGACTTGTCTCCCTGTTGGGAGAGGCACAGACCACGGAGGGCGAGAGCAAGGCCCTCTAAAGGGTCCAAGGATGATACTGTGCCCACCTCTACTCTTGACTGCCCCAACCAACTTCTTCTCTATTAGCCAAAGTGATCTTTTAAAAGCAATCGGATCACATTACACTCCCCTGCTTTAAACCCTTCAATGGCTCCCCATTGCTCTCAGGGTAAATGCAAAACTCCTCAGATGCCAGTTATGAGGCCTCTGGGTCTGGCCCTGCCAACTTCTCCATTCTTGTCACCCTCCCTTCACTCTCCACCCCAGTCACGCTGGCCTTCCTTCCGACCCACGCTGGCCATGTCGCTCCACCCACAGGCCTCAGCACATGCTGTTCCTGCTGCCTGCAATGCTCTTCCCTCCCAACCTGGCCTAGTTCATTTCTCTGCATCCCTTAGATCTCGGCTCTTGATTAACCTCTTCCTCCCCCTGCTAGACCAAGGGCTCATGCAGTCAGAGACCTGTCCTTTCTGCTTACAGCCTGGCACAGAGAGTAAGAGCTGGCATTTACTGAGAGCTTACCACGTACCAGGCATCGTGCTGCCGTTTTCCATGCATAATCCCTGTGGATCCTTGTCACAACCCTATGAGGTTTAGGGTTGTATGCTGCTATTATGTCCATTCTGCAGATGAAGAAACCGAGGCACATGGGGTTAAGAACCTTGCCGAGGTCACATGTAATAAGTGGTAGGGCCAGGACTGAACCACACAGTGTCATGGAATCCACGGGCTTCCCTCTCATCGCTTCGGCATCTCCATTGCACGTGCTCCGTGAATAGTTTTCAAATGAACAGAAAGACGCACACACACACAAGATCCAAAAGAACACACGCCAGGATGAGAACAGAGGTGATTTCCGGTTGGTGGGATTGTGAATGTTTACTTTCATCTTTCACTTACTCGTATGTTCCAATTTTTCTATATGAGACAAGTATTTGTTGATGTCTTTAAATTAAAAAGGAAACCTTGGGCTTCCCTGGTGACGCAGTGATTGAGGGTCCGCCTGGCGATGCAGGGGATGCGGGTTCGTGTCCCGGTCCGGGAGGATCCCACATGCCGCTGAGCGGCTGGGCCCGTGAGCCATGGCCGCTGAGCCTGTGCGTCTGGAGCCTGTGCTCTGCAACAGGAGAGGCCACAGCAGTGAGAGGCCTGCGTACCGCAAAAAAAGAGAAAGAAAACCTTAAAATCTCTTTAATCTTTTTTTTTTAACAACAAATACCTAATTTGGTTCTTTTGGCTGCCTCGTGTCTTAGTTGTGGCACGTGGGATCTTTTGTTGTGGCGCATGGACTCTCTAGTTGTGGCGTGGGTTCCAAAGCGCACAGGCTCAGTAGTTGAGGCGCATGGGCTTAGTTGCCCCACAGCATGTGGGATCTTAGTTCCAAACCAGGGATTGAACCCGCGTCCCCCTGCATTGGAAGGTGGATTCTTAACTACTGGACCACCAGGGAAGTTCCTCTCTTTAATCTTTTAGAAAGAAGCAATCACGGGGCTTCCCTGGTGGCGCAGTGGTTGAGAGTCCACCTGCCGATGCGGGGGACACGGGTTCGTGCCCCGGTCCGGGAAGATCCCACATGCCGCGGAGCGGCTGGGCCCGTGAGCCATGGCCACTGAGCCTGCGCATCCGGAGCCTGTGCTCCGCAACAGGAGAGGCCACAACAGTGAGAGGCCCGCGTACTGCAAAATAAAATTAATTAATTAATTAATTAATTAATTAATTAATTAAAAGAAGCAATCGTGGACCAAAACCAAGACTTCCAGAGAAACGGTGTGTCCTTCCCTCCCATTCCGCCCAAAGCCCTGCTTTGGTAGAAGATAACAAAGCATCTTCCAGCGGTAAAGGCCTCGGTATGTGTCAGTTAAAACATAGACGTAAGCTTCAAACAGACCAGGTCTTAATCTCGGCTCTTACTGTGAGGCTTTGAGCCAGTCTCCTCTCTGACCTCAGGGGACGTCCTGACCTCTGACCTCCTCTGTAAAACAGGGCACTACTGCCTTATTGTCCTCACGGGACTGTTGTGAAGACTGGAGAGAAAGGGCGTGAATGCCTCCAAGTGGGTCTTGGCACATAATAGATGCTCAGTGAACAGTGGCCATCAGCCTCAGCCCAGCCCTCCTGGACAAACAGAAGACACGGATGCCTCACGGAGCCCATGCACCCACACCCAGAAGCAGTCACCTCCAGCCGCTCCGCTGCGCCTCTTGTGAGCCGCGTTCCTGCCTGCCGGCCCCAGCCACGTCTCTCTGGGTCTAAGGACACTGGGCCACCTGAGATGACCCCCACCTCCACCCCCGAGGCAAGCCGTGGGGGACAGCCCAAGGACGCAGGCCACCCAGACGGCTGTTTTCATGCCTGCAGGCACCCCATGGGGGTGGAGGATGCAGCCCCTCCCGACACATCCTTGTCACCCCCCCAGGAGGACAGAAGGAGCATTTTTTCACCTAGGTGGAAACCCCAAATCAGCTTCTGGGGCTGTGGTTTGGAGACGACCTAGGGGGATTCTCTTGTGAGGCCTCAGGAAGAAAAGCAGAGGAGGGCAGAGAGAAAGGGAACGAGGGAGATGGAGAATGGGCCGCCTGGAGGCCCCTGTGGCTGGTCTGGTATTTACTTTCTGCCACAGCCTTGAATACCGTGGGGCTCTGAAGGAATTTCCAAGAAGATGGAAATTTGAGGAAATCAAAGTTTAATTAGTCACAGCTGCTGTAATGTATTCCAGGTGATGGCTGGTGTGGCCGCATCTCCCCTCCAAGCCCCCTGACGCCTCTCACCCTCCACGGGGGCAAGTAAACAGTGGGGTGTTTGCGGTGGGAGCCCTTTCCCGGGTCAGCTGGGCAGGGATGGGGTCTGGAGTGGGCCTCATGCTACCTCCTGCTACCTGGACAGACACGGGGGAGGGAGCAAGAGGGAGGGTGACGCACAGGCTCTGTCCTCCTCTCCGCTCCTTCTTCAATTCCCATGCGGCTCTTTGCTCTTTGCGAGTGAGAGCAGAGGACTTATGGAAGGCCAGAGAGCATGGGCTAGGAGTAAGGGGGAGGTCTCAGCTCACTCCTGAGTTACAGCGTGACCTTGGACAAGTCGTTTAACTGCGAGACGGGCAAAACACCCAGGAGTCAGAGCACTCGGTGGGAAGCCCAGCTCTCCCACTCCACTCTGTGGCCTTGGGAAAGTTGCTGAACCTCTCTGAGTCTCGGCTGCTCCAACTATAAAATGGAATTAGGAACCGCATTGGCACATAGGGTTGTCATAAGAGTTAAGCGAAGTCCCTTAAGTCAAGGAGCGTATGTAGAGGATGTTAGCACAGAGCTGACAGGAGCTCAGTTAGTAACCACAGTGGGACTCAGTTTCCCTATCATCAGACTGGAATGGGATTGCAATACTACAAGAGAGGGAGAAGCACTTTCAGCCCCTCAAAATAAAGCCAAGCTGACAGACATGCAAGGGCAAGGTTAACCCATCAGAGCACTGTTCTCCGGAGAGGGGTCTGCTGAGAGCCCAAAGGGGCTGACAGGTAGCGCCAGGTGTCCCGTGATGGGTCCAGCTCCAGAGCTGGGAGGGTAACCGATAAGGGTGCAGAGCAGGTTCTCCCTTCTCTGGGTCGACGCAAAGATGGACCTGCCACCGTGACCGCCTGCAGAAGCCTCTCTGCTGTGTTGACACCGGTCTTCCTCTCTGTCGTTGTCATCTTGTCAGGTGGAGTGTCCACACTCCCAGCCCCAGATGGTTCACAAGCTGGTTCTGTTTAGTCCCAGCCAAGTTTGGGGACAGGGACAGGGGCTGGGGCTTGCCCTTTCCCCCCACTCTGCCTTCCACTGAGCCCTCACTCCACCCTATGTTTGGGGGTTCAAGTGTCTTGGAGCGTCAACGGGGGCAGTCCCCAAGAACACAGATGGGCACCCTGCCAGCTGACTCGTCAGTGGGCAGTGCTCCTACTGCAGTCCGTGGGAGACCTCATGGGCCAGCAGCCCAGCCACAGAGGGCTTGAGGACGCTGGGCCATCTGCAGTGTGTGCTCTACTCCACGCAGCTCCCTGGGGTCTGCCACAGATGGTTCCCTCGGGATGGAGCTGGACCTGACTCCTCTCTCCCCGATGTGGCCTCTCCAGGGCCAGCTCCCGCCCCCTCCCCACCAACTTCTCCCCTCTCTGTTTCTCTAATTTTTTCCCCAGCCCTGGGGGTTATTTCTAGTCTAAGTCTTTGAAACTCATAGCTAAGAATCCATTCTTTTTTCTCTCTGCATTTCTGCTGTGTCATCCCTTCCCTGAGGAAATGATCAGAAGAGTCTAGCGAACTGAAGGGAGGGGTCAAGGGGTAGAAGGAAACACCAGAAACCAACACCTCTCGGTTAACAGTGTAAAAACAGTATCCTGCTTCGTAGCAGAGGAAGCTCATGTGTAGTTCCAAAAATACGTCTAGGCAGCCATGCTGTTGTACGGACTATTTTCCTTGATTAAATGTATTACTTGTGAAGACTGTCATTTGTCCACTATTTACCTTTCTCTTCCCTTGCAGTGGTTATGAAGAAGTGAAAGGGAGTGTGGCAGACACTATGGCTTGTCTGTCCACAGCCTTCCCCCCTCTTTCCTTGTCAGCCAACCTGCTTCTACCTCAGAGCCTGAAAATGCCAGCTGGTCACTTTCCTATCCTCCCTTGCAGCTAGAGATGGTCAGGGGACCCGATTCTGGTCAGTGGGACCTGAGAGGAAGTTGGCTGAGGTGACTTCTGGGGAAGCCTTCCTCTCTGGTTTAAAAAAGAGAAAAGATAGGTGAGGAGAAAGCCTCCTTCCTGCCCATGGTGGCCATCTCGTGATCACACAAGGACCAGCCTGAAGACAAAAGCCAAGAACCTGAGGTCGGCAGAGCAAAAATGGAAAGCACCTGGGTCCCTGATGATATCATTGTGCCTTGTAGAATCAACCTCCAGACTTCTGGTTAAATGAAATAAAGAGTGTTCTCATCGTGTGAAAACTCTTTAAGATTTACTTCAGCCACTTGTAGCCCAAAGCAGCCCAACTTATGCTGAGAAAATATTCCAGAATCCTTTCAGGTCTGTGCTAGTCAGGGCTCTTTTTAGTTGCAAGGTAGCCACAGGAATCCAACTTCAGTTTGCTTAGCCAAACAGGGCAATTTTTAAAATTAATACACATGGGTATCTTGTGAAAATCAGCAAAAATATGACTGGGTCTCAGAATGTGGAACCAGGGACTCTAAGACTGTCAGAATTTTCTCTGACCCTCACATTGTGTCCCACCATTCTGAGGTAGTAAATCCTTGGTGATTTATCACAAAAAGTCTGATTGTTCGGAATTGACTATTTTTCTTTTTCTTTTTTTTTTGAGGTACGCGGGCCTCTCACTGTTGTGGCCTCTCCCATTGCGGAGCACAGGCTCCGGACGCGCAGGCTCAGCGGCCATGGCTCACGGGCCCAGCCGCTCCGCAGCATGTGGGATCTTCCCGGACCGGGGCACGAACCCGTGTCGCCTGCATCGGCAGGCGGACTCTCAACCACTGCGCCACCAGGGAAGCCCAACTATTTTTCAATTTAATTTTAACATGCCTGGAGAAATGCATTTCTTAGCTTTAAAACTATATATTGCAGAAAGACTTCTTTTTAAAGACAATAACTGATTCATGTTGTTAATAATATACCTCTAGAGTTCTAAACGTGCCCACGGGGCCTCAAGGTTCTGGAAAAATAGTTTCCTTTTTTGAATGTTCAGCGTGTCCTATTCTGGGTGTGATATGACTATGGCTGATGGTGAGAAATCCGCTTCTGATGGGAGAGAGAGCTTCCCCCCTCCCCGGTGCCTGTGTGAGGAAGCCAGTGCCTCAGACGCCGGCGGGGCTCGCTTCCCACGGGGGTGACATCGTCTTCTGATGAGTGGAAACCTTCCCTCTGCAGAGAACCTGCTGCTTCACTTTCCCAAAATGAGTTCAATATTTGGTTTCAAATCCTCCTTCAGGCGCCAATGCAGGAAGAACTTGCAACGTCGTGGGAACTCGGTCAACCTATAAACAAAGATTTCTGAATGTTGTGTCAGTAAGAAGTAAAGGTTGTACGATTTTCTAAGTCTCTCTTTTACAGGTTTAGAAGCAAAAGATCAGTTTTTGAAAAAGAAAAAATTGGATAAGAATAGCACAGTGTAATGTGAAACGGAAGAGAGAAAGTAGGCAGTTAGGAGTGGATGTCCTCTGTCACACCTGGATGGCTTGGCCATTTGTGTGTTTAAAAAGCTTTTCTGGTGATTCTGGGGCACAGAGTGCAAGTCCCTTGAGGACAAGGCCCAAGTCTTATGTGTCATTGAGTCCCTGTCCCTAACATTTACATGACTGGTACACAGTAGGTGCTTAATAAATGTCCCCTGAATCAATGAATGAGGAAAAGGAAAGATGGTAATGCAGAAGTCAAGGAAGGTTTTTTTCTGTAGGATTTTCTCATCCATAAAATACCAGAGAATCTGTGCCTCTGGGAATGGCCCCTCCAGGTAGGGGTGGGGTAGACAGGAGCTCAGTGGAGGCCAGGGCCCTGCCCAGGGTGCTGACCTGAAGCTGGGGCTCAGTCCAGACAGAGCAGCTTCTCGGAAGCCCCTGCCCGTGGGGAGGCTCACTGCCCTGCACCAGGCCCCGAGGAGAAAACACATTTGTTTACTTGACCTGAGTGACATGTTCATTGATTTCTCTGGAGTGGTTCATTCATAAATGCAAATTGAGCTCCCCTCCTGGGGATGCCAACGGCCTTTTAACAAGCTCCCCAAGGCGTGACTTCTGAAAATGAGTCACTGATGAGCCAGAAATGGAGTTCACCTGCCCACCCTGGCCCTGCTGGCTCAAGACCACAGAGCAGCTGGGCAGGAGGTGCCACCTTGGACTTGGGGGTGGGGGTGGCCTCGGCCAGCAGGTGGGGTGTGGTGGGCGGGGCAGAAGTGAAATGCACCAGCTCCTTCACACTCAGGAGCATCTGGACAATTAAGGCAAAAGGGGTTTGTTGCTCACATTTTCTCGATCAATCTCCCTCTGCAGTCAGCTTGAGTAGATGAATGTAAAAAGAGAAATGGACTGAGAGGGTTTCTTCAACAGAAACACCACGTTTTCTTTCTTTTGGGTCTCAATAATTTCAGTTCTTGCCAACACCAGCTGCTCAGGGAACGTTGAGGAAACAGAGGCCCAGAGAGGAGCAGTGACCTACCCAAGGTCAGACAGCCTGGTGTTTTTTAATAGGGGTTTACTGTTCACAGTCAGGCACGTTTACATCTGTAATCTCGCCTGACCCTTACAACAAACATATGGGGTAGGTATTGGTACCCATCGCTTTATTTTATTTTATGGTCACATTACTTTTCATTATTTCTAACCTGCCCCCTTTCTCCCTCACATTCTATTTTAGGAAAGATTTTCTTTTCTTTCGTCTTACCAGATGACACTGTTGGAGCTGATTCTCAGAAGACATCTGGGATCCACTGGTCTGGAGAACACTTGCTTCCTTTACTTTTGTTGTTGTTTTGTCCCCTTTGCTTCTTCCTTTTACTTCTTTATCCCTTTCTTTCTCTTCCACTTCTACCTCTTTCTTTTCTCCCTTCCCTTCACCCCTTTTTTCCTTAAAAGACAGCCCAGAGACTGGCCCAAGAATTAAGAGATATGAGTTCCAGTTCCTGTCCTGCCACCGACTTGCTGGATCACCCAGGACAAGTCACTTCTCTCTGAGCTTTGGTTTCCCCATCTGGAAAAGAAGAGGTTGATCCTTCGCTCTTTGAAACTGCTTCCAGCTTAGAGATCCTGAGATGGCTACGACCTCTGGTACTCTGCTGACTCACAACGGAAGCAAATGGATTTTGTACTTTCTAATCTGCCGGCTGAAGTCTTAACCTGAGAAATGGGGGTGCATTAGTAAGAAATCACACCGATGGGGCCAGCCTGTTACTCCTGCCCACTGGAGAGGCCCCCTCAGTATCTCACTCATGATTTCCACCGTGATGAATCACCAGCGCGTTCGCACTGGTGAGAGGGCTCCTTGCATGCACTCTCCTTCAGAACGATGGGCCATCTCACTTTGTTCTGTTTATTGTGTGTGACATGGCTGTCACTATTGATTCAGCATTATTGAGAGAGAAGCTTCTTAGTTCTTCTTAAGGATTTTGCCAGCAATTAGGATGTGCAGCCAGCAGTTGAACGATGGAAACTTAGCAACGGTCAAAGCCTTTTTATACTCCATTATTCTTTTGAAAAAAAATTGTTATGAAAATTATTAAATAAATAGGAAAGAGTGAAATAGTCCTAAAAGATCAGGAGATTTAAGGAAAGCAACTCATAAACATAATATGGTACTCTTCTCACAATACTCATTCAACTCTGCTCATTCTAATCCTGGTTTTATCTGAAGATTCATCAAACACTTCTTACAACTTTCCCTTCAGTAGGTTTTAAGAGGAAAGCATTCCCAGGGAGCGTTAATGTTCTAGCACTTGAGGACTTTAGGGAGCGGGTATTTAAAAGCCCAGGTCTCTCCCACCCATGCCTCTCTTTCGCTTTGTCACAGCTTACCCTTCCCCCTCCCCATATCCTCAAGTCCATTCTCCAGTAGGTCTGTGTCTTTATTCCTGTCTTACCCCTAGGTTCTTCATGACATTTTTTTGTTCTTAAATTCCATATATAACTGATTCATTTTGTTATAAAGCAGAAACTAACACACCATTGTAAAGCAATTATACTCCAATAAAGATGTAAAAAAAAAAAAAGCTAGATCATAAAGAAAACTAAAATGAAATAAAATAAAATTACTTAAAAAAAAAGAAAAAAGCCCAGGTCTTTGTTCTCTCTAATAAAAGGGATGTGACTGCCTGCTTTTGACTAATCACAAAACCAGTATTAGTGGTCTTAAGAAAAAGGTCTTATGGCTGTAAGTTGTGTTAGTTTTCTATTGATGATGTAACAAATCACCACAAATGAGTGACAAATTATACTAATGTATCAGAGTTCTGGAGGTCAGAGGCCTCAGTGGGCTAAAAAGCAAGATGTGGGAAGGGCTGCAATCCTGCTGGAGGCTCTAGGGGAGAACTCATTCCTTGCCTTTTCTTCTGGAAGCTGCCCTCATTCCTTGGTTCATGGCCCTTTTCCATCACTCTGACCTCTGCTTCTGTCGTCACATCTCCTTCTCTGATGGGACTCTCCTGCCACCATCTTTCACCTATAACAACCCTTGTAATTACATTGGGTCCACCCAGATAACCCAGAAAAATCTCCCCATCTAAAGATATTTAAATTAATACTTTAATTAATTCACTTAATAAATTGGTTTTAATTATTAATTTAATAATGAATTGTTTAAATTACTAATTTAATTAATCTGCTATGTCCTTTTTACCATGTAAGGCAAAACATTCATGAATACAGCACACGAACGTGGAAATCTTTGAGGGAGCCATTATTCTACTTACCTACAGGTATCTTTTGACCTTAGGAAAACCAACCTGATAGACTGCAAAAGTAGCCTCAGATTCCTTTCATCCCTAGACCTATGTCTCTTCTCAACATGACTTTGTAACTCTTTCCAATGAGAGGTGGAGTCTATTCCTTTACCTTTTGAATTTGGGCTTGGTCATGTGACTTTCTTGGGTCAATGGGACATTAGCAAATGTGATGCAAGCAAAGACATTGGGGATTGCCTTCTCTTGCTACTCTAGGGAGCCCCATGACGACACCCATGTTAACAAGCCTTAGGTAGCCTGCTGGATGATGAGACACAGCTCAGTTACTGCTGTCACCCCAACCAACAGCCAACCACATACCAGACAAGTGAGTGAGACTATTGTCTGTCAGTTGACTGTGGACACGTGAATGAACTCAGCAGAGACCAACAGAAGAACAACCCAGCGGATCCTGGCCCAAACTGCCAAACCATAGAATCCTGAGCAAATAGATGTCTGTTTTAAGCCACTATATTTTGGTGTGGCTTGTTACACAGCAAATGCTGACTGATATAACTAGTGACCCACTGTCACCTGATCAGATAAAGTTTTTTCAAGTAAGATATCCTTACATCAAACATTTCCTCCTGGTTCTCACTATAGAGAGGCAGATACCTTTTTATTGACCAGTAAAATATAACAGAATTGCTTCCTAAACAAAGATTTAACAAAGTATTTCAAGTCCTCTTTCCTCTATTAGATTCAATTTCCTTGAAGGCGGGGACGATGTCCTCTGGGTCAGGTCTTTCTCATAGAGCAGAAACTCAGATGGCATAGAGCTTAAGAGCGTGGAATCTGGAGTCAGGTATACATAAGTTCAAATCCTGAATTTATCTGCTGATTATAAGAACTTAGGCAAGTTACTTAACCTCTCTGCAACTCGCTTTTCTCACCTTTAAAACCATAATTCAAAAAGATATATGCACCCCGATGTTCATTGTAACACTATTTACAATAGCCAGGACATGGAAGCAACCTAAATGTCCATCAACAGAGGAATGGATAAAGAAGATGTGGTACATATATACAATGAAATATTACTCAGCCATAAAAAGGAATGAAATTGTGCCATTTGCAGAGACTTGGATGGACCTAGAGACTGTCATACAGAGTGAAGTAAGTCAGAAAGAGAAAAACAAATATCGTAAAATATCGCTTATATGTGGAATCTAGAAAAATGATACATATGAACTTATTTGCAAAGCAGAAACAGACACAGACGTAGAAAACGGACATATGAATACCTGGGGGGGATGGTGGGGTGGGATGAATTGGGAGATTGGGATTGACATATATACACTACTATGTATAAAATAGATAACTAGTGAGAACCTACTCTATAGCACAGGGAGCTCTACTCAATGCTCTGTGGTGACCTAAATGGGAAAGAAATCCAAAAAACAGGGGATATATGTATACGTATAGCTGATTTGCTTTGCTGTACAGCAGAAACTAACATAATGCTCTAAAGCAGCTATACTCCAATAAAAGTTAATAAAAAAAAGAAAAAGGAATCTAGTCACAAATTATCTGTGACTTGACAATAGTAAATCACCTACAATATTGATTATTTTGTAACAAAGTATTGATGACAACGAATAGTCCCATCTTGCTGTAATATGGTGCCAAGGGATAATTTTCAAAATGTTAAAGACATGATTTTCATACAAATATAAAATTAATGCATAAAAAATAAAATGAGGCTAATGCAAATACCCACCACATGGGATTGTTATGATAATTACGTCCAACGATATGTATGAGCACTTTGAGAATGTCAGGTACAAGCCCTCAAAAATGTTAGTGATTATTATCACACAGGGCAGGGCATAGAGTAGGTGCTCAGTAAAGACTTGCCCATTTGACTTAAGTCAGATTTGGGAGATTTGGTTTAGAAGAATCAGGAAACAAAATTTCCAGAGCCCAGATTTAGGCAAACTTCAGTCCTTTGGGAGAGTGTGAGGGTGCCTGAGACATTACAGGCCAAAGAAGTGTCAGCTCTCCTCATTCAGGAGTTTACCTCCAAATGAACACTTGACCCAAGTCTCCTGAGTAGATCCTGATTCTCAGCCATGCCACAGTAACTGAAGCCCTTGGGACCTTCATGATTCAGTGCTGCTCCCGTGGTAACTAGTCTCCAAAAGTGCCCTCCCTCTGAACCGGTGAACACACCTCCCAGTACTCACTAGACCAAAATGACAGCGTGTGACTTCCAAGGCTGGGTCATGTGACTTTCAAAGCTTCAGCCTGGGCATCTTGGAATGCTTTCCCTGGATGGAGCCAGGCACCGTGTGAGAAATCCAACTAGTTTGAGTCCACCATGCTATAAGGAAGCTCAACCAACCACATGGAGATGCCACACAGCAGTAGAGATGCCTGACCATCCTTTAGCCATCTTGGACGTCCAGCCCAGGTGAGCCGTTAGATGACTCCAGCATCAGGTGCCATCTGACTTAACCTCAGGAGGGACCACGAGCCAGAACCACCCAGCTGAGCCCCATCAAATCCACAGAACCATGAGAGATAATAATAAACAGTTATTTTAAGCCACTAGGTTTCAGGATGGTTTGTTATGCAGTAGTAGATAACCAGGGAAGCTGCCAAAACTTCCCACGAATTCATTCCCCAGCCATTTTTTCGTTGATTCAATCCACAAACTTTGGAAACAAATAAATCAAAGTCCAATATTGGGCCCTGTGAGGCAAGTTCATATTCAAGCAACGTTTGAGAATCTGTGGCTATGGGCCAGGCACCACCCCAGGCACTTCCACACATTTTATGGTATTTAAGCTAGTAGTTATGGACTCTTCCATTAGACTGCTTGGGTTCAAGTCCGGGCTTTACCATTTACTAGCTGATGACTTTAAACAGCTTAACCTCTGCCTCAGTTCCTTCTTCTATAACATATAGAGGATAATAACACCCACCTCATAGTTTTGAGAATTAAATAAAATAACTCCCATAAAATGCTATAGGCCTGGTCACAGAGTAAGCATTCAGCAACTGGAAAATACTATTATAATTATTATCACAACTACCACTGGCTTCTGCCTTTGAGGAACCTGGAGACATAAGACATGGGCAGAATGACATTCCAGAACCAAAGCAAGTACCCACAAGTGTTTGTGAATGATGGGGTGACTCAATTACAAGGTAAAAGATATCCCAGTAAAGGTAAGAGCATTACTTCTGGCTGAGACACTCAGAGAAGCCACCCTGGAGGAGGTGGCTCTGGGGCCGGCCAGTGAGAGGTGGAGGGGACGCCAGCATCAGCGATGGGGGAGTGAGCCCTCCAGGTGATGGGGACAACCATGCAAACCCAGACCACCGAGGGACCCACACGCTGACCGACTTAGCTGAGACGGGGAATGTGTGAGAGGAGAGGGGAGACAGAGGTAGATCAGGGCCAAATCATGATTTGATGATTTCCTGTGTTTATTCATTTACTGGAGCCTCCAAAGCGAGCCAAGCGTGTTAGCCAGGAAGGCCATCCTAAGCAGCCCCTCACGTGGGGGAGGGAATGGCAGGGATCTGGCCCTGAGCCTGGCTTCGCACCCAGAGCATCACAGAGTTCCCAGCCAGCCGGCGGCCACTCTCCATTCTGCTTCTGGCCCATGGAGCCCTGGAGGGACCTCTGGGTGTTCAATCCAGCCCCCAAGGCTCCTGACCTGTGTTCCTTTGCCTTCCTCAGCATCTACCACTTCTCTCCCTCCACATCCATTTTTAAAATCTAGCCATCGCTCCTTAACACCCCCACCCCACCCCTCCTTAGACACTTACATCGGCTCAAACAAAGAGAGTGGACAATCCTGATTGAAAGGACATCATCCTGAGTCCTTGGGGCGAAACAGAAGACACAGTCCTTTGGTCCTTCTGTGAGCCTCACCCCCATCCTCTCTGTCTCTCCTGACTCAGACAGCCCTGAGTTCAGATCATTCAGATGCCAGCTCCACCACCTTCTAGCTGTGTGTCTCTGGGTCAATCACCCCAATTTCTCCGGGTCTCAGTCTCCTGATCTGAACAATGGGGAGAACAGCCGGTCCAATTGTTCTATAGGGACTGAATGGGGAAATAACGGTGAAAGCCCAAGACATGATAAATGCACAGCAAATACCGGGGATTATGATCATCAATGTGCTTCCTGCTTCCCTGATTCTTTCCTCTGAACCCCTGCCTCACACCTGGGAGCCAGCCTCCTACTGTCCTGCCCTGAAGGCCTGAGCACACCTTCCCTGATCTCCCTGCCTGGCCTGGCCAGCCCATTGCTCAAGGGGCTGCCTGGCCAGGGAGCCCCCTTCTTGCCTGCTGCCAGAGGGGCCTTCTTGAGTGTTGAAATCCTTCCATTTCACGAGGCCAGAAACTTGATTATGTTATTAATTAAAGCAAGATGCTGGGCCTGGGAGATTTATTTTCTTTTCCATATCTGTGGCTGTAAATGCCACTCAGGGAGCTCAAAGGCCCATGTCAGCCTGAATCAGGCTCCTGAACAGACGTTTTGTTCCCAGTTTGGTCTCCTCGGCCCCTCCTCCTCAGTGCCAGGAAGGAAGTGTGTGTTGTGATACCCGGCCCTCACCCCAATTTCCCTTGCTCCATCTGCATGAGGCAAAAAGGGGGAAATACCTGGGCAGTGTGGCATGGGGAGGGAATTTTCCAAGAAAGTTGTTTTAAGTTTCTGCCTCATTATTATAGGACTTTCACGTTTCTATTTTTAGCTGCACAAACGAACCAGGCCCACATTCCCCTCATCTCCCTGCCCCAACCTTTGTTTATACAAACACATGCTGAAATCATTATTTGAAAACCTCCAAACCCATAATTGCTCAGGTAGGCGAAGAATGCAGGCTTTATGGACACAGCTTACAGAGGGGCCAGAGTATTCCTGGGGAACTATGGCTTATTCATATTTGCATCCCCCTGCTCCTAGCCCAGGCTGAACCCCTGGAAGGCCGAGAGGAATCAAGTAACTTAGAGCAAGAAGAGGCATTATCGATAATAAGAGTCCAAGCAGTACATTTTAGTTGGTGGTGTTTAGTTTTATTCTTTATCAAAGCATGGTTTATTTATAACATTACATTCATTTCAGGTGTACAACACAGGGATTCAAAATTTTACAGACTATATTCCATTTAAAGTTATTATTTAAAAAAATGGTTATATTCCCTGAGCTCTACATCAAGCACTACCTTTTGGAAGAGGAAACAGAGCCCTGGAGTACAGATGAGGCACATCCAAAGGTCCACAGGATCTCACGGTCATTGCTGGGATTCAAACCCAGACATCCTCACTTCTAATGCGGCACTATTGATTCTGCTCCACTAGGAAAATGAGTCTAAAGCTGGACTGTTTGTCCCAGCGCTCCAGTTACTAGCTGTCAGACCTTGAGCAAGTTACTAAACCCCTCTGGACCTCAGTTTCCTTATCTGTAAAATGGGGATAACAAAAATACCCACCTGATAAGACTGGTGTAGGAGTCAATGAGTGCCTGGAAGGAAGGAAGCCCTGTGTTTTGGTTCTGGTTGCCCCAGAAAGCAGAGCCAAGCCATTAGCCATGCCCAGGAGGTCATGTCTTCCTGTATCTCAGGTCCTTTTTCTCTCTGTGCAACATGGACCACAGAGGGTGCTGCTCACAGCTCTGCCCGTCTAGGATTTCCCTTCACCGTGTCTCTTAGGGCCACCCCTGAGTGGGGTAGCATCAGGCCAGTTTTGGCCAGTTCCATGTATTGCTTCAGCTCACATGTGAACCAGGCCAAGTTCTTCCTTCAATCAGTCTTGAAGAACCCCCACCAAGGCCACAAGTGTGAGCTGAGGAGAGGGTGTCCGTGTGAAGAAGGTAGTTGCATGGGGCTCTTCTCTATCTGTTCATGAATTTATTTGTGCCTCCTGGATCCACTTGGCCTCAACCCCAAATAAGCCCTGTCCGTCATACAACTTGAAGCATTATAACTAGCATTTTGACTTGGAGCATCTGACAAGACACAGCTCACGATGGACAAGCAGCTCTGGCCACACAGGCACTTGTGTCCCATGGTTAAACACTCAGTCTGTGCTTGAAGCTGCTTTTCAGATAGAGTAGCTCTCTGCCAAAGAGGACATGGCCTTGACACAGAACCCTAGGGAACTGCGCTCTGACTCTCTTAATGAGACTGACCAGATACTCTCCGTGGCAACCTGATCTGCCCTAAGTACGCCTAACAGCATCAAATTGACCAGATCCCACGTGGCGAGAGGCAAAGCGACACCCAGAGCTACACTGTGGCTTTCGTGGGCACCAGGCATTTTTGCCATGTGGGCTCTTTCTTTCATAAAAAAAAAAAAAATTAAAAAGTGCATTTTACAACTCCATTGGCCTAAAGATGGGTATAATCTAGGCTGAATTCATGATCATTAGATTCATTTTTTTTCTTTTGATTTTAAAATAAACTAAAATTAAAATATTTTTATGAATGTATCTTGGGCCCTAGGCATTGTGCAGAATGAATAAGCAGACCCTGCTTGCATCTCCGTCTGGATCCAACCTGGATCCATTGCAGAGTCCTCTCTTGTCCTGGACCCACTTAAAATTGGCAGCCTCCTAAGTCATCTAATAAATGAGTCAGGGCAGTATTAGCAAGTGTGGTAAACAGCGCCTCCAAAATCCAAAAGGCCCCACCAGGCATTAGGTCTATTTCTTAGCGGTAAGATGTGTAAGGCACAACAATTTGTCCTTTACTTTAGAGAAGATGTACTAGCATTCCCCAGACCACTGTATCCCTACAAACCCCACCAGTATGGCAGGTCTCTGAATCTTTGTGGGGTTTACCTCCTGCCCTATGGCACATAGGGGTCTTTCTAGGGTATCTTGGTATCTACTTCCTGCTCACCAGGTCCATTATCATGATATCATCAATACAATGGACCAATAAAATATTCTGCAGAATGTCAAGACCATCAAGATCCCTATAGACTATATCCTATCAGAAAGTGGGAGAATTAATGTAGCCCTGGTGCAAGACATAAATGTGTACTGCTGTTCCTGCCATGTGAAAGCAAGCAGCATTTGCTCTTCTCTACTGATGGGAACCAAGAAAAATACATTCACCAGATTGTCACATACTAAGTTCCAGAGGTTGTGTTGATCCGCTCCAGTAAATATATCACTTCCAGCACAGCAGCTAGGATTGGGATACCCACTTGGTAAGTTTACAGTGTGTCATAATCCATTCAAGTCAGATAGGCGAATTGGGTAGGGATGTGATGTGGATCACCACTCATGCACCCTTCGAGTTTTTGTTGGTGCCACTAATCTCTGCAACTCTTCCCTAAATACACTATTGCTTCTGATTTACTGTCTTGGCCAGGAGTGGCAGTAGGAAAGAGTTTCAAGGGCTTCTATTTGTCATCTCTTACCATAATGGCTCTTACCTCCATAGGTCAGGAAACCAATGTGAGGGTTCATCCAGCTGCCAAGTATACCTTTCCCAGGTATACGCCCAAGGACCAGTAAATAACTACAGAGTAGGTCTGCAAAACTAATGTGAGATGAACTTGGGCCCAAAGTCCATTTGTCACCTGACTTCCATAAACCCGCACTCAATTTAGACTCCTTATCTAATAGTACTCAAAAAGTCTGATAGAGCCTGAGAGCAGGTTAATGATAGGCTCTTAGTGCTGAAATATCTTGGCTCCTTCCCTTCCCAAGTTGACTCTTTTGAATCTATCAGTTACTTCAGTACCCATTAAATTACCAACTCTTTTCCTTTTTAAAAAAATGTCCATTTCTGTTGTTTTCAGCCAAAATTATTTTAACAAACACAACAATGGCAAAATGTCTGTCACTGGAGACTGGTCAATGAAGCTCTTCTCATGTTACTCAAACTCTCGGCATCACCTGACACTGTGGACCTCCCAGTCCTTCTGGAAACTTCTTTCTGGTGGCAACCAGGACACCAGACTTCCCTGGATTTCCTCCTAACTCACAGGCAGTTCTTTCAGGTAGAGAGGAAGAGGAGGCCTTGTGGCATCATATACATCATATTTAAAAACACTTGCCAAGGTTGCAATTTTACTGCTGTTTGGTTCATGCTTGTCTCCTCCATTAAACCCCAAGGTCCATGAGGGCAGGTGCCATGAATGATTTGCTCACCAGGGTATCCCCTACATCAATGGTGTTAAAACTTTCCAGTCTCAGGACCCCTTTCCACTCTTAAAAAGTATTGAGAACCCCAAAGAGCTTTTGTTTGCACTGGTTATATCTATAGATCAGAGGTTCTCCACTGGGGGCCATTTGGCTATGTCTGGAGACATTTTTGGTTGTCACAACTTCCAGGGAGTAGGTAGCAGGAGAGCAGGGAATGATACTGGCATCCAGTGGGTAAAGGCCAGAGATGCTGCTAACATCCTACAGTGCACAGGACAGCTCCAATGACAAAGAATTATCAGACCAAAACATCAATAGTTCCAACATTAAGAGATCTTGCTATAGATATTTACCATATTAGAAATTAAAACAAAATTTTAAACGTTTACCAATTCACTTAAAATATTGATAATAAACCTATTACATTAGCAAAAATGAATTTTTAAATAACTGTATTTTTTCAAATCAAAAATATTAATGAGAAGAATATATTGATTTATTTTGTAAATTTCTTTAATGTCAGGCTTAATAGAAGACAGCTGGATTTCCATATCTGTTTCTGCATTCAATCTGTTCCAATATGTTGTTTTTGTTGAAGTGTATGAAGAAAATCTGGCTTCACACAATATGTAGCTGGAAAGGGGGAGAGTGTTTTAATAGCCTTTTCAGGTAACTATGCATATTCTTCTTTGTTACTACACCAACACTCAACAACCTCTTAAAGGTTAGTTACAGTGTGGAATCTTAAACCACATCCATGAATTTTTCATATTCAGTTACTATTAAATCCATTGGTCTGTCTTGAACTTTGAATGAATCTTTTACCCATGCATTATTTTGTGACATCCTGTGCTGTGGGCTGAACTGTATCCCGCCCCCCAAATTCATATGCTGAAGTCCTAACCCCCAGCACCTCAGAATGTGGCCTTATTTGGAAATAGGGCCATTGCAAATGGTATTAGATAAGATGAGGTCATACTGGGGTTAGGAGGACCCTAATCCAAAATGCCTGGTGTCCTTATAAAAAGGGGAAATTTGGGTATAGACACATACAGGGAGATTGCCACATGACGATAAAAGCAGAGATCCAGTGCTGTGTCTACAAGCCAAGGAATGTGAAGGATTGTCAGCAAACCTCCAGAAGCTAGAAGAGAAGCATGAAACAGTTTCTTGTCACAGCTCTTGGGAGGAACCAGCCCTACTAACCTTGATCTTGGACTTCTAGCCTATAGAACTATAAGAAGAAAAATTTCTGTGGTTTAAGCCAAAGTGCCAGTTTGTGGTACCTTGTTAAGGCAGCCCTAGAAAACTAAAACATCATGCACTGGTCACTTTGAAAACAGTGGTTCATTGAATTATGCAGCTCTTCCAAATGTTGACACATTTCATTATGTGATACCAAAAATCACATTTGTTAATACCATCACAGATCTCCTCAGAAAAGTCTGCAAGTATTGAGAAACTGCCAAGCTCACAGTGGCAGAGACAAGCTTTCCAAAATTCTAATTTTCAGTTGAAAGCTCAAATTTTATCACTGACCACAAATACTGTCTGTTGTTTTCCTTGAAGTGACAGACTCATTTGGTTCATATTCAAGAAAAGATCTACCAGATACCCAAGTCTGAATAGCCATAGTTTGTCCATCAGTCTTTAAAATAAATATGGTGACCCATGAAAGAAGCAGCTATTTCAGCACACCACCCAAGTAATCCACCAGTGTTTGTTCTCAAGGCAACCACCAGACTTCTGTACACAGACTTCTGTTATGTGTCTCCCCATTGCCTCACACAGAATACTAAAGAGATGTGTACTCAAAGATCAAGATTTAGCAAAACGAATACTGCTTTGTTTTATTTTTACTGTGGGTACATGGCCATGAAGAATACAATGAATCTAGTACATTGGACACCACAATGTACTAGAATACAAGAATACAATGAATCTAGTACATTGGAAAAGGTCTTGATTCATGTTAGGACACTGGCAGTGTTACCCACCATTGCTTTTGTGCCCTCTGAACAAATTACCAATGTGAAAAAGGCAAATAATGTCTTAGTGTCATTATGAAAATAGCTTTGGTTTCACAGACATCCTGAAAGGGTTTCAGAGACACCCCCAACCCCCCCCCCACCAGGGACCCATGGACCACAAGTTGAGAACCACTGCCCTGCATCAAGCATAGTGGTAAGAGCCAAACAAATCTTTGCTGAAAGAATGTTTGAGTGGATGGATGGATGGATGGATGGAGTCAATAAAGGAGTAGAGAAAGAGAGAAGGAAGGCCTACTTTCCTTCTGCTCTTGGCTTTCCATATCATCTGAAACACTGGGCCCGACTGAAGACAGTTGATAGAGAGGGCTCTGTAGTGGGTTTTTCCCAAGCCTGGGAGACAATTCCATGAATAAGCATTGTTGTCGAGTCGTGTCTTTGAAGGGGCTCAGTGAGACTGTCTTAACAGCACACCGAAGTACCTTGGCTCAAAGTGCCCCCTAGTCTCAGTGACATTATTATGACAAAAAGAAGAATGGAAAGAAAGACTGTTTTACCCTTCAATGCATGAGGAAAAGTAGTCATTATCATTTACCATCTGGGAGTAATGAACCACTGTAAAATATTTTTTAAGTCCTTTGTTTTGAAAAATTTTACTGAAATGAGAATAAAGGGAGAGTGAAGAACAACTTTATTAGATATTCTAATAAGAATTTAAACTTAGCAAACCTAAATTTTTATTCCATGTTATCCTGGTTTTGAAGGTAACTGGTATGGGCAACATCCTCCAAATATAAACAACATCTCATCAACTGTCATCAACTGTCGTGCATGAACAGGAACACACACATCTTGTAAATACTGATTTCAGATTCAAAATACATCTCCACTGGATTCTAGATTCTTACCATTTCTGATTTCCCTTCTTTCGCTTGCAAATCCAAAATGCAGTTCCTGAAGAAAATTTTGAAATCTTTGATGGCTCATAATTTTGCTGAAGAGAAGACGGTCATCTTCTTTGCTCCATAATTGCAAAAGAATTGCACTTTTACTTTTATAATCTCCAACCAGAATGAGAATCCAATGATTTTTTAAAAAACTTCTCCTCCAGGTATTTCCTTTCAATTACCTTTTGTTGACACCGGTCTTAGCATTTGTCTACTTATGAATTATATTAAGTAGATGTTGGTGCACAAACATCACAAAAGATGAAAATAGTGTGACACATCCTTTTAGTGAAACAGGGTAGTCCAGGTCCTTGTCCTGCCTGTTAAGTGAATGACTAGATGAGAATGCCACATTTCCTTTTTTCTCTAGAAATACATTGTTTACTCATTGATTCTTGCATTTGAGAAAGTTCAGCTAGGACATTGTCATCTGAAGACTGATGATCTGAGACTTCACTAATGTGATAAGTTTCACCATCCTCATTAACTTGAGTCTAAAGTGATGCTGTCTGTCTCTCTGCATTCATGTTCTGAATCATCCAATTATTTCAAAACATCTTCCTCTGTCCATTTTCTTCTCTTTGTCATTCTAGATGAAAAGGAAAACATTCTGATTTCTCAGTTGTGTTCAAGGAAAGCAAAAGTCAGACTATAAAATGGTGGTTCCAGATTTCTCTTCATATCTTCTGACAATGCAAGATTTGGGGCAACTGTATTAATTTCCTACTGTGTCTATTAAATATCGCCACAAACTTGGTTACTTAAAACCACACAAATATATTACCATCTACTTCTGGAGGTCAGAAATCTGAAATGGGCCTCACTGGGCTAAAATCAAGCTGTCAGCAGGGCTGCGTTCCTTCTGGAGGCTCTAGGGGAGAATCATCTCCTTGCCTTTTTCAGGCTGAACCACACTGCCTAGCTCACAGCCCATTCCTCCATCTTCAAAGCCTGCAATGCTGTATGACTCTGGTGCTCCATTTTCATAGTCACATCCTCTTCTCTGACTCCTTTAGGGACGCTTGTGATCATATTGAGCCACTCAGGTAATCCAGAATAATTTCCAATCTCAAGGTCCTTAACTTAATCACATCTTCAGTCTCTTTTGCCGTGTAAGGTAACATATTCACAAGTTCCAGGGATTAAGATGTGGACATTTTGAGGGACTATGATATTGCCTGCCACAGCAACACAGTAAAAAAACTGTAGATGATACAACGGTGAAGACTTGTGTCACATCATCCTTCTAGATAATTCCATCATTGTTCCCTTTTCCTATTATTTTAGTCTTTTTAGCATAGCTGAGAACAGTTTGCAAGTAATGATGAAATAATTCCTAGGATGAGGAAATAGAAGAGCGTTTTAAGAGATAGGAAAAATAAGATCACTAAAATCCCAAAATCTATCTTAGATTTACAAATGTGTCCAATGGACCCATATGGTAATTGCAAGATAGAGTAATATTTTTCTATTTAAAAAGCAATAAGTACCATTTCTCTATATTCTTTGGAAAGTCTATAAGGAAGAGTAAAAGCTATGAAATATCAAGCCTTACAAATAGAACTGCTCAAAAAATAAACCAAATTAAAATCAGGTGCAAAGGACCCTGATTATATACTGAAGTTTAGGCTGTACTAAGCAAAAGCCCTATCTATTCCCAAATAAGAACATTGGTGCAGTGGTAGAGGCTAAATCTTGAATTCTGAACATTGAGCTTAAAATCTGTTGGGGTAAAATAAGTGGGGCAGAGAGAGAAGTATTGGTTATGGTAAGGTAAGCTGCTGTAACATAAGTAAACCCACACATTCATGACTTTAAGAACAACAAAAAAAAGCTTATTTGTGTCTCTCATTCATATCTGAGTTGAATGTTGACAGTTGGCAGGTATTTCAGCTCCATGTGGTGATTCAGGGAACCAGGCTCCTTCCATCTTGTGGCTCTGCCATCCTTTGGGAAGTTGTCATCTGCGTGGCTGAGGTCCCAGCTGGCTGGAGAGAGCTCACAGAGAAGACCCAGCCTCTCTCTCCAGGCTTAGCCCCAAAGAGGTGTGCATCACTTTCCATGAGCTAGAACATAGTCACATGACCCCTCTCAACTCTAAAGGAGACTGGCACTTGCGGTCCAGCTATGTGCCCAGGAAGAAGGGAACGAATCTCAGCACCCAGCTAGCGGTCTCTGCCCCAGGGAATGACCTTTGATGCTTTGATCATTGCGGATAAGCCATCTCAGCTCCTGAAGGACCGGAAATAATTGGACTACCTTACAAAGCAGTAGTTCTTAGTGGGCCAAAACTGAGAAGCAGAATTAATGTGGAAGCTTTTTTTGATTCAGCCTGAGTCAGACACGCTGAGGGGGGGCCCAGGCAAACACATTTTGAAAAGGATTCCCCAGGTGATTCTGCCAGGATTAAGATCCACTGTGAATTCAGATAAGAGAGGTAAACCCGGTGTTTAAGGAGGCCCTTCCTATAGTTAGAGGCCGTGTGTAGGGACTGACCTGGCTGTGGTCTGCATCCTTAGGTGCTTCCTGATTGCATCTTACTCAAGCCTGGGATCCCCTCTCCAGACCGTAAGTCCCAGGCCCAGGTTGTGGCCCATAACAGGCACCGAGTGAATGTTTGTTAAATGTATTGGTTTTACCCTCACAACAGAAAAAGCAGAGTGGGGAAATCCTTTGAAATGCCTTTATACCTACAGAAGAAAGTGTTATTTGACTCAATCTGCTTTTAAAAATAAGCATAGATAAACCACCTCAGAGGAAAGGTGTTTCCCAAGGGTCGCCTCCAGTGAAACTGTAGCATCTGCTCTGAGAGCAAAGCTGTCCCTCTACCACCTCTCCCTGCCGGCCAGGGGCTGGGGTGGGGCTGTGGGGGACCGCTTCTCCGCCTTGAACCTTGAGCGTTGAAGTGCAGATTCTGCTCTGTGGGGCCCAGGTCCTGCATTTCTAACAATGCTCAGGCATTGCCAGGGCCACAGCTCCACAGACCAGGCTTCCAGGATTCAAGCTGTAGAAAGCAAATGAGCCGGCAAAGGTAGGATGTGATGGAGTAAATGCAGAGACAGCCCCGCTACATGGCAGCTGCTGCCGCAATTCACTTCTTCCCCTTTGGATTCTCTCTCCTCCCTTTCCCAGGCTCCCCCCCCCGCCGCTTTGGGGAGGGAGCAGAATCCTCTCCCAAAGTTTGGAGTCTTATGGTAGGAGCCAAAGATGTGGCCTGGAGTGAAAGGTGAAATCTGGGGCTTGGGGTCCTCTTCACTGCAGAGCATTATCTTCAAATGTCTCATGGATGGAACAGAAGCCAGAGGAAGTCTTTCCTCAAAGATTCCAAGGACAAGAATCTCAGAGCGGGGAGAATCTTGAAAAAAGAGCTAGAACAGACCCAAGTGATGGATTTCCTGAGTCCTGCTCGTTTGTGGCTCTTAACAAACTGTGTATCTGGACCATCCCATCCTCAAGTTCATGCTGAGTGCATTGAATCTCACAGCTGGGAAGGATATAGGCATCGCTGTCAAGGATCTACTCTCCCAACTGAGGCAGACGGGCAAAATATAATCTGCCGGAGGCCACAAAATGAATACTATTTGCATGTGTCTGAGCTTCTGGCCTAGAGGTTTTCCCAGGAAGTCACACCACCTACCAGACTTGTAGGAAACAAGGATAATCTGCGTGCTGGGCCATCTCCCTGCCGGACAGCCAGGGGAAAGGGACCGTTGGCCACGTCCCGTGCTGGGTCACCTGACTTGACCCCCCCCACACAGCTGCTTGCCTTGCAGAACTCCCTGTTTAATGTTTTATTCCTCCCAGTGTTTCATTATTGATTCAGCCCCTTGCTGCCGGGTCTGACCAAATAAGCCCTGAGCGTTTGTATAATGTCAACTTCATCAAAAATGCAGGAGTTGGGGTTTTACTTGTCTGTGCTACCTACACGGTTTAAGTCGATGATTGGTGGTTTTGTGAGCCAAAGGGTGCTGACAGCCCACAGGCTGACTTCTGGCTTCTCTGAAGGGATGCTGGTCCTCCAGCTCCAGGGAACCCAGCATCCCTCACCTCTTGCAGATGGGAATGAGATCTAGGAGAAGACTTTGGTGGAGGGGGAGAGTTAGGGGGTTGGGAGCGATTTTTTAAAATAAGCGCCAGGCACGAGTTTAGAAACAAATTCCACAAGGCATTATTATGCTGCTGTTAAATGTAGCAGATGAAAATCTAACGAGGTGAAGAAATGTCCCTTCATCTATTTAGTCAAAACATGTTTACTGAGCACCTACTATGTGCTAAGCACTAGATGACCAACATGAGTAAGGCATAGAAGGTTCTCATTCTCATGGAGTTGAAATTCTATTTAAGAGAGAAAATCAGGCTATAAAATAGAAATAATGATAATAACAGTTTACACTTATCAAGCACTTACCATGTGTCTGGTACTGTTTTAAGCACTTTACATAGAGAATGATTCTATTTTCCAGGTTTTTTTTTTAAGCCTATATGTATATCTGCCCATAAAAAAGAGACAGGAAGGATATGCACCAAACATTAACAAGCATCATCCTCAGATTGTAAGTTTATGGAAGACTTTTATTTTCTTCTTTGGGCTAACCTGAATTATCTAAATTTTCTTTATGTCTAGAACAATAAGGGAGGAGAATTAAAGTGGGGAAGGCATTTTCTTGGGCCTCAACCTCAAAGAAATCAGGCAGAGAGTCTCAAAATGTTTCTCATTTGCTGCCTGATGTCTTCAGGCTCTGAGTATAGAGGCTCTGGTCTGCTCCAGCCACTCTGGGTTCTGTCCCAGCTCAGAAATCCATCGCCTCTTCCTCCCTGGAGAATAGAGTCGCTGGAGAGCCCGGAGGATGCAGCCTAGCACCGTATGGCCTGTGGTCAGAGCTGGGGGAGGGCCAAGGCATCTGAAGATGGAATCCTTTTTTATATATATATATATAAATGTATTTATTTAATTTATTTATTTTTGGCTGCTTTGGGTCTTCATTGCTGCGCACGGGCTTTCTCTAGTTGCGGCGAGCAGGGGCTACTCTTGGTTGTGGTGAGCAGGCTTCTCATTGCTGTGGCTTCTCTTGTTGCAGAACACAGGCTCTAGGCGTGTGGGCTTCAGTAGTTGTGGCATGCAGGCTCAGTAGTTGTGGCTCGCAGGCTCTAGAGCGCAGGCTCAGTAGTTGTGGCACATGGGCTCAGTAGTTGTGGCTCACGGGCTTAGTTGCTCCGCTGCATGTGGTATCTTCCCGGACCAGGGCTCGAACCTGTGTCCCCTGCATTGGCAGGTGGATTCTTAACCACTGCGCCACCAGGGAAGCCCTGAAGATGGAATCCTTTAAGCAAGGTCCCCAGATGAGCATTGGGAGCCTGACTCCCTGCTGGTGCCAGGTGTGCAGGTGCCAGGATCCAACCTCCCTTACTGATGAAACTCCAACCTGACTTGGGCAGCCAGGGCTGCCGGCCAGCCCAACTGGACCCCTGCCCTGGCTGGAGAAATGGACAACAACAGCTATGCCACTGTCTGAAAGGCCTCATGGCCCTGGAGGCCCTGCTGGGCCACTGTCTGGCTCTGAAAGCTCCCAGGGAGGAGGGTGGAGAGCCCACCTTCAAGTGGATGGCCACCCCAGGGTGATAATAATAACCACAAAAACAACAACAAGTTGCATCCAGGAAACTTCAACTGAGCTCTGGACACACAAGGCTGAGCACCTTACATTTCTAAATGCATTTGATCCTCCTTATCACCGTCATCCTCATTTTACCAATAAGGAAACAAAGGCCCAGAGAGGTTAAGTTACTAGCCCAAAGTCACACTGCCAGGGAATGCCGGACTGGCAGAATGACTCCAGATTCCACCCCTTTAACCACTTTGCCACACTGTCGCCCACTCTCTGCCTGGGATCTCTGGGGACATTGCCCCGCAGACCCTTCCCTAGGACTTGTCACATGAGGAGGACAGCAGCTCTGGTCACCGAGGAGGCAGCAGAACACTGAGTAAAGGGAACAGGGTGGGTGTCAGGCAGTCCTGGCTTTGGATCCTGGCTGAGCCACCTGTCACTGTGTGACCACAGGCAAGTCTGTTTCCTCATCTTCGGTGGGTATGTAATGCCTAACTTTTCAGACTGCTGGGCAGTTTTCTCCATACAGACAATTACTAGTGTTGGTTGAACACCCGCTAAGTATGCTATGAAAGAGCGTCATGTGCATTTCTAATCTTTGTAACGGCTGGAGACACTATGATCTCCACCTTACAGAGGGAGAACCCGAGGCTTGACTAGGTTAAGTGACCTCCCAAGGTTATAAGAAAGAAGCAAAGGCAATATTTGAGCCCATGTCCCTCTGAGGGCAAAAGCCCCAGGCTCAGCCCATCTGCCGTGGATGGCACATCTGCATCAAGTGGAATGAGGCCTGTCGAGGGCTTGGCACTGTGCCTGGCTCATGTGAGCCCTCAAGTCACAGAGCCGTTATTGCTGTTGCTATAACGAGCAGAGAGAAAATGTACTTGCACTTAGCCTAGTGCCTTGTTCCTAGGAAACCTCAGATCAACCACGGGTGTTCAATGGTTGTAGTTGTCTCGGACAGGTCAAGGCCACCTGCAGCAGCCAGGGTCTCTTTGCTCAGCCCAGTGAGGGCTGCAAGGGAAGCAAGCAGGTCCCTTCTCCTCTCCAGGATCCTATGGTTTACCTGGGAAGTGAGGAAAGAGCCGCGTGCAGCAGTCATGTAACTGTTTCCTCCTCCACAAACCAACCAAAGTGGATGGGAGACCCTCAGAGGCCCTTCCAACCCTAACATAACTTCACATCCTGTGTGGAATTGGCACCAGGCGAAACTCGAAACAACACAGCTTGAGTGCTGTTTGATCAAAACATCTCCCAGGCCTATGCTCCCCATAGAGCGACTTCCTATACAGACAATGCCAGTGGGCCCGATATTCCACCCAGGTCAGGAGTGGATCCTTACGAGTCTCTGGATCTCGGGCACCCCAGCCGTCCATCCTGCCTCAACCCCATGTTTGAAGGCTGACCCCCGGCTCTCAAGTGTTCACCAGAGTCCTCAGCAGCACTAGTTCACTTTTGACCCCTCGTGGGCATCGCTGCTAAACACGGAGGATTTGCCGTCCCTCCAACCCTCTCCCACAGCCATTGTGTTCCTAATGTCCCCCTGGATTATCTACCAAGCCACTTGCTCCCATTCTGCAAATCTTGACACTGAAGCTTTCGGTGTTTGCCCAGACAACAGCAACTGTAAGACACCATCGATCGTAAGATACATCCAAATTCCTGAGGTGTAATATGTGAAAAGGTTTGTTTTTATAGAATGGACGATTTTGGTAATAACATTTATTAAGGCCCCAGTATGAGCCTGACCCCATGCTAGGTGCTCCCAGCACACGTCTTCCCTTAGTGTCACATCTCTTTCCTTTATTATTGTTATCATTCCTCTACAGAGAGGTAAAGCAATCCGTCCAAGGTCACATAGCTAATAAGTGGCAAAACCAGCACTTGAACTGTGGTCTCTTTGATCTTGTCACAATAGCAGAGATAGACCCTCTCCAGGGTATTTCTTCCAAGCTACCTTCTGAGCCCAATGGATTTATGCCAAATTAAGTCAGCTCTGACCTTGGGAAGCTTTTCCTATCTTTTGATTTCCTTACATTAGAGAGTAATAATAATAGTACTCTGTGCCAGGTACTGTACTAGCCGCTGTACGTGTCCTAGAGCATTCCATGTTCCCATCTGCCTTATAGGGTAGGCTCTATCATTAGCCCCATTTCACAGATGAGGAGACTGAGATGCAGAGAGGTAATGTCACATACTCAGGTCACATTGCTGGGAAAGGGAAGAGCAGTCTGGCTCCAGATCTCACTTTCCTAACCCATCCCATCTTCCCACTTCACCAGACTGGCACAGGAAGCCCTCTGCTACCCCAAACCCACCCCCACCCCTCCCCACTCCTGCCACCCCAAATCCTACTGAAGTTCATGGTAGCCAGGCCCCTTTCCTGCTGGGAAGAAGGACCTGGGCTGTCGGGCTTGAGTCAGATGGATGGTCCCCCCCAGCCAGGCCCAGCTTCCAAGTTTCTTCATGCTGAACCCAAACATAACACAATCTAGCAGCCCTGGATGCTCTTCAGAAAAAAAACTCGAGGAGTGGTGTGGAAAGAAATCTAATTAGAATCCCTTGGAGCCCCAGCTCTTCCTATTATTAACTTAGCCTCCTTTGAAGTGGAACTTGACTCATTATAATAATTTGAATGCTGAGGAATTGTCTTCTATGATCCTGGTCCGAGGCAAATTGCTTTCACAATTGCATTTATCCGTGTCCTGGTCTCTCTCCACTGGAACAAAGGATCGCTGGGGATGCCAAGTGGTTCCTGCTTCAGAGAAGAGCTTGGGGAGTATCCAGGAGGCCTGCTTCCCTGTGGGCCAGAGCTGCTGAGATGCAGTGTTGGGGACCCCACACAAACGTGGTAAGAGGGGCTGCCCAGGTTTCCTACGACATCATAGCCATAGGCCCCAATCAGAGGGTCGCGCTGGGACAGGAAATCTTGGTGGGGAAATTTAGAAGGTCTGGGCCAAACACTTCATGTGGTAAATGGCCCAGAAGAGGGATCCCCTGGGCATGTATAAAACCACCTGGCTGCAGATTCCAGGGTCCCCCCAGAGATTCTGACTCTTCGGGTCTGCAGAGGGGTCCCCTAATCTAATTTAAGGCTCCCAGAGTGAATCTGAGGTGCAGCCACGTCTGGGCCCTGCTGGCCTGGCACCACCGGGGATCCTTCTGTGGTACCTGATATCCAGGGCCCATCCACCACCCCGGAATCTCATTACTCTTACAGAAGGGGATTCCAGTACCCCCGGGCTGGCAAAATGCTGAGAGGGTCAGCACTGGTGGCCATCTCCCCTCTTTCCCTGGAATCTTAGAGAGCAAACCCATGGCTGCCAGTCTTGGTGTCCTTGGAGAACACCTGACACCTGTTTCACCAAGGATATTTTTGTACCCAAAGATATTTTTGTACCCTTTATCGAGGACAGAAACAAGAGGTAGTATTTTCTCGGAACACTTTTAAAGGAATGTGTTTTGGGGAATTCTGATGTCTGCCCATCTTATCTGACCTAGTTCAAGTCTCGCCTCCTCTAAAAAAGACTGCCAAATCCTCCAAGTACTCCCACAGCCCTTATTCCGTGAACTGGCCCCCAGGTCACCATGCGGCCTGGTGCTGAGCTCCTTACTACTTCCTGCTCTCCCCGATCTTTACCCACTAGTGGTGCTCTGGGGAACCGGAGCCAGCCATCGGTTTATAAAGCACACTGGATATAGTGAATGGAACCCCAAATGGATCTTCTCTAAAGCAAGCCCAGGCCAGTTTCTCAAATATCTGACCGGTCATCCCTCGGGGGATCCCCTGGGGAAAAAGGAAGCTCAGGGACCAGGTCCCATCCTTCCCTCTTTAGAGATGAGTAGCCGGAGCCCCAAGCAAGACGGCACAGCACCGAGTCCCCGCCCTTCACCCACCCAGATGGCGGCTTCTTGTTCCCTCTGTTCAAGCAAGTGAACGCCGGGCCTCCTTCCCTCCTGAGTGACTATTTCCTGCCCAACAGACACATTTGAGGAGGTTCCACATGGCTTCTGTCTTCCCACAGGGCTGGCTGCTGAGAGTGCGGCCTGGACAGTGCTCCATGCACCTGCCAGTCTTAAGAAAGAACCACGGTATTTCGGAAGAGAATTGTGGTCAGAAAAGTGGTTCGGTTTCAATGGTCCTCTTTACTCGATAGAGCTTCTCTCGTGTCTCCTAGTCGCATCCGCTTGCCTTCCTGACCTGAGGGCAGGGTCTCCACAGTGTAGGACGTAATGAGCTACCAGCAACAGTGCTTTTCTAGTGACTGTTTATCCTTTACCTCCCCGTTCCCGAGACCCTAAAGAGAAGAACAAATCCAAATATCTGATTTCCAGAAAATGTTTTCACCATCTGCCATTAGTCTCATCCTGAAATGGAATAAATCCAACCCTTGCATTAGCTTGCAGAGAATGCCCCTGCTTTGACATTACAGATGATGTCAAAGGCTGGCAAACCCAACAGCTTGCAGCAAAACAACCACAGGGTACAACCTTGCAGACCTCCCTGCTTCCTTCTTCTGGTTTCTCATTCATACTCTTAATTAACTCTGTCCACACTGCACTCTACTGTAGGACACGAGTACTGCAGTGCCAGAGACTCATGACTCAGAACTGCTTTCTCCAATCTTCCAAATCCCTTCCACTAACCTTTAACTATAGACTTGCCAAAGTAGGTTCAATCACTTGTGACCCCTTCATCCTGCAACAACCATAGGGCAGAATATCACATGGGCCTTGGCACCACATAGACTTTGGTTCTAGTCCTGGCTCTGCCACTCTGTGACCTTGGACAAGTCATATATGCTCCAAGCCTCAGTTTCTGTGTGTGTAAAATGGGAATGATAATGCCAACAGGTTTACTGTAAGGATCTACTGAGATCAAAAGGCTTATCACAGTGCCTAGAAGAAAGTGAGTACAATGAATGTTCTATATTATTATATTTTTTATTTTCCATTTTCCATATGAGGAAATTGAAGTTCAAGAGAGGGAAAATGGTTTCTCGAGAGACACACAGATACATGAGGAGTCCAGGAGGCAAACACATCTCCTGATTCTACATTCTGGGCCCTTTTTATTCAACAGCAGAGTTCAGCCTTTAGACTGAATTTGAGAACAAAGGCACCTTATGTAGACTCAGAAAAGATCAAATAGGATAAAGTCACAGCAAGAGGACAGCACAGAGGACCCAGGTAAAGATGGAGATCCTCACTGACTCCTACCATGTCTCCTTATTGATGTAGAGAAACACAAAAGTGCAAAAGAATGTCAAGGGGGGAAAAAAGACAGGGATAGGGACATAGAAGGAGAGGAACCTCAGTGTCTGAGGAAGGGAGCTGGAAAATTTACCTCCAAATGCATCACAAATTCACTGCCCCCTTCAATGCTCCTCCCTAGGTCAGATGGGCATCCGGGTCTGGCCCCTTTCTGGATGAAGAAATGGCAGCGACAGAGGCAAAGGATTCAGCCCTGCTGCCAGAAATGGTCGGCCCCAGAGACAACAGAGGCTCCCAAATTCCTGGTGTCTCATCTCTGCCTTGGAACATTCTCGGGCCAAAATAGACGTGAGAACCTGATGGTGGAGTCTTTGAGCTGGAGGAAAATCCAAGATGTCGCCCAATGTAGCCCAGTCCTTCCAGGCAAAACCACACCAAAACCATCCGGACAGATGCTAATTGGATGAATGGTTTTAAATTACATAATGGGGGATGGGTGGGGAGAAGGCAGCCAAGGATTATCTGAACAGAAACACAGTCCAGGGCTTCCCTGGTGGCGCAGTGGTTGAGAGTCCGCCTGCCGATGCAGGGCACACGGGTTCGTGCCCCGGTCTGGGAGGATCCCACATGCCGCGGAGCGGCTGGGCCCGTGAGCCATGGCCGCTGAGCCTGCGCGTCCCGAGCCTGTGCTCCGCAACGGGAGAGGCCACAACAGTGAGAGGCCCGCGTACTGCAAAAGAAAAGAAAAGAAAAGAAAAGAAACACAGTCCAGAGAAAATAGTGGTGACAACAAAGAATGACTTAAGCACACACAAAGGAAGCTGGGATACAGGTAGGGGCCTGTTTCCCCCACAGGGGGCTGAAGGCAAAGATGCAGCCGCAGAGCCTCACAAGCCAGGGAGAGCTTGGGCCTGGGCCCTTCCACTTCTCAGACAGGTTGCTGGTCTCTCCCCACCAGTCCTCCTGTCGATGCTTCTCCAGCCTCATCTCCCTCCTCGCTTTCAGTTCTTGGAATACACTGTGCTTTCCCTTCTCAACCTTTGCAACTGCTGTTCCCTGGGCCTGGAGCACCGTTCCTTCACCCCACTTCCCACCCTGGGTGCTAGCTCCCCAGCTCCCATCCTTTCTGGAGGTCCGAGCTTGGTCCTGGGAAGCCATTTACCATCCCCATCCCAAAAAGGCATGGACTCCAAGTGCCTGGGAAACTCCCTGTGCCCACCCACCCCGGCCCAGGGCATGTCCCTGAGGCCCCCCACTAGGCTGGAGGCTCCCAGCCAGCAGGGACTGTGGTCACATTTTCACAGCTGTATCTCCCAGATGGAGCCCCACAGAGTAGACGCTTCATAAATATTCGGTGGATAAAAAAAGACAATGAATGCTAATTTCCCATAGCGTAGCCCACTGTTTCAATTTTTGAGGCTGCAAATAATAAGAAATTGGTATCGAATGTGCCCTAACAGGTCTCTAAATAATAACAAAACAGATATTTATTAAGTGCTTCTAATGTGCTGTGCCCCATGCAGGGTGCTTCACACTCCCTGACTCAGCTAAGTGCACACAACTCCGTAAGCCAGGGGTGGCTGTCATTATCTCTACCTCCAGGACAGAGAAACGAACAGAGTGGTTGAGAGTCACAGATCCTTGACTTGACTGTGGGCCTGGCTGACCCCGGAGCCCAAGCAGTTGCCGAGGCACCCCAGCCTCTCCCCTTGAAACCCACCTCAGAAAGCCCCTTGTGTGTAACTCTAAACCGTGCCTGCGGCGAAGTCAGCCCATCTCCTCTTCTCACATCTCAAGCCCAGATGGGGTCTGAGTGACATTGATCTCATCCCCAGTCACAGAGCTGGAGCCCAGCAGAGCCCTGGGAACATGGAACTCCCCACGGACAGAGAGCAGGAGGAAGTGACCGCTGGCCCGAAGCGGGGCTTGGTCCCCTGGGCCTGATGGTGCCTCTGGCCCCTGCTGCCACATGCCTCGTGTCGGTAAAGCAGAAGTCTCAGAGACAGGGAAGGAAGCCAGTAGCAGACTGTCATCACAAGGTAGGTGTTCTCCTGTCAGAGGACAACAGGAACTAGCCAAGGCTGCCTCCTCCATGCAGTCTTCCTTGATTTCTTGATTCCACATTTGTGAACAAGTGTTGCTTGAGCCCCCAGATCCCTCTGCTGGTACCTGTACTATGGTCCTGCCTTGACCTTTTGTGTACCTTGTGACCCAGCTACAAGCAGCTTTTAATTGCTCGCCTTACCTCATCTGTAAAATGCGGCTGTTAATATCACCTACCCTTGGGGCTGTTGGAAGGAGTGTGTGTGTATATACTCATATAGATTACTATAGATAATGTGATTACATAGATGACTATATAGATGTATGTGTGAGTGTGTAAATGCTTGGAACAACTCTTGGCATATAGTAAGTGTTTAATAAACATCATCTGTTCTTCTTTATGTCAATATGATTATGGAAATAGGCCAGGGAGAGGCATCCTTTGCAATGACAGAGGAAAATGCCTTTTATGAATCCAGCTGAGATTCCCAAACACTGGTCTGTGAAACAGCCTCCAGAGGACCTCCCTGGGGCATTTGTCAGAGACAGAGTCCCGGGTCTTGCTCCTGGACCTACTGACTTTGAGTCTCGGAGGTGGAGCCCAGGAATGTATATTTTTACAACATTTTTACAACATTGATGATGACAATGGTCAGCCAGGTTTGGGACCCACTGGGCTAGACCAGCTGTTTCTTGAGCAAGTGGAGGAGTGGGCTCTCCTGGGATTCCAAAGTGGGGAGGGGTCTCTCCCTCCCTCCGTGCCTTTTTTTATCAGTATTTTGAGCTTTACTCCAGAAGAACTCCCAGTAGACCTTCTGACCATGTGAACCCTGAGTACACTTAGTCTTGTTTCACACCCACTAAACGTCCTTGAGCAGTTTGCTTTCCATCCCCTGTGCAAATAAAGGTTTGCTACAAATGTGACTTGGGTACACTGGATAGAGGGGGCCATGTCTGATCTACCAGAAAGGTGCCTTGGAGCATTTAACCTCTCTCTTCACAGCTAAGAAGCTGAGACCCAGAGAGCGTATGATTTGTCCAAGGTCACACAGCAAGCAACCAGAGTGCAGACTATAGTCAAGTCTCTGGTCTCTTAGCCACCACCATTTCCATGGTGACAGGCCCCTCTTCCAATCCCACAGGACCACTCATGTGTATACGCCAATTAGTAGGGTATGAGTTACAAAGTTTTATCTATTGAATACTCTATGTACCAGGCATAGTGCTAACTGCTTTACATACATTCTTTCATTTAAGCCCCGTGAAGAGTTCATTGTGGGCATTTTATCCTCATTTCACCTCTAGGACAACTAAGCCTCAGCGAGGTAAAGGGACCACTCAAAGCTACACAGCTGGAGTGAGCTGGGATTGCAATCCAGGCAAGTCTGATTCCAGAGACAGGATTCTTGGCTGTGATGCCAGTCACAGAGCTAATGTCTCTCACCTCAAACCCCGCCTTCTCTATCTACTCTGTGATGCGCGCGGGGACTCAGCACACTGCATCTTCTCTGCCAGCTGGCTCTGCCATGAAGGGGATAAAGGGAGACTGCAAGGCTGGAGGAGGAAGGAGGGACCTTCTCCTCCCTGCTCGTTTCCTGCTCCTTCACAGCCCCACTCAGAGACACCAGAACCAGCCTGACTGCACCTCTTCCTTAAGAGTTGGGTCCCGGCCCATGAGGCCCCTCATCTGTTCTCAGAAACACCAACCCCAGCTGAGCTGCAACCCAACCTCAGAGGTCTGTGTTTCCTCTCCACGGAATTGCTCCTCTAAATTCCTGTCTTCATAATTCCAGCTTCCTCCTTTTGTTCTCCCATCCCTTCTGCAATACCTCAGTGTTCTATTTTGACCTTTTCAGTTTCTTAGTTAACAACTTTATACCTGGTTAACAATTCTTTATATTAAACCCTGTCTGTTTAAATAAGTGATGTGGTTTCTGTCCCCTGACTGGACTTGACTGAACCAGGAGTGGTCCCAGGAAACAGACCCCTAAAGATGGAATTTGGAAATTGGTTTTGCTCCTCTGAGGTCATCCTAGCAATGTCCCTTCACCCCAGCAGCAGCAATTCCTTCTGGCAGCAGAAGCTGAATCCACTTTGCAGTTTTTCCAGCAACTGCGGAACCACTTCATTGTCCCCATCTCACCTCCAGATTCCAACACTAGCCAGCCAGTGCCCACCCCCACCCCCAGAGGTCTGGGTCCTAGTCTCATGGGGCCTATGAGCCCAGAGACACCAGTACCAGCCAGAATGCTCTTGATGGACACAGTCGTCATATTACACTGCATAGTGTAAGTTACTGTAGAGGCTGCAAAAAACAAAAGGACTTGTGTCTATGGGCAGAGGGTATGATCCCAAGGTATCAGTTTGACCTAAGCAGGACTGTCCAGAGAGAGAGAGAGAGAGACTGCTCTCTTGGGCAGAGAACTAAGCCCAGCGGGGTGGGCCAGGCCTGCTGTGTGACCAGCACTGCCCATCAAAACTGCCTGGGATGGGAATTCCCTCACGGCCCAGTGGTTAGGGCTCCACGCTTGAGGGGGCACAGGTTTGATCCCTGGTCGGAGAAATAAGATCCTGCATGCCATGCGGTGCCACGCCCCTGAAAAAAAAAAAAAACCTGCATGGGATTTCACCAAAGAGGATAAACAGACAGCAGATCAGCACATGAAAAGATCTTCAACATCATTAACTATTAGGAAAATGCAACTTACAAACCGCAATGAGATACCACTACACACCTATCAGAATGGCCAAAATTTTAAAAAGTGACAACACCAAATGCTGATGAGGATGCAGAGGAACTGGATCCCTCATACATTGCTGGTAAGAATGTAAAATGGTACAGCTGCTGTGGAAAACAGTTTGGCGGCTTCTTTAAGAACTGAACATGCAATTATCATATGACCCAGCAATTGTACCCCTGGGCATGTATCCCAGAGAAGTGAAAACTTATACTCACACACAAAAGAGCTGTACCTGAACGTCTATAGCATTTTTACTTGTAACAGCCCAAAATTGGAAACAATCCAGATGTCCTTTAATGGGTAAACAGTTCAACAAACTTCAGTATATTCATACCATGGAATACTATACACCAGTAAAAAGGAAATATTGATACACAATAGTATACATAACGATTGATACAAAAGAATTATTGATACACACGACAACCTGGATCAATCTCCAGAGAATTATGCTGAGTGAAACAAATCAATCTCAAAAGGTTAAATACTGCATGATTCCATGTATGTGATACTCTTGAAACCACAAAGCTATAGACGTGGAGAACAGATTTGTGGTGGAGAGGAGGGAAGTGAGTGAGGCTAGAAAAGAGCAGCATGATGTAGCCTTGTGGGGACAGAAATGTTCTGTATCTTAACTGTGTTGATGTCAATAACTGGGTTGTGACTACAGGCACACTTTGGAGGGATCGCGGGTTGGGTTCCAGAGCACTGCAATGAAGCAAATATCGCACTAAGGCGAGTCACACGAATGCTCTGGTTTCCCAGTGCATATAAAAGTGATACTTACTATACTGTACTCTATTAAGTATACAATAACACTGTGTCTAAAACAACAACGTACATACCTTAATTTTAAAATACCTTATTGCTAAAAAATGTCACCCATCCTCTGACAATGCGGGGTTGCCACAAGCCTTTGATTTATAAAAACCAAAATATCTGCAAAGCGCAATAAAGTGAAGAGCAGTAAAGCGAGGTCTGCCTGTACAGTTTTACAAGATGTTACCTTTGGGGGAAACTGGGTGAAGGGTACAGTGGCTCTGTCTTATTTCTTGCAAATGCATGTGAATCTACAGCTCAAAATTAAAAGTTTAATTTAAAAAACAAAAAACACCTGAGACCCCTTTTCAGAGCCCCCATCTGAGCTGGAAGACTGGTTCACACGTGTTTTCTGAGAGTCTCCACAAGAGTTGAAAAGACACAATTAAATGATTGCTAAAATCCTTTCATCTAAAAATGTAACATTTTTATGTGAAAATGTATCATAATCCAGACATCTTATGAAGTAAGGCTGGCACTACACCCTCCAACACCACCCCCTCCCCCAGCCCCGGTCTCCCCAGCAGAAAGGGAGAGGAAGCCCTGAAAGACAGAATCAGGACGCAAGGGAGGGTGACCGGGGAGGGGGCAGCTCTCTCTTTCATGGTCCAAGGACTCCCAACCATGAGACTCTCAATGAAGCAGAGCTAATAGCCACAGTGGCTGAGGGCGGGATTAGAACCCACCTTTCTGGCTCTGTTCCCCGCAGCTCAGCGAGCTCTGGGCAGCCCCCCCTGAATGTGTCAGAACAGTTAGAAATGGTTCCAATTATAACCAGGAAGTTTTTAAGCCTGTGGCTGGAAAGGAATGCCGATTCATGTAATAGCCGTTACCGCGCACAATATCCCCCCACCAAGTGTTCTTGGCGCAGTTTTTGAGGGTGACAAATGGTGTCCCCATTGGCACAGATAGGAGCCTTTATCACAAAGGGGAGAAACCCCCAGTCTCTGGAGAAGAACAATAGTGGGAAAGGTCTTGGGGAGGACAGCACTCTGGGTCCCTGGATGTAACTGGATACCTGGGGGGGGAGAGGGGGTAGTCCTTCCCCCTTCATAATTAGTCAGCTAATTATCCTCTTCTCCATGCTAATGAATCACCAAAGACTCTTTCAGGAAGAAGCGTAATCAGAGAGGTTTCGCTGTCTGGGGCCCCACAGCCTCCCTCCTCCTTTCTCCCTGGCTCCCACCGGGGTCTCCTCTGCCACCCCGAGCAGAGAGCCAGCCATGAGCTTGTGATCCGGAGCCACTGGGCCTCACAGCTAACATGCAGCGCAGGGGGTTGGGCTGGGCCGCGAGCTCTCGGGGTACTGCTTCAGATGCTATTATCTCCTTCTTCCTGGTGTGTCCAGCAGCTCCTTCAAGTGCCAGCGATGGTGTTACCAATCACGGCAGGAGGCCTGGAAATAGGCATCTTCATCCACCGTTTCCTAGCTGTCTGACTCTCAGCAAGTCACTTCACCTCTCTGCACCTTCCAGAGTTTCTATCTCCAAGGAACCTTCTTCAGAGAGCTATGGGGGTGGGGGTCGGTGCCTGCCACCTAGAGCCCAGGCAAACGGTGCATGCTCCGTGAACGGTGATGGCCACAGAAGAGAGGGAAATGCTCTACTTCCAACCTCCCAGACTCCACAAGCCCCTTGGTAGGTCCTCTGTGCAGTTCAGCTTTTCCCAGCTTGGACCTCAAAAGGTCTGAAACATGCAACAGCTATTCAAGATTGTGTTCTTGAAGAATACTTAAGGATATGGGGAAAGGCTCCCAAAGACTGCTGAATGATAAGCACAGAGTAGCAAATATATAGGCACCAGGATGACAGTACTGTCACAGGCAGAAAAAAGACTGTAATGAAATCCACCGAAATATTAGCAATGGATTTCCTGGGGTGTGGGGGCACAGCAGGAGATGGTCTTTTCATCATTATATGTCTAACATTTATGAAATTTCTACCATGAACATTTAAAACTCATAGAAATACTGTTTTATGTTTATATGCTATATACAATAATTTTACATTATATACAATATAGAAAAGCTACCATTTAAAAAAAATTAAAACCTTTCAATAGAATTGTTGAGGACGGAGATTGGTTCAAGATGGCAGAGTAGAAGGACGTGCATTCCCTCCCTCTTGCAAGAGCGCTGGAATCACAACTAACTGCTGAACAGTCATCAACAGGAAGACACTGGAACTCACCAAAAAAGATACTCCACATCCAAAGACAAAGCAGAAGCCACAATGAGACGGTAGGAGGGGCGCAATCACAATAAAATCAAATCCCGTAACTGCTGGGTGGGTGACTCACAAACTGGAGAACATTTATACCACAGAAGTCCACCTACTGGAGTGAAGGTTCTGAGCCCCATATCAGACTTCCCAACCTGGGGGTCCAGCAACGGTAGGAGGAATTACTAGAGAATCTGACTTTGAAGGCTAGCGGGATTTGATTGCAAGACTTCAACAGGACTGGGGGAAACAGAGACTCCACTCTTGGAGGGCACACACAAAGTAGTGTGTGCATTGGGACCCAGGGGAAGGAGCAGTGACCCCATAGGAGACTGAACCAGACCTACCTGCTAGTGTTGGAGGGTCTCCTGCAGAGGCGGGGGGTGGCTGTCCCTCACTGTGGGGACAACGACACTGGCAGCAGAAGTTCTGGGAAGTACTCCTTGGTGTGAGCCCTCCCAGAGTCCTCCATTAGCCCACCAAAAAGCCGGGTAGGCTCCAGTGTTGGGTCGCCTCAGGCCAAACAATCAACAGGGAGGGAACCCAGCCCCACCCATCAGCAGACAAGTGGATTAAAGTTTTACTGAGCTCTGCCCACCAGAGCAACAGCCAGCTCTACCCACTACCAGTCCCTCCCATCAGGAAACTTTCACAAGCCTCTTAGATAGCCTCATCCACCAAAGGGCAGACAGCAGAAGCAAGGAGAACTACAATCCTGCAGCCTGTGGAACAAAAACCACATTCACAAAAAGATAGACAAGATGAAAAGGCAGAGGACTATGCACGAGATGAAGGAACAAGATAAAAGCCCAGAAAAACAACTAAATGAAGTGGAGATAGGCAACCTTCCAGAAAAAGAATTCCGAATAATGATAGTGAAGATGATAGAGGACCTCAGAAAAAGAATGGAAGCAAAGACCGAGAAGATGCAAGAAATGTTTAAAAAAGACCTAGAAGAATTAAAGAACAAACAAACAGAGATGAACAATACAATAACTGAAATGAAAAATACACTATAAGGAATCAATAGCAGAATAACTGAGGCAGAAGAACAGATAAGTGACCTGGAAGACAGAATGGTGGAATTCACTGCTGTGTAACAGAATAAAGAAAAAAGAATAAAAAGAAATGAAGACCTCTGGGACAACATTAAACGCAACAACATTCTCATTATAGGGGTCCCAGAAGGAGAAGAGAGAAAGAAAGGACCTGAGAAAATATTTGAAGAGATTATAGTCGAAAACTTCCCTAACATGGGAAAGGAAATAGCCACCTAAGTCCAGGAAGTGCAGACAGTCCCAGGCAGGATAAACCCAAGGAGAAACACACCGAGACACATAGTAATCAAACTGGCAAAAATCAAAGACAAAGAAAAATTATTGAAAGCAACAATGGAAAAACGACAAATAACATACAAAGGAACTCCCATAAGGTTAGCAGCTTATTTCTCAGCAGAAACTCTATAAACCAGAAAGGAGTGGCATGATATATTTAAAGTGATGAAAGGGAAGAACCTACAACCAAGATTACTCTACCCAGCAAGGATCTCATTCAGATTCGATGGAGAATTCAAAAGCTTTACAGAAAAGCAAAAGCTGAGAGAATTCAGCACCACCAAACCAGCTCTACAACAGATGCTAAAGGAATTTCTCTAAGTGGGAGACACAAGAGAAGAAAAGGACCTACAGAAACAAACCCATAACAATTAAGAAAAGGGTAATAGGAACATACATATCGATAATTACCTTAAACGTGAATGGATTAAATGCTCAAACCAAAAGACACAGGCTCGCTGAATGGATACAAAAACAAGACCCATATATATGCGGTCTACAAGAGACCCACTTCAGACCTAGGGACACATATAGACTGAAAGTGAGGGGATGGAAAAAGATATTCCATGCAAATGGAAATCAAAAAAAAGCTGGAGTAGCAATACTCATATAAGATAAAATAGACTTTAAAATAAAGAATGTTACAAGAGACAAGGAAGGACACTACATAATGATCAATCCAAGAAGAAGATATAACAATTATAAATATATATGCACCCAACATAGGAGCACCTCAATACATAAGGCAACTGCTAACATCTATAAAAGAGGAAATCAACAGTAACACAATAATAGTGGGGGACTTTAGCACCTCACTTACACCAATGGACAGATCACCTCACACCAATGGACAGATCATCCAAACAGAAAATTAATAAGGAAACACAAGCTTTAAATGACACAATAGACCAGATAGATTTTTTTTTTTTTTTTGCGGTACGCAGGCCTCTCACTGTTGTGGCCTCTCCCGTTGCGGAGCACAGGCTCCAGACGCGCAGGCTCAGCCGCCATGGCTCATGGGCCCAGCCACTCTGTGGCATGTGGGATCTTCCTGGACCAGGGCACGAACCTGCATCCCCTGCATCGGCAGGTGTACTCTCAACCACTGTGCCACCAGGGAAGCCCAGACCAGATAGATTTAATTGATATTTATAGGACATTCCATCCAAAAACAGCAGATTACACTTTCTTCTCAAATGCACGTGGAATATTCTCCAGGATAGATCACATCATGGTTCACAAATCAAGCCTCGGTAAATTTAAGAAAACTGAAATCATATCAAGCATCTTTTCTGACCACAACGCTATGAGATTAGAAATCAATCACAGGGGAAAAAAAACCATAAAAAACACAAACACATGGAGGCTAAACCATACGTTACTAAATAACCAGAGATCACTGAAGAAATCAAAGAGGAAACCAAAAAATACCTAGAGACAAATGACAAAGAAAACACAATTATCCAAAACCTATGGGATGCAGAAAAAGCAGTTCTAAGAGGGAAGTTTATAGCAATACAAGCCTACCTCAAGAAACAAGAAAAATCTCAAATAAGCAATATAACTTTACACCTAAAGGAACTACAGAAAGAAGAACAAACAAAACCCAAAGTTAGCAGAAGGAAAGAAATCATAAAGATCAGAGCAGAAATAAATGAAATAGAAACAAAGAAAACAATAGCAAAGATCAGTAAAACTAAAAGCTGGTTCTTTGAGAAGATACACAAAATTGATAAACCATTAGCCAGACTCATCAAGAAAAAGAGGGAGAAGACTCAAATCAATAAAATTAGAAATGAAAAAGGAGAAGTTACAACAGACACTGCAGAAATACAAAGAATCCTAAGAGACTACTACAAGCAACCCTATGCCAATAAACTGGACAACCTGGAAGAAATGGAAAAATTCTTAGAAAGGTATAATCTTCCAAGACTGAACCAGGAAGAAATAGAAAATATGAACAGACCAATCACAAGTAATGAAATTGAAACTGTGATTAAAAATCTTCCAACAAGGGGCTTCCCTGGTGGCGCAGTGGTTGAGAGTCTGCCTGCCGATGCAGGGGACACGGGTTCGTGCCCTGGTCCAGGAAGATCCCACATGCCACGGAGCGGCTGGGCCCCTGAGCCATGGCTGCTGAGCCTGAGCGTCCGGAGCCTGTGCTCTGCAATGGGAGAGGCCACGACAGTGAGAGGCCTGTGTACCGCAAAAAAAAAAAAAAAAAAAAAAAACTTGTAACAAACAAAAGTCCAGGACCAGATGGCTTCACAGGTTAATTCTACCAAAATTTAGAGACGAGCTAACACCCATCCGTCTCAAACTCTTCCAAAAAATTGCAGAGGAAGGAACGCTCCCAAACTCATTCTATGAGGCCACCATCATGCTGATACCAAAACCAGACAAAGATACTACATAAAAGGAGAATTACAGACCAATATCACTGATGAATATATACATGCAAAAATCCTGAACAAAATACTAGCAAACAGAATCCAACAACACATTACAAGGGTCATACACCATGATCAAGTGGGATTTATCCCAGGGATACAAGGATTCATCAATATATGCAAATCAATCAATGTGATATATCATATTAACAAATTGAAGAAGAAAAACCATATGATCATCTCAATAGATGCAGAAAAAGCTTTTGACAAAATTCAACACCCACTTACAATAAAAACTCTCCAGAAAGTGGGAATAGAGGAAACCTACCTCAACATAATAAAGGCCATATATGACCAACCCACAGCAAACATCATTCTCAATGATGGAAAACTGAAAGCATTTCTTCTAAGATCAGGAAAAAGACAAGGATGTCCACTCTTGCCACTATTATATCAACATAGTTTTGGAAGTCCTAGCCACAGCAATCAGAGAAGAAAATGAAATAAAAGGAATACAAATTGGAAAAGAAGAAGTAAAATGGCCACTGTTTGCAGATGACATGATACTATACATAGAGAATCCTAAAGTGGCCACCAGAAAACTACTAGAGCTAATCAATGAATTTGGTAAAGTTGCAGGATACAAAATGAATGCACAGAAATCTGTTGCATTCCTATACACTAATGATGAAAAATCTGAAAGAGAAATCAAGGAAACACTCCCATTTACCATTGCAACAAAAAGAATAAAATACCTAGGAATAAATCTACCTAGGGAGACAAAAGACCTGTATGCAGAAAAGTATAAGACACTGATGAAAGAAATTAAAGATGATACAAACAGATGGAGAGATACACCATGTCTTGTATTGGAAGAATCAATATTGTGAAAATGACTATACTACCCAAAGCAATCTACAGATTCAATGCAATCCCTATCAAATTACCAATGGCATTTTTTACAGAACTAGAACAAAAAATCTTAAAATTTGTATGGAGACACCAAAGACCCCGAATAGCCAAAGTAGTCTTGAGGAAAAAAAACGGAGCTGGAGGAATCAGACTCCCTGACTTCAGACTATACTACAAAGCTACAGTAATCAAGACAATATGGTACTGGCACAAAAACAGAAATATAGATCAATGGAACAGGATAGAAAACCCAGAGATAAACCCACGCACCTATGGTCAACTAGTCTATGACAAAGGAGGCAAGGATATACAATGGAGAAAAGAGAGTCTCTTCAATAAGTGGTGCTGGGACAACTGGACAGCTACATGTAAAAGAATGAAGTTAGAACACTCCCTAACACCATATACAAAGAGAAACTCAAAATGGATTAGAGACCTAAATGTAAGACTGGACACTATAAAAGTCTTAGAGGAAAACATAGGAAGAACACTCCTTAATATAAATCACAGCAAGATCTTTTTTGATCCACCTCCTAGAGTAAAGGAAATAAAAACAAATATAAACAAATGGGACCTAATGAAACATAAAAGCTTTTGCAAAGCAAAGGAAACTACAAACAAGACGAAAAGACAACTCTAAGAATACGAGAAAATATTTGCAAATGAATCGACGTACAGAAGATTAATCTCCAAAATATATAAACATCTCATGCAGCTCAATATTAGAAAAACAAACAACCGAATCCAAAAATGGGCAGAAGACCTAAATAGACATTTCTCCAAAGAAGACATACAGATGGCCAAGAAGCACATGAAAAGCTGCTCAACAACACTAATTATTAGAGAACTGCAAATCAAAACTACAGTGAGGTATCAACTCACACCAGTTAGAATGGGCATCATCAGAAAACCTACAAACAACAAATGCTGGAGAGGGTGTGGAGAAAAGGGAACCCTCTTGCACTCTTGGTGGGAAGGTAAAAGGATACAGCCACTAAGGAGAACAGTATGGAGGTTTCTTAAAAAACTAAAAATAGAATTACCATATGACCCAGCAATCCCACTACCGGGCATATACACAGAGAAAACCATAATTCAAAAAGATACATGCACCCCAATGTTCATTGCAGCACTATTTACAATAGCCAGGTCATGGAAGCAACCTAAATGCCCATCAACAGATGAATGGATACAGAAGATGTGGTACAAATATACGGTGGAATATTACTCAGCCATAAAAAGGAATGAAATTGGGTCATTTGTAGAGACATGGATGGATCTAGAGACTGTCATACAGAGTGAAGTAAGTCAGAGGAGAAAAACAAATATCGTATATTAACACATATATGTGGAACCTAGAAAAATGGTACAGATGAACCGGTTTGCAGGGCAGAAATAGAGACACAGATGTAGAGAACAAACGTATGGCCACCAACAGGAGAAAATGGCGGGGAGGTGGAGTGATGAATTGGGAGATTGGGATTGACATATATACACTAATATGTATAAAATGGATAACTAAGAAGAACCTGCTGTATAAAAATATAAATTAAATTAAATTCAAAAATTCAAAAAAAAAAAAAAGAATTGTTGAGAGCAAAAGAGCTGATTTCCCTCTATTTACAATAGCCCGGAGATGGAAACAACCTAAGTGCCCATCATCAGATGAATGGATAAAGAAGATGTGGCACATATATACAATGGAATATTACTAAGCCATAAAAAGAAACAAAATTGAGCTATTTGTAATGAGGTGGATAGACCTAGAGTCTGTCATACAGAGTGAAGTAAGTCAGAAAGAGAAAGACAAATACCGTATGCTAACACATATATATGGAATTTAAGAAAAAAAAATGTCATGAAGAACCTAGGGGTAAGACAGGAATAAAGACACAGACCTACTAGAGAACGGACTTGAGGATATAGGGAGGGGGAAGGGTGAGCTGTGACAAAGCGAGAGAGAGGCATGGACATATATACACTACCAAAGGTAAGGTAGATAGCTAGTGGGAAGCAGCCGCATAGCACAGGGAGATCAGCTCGGTGATTTGTGACCGCCTGGAGGGGTGGGATAGGGAGGGTGGGAGGGAGGGAGATGCAAGAGGGAAGAGATATGGGAACATATGTATATGTATAACTGATTCACTTTGTTATAAAGCAGAAACTAACACACCATTGTAAAGCAATTATACCACCCCCCAAAAAAAGAGCTGATTTCCTTTCATTGTGCATTCAGCTAACATTACTCTGGATGCTTCAGGGGGTACAGGGGTGTGAAAGACCCAGGCCCAACCCTCAGGAAGCTTGACAGTCTAACAAACAAGGAAACTCGTGTTATTGAAGTCCAGGCAGCAGGGAGATCAAGGAGGGCCTCTTAGGAGAGATGCCATCCAGACAGGTTTGGGGAGGATGGAATTGTAGGGTTGAGACACATGGTTATATTTCACCCCACTGTACCCATACCTGGGACATCAGTTGGGGGGTGATGTCCCAGATACGGGTACAGTTGGGGTGAAATATAGGAGGTGAAAAATAGGTCTCCTGCCCCTTTAATCTTCTACACCTGCACCTCCCTGGACACAGCACAGAAAATGATCCCTCTCTGTGATCCCTCTCACAGAATCACAGGACCATAGTCTGTTGGATATGGAAGGGTCCCTTAGAGATGATGGAGTCAAATATCCTCATTATATATACAAGGATATTGAAGCCCAGTGAGGGGAAGAGTCTTGTCCCCAAGGCCTCTTAATTTTCCATCCAGGGAACCAGCTAGACTCACATCCAAGGACAGACTTGGCTTCTGAAACCACTGCTATGCAGGGTGCATTTTCCAGAAGTAAGTGACAATAGCAGCACCACAACCCCAAGATCCGACTCTGGATGCTACTAATTTCATCTTCCTCGTTGTTTTCCACATCCAACAGCACTGTGTGATACAAATGGCTTCGGAAGTCCTGAACAGGAGCCTTCATCTGCTCAGTCCCGTTCCTTGGAACTCTAAGCTCTGATCATGGATTAGCCTGACCTATTACCCAAATTCATCCTAAGAAAGCTAACAATGGTTTCTACCTGCATATCCCTCCACACACGTAACAAAGAAAGTGCCCTCTCTTCCGGGCATACCCAACAGTGCCCTCTTTTGGCATAACAAGGAGCATAATGTTAAGGACAAAGGCTTTGCAGCCAGGCAGACCTGGGCTCAAGTCCCTGATCCACCTCTTTTTTTTTTTTTTTTTTTTGCGGTACGCGGGCCTCTCACTGTTGTGGCCTCTCCCGTTGCAGAGCACAGGCTCCGGACGCGCAGGCTCAGCGGCCATGGCTCACGGGCCCAGCCGCTCCGCGGCACGTGGGATCTTCCCGGACCGGGGCACGAACCCGTGTCCCCTGCATCGGCAGGCGGACTCTCAACCACTGCGCCACCAGGGAAGCCCCCTGATCCACCTCTTAATAGCTGTCTGATCTTGGGTAATTTACATAAATTTTCTGTGCCTTCTTTTCCTAATCGATAAAATGGTTGTATACAACCTGCAGGGTGGTTATGAGGATTAAATTAAATAATGTGCATAAAGTGCTCAGCACAGTACTGTACATTCAAGTCACTGGACTGTGAGCCTCATGAAAGCAGACGGGGTTGAGTCTGCCCTGTCCACCTGAATCCCCAGGACCGAACAAAAAGCCTGGCATTTAACAGAGGCTTAAAAAAATGATTAGTGAATGAATGAATAAACATGCTAGCCCACATGAAAGATTCAATGCTGTGATCATTACATCTGACCATTTCCTCTACTTGCATGTCCAAAAACAATGACATATTAGGAAGAGAAAACCAACCAGAAGCTGATTTCACAGGTTTTCACTAAAAAAAATTGCTGGCAGGGGAAGTGAGGGTCTTGTGTCTCCAGCAGGATGCTGCACTAAACACTCTTTAGACCCTCCAACCAAAACCAACCAAACATGCCAGCTAGGAAAAAAAAAAAAAAACTTTAATTGCACCAATTAAGTCTTCAAAAGGTAATGCCTATCAGAACCAAAAACTAACTGAACAGTGGAACTCAGAGAGATTAATGTTGTTCCAAAGCTACATGGGGTACAGACTGGGGACAAAACCCAGAGCCCACCCAAGGTGAGGACTCTAAGAGAAAAGCCCCTCAGCATAAAGCCCAAAAAGTTACACATTGGTATCAAGGGGAACTAGACCAAAACCACCCTACCCTCTACTCCCTGGAGACTACAGGCAAATTGCTTGTACTGAACACTGGCAGTGAGTAGAAGAGGGGGGAAAAAATCTCTCTCAGAATTCGTAACTACAAGCCAACACCAATAAGAGGGTTTGCAGCCTGAATTCACTCTACTTGGGTGGTCAAAAAAATACCAAGCCAAGAATTTAGTTTAAAATGGTCTCAAGCCGGTAATGACCACAGGCTCCTGGCAGAAGTCAATGCACATCCCCTGTAGGAACCGACCTCCATCACAGTCCCAAAAATTACCCAAAGGTAAAATTCTGATCTATGAGCTCATGGTAGCAATCACAAGACACACAAGGAAACCAAGCATCCTGAACAAGACTCAGCAGAAACAACAGGTAGTAGACTCAGACCCACAAAGACCTCAAACACTGGAATTATCAGACATAGAATTTAAAATAATTTTAACATATTTAAAGACATTTTTAAAAGGGCATTTGAAAATATAAGTAAAGAGCGTCTATAAAAATGACTACATAGATTTATTTATTTTTGGCTGCGTTGGGTCTTCGTTGCTGCGTGCGGCTTTCTCTAGTTGTGGCGAGCGGGGCTACTCTTCATTGCAGTGCACGGCCTTCTCATTGCAGTGGCTTCTCTTGTTGCAGAGCATGAGCTCTAGGTACATGGGCTTCAGTAGCTGTGGCTCACAGGCTCTAGAGCGCAGGCTCAGTAGTTGTGGCACATGGGCTTAGTTACTCTGTGGCATGTGGGATCTTCCTGGACCAGGGATCAAACCCATGTCCCCTGCGTTGGCATGCGGATTCTCAACCACTGTGCCACAGAGAAGTCCCGACTTCATAGATTTAAAAAAAGAACCTCTAGAAATGAAAAATATAATGACTGAAATTTAAAACTCAGTAATTGTCTTTAACAGTGAGTTAGAACCAGTTGAAGAAGAATAAAACAGAAATTATAGAGGTGGAAATTATCAAAGAGAGATTAAGATACATTAAGAATAGTATGACAATTTGTAACATATACCTAATCATGGTTACAGAACGAGGGCAGAAAAAGAATACGGCAGAGGCAATATCTGAAGAGATAATGGCCATTGAATCAAGCATTATCTTTGAGAAGTTTCTATAAATAATGAAGATAAATAGCCACAGATTTAAGAATCTAAAAAAGCCCAAGCAGTGTAAATAAAGGAATTAACACCTAATAGTGTTACCAGATTTAGCAAGTAAAAATACAAGACTCCTAGTTCAGTTTGAATTTCAGATAAACAATGAATTTTTTTTTTTTAGTATAAGCATGTCCCATGCAATATTTGGAACATACTTGTACTAAAAATGTACTTGTTGAGACTTCCCTGGTGGTCCAGTGGGTAAGACTGCAAGCTCCCAATGCAGGGGGCCCGGGTTTGATTCCTGGTCTGGGAACTAGATCCCACACGCCTGCCACAACTAAAGATCCTGCGTGCCACAACAAAGATCCCTCATGCTGCAACTAAGACCCAGAGCAGCCAAAATAAATAAATAAATAAATATATTTTTTTAACGTACTTGTTTTTTATCTGAAATTTTAATTTAACTGGGCCTCCTATATTTTTTTTCTGGCAACTCTAACACCTAAACACATCATAATGAAACTGCAAAACACCAAAGAAAAAGAGAAGTTCAAAAAAGCAGCCAGGGGCTTCCCTGGTGGCACAGCGGTTGAGAGTCCGCCTGCCGATGCAGAGAACACGGGTTCATGCCCCAGTCTGGGAAGATCCCACATGCTGTGGAGTGGCTGGGCCCGTGAGCCATGGCCGCTGAGCCTGCGTGTCCGGAGCCTGTGCTCCACAACGGGAAAGGCCACAACAGTGAGAGGCCCGCGTACTGCAAAAAAAAAAAAAAGCAGCCAAATGGCCTCTAAGTTGATGACAGATGTTCTCTAAGTCGATGACAGTTAGACTGACAGCTGACTTCTCAACCGCCACAAGAGATGCCAAAATTCAGTGGAGTAATGTCTTCAATGTACTCAAAAAACATAACTAGAATTTTACATCTAGAGAAAATACTTTTAAAAATGAGACTAAAATAAAGATATTTTTAAACAAATAAAAACTAAACAGGTTTGCCATAAACAGATCCTCATTTTTTTTTAATGATAAAGGATTTATTCAGTCAGGAGAAAAGTAATACCAGATGGAAGCTTAGAGAAGCAAGAAGGAATGGAAAGCAAGGAGGATGGTGAGTGAATATGTGGGTATTTCTAAGCAACACAGATTGACCAAACCATCAATACCATGCAAGATTTACAAACTATAAAGTAGAATTAAAATATGTAACAACAGTGGAATTGAAGAGTGGTGGTGGGGACTTCTTTTTGGTGCAGTGGTTAAAAGTCTGCCTACCAATGCAGGGGACACGGGTTCGATCCCTGGTCCAGGAGAATCCCAGTTTCCTTGGAGCAACTAAGCCCGTGTGCCACAACTACTGAGCCTGTGCTCTAGAGCCCACAAGCCACAACTACTTAGCCTGTGAGCCACAACTACTGAGCCTGTGTGCCACAACTACTGAAGCCCCATGCACCACAACTACTGAAGCCCTGTGCACCTAGAACCCATGCTCCCCAACAAGAGAAGCCACCGCAATGGGAAGCCTGTGCACCGTAGCAAAGAGTAGCCTCTGCTCTCCACAACTAGAGAAAGCCTGTGCACAGCAATGAAGACACAACGCAGCCAAAAATAAATAAAATTTTAAAAAATAAAAAGAAGAGTGGTGGTGGAGTTTTAGCTTGCATTTGGGTGAAAAGAATAATGGTAGTTAATTTTAGTATTTGATTATGTAAATGCTATGTTGATATTTCTACAGTAATGACTAAAAGAATAGCAATAAAGTATATAACTTCCAAACAGATGATTAGGATGGAATGCAAAAAAAAAAAAAAAATCCCCCTAAAATTGTTAGAAAATACGGGGGGGGGGGAACAGAAAAGGCAAAAAATAGTTTAAAAAAAAGTTTTTAAAATAAATCATTGATTACCTAAAATCCCAGTTATCAGGGTGGATTTTTTAAAAATCCAAGTAAGTATCATTTATGAAAGTAAAAACTAAAACATAAGTACCCAAGAGGGTTAAAAGTAAAAGAATGAAAAAAGATATTCTAGGCGAACACTAATTAAATGAGAAAGATAAGGTGGTTATATTAACATCAAAAAAATAGACTTTACTGAAAAATGTATTATTAGAAATAAAGAGTGTCACAAACTAATGACAAAAGGTCCAATTCACCAAGAAGATACAACAATTCTAAACCTGCATGCAACTAATAACATTACAAATTTTAAGGAAAAATTGACTGAGCTACAGGAGAAATTGACAAATCCACCATATATAAGAGATTTTAACATAGTTGTCTCAGTAACTGACAACACAGAAGAAAAAAAAATCAGTAAGCATATAGAAAAATTTGACTGACACACTAGTAAGCTTGATCTTATGGACATATATAGAACATTGCACTCAGTATACTTTCAAGAGTACATGAATCAATTTTCATGAATATTTCAAAGGCTGGGTGTCATACAGATAACATTCTCCAAGCACAATGCAAATAAGTTAGAAAATCAATAACAAACACATAATGGAGAAGCCCCATATATATCCAAATTTTAAAACATTACTAAATGACTCATGGATCAAAAAAAAAAGAACTCACAATGGAAATTAGAAAATATTTAGAATTGAATGATAATGAAAATATTTCATACCAAAAGTTGTGGGATGCAGCTATAGCAATACCAAGAAGCAGATTTGTAGCCTTTAAAGGTTATATTACAAAGAATGAAGAATGAAAACTGAGTTGAATATTCTATTTAAATAACATCAAAGACAGTAGAATGAAGGAAACAATACAGAGTAGAAATTAATGAAATAGAGAACATACATCTTAGAAGATCAATAAACCCCAAAGTTGATTATTTGAAAAGACCAATAAACTTGAATCTAATTATGAAGAAACAATCAAACAAATCCAAATTTAAGAGTGTATTAGTTTTCTACTGCTGTTGTAACAAATCAACACAAACTTAGTGGCTTAAAACAACACAAATTTATTATTTTACAATTCTGTAAGTCAGTATTCTGATATGGGTCTCAACAGGCTAAAATCAAGTTGTCAGCAGGGCTGCTTCCCTTCTGGAGGCTCTATGGAAGGGTTCATTTTCTTGCTCATTCAGGTTGTTGGCAGAATTAGTTCCCTGTGGTTGCAAGACTGAGATCCCTGTTTCCTTGCTAGCTGTCAGCTTCCATTTCCAGCTTAGGACCATTTCCTGCATTTTTTGGCTCATATCTCTGTCTTCCTTCAAAGCCAGCAATAGCAGGTTGAGTCACTCTCATGTTTTGAATCTCTCCTTTTTCTTCTTTCATCTCATCTCTCTCTAACTCAGTCAATAAACGTTTTCTACTTTTAAGTTTTATATTCCAGAATAATGAAAAAGAAGGAACACTTCCCAACTCATTTCATTATGCATAACCTTGACTCTAAAACCCATTAAGGACAGTATGAGAAATAAAAATTACATGCCAATGTCACTCATAAACATAGATGAAAAATCCTAAATAAAATACTAGCAAACCAGGGACTTCCCTGGTGGTCCAGTGGGTAAGAATCCATGCTCCCAATGCAGGGGACCTGGGTTTGATCCCTGGTCAGGAACTAGATCTCTAATGCAGGCCACAACTAAGAGTTCATATGCTGCAACTAAGAAGAAGGCCGCATGCTGCAACGAAGATCCTGCATGCTACAACTAAGACCTGGTGCAGCCAAAATAAATAAATAAATATTTTTAAAAAAATACCAGGAATGAGCAATGAGTAATAAAAAGGGTAATAAATACACCAGAATCAACTTGTACTTATTTCAGGAATCCAAGATTGGCATAACATTAGAAAATCACTTAATATGCTTCAATACTTTAACAGATTAAAGAAGAAAAATAATATGGTTATTTCAGTAATACAGAAAAATCATTTGATATGATTCAACATCCATTTATCATTTTTTTAAGTTAGCAAACTATAAGTAAAAGAGAAATTTCTCAGTTTGTTAAAGAGTATCTGGGAGAGAAAGAAAAAGAGGAAGAGAAGAAATAAACTCACATTATATCGAATATCATACTGAATGGTGAAACACTGAAAGCATTTGCTTTAAGATCATGAGCTAGATAAGGTCTCATTATTGCCCCTCTATCACTATACTGGAGTTCCTCGCAATGCAGTTATGCAAAACATAGGACAAAAATATCCAAAATAGAAAGGAAGAAAAAGAATGCAATTATCATATATAGAAACAAAAGAATTATATAAAAATTATTAGAATTAATAAAAGAGTGTCAAGAACCATTGCAGAATACAGAATCAACCTATAGGATCCAATCGTATTTCTAAACATCAGCAACACAACTTGAGAATGTAAGTTTAAAAATACAATGCAATACAATACAATCAAAATTCGCAATAGCATCAAAATATAAAGTATCCAGGACTATAATGTACAAAAATTTTGCAAGCCCTTTGCATAAATAAGTGGAGAGAGATACTATCATGGATAGAAAGATACAATTTAAATATATATATATATATATATATAGTGTGTGTGTAAGTTTTTCCTCAATTGATCAAGCCCTCAGTAAAATTCTTTTTGTGGAACATACGATCTGATTCTAAAACATATGTGGGGCTTCCCTGGTGGCACAGTGGTTAAGAATCCACCTGCCAATGTGGGGGACACGGGTTTGAGTCCTGGTCCAGGAAGATCCCACATGCCACGGAGCAACTAAGCCTGTGCGCCACAACTACTGAGCCTGTGCTCTAGAGCCCGTGAGCCACAACTACTGAGCCTGTGTGCCACAACTACTGAAGCCCGCGCTCCTAGAGTCCATGCTCCGCAACAAGGGAAGCCACCACAATAAGAAGCCCACACACCTCAACGAAGAGTAGTCCCTGCTCACTGCAACTAAAGAAAGCCCACGTGCAACAATGAAGACCCAGCACAGCCAAACATAAATAAATAAATATTTTTTAAAAATGGTGCTGGAACAACTGAACATCCATCTGCAAAAAAAATTAATCTAGACACAGACTTTATACCCTTCACAAAAATTAACTCAAAATGCATCATAGGGCTTTCCTGGTGGCGCAGTGGTTGAGAGTCCGCCTGCCGATGCAGGGGACGCGGGTTCGTGCCCCGGTCCGGGAAGATCCCACATGCCGCAGAGTGGCTGGGCCTGTGAACCACGGCCGCTGAGCCTGCGCATCCGGAGCCCGTGCTCCGCAATGGGAGAGGCCACAGCAGTGAGAGGCTTGCGTACCACAAAAAAAAAAAAAAAAAAAATGCATCATAGACTTAAGTGTAAAATGTAAAACTATAAAACTCCTAGAAGATAACATAGCAGAAAATCTAACTGACCTTGGGCATAGCATGATCCATGAAAAAAATAACTGACAAGCTGGAGCTCATTAAAATTGAAAACGTCTGCTCTGGAAAAGACTATCAAGAGAATAAGAAGACAAGCCACATACTGGGAGAAAGTATTTGCAAAAGACACATCTGATAAAGGACTGTTACCCAAAATATACAAAGAATAATAAAAAACTCAATGATAAAAAAACAAATAGGGGCTTCCCTGGTGGCGCAGTGGTTGAGAGTCCGCCTGCTGATGCAGGGGACAAGGGTTCGTGCCCCGGTCCAGGAAGATCCCACATGCCGCGGAGCGGCTGGGCCCGTGAGCCATGGCCGCTGAGCCTGCGCGTCCGGAGCCTGTGCTCTGCAATGGGAGAGGCCACAACAGGGAGAGGCCCGCGAGGAGGAGGAGGAGGGGGAGGAGGGGGAGGAGGGGGAGGAGGGGGAGGAGGGGGGAGGGGGAGGAGGGGGGGAGGGGGAGGGGGAGGAGGGGGGAGGGGAGGGGAGGGGGAGGGGAGGGGAGGGGGGAGGGGGGAGGGGAGGGGAGGGGAGGGGGAGGGGAGGGGAGGGGGAGGGGGAGGAATGCAAAATGGTGCCGCCACTCTGTAAGACAGTTCGGCAGTTCCTTACAAAACTAAACATGCTCCTACCGTATGATCTAGCAGTCACACTCCTTGGTATTTACTCAAATGAACTGAAGACTTATATTCACACAAAAATCTGAACAGAAATGTTTATAGCAACTTTATCCATAATTGCTGAAACTTGGAAGAAACCAACATGTTCTTCAGTAAGTGAAAGAGTCAATAAACTGTGGTACATCCAGACAATGGACCATTAGCACTAAAAAGAAATGATCAAGCCATGAAAGGACATAGAGGAACCTTTAGTATTACTAACTGAAAGAAGCCAATCTGAGAAGGCTATATCCTGTATGATTCCAAATATATGACATTATAGAAAAGGCAAAACTTCAGAGACAGGAAAAGGATCAGTGGTTTCCAAGGCTTAGGGGGGAGAGGTGGATGAATAGGTTTAACACAGAAGATTTTTAGGAGAGTGAAACTATTCTGTATTCTGTATGATACTACAGTAGTGGGTATATGTCATTATACATTTGTTGAAACCATAGACTGCACAACACCAAGAGTAAATCTCAATGTAAATTATGGACTTTGGGTGATAATGATGTCAATGTAGTTTCATCAACTGTAACAAATGCACCACTGTGGTGCAGGATGTTGATAGTCAGGGAGGATGTGTGTATGTGGGGACAGGAGGCATATGGGAAATCTCTGTACCTTCCACTCAATTTTGCTGTGAACCTAAAAGTGCTCTAAAAATATTAAAAACTAAAACCATATTATGACCCATCAAATAAAATAGGAAATCATGATATAAATTAATAAATTGAAATTTTGACAAGGATTGGGATATTTACAGTTTCCAAGTACCTCCCCCCCCAAAAAATACGTATTAATTCCAAGGAGAAAAAGAATAACCTGACAGTGGAGAAGTGGAAAAGTGGCTGACACCACCTGAATCAAGGGTTCAAAGGGCACTTCATCGGTAATGGAAAAAATCCAAATCACACCACCTGACAGGATGCACTGAGAAGAACCCCAGCATTGCTTCTGTGATATTCCGGCTAAATATACAAAATCTGAGTCTAATCTTGAGGAAACACCAGAAAAAGCCAAACTGAGAGATGGGCTACAAAATAGCTGACCTGCAATCTTCAAAAATGTCAAGGTCGTGAAAATTAAGGAAAGTCTGAGGAATTTTCCAGAATGAAAGAAAAAAGACATGATACTAAATGATTCTGAATTGTATCCTTTACTATAAAAGATATTGTTGGGACCACTGGGAAAACTTGAATGGAGTCTGAAGACTAGACAGTAGTAACAAGTCAATGTTTATTTCCTGATTTTGATGGTTGTATTGTGGTTCTATAGAACTATCTTGTTTGTAGGAAATACACACTAAAGTATTGGGGGATAATGGGGTACCATATTGGCAACCTACTCTCAAATGATTACAAGAAAAAGCTTTTTTGTACTATTCTTGCAACTTCGAGGTTTTTCAAATTTTTTTAATTGAAGTTTATTTTATATGATATCTGCATGCTATAGAATGAAGTTGGACCCCTACCTCACACCATATACAAAAATTAATTCAAAATGGATCAATGACTTAAATATAAGAGCTAAAACCATAAACTCTTAGAAGGTAACATAGCAGTGAATTTTCATGACCTTAGATTTGGCAATGGATTCTTAGACATGACACCAAAAGAACAGCAGCAAAAATAAAAAGAAAGTGGACTTCATCGAATTTAAAACGCTTGTGCGTCAAAGGACATTACCAAGAGGGTGAAAAGACAACCTACAGAATCGGATAAAATATTTGCAAATTAGATATCTGATAAGGGTCTAGTATCCAGAATATATAAAGAACTGTTGCAAATCAACAATAAAAAGAAAGCCCAAATTTAAATATGGGCAAAATACTTGAATAGACATTTATTAAAAATATATACAACAGAGATTGTTCCAAAGAAGACATACGAATAGCCAGTAGGCACGTGAAAAACTGATCAACATCACTAATCATCAGGGAAAGGCAAATTGAAACTAAAATAAGATATCACTTCAAACCTGTTAGAGTGGCTATCATCAAAAAGACAAGAGATAAGAAGTGTTGGCGAGGATGTGGAGAAAAGGGAACGCTTGTACATTGTTGCTGGGAATATAAATCGGTGCAGCCACCATGGAAAACAGTATGGTGGTTCCTCAAAAAGTTAAAAAATGGAACTTTATGTTCCAGCAATCCCACTTCTGGGTATATATCCAAAGGAAATGAAAGCAGGACAGAAAAGAGACATGTACACTCCCATGTTCCTTCCAGCATTATTCACAATAGCCAAGATAAGGAAACAACCTAAGTGTCCATCAAAAAATAAATGGATAAAGAAGATGTGGCATCTATGGAGAACAGTACGGAGGTTCAATTTTGTAAGATGAAAAAGTTCTAGAGATCTGTTGCTCAGCAATGTAAATATACTTAACCCTACTGAATTGTACGCTTAGAAATGGTTAAGATGGCAAACTTAATCTATGTGGCTTCACCACAATTTAAAAAATAGAGTGTTCTAAAGCAAAAGTGACAAAATGTTAATATCTGTTCAGAGATGGGCATCCAGTTTATCTTCTTAATTATGTTCTGTAATTTTCTTCATATTTGAACATTTTAAATCTCAGTCCAGGGTTCTGTGTGTGCAAAGGCCCTGCGGCAGGATGAAGCATCGCCAGTGTGGGCTGGAGATCAGGGAGCAAAGGACAAGGTGGCACAGGATGAGAGAAGTAGGTGGGGACTCAATCACACAGCCACCGGAGACAACGTCCTTCCCACACATTCCAGAGGCTCCCACCTGTGCCAGCCTAGAAGTCAGGTCTGCTCCCTAGCACTAACAGGGCTCCTGAGTCTGCTTCCCAAATCACATAGTGCCAGCCCCGGCCCAGCCCACAGCTCTGCCCTGAACAGGACAAGCTCATGTTTCCCCATCCCCTCTAGGCTGTTTTTCCCCACAAGAGACAGTTCTGAGCCAACAGGTTTCTGTGGGCGGATGCTGCAGGGCAGGGTTCACACAAAGACGCGACTGTCTCGGGCACCATCCTGGCCCTGCAGAGCAGGATCCTCACCTGATCCTCCAGCCTCCACGTCAAAGAGGAGACATCTAAACCCCCACTAGTCGCCCACAGCACTCAGCCCAGCCCTGGTCCCGGGTGGCTCTCTTGGGGCACTTTTCACCCCTCAGAGAGGAGGAGGGACGTTGAGGCAGGACACGACAGTAGCGGGTTGGCACTTCTGTGCCCAAAAGAAGAGTCAAGCCGTGGAGCGCAGCATCCTCCACGCGCGTGGCGCTTTTCAGTGCTCGGCGCACCGTGAAGGAGGCACGGTGGGCACTGGCATGCTTGTGAGAGGTCACGAAAAGGAATCGACTGTACTGAAGTCACAGCTGGCCAGAGGGTCCAGAGCCTCCAGCTCCCAGGAGCACAGGAGGTTTCCACCCCAGGAGTGACAGTCTGACAGCGAAGACACCGGGCGAGGCCTCCCAACGGCACTGCTTAGTAGCTGGGATCTTGGGCAGACCTCCTGACCGTGACCTCCCTAGGGTGCCAATGCAGTGCCTGGCATGTCGTAAATATTCAGCAGTAGGTGGCTCTTCTAACCGTGATGAAACAACCCACTAGAGAGCTGTCACTAACAACCAACTCATCTACTCCAGAGGCCATCGCATGGGCTGAAATAGGAGGAGGGGTGAGGGCACCCAAGGGCAGAGCACCTGCCTGCCAGATAGACCCCCTGCCCCACACCCAGGCTCACCTGCTTTGCTGAGATTAAAGGCAATCAGAGTCACAGAAGAGGCAGTGGGAACCAGGAGACCTGAGGGGGTCCAGTCCCCACACTGATCATAATGTGCTGTGTTACTCTTGGCAAGTCACTTCCTCTCTGAGCCCCATGGTTTTTTTTCATCAGTAAAATGAAGAGTCTGGACATCAAGAAAGGCCCCTCAAAACTAAGTTCCTGTGAATGTATTTTATTTCCAAATTCCTTCTAAAATGGATAGGTAGATAAACATGGATGGATGGGTGTATGGATTGGGGAGGTGGATGAAAGATAAGTAAAAACTGGTTGGTTATTATCTTCTTTTAAGGCTGACTCAAGAAAGGAAGAAAGGAAAGAAGGGAAGGAAGAAGGAAGGGAAGGAGGAAGGAAGGGAGGGAGGAAGGAAGGGGAGAGAAAGAAGGAGAGAGAAAGAGGGGACAAGGGAACTAGCTACTGCTCACTGCGCCCTCCCACATGCCATGTGTTGTTCAAAGCACTTACGTGGGGCTCTCCTGCCTCTTCGAGATGGTGGCAAGTGAGGAAACTCTTCAGAAATGATGAGGAGAAAAGGTCCAAACTTACTGCCAGAAACCAGTTATATCAATCAAAGTTCTCCAGAGAAACAGAACCAATAGGATGGATGGATGGATGGATGCATGGGTAGGTGGGTGGAAGGATGGGTGGATGGATGGGTAAATGGATGGTGGATGGATGGATGGATGGGTGAATGGATGGGTGAGTGGATGGATGGGTGGATGGATGGATTTATCTTAAGGAATTGGATTACACAACTGTGAAGACCAGCAAGTCCAAAATCCTGTAAGCAGCAGGCTGGAATCTTCCAGCAACTGGAAACTCAGGCAGAAGTTGATGTAACAGCCTTGAAGTAGAATTTCTTCTCTTGGAAACAGTTTTTGCTCTTAAGGCCTTCAATTGATTGGATGGGGCCCACCCACGGTATCAAGGGTAACCTCCTTTACTTAAAGGCAACTGATTGTAGGTGTCAACCACAGTCCCTTCAGAGCAACACCTAGATTAGCGTTTGATTAAACAACTAGGTACTATAGCCTAGCCAAGTGGACACATAGCATTGGCCATCACCCCAGCTGACCCAGCCTCAACCGTGCTTCCCTTAACCTCTCTCCTATTTCCCCAACCCAGCCGAACCCAACTTCCCATCCTTATCTCAGAGAATTATCTTCCAGTCTGTGGCATTTCCACAGTCAAGATCTCCAGGGGCCTCACCCAGTAGGGTACTGTATTGGGATGGGAGCTGAACAGAACCAGAAAGATATTTCTATCAGGAACCTGGAACAAGAGACCCAGACTTGGCCAAATCAACCAAAAGAACCCGAAAAAGAAAAGAAAAAACCTGCTCCCCAGATCAGCTGATCTCTCTCTGGGTTCTCGGTTTTTTCCTGTTCCATGGATTCCTTGGTATTCACTGTCTCTCATAAACATATTTCTGTGATATATACTGTAAATCTGCTTCATTTGAAATTCACAGTTAATGACCTATTCCCTCGGATTCAGGAAACAGAGTAAGGTTCCGGCTTTTAAAGGCCAGGAGTTTACTAGTCAGAACATGACAAGTATTACAAAGTATAGGCCTGCTCTAAAAGCACTTAAGAAACAGTCTCCATCAGAAATTTCAAGAATACCTTCAAATAACATCATTTATCTGCCAAAAGGCCAAGGGGGTGGGAAGCGACGGTGGGCAGGGAGTAAATGAGTATTTGATCAAATCCATACTCTCAACTCCCTGAGGAGGGGGATAGATATTTACTAACCCTTCTCACTCTGGCAAGGTTTGTGTGCACATCTGTGAGGGCTGGGGGTCTGCAGGGCTGCAGATGGGTGCACACGTGGGCACCAAAGGCCCTTCCAGCCACCAGCCCCCACGGCTGACAAAGCAAACTCCACCATGATCTGAACTCTATGACAAAGAGGTAATTTAATAAAATGAGTCTCCCCGTTTTCGGGTCGGCCCACTTAACTGAAATCCAAAGCCAGCTCTGGAGTCAATTGGGCTGCGGACGCATTGATCAGGCCCATCCACACTTTCTCATTTTCAAGAGAGTCAGGGCTTAACCAGGTTAATTTCTGTTAAACACATTACCCAGGTACTCTCCTCTTACCAGCCCAGTGATTTTGTGTCAGGCCTGAAGGATTGTAATTGCAATCCAGTGAGACGCCAACTCAACAGGGTGATTTACTGAGGCCCACGGAGCCCAGGCCAGCCTCCTACCTGCTGGCCACTGGACGGGAACTTTCTTCCTTGAGTCTTGTCATGATTAACGGCTGAGGGCCCGGAACGAGGTGTCACGTGAGAGGCTGTCCCTGGGGAGAACAGGATGCTGCTTCTTTTGGACACACACTCCGTGCTTCTCTCCAAGCCTGGGGAGGGGGAGGGTGGGAATTGGCACGAGGGCCTCTTTGTTCCGTGGAGCGGGAGGGGCTGGGCTTCGGGAACTGGTCATTCCAAGTCATGCCCGTTCCTTGGTGGAGTGTGACCCTCCTGTCATACAAGGAACATTCCCAACCGTACTTTCCAGTCTCCTCTGGACCACAGGCCTCAGCGGGACAGACCCAGTGCTCCCACCTCAGACCCCACCTTCTCCCAGCTTCTGTCCCCTCTGCTCTCTTTGGGCCCGACTCCCACGTGCTCCCATCCTGCTTTGTGATCACTTCACCTGTGGCCTGAGCCACTCGCCTCACGTGTCCACTTCCCAGGCCCCTCAACTGGGGCGTGACGAGGACACCTGCTTGTAGGGTCATGGAGACAAAGCCTGGGGAGCAGTCCGCCCGGCGCCTGGTGCACGGTGAGCCTTCCGTCAATGTCAGGTGCCGTCATTTCCCTTAAGAAGAGAAGCTGGAGGGCTTCCCTGGTGGCGCAGTGGTTGAGAGTCCGCCTGCCGATGCCGGGGACGCGGGTTCGTGCCCTGGTCCGGGAAGATCCCACATGCCGCGGAGCGGCTGGGCCCGTGAGCCATGGCCACTGAGCCTGCGTGTCCGCTGGAAAGGACAGATGAGAACCTGCGCTGGTGAGGAGGGGGAGAAACTGGAGCCCTCCCCCCGCGCTGATGGGAATGTAAATGCTACGGCCCCCGCGGAAACAGTTTGTCAGTTTCCTAAAAAGTGACATGTGCACTTATCGTATGACCCAGCAATGTTCACTCCTAGGTTTTTTTCACTCCCGAGAGGAATGAGAACAGGTGTCCACACAAAGACTTGTGCACAAATGATCACAACAGCTTCATTCGTAATACCACAAAATTGGGAACAACCCAGATGCCCATCAGCAGATGAATGGATAAACTTGAGTGTGGTCTATCCACACAGCGGAGCGTTATTCCGCCATAAAAAGGAATGAAGAACTGAGACCTGCTACGACATGGATAATCCACAAAATCATTATGCCAACTGGAAAAAGGTGCACACAAAAGACCACCTAGTGTACGATTCCACACATAGGAAATGTCCAGAAACGGCAAATCTATAGAGACAGAAATGAGATTAGTGGTTGCCTGGGGCTCAGAAGTAGAGCAAGGATGAACCGTAACTGGGCACTAGGGGGCTCATGACGTGGCAAAATGTCTAAAACTCAATCGTGGAGATGGATACACAACTCAGTGACTTTACGAAAAAGCATTGAACTATACACTTAAAATGAGTACATTTTATGGAATGTAAATTATGCCTCATAAAGTTGTTTAAAAAGAGAGGATGAGAGCAGCTGGTACCTGTCACTTGTAATGAAGGTTGCTACCTGAATTTGATTTGGGTTTGTTTGTTCTTTGCTTGTTCGTTTTGCCAAAACAAGGTAACAAGATTCTGTTGGGACTGAAAAAGCTCATATATGTGTCGTTATATGAGATACTGAACTAAATTTCCTAGTGCAGGGCCCAGCACAGTGTTGGAAATGACCGCAGGCATCATTTATAATCTATGAGCTCTTTTTCATTGGAAAGGTCTCCTAGAAGAGGAAAGATTTAAGGGGATACAGTTGACCTTTGATAGTCACTACCTGCCCTCTGCATGTTCAGCGCATGAAATGCCTATAAAAGTCCATTGTCCGTGGGAACCAATTAGATATTCAACCATGCGTACATTGCTTATTGATCATCTTCCACGCGCACCAGTTACTGAATCTGGGCCTCAGTTTCTTCATCTGTAAAATGGGCTGATAGGCTTAATGTAAGGATTGCTTGAGTTAATATATGGAAAGTGCTTGGGCGCATAGCAAGTGTCAGCTATGATTGTTACTTTGTAAACCAGGACCTTCTCCCCAGCCTAGCTTCAAGAGTGGCCTGGCTAATCAGTGGCTACTGCTGCTGACTTCCAGGCTGTGCACCTCACATGCCCCCACACCTGTCCTTTGTAGCCATATTTACTGCACCTGTGATGTCACTGCCCTTGTGTCATCATTTAGGCAATGGCTCTCTCTCTCCCACTGGAATGCAAGCTTCATCTGGGCAGGGACCAGGCCAGTTTCTGCTTACTACTGTGTCCCCATCTGCCTAATACAAGAGTTAACAAGCTCAAAATAATTACTTATGGAAGGAATTAAAAAGGAAGATGAAGGGGGGAGGGAGGGAAGGAGGAAGGAGCCACTAGCATTGGTAGGAACAGTCCTCCCAAGATAAATGTCATTGTTACCAAGCACATCTTCAATCCTAAGCCCAGGGTCTTCCCGTGCAGTGCCTGGAAGCATAGGGGGTGGGGAGGGGGCAGGGAAATAGGAATTTTAATCATAATGGGGGAACGACCCACAAATTGGTACCATATACTCTATGTCGGCTTTCTGGAGTTCAGTAGCACTGGTGGTGTTAAAAGTACAGAAAGTATAGTTCCTGACATGTATTACTCTGAATACTGCCCGGCCCTACTCTAAGCCCTTTATACTTATTATTTAATCCTCACAACAACCCTCTGCGGCAGGTACTACCGCTAGCCCATTTAACAGATGAGAGGACAGAGGCCCAAAGGGTTTTAGTAACTCACCTGAGGTCATACAGCTAAGTGGCAGAGCCAGCTTTGGACTCACAAAATTTGACTCAGAAACTGTGCCCTTAAACCCTACATGATGCTTCCAGAAGAGGGGGAAGTGCTTAGAGAATGAATGAGCAGCATTTCTTTTCTGACACTATGGAGCTTAGGATCTGCCATTAGAAGAAAGGGCCACCTCCAATGACTGATGCTGGCAGATCCCTCACAGACTCTCACTCATTCAGTAAGTGTTTACTGAACATCTTACCCTCTGTTTCCTAATCTGTAAAGTGGGAATAATAGTAATGGAACGTGCCTTGCTGGATAGGCACTCAGAACCCAGCCTTGCACATAGTAGGGGCTCAATAAGTGTTCGTTATATTGTTATCTGTTTGAGGCAGGCCCTCACTGGACTATGGGAACATAAAGATGCAGAAGACACAGGCTTTCCCCGAAAGAACCCGTTGGTTACTAGGGGAAACAGACCAATAAGCCATCATAACCCAGTCATTCTTTAGAAAGTGAAAAAGTGCCTCCTTGATCAATAAGATCTTGACATTATTTACCATAGAAATGCTAATCAAATTAAATACACACACAGATGAGTGCATGTAATACTTGTGACATCTGAATAAGGTCAATGAATTGTATTAATGTTAATTTTCAACGGATTGTATCAATGCTAATTTCCTGATTGTGATGGTATACTATAGTTATATAAGATGTTACCCTTCGGGGAAACTGGGGGAGGGGTACATGGGATCTTTTTGTGTTAGTTCCTGCAACTGCATGTGAATCTATAATTATCTCAAAATAAATACTTTTTTTAAAAAAGCTCTTGGCTCTTTCAAGAGAAATTGATTTGTCATACAGTCCTATATAGGACTTTTAATTTCATTAATATATGCACATCAATGCTATTATAAGTATCTATATGAGATGACGTCTGTTAACTAAATTTAGTGTGGTCATCATTTCACTATATATGTAAATCAAGTCATTATGCAGTGCATCTGAAATGTGTACAGTGCTGTATGCCAATTACAACTCAATCAGACTGAAAGGGGAAGAAAATGCTGTTATGAACATCTAGTTTGCCTGGGAAAATAGTGACGTTAGTACAGTTATCAGGTGCCAGGTGTGCTCTATATGCATCATCTCCAGTCTTCACAAGAGAGCTGCGAGATGGTATTTTTCATTTCTAAATTCAGCTGAGCACTGAAAATTGTCCAGAATGTAGGGGAAATTTTGGCCTGGCTTTGCGTCTGCTGAGAGGTTGTCCAGTGAACACAGCAGCTGAGAGCCCAGGAAACACAGCGTACCACTTCTTTCCATCCGGAACCCACCCACTCAAAAAGTTTAAAGAAGGAGAGATGGCTACGGTGGACAAGGAAGATGAAGGGGCTGGTGGGGCTGGAGATGTCACGAGAATAGCGACTTCCTGAAAGTCAGAAAAACCAAAAGTTTCCAATAGGGAAAAACAAAAGCTTTTCACGAAGGTGATCAAACATCCAAGGGAAGCAGCTTTTCATTCGGTTCAATGGGGCAACTGGCCAAAAAGCAGCAGTGTTCTGTGGCCCACAATGTTACTCGTCACTTATGGGAACAAGGTTACTTGTCACTTGTTTCATAAAAACAACTTCCAGGGTAAATCACTGTTGCATGTTGTCCTCTCCTTCTGAATCAGGATTCAAAAGGACACTTCAGCATCAAGAAGAGAGTCAGTCCTGTTCATCCTAGGATAGCCTTACTGAGCCTGGAATATTTAGAAACATTAGAAATAAATTTTAGAAATATTTAGACACTATAGTTTTCTAAATTATATTTAGAGTATAATACCTGACCATTTGGGGGTCCCGCTTGGCCACAAAAATCATTTGAGAAAAGAAAGACTTCATTACGTCACTACTGTCCTTTGGTAATTGTGCAGGAAGAGGGCAGGTGACAGATGACTAATTCCTGCAGGGACCAGGTGCTCCCAAAGCAGATACACACTTGGTATAAGGAGGGAGCTACATTCCTGGGGGCTGAGTCGTCTGCAGGGACATGAATGCTCAGTTGTCTGCATCTGGTCTCTCCGCAGCATTCCACTGGGGCAGCTTCCTTACTGGTCTTGGGAAGTTCTAGAACAGATTTGTTTTTCCCAGTCTGCAGCATGAAAGCAGGGTATAAAGGAGTCGTTTTTATGAACCACAGTGGAGTGTCTATTGAAGGATGTGTCATGTGTGGAAAGGTCTGGATGGGAACATTATACAGTTTTAGGCACGGCTGAGATCAAACCACCATCTCTTGGTTTAAAATATGGTTGACTGCCCACCCTTCCCTCTGCAAGCCGAGCTCACATGCAGAAGGAGTCAGGACTCGGGCCCTCGGGTCGAATATGCCATCTAATGAGAATGGGATATGAGGAAGATAGATGAACAGCTACATAAGCCGTAGAGCCAATTCCAGCTGATTCCCCATCTCTCACCTTCCTAAACACAACAAGAATCGTTTTCATCCCTCACCACCTACCAGGGAGGCAGGGGAGCAGGTGACCGAGCCCAGTGCTTGGGAGCACATGCTCGCTGGGCAAGCTCCCTGAGCCTCGTTTTCCTCGTGGGTAAAACGTAGATGATAATAATCATATCCTACTTCCTGGGCTCTTGTGAGGATTTAAGGTGATTACCCAGGTGTGGCATTCTTGGTGAGGGTATTTGGCTCATGGCAAAGGGTCCACACCCAGGGCTTATTTGTAGTGTATTCACCCGTTCCAGGCACCAGGTAAGCCCTGGCCTTCACTATTTCATTAAACCATCACGGCACCAAATGAGGTAGGTATTTTATTTTCCCCTTTTACAGAAAAGGAAACTGAGGCCCAGCCAGGCAAAGTGGCTTTGGCCACGGTCACACAGCCTCAAACCTGGTAGGTCCCTAAGGGTCACAAAAGCAGCTCTGTTGGGGGCAACTTCCAGGCCAGGGGCCCCCACAAGGGGTCTTTGTGTGGGCAGGGCTCCCCCAGCCTGAGACACAGCCTGGTCCCCACGGCCTCCTGCTCCAGCCCAGGCCAGGCTCTGCATCTCTGCCCATGGGCGGAGGCTCTGCTGAACCTCTGCTCGCCCGTAACCCAGCTACTAATTCCCACCCCAGCTAATGTGCTGCCGGCATTTCAGAACTAACCAGCAAATAAAAAGCTTTTCGCTCTCCATCAGCCTCTTAGGGCCTCTCAGCCACGTTCCCTCACCTGTCAGTTTCACTTACGGAGGCAGACCCGGGAATGGAACCACTCACCTCAGCCGGCCATGCTGTTACAGATGTGTTTCATGGAGACGGGGAAGGGGGGAAAGTAAATGTGTGTGTGTGTGTGTGGAAGTATGTGAGTGTGTGTGTACGTGGGTGTGTGTATGTGTGTTTCCCAAGGCCTCCTGGTGCTGAGCCCAGAGGGACTGAGCTGAGGGATATGGTGGGGATGGGCAAGGGCTCCTGCCACTACTTACTGCTTCTGGAAGGCTCCAGGATCACCTGAGAGACCCCCAAACCTGAAAGCCTCTGCTTTCCTACCCGAGCAAGCAGAGGAGGGGGGTGGACCATTGTATTCATTTGGCAAACGGAGAAACTGTCGGAAGGTGTATGGGCCGACATCCTGGTCTCTTTTCCACACCCAGCACTCCTGATGCTCCTCCAGCCCCATCCTCCACTGCCTGGGCACCGCGGGTTGGCTGCCTGTCCCAGCCATGTGGCTGCCTTGCTCTGTGCCCCGGAGCAAGGCACTCAGGCTCTCTGTCCTTAGTGACGGCCAACAGCTGACTAGGCACCGAGCACGTTATCCTCCTGACAGCTCTCTGCGGAGGGGATCTGAGAGCTGAGCATCCCCATTGTACAGATGAAGCAACTGAGGCCCCAAGAGTTTAAGTAACTAAACTTTTACACACGTCTCTTGTTGTCTCCTTAAGATAAAATCATGGATGTGGAAAGGCTGAGCTGAAGGGCACTCAAAATGAAGGCTTCTAATTCATCTTACCAGTGACCCTCCATAAGTGTGGTACCAATCTGTGCTCCTACCAACCAATCTGCCTCTTTGTTTGAAAATCTCATTTCCACCATTCTGGGGGGCTGACCTGCACTTCCAAAGTCAACCCCTTCACCAATTCTGCCAGAGGTCTCAGGGGTCCCAAGAGACATCCAGGTGCTCAGCTAAGGTGTCCCAAGCTCCCCAGGTGGCAGACAGGTTACCCCCCCCCTTGCATGCACACACAAACACACACACGGAAGGTGTACCTCAGCTTCTGGACACAAGCACGTATGGGATAAACGACTTCTATTGAGTCTGTTCAACAGGCTATGGGCTGGGGCTCCTCACAGAGCCCTTCCAACCCAGTGAAGAAAGTCAGACTCAAATAACAATAAGCAGGTCCTGACATAGACAACAAACATCCTTGAGATGGGAATGGGGGGGCGCCCTCTGAGGGATGGGATGGGCAGGGTTTGGATCAAGCCAGAGGAGGTTCTCCAGGCAGGAGGGGGCCTGGAGTTCCATCAGTTCTACTTTACAAAATAACTCCTCAAGTCGGAAAACTAAGCAGGATGCTGCCTAGTTCCCAGAGAGCCTTTTGAGCTGGAGCAGCTCTGCAAAAACATTTTCCAAATTCATTAGCCCTGCAGAAGTCCAGTTTTGCTTGCAAAATTTCCCCTGGCCCTACCAACACTCTGTACAATTGTTCCCCTTTTCATTCCATCCATCCCCCAGGATCTCTCCAACCTCTTCCCACATCACCTGGCAAAAGGAAAGTTCAAACATTTGCTGTCCACAGCAAAGAACTTGAACTTGGGTTTGGACGTGGTGTGAGAGGTAACAAGCAGGGAACCACCCTGGGTTAACAGATGTCCTTGCCCCTCACCCTCCACTGCCCGCCACCTGACCTTCATTAGCCAGCTTCTGTTTTCTCTTAGACCCCATACCTGGGACCGTTTTTCACATCTACAGCCAGGACGTGCTCTGCCTGGCTCTGTACCCCACCTACATCCCAGCCCCCAGACCAAACACAGAGCCAACAGCTGCCCAAAGCAGCTGTCTTGATTTACAGTTGAGCATAAGCGCTGCAAATTCTATTTCCCCAGAAACACATGAAAAACTTGGCTCTTTCACTTGCTGACACAAATCTTCTTTCTTCTATTATTCTTCCCTCCCCAGTGTCCTCCCTCACCTCCCACCTCTGCCCCAGTCACCAGCACATAAATGAAAAGCTGCAGTTGCAGAGGCAGGGAGACTAGACAAACGGACTCATCTTGAAAATCAGCTTCCTTCTGAGTCTGCATGTCTCCGGGAACACACATCTGTTATCACACGTCAAGGGCAGGAGGGGGCCTTCGCTGGCCTGGCTTGTTTGTTAGGCACCCGGAGGGACCGCACGCTTCAGGGTTCAGCAGAGTTGGAGAATCCGTAGTCCCTGCACCCATCCCGAGGGGCTGGAGCCATGCAGTGGAGTTCCTTCAACCAGCCTGCCCACGGAACCCTCACCCGTCTCCCCACTCCCTCCCGACCCCTTCTCCCGAAACCCCACCATGTCCCATGTCCCAATCAGATGTATTTGGTCACTCCAAACAGGAAAGTCCTCTTGACTGCCCATCCCCTGCCATACACACACACACACACACACACACACACACACGTCTCACCATCAAGCACAGCACAGAAAGGTCAGCACTACAAGGCCTCAGAGCACAGCCACAGGCCTGCAGCCCCCTTCCAAGTCCTCTGCAAAAGTGCTTCCCCTCTAACCAAGTTGTCTGGATGTTGGAGTTTGTTAGGCTGGGTGGGGGGCGTGTTTCATAATTTAATGTGGCTGTTGAGTCTGAGGACAAGGGTCACAGGCTGACTTGGGGGGTATAGAAACCTGATTAGGACTTTTCACACATCACAGGAGGAACCCATCACCTTGACCAGGGCCTTCTCAGTTGGCAGCTCACAGGTCTGTGATCTATGACAGCATCAACACTGCCCAGAGGCTGGGGGAAGAGTTGGGCAGCGTTGAATTTGATAAGAATCTAAAGTGCCCCCCACCCCAACCCAGCATCCCCTTCAGGTCCACAGGGGAGATGAGCGATCCAATTAAAGAGTCCTGAGAGTTTGAGGATGGTGGAAATAAGACCCTGGCTTTCTCAGGCTCACTTTTCTTCCTGAGAGCCCTAAGCATTTTCACAAAGACAGTCGTGTCTGTCCTAAAGAGTTCTGTGAAGGTAGAAACGGACAGGAATTGCATCATGGAGTTGTACAACAAAGTTGAGGCCCAGAGAGGTTAAGTCACTTGTCCAAGGTCACACAGCATGATATAAAGAAAAAAAACTGAAGTTGGCAGTTTCTTAAAAGTTAAACAGACATTTAACATACAACCCTGCCATCCTACCCCTGGATACTTACCCAAGAAAAATGAAAGCATATGTCCACGTAAAGACTTGTACCCAAATATTTATAGTAGCTTTATTCATAACAGCTCCAAACTGGAAACAACTCACACGTCCATCCACAGGTAAATGGATAAACAAAGTGTGGTAAATCCCTACAATGGAATATTACTCAGCAATAAGAAGCAAGAAACTACTAGAACATGAACAACGTAGATAAATCTCAAAAAGACATTATACTAAGTGAAAAAAATCAGACTCGAAAAGAAAAAAAGTACATACTACAGATTTCATTTATACAAAATTCTAAGAATGCAAACTAATCATAGTAATAGAAAGAAAGTCAGTGGTAACCTGGCGAATGGGAGGGATGGATTACCAAGGGAACCTTCAGAGGTGATGGATATGATCAGTATCTTGATTGTGGCGATGGTTTAACAGATGCGTTCATATGTTAGAAGTCAAACTGTACGCTTTAAATACGTGCGGCTCACTCCATGTCAATTATACCGCAAAAAAGCTGTAAAACAATTTACTGGCAAAAGGAGAAGGGGAGACAAAGCAAAGAGGAAGTACAAGTAGAAAAATAAAAAATGCTAGAAATGAAATCAGGGTGCAGAATGTAAGGCATGCTGCCTGCTAGAGGCCCAACTCAAATTTATTTCTAAGTGAAGGCAAGGAGGGGGGAAAATGATTTTAACACAATAAAATAGTGTCCAGGAAGCTGGGAATAAAAATGTTTGGGTGAAGCCCAGTAGGTTCCCAATCCTGAGCGCTTCTCTGGGGCCTCGTCACCTACCCTCCCTGTCGATAAGATTCCTAAACCCTAAATTCCTGTTGGTACAGGTAGAAACAGAGGTGAGCTGGTGAGTGTTTAACAACCGGCTCCTGGGGTGGGGCCATCCTGGTTGCAGTGTTCGCCGATTTCTGGAGTATAAATACTCTCACCACAGCCAACGTCAAACTACTAATGTGAAGTCTTTGGGCACAGGCTTGGGAAGAGATGCACAGTAGCATCGTATAGTGTTTCCACCACAGATGCAACAGCTGTCAGTAACCTCAAGACCATAGATAATAACAAAATATAGGGAAATAATTAGGAAGTGGTGAGTTTTGAATACTTCTTGTCCTTGTTTTTAATATAATTGTAAGCTTATATAATGTAATTTATAACGATGGCTGGCTCATAAAATCCCTGCTGATTTAAGGAGTGGATCTCGGTCTGGTACCAGCACACCACTGGGCAGAAGATGGAGGATGCCACTGAAGACAAAGTGTCCACGTGACCCAAGGCCCCATGATTGGATGTGGGACCAGAGCTGGGTAGCAGGAGAGGGTGACGGAATCCACCTATCAGACACGGATGTAGGTGGCAATACAGGTTGTGCTAAGGCAGGGGTCCCTAACGAGGAGCTAGTCAGCTACTCCCTGGAGGCCTCGGAGGGATTGAGCGCCTCTGAATATTAAGTGAGGGGGCTTCTGGCTGTGCACACACTTCAGAAAGGCCCTCATGCCCTGAGTGTCTGACCACAGACTCACAGAATCCAGGGCCAGATGCCCAGTGGGTCCCTAATGCACGTATGGCATCTTTGGTAGCTCTTTGCTTGAAGACTTCTGCCATTGGGGAACTCATGACCTCCCATCATTCATTCACAGAAGATTGCCTGAGTGCCCTCTCTGTGCCAGGTGCTATAGAAGGTGCTGACCACACAGCCCTGAACAGGACATTGGTGATTCCCGATAAGGTGAAACTTAAAGTCTGCTCCAACGACTCATTACAAAATGACACTGGCGGCTTTGGAGTCTGACCACCCTGGCCCCTCTCTCAGCCCTGCATCATCCTAGCTATGTGACCTTGGGAAATTGTTCGCCCCCTGAGACTCGGATTCCTCACCCAAAAAATAAGAGCCCCCTGTAATATCATGTGTAAAGTTGTCTGATGCATAGCCTGGCTCACAGCATGTATTCATGTGGGCTTTGTCCTCCAGAGCCACACAGAGAAGGTCTGAATCCTTCTGCACATGAGATTTGTCCAAAAAGGTGGAATGAGCCCCAATAATAATAATAATAATAATAATAATAATAATAATAATAACTGACACAGATTGAATTCTGTGCCTCAGGGACTATTCTGAGGCTCTCGGTGTATTAATTCATTTAATCCTTCCAACAACCATGGAAGATGGGCACTTCCATCATGCAAATGAAAAAATGGAGGCCCAGAGAGGTTTAGTTACTTCTCAAAGTCACACAGCTAGTAAGTCATGGCATAGGACCTGAACAGGGGAAACATCCTCAAGCTGGACATCCCCACCCCCTGAGGTGGTTTCAGGTATCACACCACCCTGTTTTCCCCCGCTAGTTCCCGTAGACTCAGACCCAGACTCACTGCTACACACAATGTCCCAGCACCCAGGGCAGAAGGAGCAGGGCTGGTGGACCCTCCTCATTGTTGCGCTCACCCTATCAGTGGTTTCCAACCCCTGGGTCCCAGAACCTGCCTCCCCCCCACTCTCTGCCCACTTGGACTCTCACTGGTCCAAGGTAAAACATGTTCTAGGACAGTCACTAACTGTTCTTTCTTGGAAAATACTGTTCTTTAACATGAGACTATGTCACTTCCCTTTTTTAAAATGTCCTTCCTTTTATGATATGATAATGGTGGTCTATTTTTGGCCACAGTTTTAACATCCTCAACTGGCAAAATAAGAAGTTTGTCACCCCAAGTGGTCCCAAGATTGAGAGAGATGGCCCTTACCAATCCACAAGGCCCGAAGTCTGGGGGGCCTGGCTGCTTCCCTTCAGCCAGATCCCCACCCCCGCACATCCCCCGTGTCCTGACGCTCCGCCGCTCTCCCGGACCCCCCGCCCAGGCACCACGCTTGCCTCTCCCTTGTCTACCTGGGGGTGGCCCCCCGACGAATTCCAGAGGGAAGCACCCATACCACCACTGCCTGACCCACTTGCAAAATGATCTGGTGGCTTCGCCCACTCAGCAGTGGGCACTGGGGGCAGAGGTGACAGGTTGGCCGTGAGGGGCCCCTGTAGGTGGGAGCAGATGTAACACGTCACCCTTAGAGGGGACAGGAGAGATGGTCCTGAGAGCTTAGCCTGAGAACAGCCATCCCCAGCCTACAGGGCAGGGGGCAGGAGGAGGGGACAAAGGGAGCACTGCTGCCGGACCTCAGGTGCCGGCGGGCGTGGGGGAGCAACTCTGGGATCTGCAGGAACTGTGGGTAAAATCCACAGAGGGCCCCTCTGTCCCCCATCCCCAGCGGAGGGCTCTGACCAAGCTCCCTCCTCCCTCTCACACCCTCAGCACACACGCACACATACTCACACACCTTATCACACAGCTCGCGTGCACAAACATAGAGTCACTCTCTTTCATACACTCACACTCACTAAAGCACACTCACACTCTCACCTCCACACCTTCTCACACACCCTCATACACACACCCTCATACACTCACACCCTCTCACACAGCCCCACACAGCCTCGTACCCTCACACACACTCACACCCTCTCACACACTCACACTCTCTCACACACTCACACCCTCTCACACACTCACACCCTCTCACACGCGCTCACACGCCCCCTCCCGCGGGTGGTCCCTGGGACCCGTCTTTGAGCCATAGCGCCGAGGACCCCCAGGCGCGGGGCCTGCACCCAGCCCCGCACGGCCCCCCTCCCCACCCCGATCTAATTTGGATTAGGGAACCAGCCTTCCTGTTCCTCAGACACAGACCCTGCTTGTGATACAGAACCTAAGGAGGATTTGCTCTCTGTAATCATTGTGGCATCTGGTCTGGTGGGGGAACAAAGGGAAGTGCGCAGGGAACAGAGCAGCGCCTGCCAGGCCTCCACTGCCGTCCAGCGCAGCTCTCGAGCTGCTGGGCCCATGAGCAGCACAGGCCAAAGTGGCTCCTCTGGCGTGTGACAGATGCGAGGCCACCGGGGGAAGTGCCAAGGCCTCAGTTTCTTTTGGTCTTCAGGTCACAGCAACTCAAAAGGAGTGCCGGCATCCATGAGGTGTTTTAAACTCATGACTAGTTAGGACTCCTGAGAAACACCACCATCCCAGCCTCTGTTCTGTCTGCTGTCCCGGGGGGCCGGGGGTTTGCCTCTCATGGTTGCAGCCCGGTACCTTGCCCAGGAACCAAGTGAAGAACTAAGTCACCACAGAATTAGCTACCTCATCCCACTGGATCCTGGCTGCAGCCCCAAGGGTACCCATTTTGCAGATGAACAAACTGAGTCTCAGTGAAGTCAGATTACTTGTCCAGTGATCAGCCTCTGAGTGGTAGGAGCCCAAAGTGGAACCCAGGCCAGTCACCCCCCGCAAGCCTGAGCTTCTAAACATCATGTCCATGAATGAAATAGTAGACACTCTGGTGGGATGAAGTTTTTTTTTTTTTCGGTACGTGGGCCTCTCACTGTTGTGGCCTCTCCCGTTGCGGAGCACAGGCTCCGGACGTGCAGGCTCAGCGGCCATGGCTCACGGGCCCAGCCGCTCCGCGGCATGTGGGATCTTCCCGGACCGGGGCACAAACCTGTGTCCCCTGCATTGGCAGGCGGACTCTCAACCACTGCGCCACCAGGGAAGCCCGGGATGAAGTTTTTAAAGTTCCCTGGGTGATCCTGATGAACAGCTGGGTTTGGAAACATCCATCCCGGGTGCAAATGCTCCCATCCAAACTCCCAGTGGATGCTGGACTTTCCCACAAACATCGTGGCCCCTTTCTGCTTCCTGATAAAATAGCATGCTGTATGGAGAGCTTACTCTCCGCCAGGAACTGCTCCGGGGACTTTACATGAAGGGACTCGTTGAATTCTCCCTTCCAGTCTTTCCAGTCCTGTGATATAGGAATTATTATCCCCATTAGACCTATGAGGAAACAGGCACAGAGCCATTAGGAGGCACAGCCAGGAAGAGGCAGGGATTGCAAGCCAGGCAGGGCAGCTCCACCTCCACCTGGGGCGGTGACACTTAGCGCTGCCCCCTGGCACTTGGCTGGGCTGCCCGGCCCGAGGCAGCAGCACTGTCGAGCACTGTGATTCTTATCTTGACAAGTGGCCTTTTCACAATTGCTATTTCCCCTCCACAGCCCAAAGCGGAAATGAGAAGGGGAGAAAAAGAAAGAGGGCGACAGCAGGGCCTGATGGATGTGCCGGGTTGGATCACACCTTGAAACCAAAACTCCATTCCCTTTGTCTACACCAACAATGTGTGCGAGGGCCGGCAGGAAGCACAAGCGGTCCACCCCACCCCGCAGGGGAGCTTGGCATACCTCCGGGCCATGTGGGCACCCCCTGCCCGGCAGGAGCGGGAGACACAGGAGGGGCAGGGGTACGCAGGGTCCGGATGGTGAAATCACGGAGTTGGGGAGCAGGCAGCATGACAACCCTGGGGAACCAGCACTGGGGAGGCCCCAGAGCACCCAGGACAGGCTGGAGAGAAGCCTTTCAGATCATCACGCCCTCCCCCCCTAAACAGCTCTGGAGTCACTATCAGGACAAAGGTTTCCTAGGTGGCCTCAAGTCTCCTGAGAAGCCGGATCAACACACCTCCAAGGATACAAGACTCGGGGACCTGGCCCTGCCCTGGTCAGTCTGCAATTGAAGTTCGTCTGTGGTTCCTCTGACACAGGGGGGCCTGTCTAGGGCTACAGAGGTGGGATCCAGTCTTCGAGGGGCTTCCAGGAATGAGACACACACACTCAACGTGACACCAGGCAGGTGGTCTCACCACTATGCCGGGCAGGTGTGTGTTGGGTGAGTTGGTGATGAGAACATCAATAAAAAGCTGACATTTATCAACCACGGACTATGGGCCAGACACGTGGGGGTTATCTCTTGTAATCCTCCCAACAACCCTACAACGAAGGCATTCTGTAAAAACCCCTATTTTACAGATGAAAAACTGAGGCCCAGAGAGGTTAAGTAATATATCCAAGTTCAACACCCGCCCTGAAGGTCTCGATCTGGTAAGGACAGTAAGAGCTGGTAAGGACAGAGAGAGGATTTGAACCTCGAAGGGGGGCTCCAGAAAAGGAATACAAGCAACGATGGGAATTCAGAGGACTGGAGATGGGGACCACTCAGGGGACACTGGGGGCGTTCGCACAGAGCAGGAGCAATCTGGGTGGGTGAGAGGAGGTAATGCCCTGCCCCTGCCTGTGAGCTGCCCATCGGGAACCCTAGGCGTCCACCTCTGTGTTGATACATTCAGCCCCAGGTTGTCCTAAATGGGCAAAGCCAGCCCCAGGCGGAGCAGAGGCAGCCCAGGGAGTAAAGCAGCAGGGAAAGGGCCCACGGTGAGCAGTGAGGAGCCACCTGCCCCTGTGGGGAGAGGCAGGCCAGGGAGTCAGGCTGAGATTGAATCCTGGCTCAACCCCCTGACGGGAGGTGCCGAGTGCCTCCGTAAATGTCAGCTGGGCCCAGTAACGAATCACGCCGACAAAGCATCACTCCTTTGGAGCCACCAACGTGGGCACCTTTTGCTGCCTTGGGCAGGTGAGTCAGCATCCTCCCTCCAATGCTTCCACTGGTCACCTCTGGCTCCCGGTAACTCAGCCGTAAATCCTCACCCCGTACCACGGAGATGTCCGTCTGCCCCTGGGAAACCCTGCTGAATTTACGAGCTCACAAGTCCAGATTCACTGGCGAGGGAAAAAGGGATCGTGTTGCCCATGGGGGACCTGGTGCTCAGAAGCCATAAACCACGCTGGTGACAGCGGCCTGACGGGTTGAGGGCCCTCCCGGGTCATTTGCGCTCGGCTTAATGGCCATGATGATGAGGCAGACGCTGTTCGAGAACTCCACGCGGGCCACTACTGAAGCTTTAAATCAGTCACAGGAGGTTAAGGGAGCAGCTGTCTCTTTTCATCTTATTTTTGGGGTGCCTGATTGCAGCCCTTTTTCCTTTTTCTCTTGTTCCTTCTCGCTTGTCCTACCTTGACCCACGAGATGGCCAGAGAATTTCGAACACACACGTCGAATTCTAACTTGGGGGCACAGGGGAGCCACTGCATTTCCCAATCTTTTTTATTGTCTTTGGAACAATAGTCTGCTGTGTTCCAAAGCATACAGACTCATCTTGCATGGGGCAGCAGAAGGAATGAGGGCAATGGGGGGTGCGGCGGAGGCAGGAGGGCGTCCAAGGCAGCAGCAGAGAGCAGCCTGTGGGGCAATGCAGATCTGGGGGCAACCTCCGGGAAGTCGGGTCCTCTGTGTCTCCACCGGCCCTGCCAGCCACAGTGTGGTCGGGGCTGCCTCCCCTCGACACCTTTCTCCCTGGACCCAAATGCCAGCCCATTAAATGGCCATTGAAGGGAGGAGCTAGCGCTAGTCTTCTTGCCTTGTGCTGGGGCAAAGAATATCCAGGTCTTATCCAGGGAGTAATCTCAAATTACCAAAAGCCAGTGCTTTTATTTGATCTAAGACTCCGTGTGTGTGTGTGTGTGTGTGTGTGTGTGTGTGTGTGTGAGAGAGAGAGAGAGAGAGAGAGAGAGAGGGAATTAAAGGCAAAAGGGGGTATTATATGAACTATCCATTGGCACAAGGAAAGAAAGAGCTAGCATCTCTGGCTGGCTGCGAACGCCCTTTAATTAAGCAATAAATTTGGAACCAGGGAAATGAGCATCAGTAAAGAAACACTCTGTTTAATTACCCATTCATCTGTTTGGCTCCACCAGGGCACCTGTGCCAAGACATGCCAGCCGATGGTCACTCAGAACAGAGGCTGCCCAAGTACACATTCCAATTTGGTTGCAGCTCATGCCATGTTGAGAGAGAGAGAGAAACAGAGGCCCAGAAGCCAAGAGAGACAGAGGCGGGAGACAATGACGGCACAGAGCAACAGCTACAATTCTATCAAAGGGCTCTGGTGACACTGTAAACCACCAGACACAACCAGAGTGGTTTGTCACCAGAGCCCCAGTGGAATTGACTCAGAAGGCATTGTTGCAGATTTTTCCAACATGAGGCCAAAAGAAAGAGGCTGTGTGTGTGTGAAATACTGTTCTCCGTCATCTCCAGCCCTGCATTGCTGTTGAGGAGCAAACCCCAAGGTTTTGATCCCAAGTTCAATTCCAAGTCATCGCCGTTGAGTGGCTGAATGACACCCTGTCTGCTCTTACACCTCTGATTCAGAGTCCAGTGGGGAGTGAGGCAGGATCCCGGGGGGGCAGCTGGACACCAGTAGCCAAAGGCTTCAGGACTCTATTTCTGTGTCCCTGGGGGACCTTGGAGCTCTGGGCCTGACTCCAGAGCTGAGGCTCCTGGGTCAGCTCCACGGAAGCCAATCACAGGACCCCCCAAAAGCCAGGATGCTGGGAAGAGCTGGGGAGGGGTTGGGGAAGAAGATGATCAATGTGAACTCTATCCCAGCTGCTCACTGTGTGACAGGCCTCTGGGAGTCTGGGGTTTGGGTTCTGGAGCATTTCTAGAATCCAAGAGAAGAGCAAAGTGAAGAGGATTTCAGGCACCAGAAAGGGTCCTTCGTGTTACTACGGTGCCCCAGGGGTGAATGAAGAGGTACCTCCCACCTGCATTAAGGATCCCAAACCTGTCACTTGTTTCCAGAACTTTCTCTCCATGTGGAAGAATTTCTGGAGAAATATGTATTATGGAGGAATATGTATTTCTCTCTGTGTAGGGGGATGTGCTTAGGGGATGGACCAAATCTTTCCTGCTTTGGCCTCTGATCCCTACAATCTGCTCCCACTCACAGCTCTTACTCACCAGACAGCCTCGTGACGTGTGAAGAATAAGTGAATCTGAAACCGCAGGGGAGATGGCCTTCCAAAGACTCGACTTTAAAAATTAAGGCGAGGAGGAAAACATTTGGCAAAGGACATTTCAGGTGTGGCCAAATTCAGGGCTTTGAAAAAATATCTTGCGATGTTTCACTAAACCCAGAGCAAAGCGGTCGGGGCCCGGCTCTGGTCATTATAAGTTATTTGTAGCTTGTTTCTTTCCAAAGCAATTTTCTTTTATCTGCAAGCTAAGCTCTTTTGACCCAGCCTGATTTCTGCAGCTGTTGTGCCCAACTCCTGCCTTCACCGGCTGACAGGCGTTCGGAGACAGCTCTGCCAAGCGGCAGGAACGTGAGGGCCCCAGCTCCAGTCCGAGACCCCAGAAAGACCCTGGCCAGCTCTCTGCACGCCAGGAAGCATCCAGAACACTGCCACGGGGCCGGCATGCATGTGGGACACAGCAGATCAGAGTTCTCCCAGGCGGGGCCCAGCCAGGCGAAGCCATGCCCATTAGAAGGTCAGTACCATGTGGGACCCGAACTGACAGGCAGGGACTCCGGACAGACGGCAGGAGCGCAGGGAGAGGGAAAGATGGAGCCTGGGCCTCTGAGGCGAGCTTCAGCACACAGGCCAAGTTGAGAAGACTTGTGGCTGGTGGTTGGGTCCTTAACCACACCACCCACTCATGGGGCTGCAAACACACTAAGTGAGCTCCTGCGTGGGAAGTTTCCTCTACAGGGAATAGATCTTTAGGCCTCTTCTTATAGCCTCTCCACCTTTTTTAAGTTTTGTGATCTTCCTACCCCCATCAGTCCATTCTCTGTGAAAACTGTATCAGTGTGTGCTGCTCTCCCATGCCTCACTCCATCCGCATGGACCTGCCCAGCCAGCAGACAACCTCTGCGACTCCCAGGTCCCTCAAGGTCATCAGCTTCCATGTCCACCTCTCACCCATACAGGCTGGAGGTCACTTGTTGGGAACAAGTCCTCTGGAGCCTTCCAAGAGGTCAGTTTCAAGGTAACTAAATCCCCTGGGAACATGTCCTCTGAGCTGCCTCACCTCCAGGTGATGTGATCCTAAAGACCATGTCACCGACCTGTGTCCTCCAATAGTGTGGCCGGACTGGGAAGGAAGCCGGAGGGTGTTAGGTCATGAAAGTGTCCAATTACCCGTACCTGATGCTGTATAAGCCATGACCCTACTCCGCCTTCAGTACCTCCTGAAAAAAATAAGGATGGAGGAGATCGAGACCTTCAGGGCGGGTGTTTCTCCAAAGGCACCCACACTTATTAATTCTGATCTGTACACCTGTCAACACTTCCCAAGATAACAAACTAAACACCAAAGAATAAAAGAGCAATGTGCTCCCTGGCACATCTATTTCCAGATGCCCTTGTAGGATTCTCTGCTCACCAAAAGGAACTCTGCCAGCTGCCAAAGCCAGTCTGAGGCTGGAGATGGGGAGCCATTCCCAGGCCGAGGTAATTTGTTCTTCCACAGGCCGACACTGGAAGTCAAGACCTAGAACAGGGTCTCACAAATTATCCTGGCCCACGGAGCTTGGTTTTGTCTGATTCTCTTCCTGTTGCCCAACGGTGGCAAGTTGCAGGTGCATCTGTTCTGAATACCGGCCTCTTGCCTTTGACGCCCCTGGCTAGTGTCTCTGAGATGTTTGGTCAGAGCCACCAATGAGACCGACACGCCTCACACACGGCTCTGCTAAAGACCTCCATTTAACTTAATGGACTAAACAGGGAACCATTTCTATATGATTAATTAATTAGAGTCTTACTAAGAAGGTAATAATATAACAATTTAAATAAGACTGCAAGGCCTAGCTGCCAGATCATAAAAAGAACACCAAGAATAGCACAATTAGAAAGACATTCAAGACAGAGGGAACACGAAACAGTGGACCCAGCTCTAAGGCCGCCCTTAGTTCATGGGGTTTCAAGTCCAGGGTCCACCTATTTGACCTAAAAGTTACCTGCCTTCTCTGAGCGTTTCCTCTCTCAATAAATGGAAGGGTTGAGGTATATTTGTCAGTGCTGTTGTGGAAATCCAGTAGATGCCATGCATGAAAACTGTCCAGAAAATAGGCTTAAAATGCATGGAAACATTGCTCAAGAAATTCCAGCCTAATAGCTTGTACTGAGAATGGAAATAAATGGAAAGAGGTCTGACGAACATGGTCCATTCTGTTTTATCAGCAAACATCTTATTTTTCACTGTGCTTTTAACCTGCTTGCCCACTCCAAGTCCTTTGAAAGTAAGTGAATGAAAAGTCCCCATAAGAATCATTTTAGCTGATTATAAATGAATAAATAGTTATTTGCAGATGAGTCAAAATGATTCTAGTTAGTAGATTTGCTGGCTGGTATTTGGATTTGGGGGCATTTGTAGCATCTCAGTGTCCCTGCAACCCTCACGCAGCCCCCTCCTCTCCGCCATACTGCTCCTCCTTTCTTCTCCTCACCCCTCACACTTTTGCCCATATTACTACTCAAGGTCTCCCACCTTGGGTCCCTCATCTGTCCTGCGTCTGGTGACCCAATCCCGCAAGGCCTTGCTAGATAACTCTATCTAAACCTAAACCTTTTTCTGTAAAGGACCAGACAGTAACTATTTCAGTCTTTGCAGGCCATACAGTCTCTGTCACAACTCCTCAACTCTGCCTCTGCAGTGTGAAAGCAGCCATAGACAAGATGCCAGTGAGTGTGGCCGTGTTCCAATAAAACTTTATTTGCAAAAACAACTGATGGGCCTGATTTGGCCCAAGAATCTAAATAGTTCTTTGGTGTTATGGGATTATAATGGTTAATATATTGGATCTAGAGGTTCACTTCCTCACTTCCTTCTGTGGCTTTTTATACTTTAACCCTAAGTCACGATTAATGGGGGACATTTTAGACACTGGGAAAAGTCCAGTATAAAAGATATTAAGAATGGGTGCCTCTTAGTGTCTCTCAATCACAATACTTGTGGCTAAAGCCCACCAGACTTTGTCGCCTGTAATGCTGGCATTTTCAGATCACAGAAAGACCTAAGCTTAACTAGATCAATGGCTCTTAAGCTTGAGAGCATAACAGAATCACCCAGAGGGCTTTTTATAAATTTATTTATTTATTTCTTTTTGGCTGCGTTGGGTCTTCATTGCTGAGCGTGGGCTTTCTCTAGTTGTGGCGAGCGGGGGCTACTCTTCACTGCGGTGTGTGGGTTTCTCATGATGGTGGCTTCTCTTGTTGCAGAGCACGGGCTCTAGGCACGTGGGCTTCAGTACTTGTGACACGTGGGCTCAGTAGTTGTGGTTCTCGGACTCTAGAACGCAGGCTCAGTAGTTGTGGCGCACGGGCTTAGTTGCTCTGAGGCATGTGGGGTCTTCCCGGACCAGAGCTTGAACCCATGTCCCCTGCATTGGCAGGGGGATTCTTAACCACTGCGCCACCAGCGAAGTCCCTGGAGGACTTTTAAAAACACAATTACTGGGCCCCATTCCAAGACTTTCTGATACAATAGGTCTGGGGTGGAACCAAAAGATTCACCTTTCTAACTAATTCCCAGGCAATGCTGATGCTGCTGGTCCAGGTACCATGGTTTGAGAACTGCTGGGTTACATGTTAAAAACCTAGAGGTATACTGCCACCTAGTGGATGGTTCTTAGTGGTACCCTACACCAACTATTCTTTGATTTTTAAAGTGTACTAAAAATTACACATCTTTTGCCATGGAGAAGAATCAAATTCATAAAGCCAATTTGTCATTTGTGTACTTGGGATTCCATAACCATATTCCAAGCTTCTTTAAAGAAATGAGATGTCACTTTATTTACGATAACATGGCAGCAATTTTAAATCAACTTAAACTAAAAACAGATTATTTTCCACAGGGGGAAAAACACTTAAAATATCTAAATAGAATAAAACCACTGCTGGCTCTGTTCTCTGGCCACTCTCCCATTGTCCAGATGCACATACCTCTTCTGAAAGGCAAAATCCACACCCCAGCCCTCCAACCCCCTATCGATGAATGAACCACTTCGACCTGGTGTAATTGATGAAATTCAGCAGGAGATTAGCTAAAACGAACCTGTTTCAGACCCTGGACTTTGTGATCTTTGCACACACAGAACAGTAGCAATGGTAAAGGACCCTGTTAATGGGTAACTGTGGAAATGTTTGCATTCCAACATACTGACAATGCAATGACCCACTCCCACCTATTCATCCCCGTTAGTTTCATCTAACTCCACCTGGCACAAAATGAAGGGGCGCTACAGTTGCCAATAGCAGATGACTTGGGATACCATGCTTGGCGGGCTGCTGGATCATTGTCATTGTGAAGAAACACATTAGGGCCGTGCTACAAAGGATGGCCTGGTACCAAGAGCACGGAAATGACAGGGACCGGAACGATTTTTCATGCCAACAGTTTATATTTGATCTCCAGATGCAATGCAGCTGACAGCTAATTAGTTTGACTTAGATCTACACAGATCTTCCCCTTTTTTCCCACACATGCTGTGGGCATGCTAGTGTGAAAATGTGTCTGCCTGGGGTTGCGCTTTGATTGAGAATTCTCTGGAATGAACACACTTGGAACCCCTGAGAAGTCTGGAGCCCCAGCACGTGGACCATCTGGTGAAGACAGTCTTTTTCTCTCCTGCTTGGCCCAAGAGCAGGTAATGCATTGGCAGTCTTTATTCCAGTGGCCGATTCCAGACTAACAAATCTGGAGTAAATCATGCAGCTTCGTTTTTTTCGTGTATGAGGCCACCATTAACTGCAAACCTCAGTGGTCGAGAGCTACTGGATGTGAATTCTGTGGCTACTAATGAAAAAGCAATCGCGGTGCATTAGCTGGTGAGCTGTTTGGGAGGAATGAGAAAGACGTGCAAACCTACAGTTCCAGGGACAGCAAGAGCAGCAAGACCCTCCCCTCCCCTGGCCCCAGAGTATCAGAGCTACATTTATGCAGACCTACTGTGCGCTGAGCATTGTTAGAAGCACTTGTAGTCTTTACAACAGGGGCTATTGTTATCCTCATCTTACAGTTGAGCAATCTGAGACATGAAATTGATTGCCCCAGACCAAGCAGCTGGTATGTGGAGAAGCTAGGTTTTGATCCCCGAAGTCCTTCTCCAGAGGCCATGCTCTCAACAACTACACCTTACGACTTCATGAGCCCGGCTTGGTCTAAGCCATCCACGGCAATCCAAGCCCTATTGACTGGTCTAGGGAAAGGCAGGTGTGGCCTTCCCTCCCCAGAAGTAGGATTATATCTCACCCACTACCATGATCTCATAGTGGACTGAGTGGGTCCCACTGTCCCCTGACTTTGGGCTTGGCCATGTGACTTGCTTCAGCCAATGGGATGTTGTACCATGTGATCCAAGCTGGGGCTTGAAATGTGCTTGGGCCATTGGTGTACCCCCTTGTCCTCATGGGCCTCAGAAGGAGATTCATGGAGCCAACCCAGACTGGAGTGAAGCCCAGAGCCAGGCCCAGATGAACCCAGACTTAATCATCAAACCCTGGCCACCCCACTGGTTGCATACATCATGCACTGATACAGCTCACCATCATGTTCTAGTCCATGATACTCTGGGAAATGTTTCTAGAATAAATTGAGCCTCCAGAGGAGAAATATTTTTGGACCTTACCCCTCTCTTCCTCCCTGGGCACTGGTAAGAGGACATTGTACCTAGTGCTAGGCACCATCTGGTGACCACAGGAAACAAACACAAACACAAAAAGCCAATACGCTAAGGATGCCAAAGTAGAAAAAAGGACTGATCCTAGGTCCTTGGCGATCTTTCAAGCCACTGAACAATTGCCTACCTACACATTATTTTTTAATTTATTTATTTTATTTATTTATTATTTTTGGCTGCATTGGGTCTTCATTGCTGTGCGTAGGCTTTCTCTAGTTGCGGCGAGTGGGGGCTACTCTTCGTTGTGGTGCGCGGGCTTCTCATTGCAGTGGCTTCTCTTGTGGCGGAGCATGGGCTCTAGACGCATGGGCTTCAATAGTTGTGACTCGCGGCCTTCAGTAGTTGTGGCTTGCAGGCTGTAGAGAGCAGGCTCAGTAGCTGTGGCACACGGGCTTAGTTGCTCCGCGGCATGTGGGATCTTCCCGGACCAGGGGTCAAACCCGTGTCCCCTGCACTGGCAGGCGGATTCTTAACCACTGCGCCACCAGGGAAGCCCTACCTCCACATTTTTTGAGACAAACAATCTTCTCTTTGTTCAAGCCAGCATTAGTTGAGATTTCTATTATTTACAGCCAAAGCCTTTCTTAACTGCTATTGACTCTCTTAAGCATGGCAAAGAAGAACTTTTACAAAAGCTATATGTTCACATCTCCCTCTTTTTTCTTTAAGTTGGTCAAACCTCTCCAAAATAGCAGGAGGGAAGTCACAAATTCTTGCTAATATCAGTCAATTGATAACTGCCGCCACTCTTCCTGGAGTGATCAGTTTAGAGTTGTCCATGTGAGAAGCAGCTTAACTAAAATCAACCCTTAAATTTTGTTTGTTGATGTAGTCAAACTTCTAGAACACTTCCTAACATATAACAGGTGCTCAGTAGAGCTTGTTAAATGAAATTTTTAATTGAGGTGTTGATATTTCTCTGGATGGGCCATCACACGTGTCTCTTGGGAATCTGCTTTGTCTTCTCAAGAAGCCTCCTGGAAATCACACCAAAGTGAATTTTGTGAAGGCTGCACACTAAACAGACCTTCCAAACTCAATGGAAATCTTCTCATGATATGATTACAAATAGAAATCATAACAGTTTATTGAAATACAATTCTCATACCATAAAATTCACTTTTTTAAAGTGCACAGTTCAGTGGGTTTTAGCATATTCACAGGATTGTGCAACCATCAACCATAATATAATTTTAGAACATTTTCATCATCCCAAAGGAAACCTCATAACCATCAACAGTCATTCACCATCACTCCCTCCCCCATCCACCCAGCCCCTGGCAACCACTAACCTACTTTCTGGCTTTATGGATTTTCCTATTCTGGACATTTAATATAAATGGAGCCATACAATATATGTGGCCTTTAGAGTCTGACTTGTGTCACTTAGCAAATATTTTCAAGATTCATCCATGTTGTAGCAGGTATCAGTACTTTATTCCTTTTTATTGCTGAATAATATTCCATTATATGGATATACCACATTTTCTTTATCCATTCATCATTTGATTGCTTCTACTTTTAGGCTATTATGAAGGATGCTGCTACAAACATTTGCTTACAAGTTTTTGTGTGGCAATATGTCTTCTTTTCTCTTAGGCACATACCCAGGGCTAGAATTTTTGGGTCAAGCTCTATGTTAACCTTTTCAGGAACTTCCAGACTGTTTCCCAAAGCAGCTGCCCCATTTTATATTCCTGCCAGTGGTTTATGGAGAATTTCAATTTCTCCACATCCTCACCAACACTTGTTATTATCTGTTTTTCTGATTATAGCTAGCAGGTGTGAAGTGTATCTCCTTGTAGTTTTACTTTGCATTTCTCTGACGGTTAATGGTTTTGAGCATCTTTTTTGTGTGTTTATTGGCCATTTGTACAACCTCTTTAGAAAAATGTACAGACATAAATTTGATCTTATTTATATAGTCTAATTTTGCTGAAAACTTTTGTGAGGCTGCATTATGAAACCAAAATTCTTTTCTCCCTAATAATATACAAAATATTATGAAAACCTGGTTAACTCACATGTCACTGATTTAGAATGGCTGTATCCACAACAAAGGAAAAGATCATTATTTTCTCAGCCAATAAAATCCCATCTCTTAGCACGTCTGGCAAAAAAAAAAAAAAAAAAAAAAAAAAAATCAGTCTAGTAGAGCAAAAGTGTGATCAGAATTAGTGAAATGTTTAAATGTTAAATGGCTTTTAGAATTCCCTTTTCTTCTTTTAATTACATGTAGTAACAGAAACTACTGTGTACTTTAAAATTATAATGTCCCACTTTTTAATTTATCTACTAATAAGTTTTTTCTAAGTTGCTATATGTCAAGCATTATACCAGATTTATTCCAGCTGCTGGTTCATTTAAACTTCACAAGAACACTATGAGGTGGGTAGCACGTATTAGTTAGCTATGCTGCGTAACAAATCATCCCAAAACTTAGCAGCTTAAAACAACAGCCATAACTAATTAGCTCTCATAGTTTTTGTGGCTAAGACATGGGCAGGATGGCTTGACTCTGCTACATAACATCTGGTGCCTCAGTGGGAAGACCCGAAGGCTGGGGACTGAAATAGCAAATATCACTCAAACATCTGGCAGTTGATGCTGCCTGTTGATTGAGACCTTCACACAGCCTATGCATGTTCTTCTTGATGTGGTGGCTGGATTCCTGAGAGAGAACCAGATGGAAGCCATATTGCCTCTGTGACCGAGCCTCAGAAGTCATTCAGCGTCACTTCCATCACAATTACAAAGGTCCACGCAAGTTCAAGTAGAGGAAACACAGTCCCTTCCAATTATGGATCACAGTATGCACTGTGATGGTTACTTTTATGTGTCGACTTGACTGGGCCACAGGGTGCCCAGATTGAACATTCTTTATGAGTGTGTCTGTGAGGGTGTTTCCAGATGAGATTCGCATTTGAAGCAGTGGACTCAGTAAAGCAGACCACCCTCCCCAGTGTGGGTGGGCATCATGAAATCTACTGGGAGCCTGAATAGAACAAAAAGTGGAGGAAGGGAGGATCCATCCTCTTCCCACCGGCCTGTTGAGCTGGGACATCAGTCTTCTCCTGCCCTTGGACTGGAACTTACCCCTTTGGCTCCCCTGGTTCCCAGGCCTTCAGACTCAGACTGAATTGCACCACTGGCTTTCCTGGGTCTCCAGCTTGCAGATGGCAGATCATGGGACTTCTCAGTCTCCAAAATCATGTGAGCCAGTTTCTTATAATAAATCTATCTACATAGAGAGATTTATATAGAGATTGTATATATACACGTGTACATAAAACTACGTATACATGCGTATGTGTGTGTATTGGTTCTGTTTCTCTAATACACATGCCCCAACAAAATTCATATGTTGAAGTCCTAATCCCCATACCTCAGACTGTGACCTTATTTGGAAATGGGGTCATTAGAGAGCTAATCAAGTTAAAATGAGCTCATTCAGTTGGGTCCTAATTCAGTATGAGTGGTATACTTATAAAATGGGGAAATTTGAAGACAGTTAACACACACCCAGAACACCACATGAAGATGAAGGCAGAAATCAGGGTGATGCTTCTACATGTCAAGAAATGCCAAAGATTGCCAGAAAACCACTCAGAGCTAGTGAAGAGGCATGGAGGAGATTCTCCTTCACAGACCTCAGGAGGAACCAGCCTGTTCTTGGTCTCAGACACCCAGCCTCCAGAACTGTGAGGCAATAAGGGTCAGTGGTTCAAGCCAGCCAATTTGTGGTACTATCAGCCCGTATCCTCACATGCGGAATCCACAGATATGGAGGGCCAATCCTGGAACTTGAGCAATCCCCTGCAGGTACCGAGGGATGACTGTACTTTATCACAGCAGCCCTAGGAAACTAATCCACCACCTCTTGATGGAGAATCATCAACATCATATTGTAGGAAGAGCTTGCAGAAAGGGGTAGTTAGGGGTGTGGCCATCTTTGGAAATTCCAACCTGCCACAGCCCATCCCCTGGCCAACAAAAATTCACCTCCCTCCCATACGCAAAATGCACTAGTCCCCTCCTGCAAACCACCAAGTCTCATCCCATTACAGCACCAGCTTAAAGTCCAGGATCTTATCATATAAATCAGGTCCAGATGGAGTTGAGACTTCTGGAGTTCAGTCAAGGAGCACAGCTCCTCTGGATCTGAAGTGTCATCAATTAAATAAACCAGTTATCTACCCACCCCTACGGGCCACAGGCAATGGGGGAACAGGTCATTAACATCTTCTCCTTTTCGTCATCCTCATTCTTTGAAGAGCCTGAAACTATCAACTCTAAAACTCCATCAAATGTCTCTCTCAAATTGTATTCTTCCCTCATTTCCTCCCTCCTTATAGAACTAGATGATCTCAGAGTTGGAAAGGGATTTAAAGCTTAAGCTGGCCCTGCACACAACCTGGACAAATCTCACTCTAGACATGATGTTGGGCTAAGAAAGTCGGACTCTGAAAACTAGATACTATATGATTCCACTTATGGGAAGCTCAAAACTGGCGAACTGATCTGAGGTGATAAAGGTCAGAATAATGGTTACCTCTGGGGGATGGTTTGATGGTGAGAGGTCATGAGGTATCCCTCTAGGCTTGACCTGGTTGTAAATATGTAAAAATTCATCTTAAGATTGTGCGTTTATGTAAGTTATACCTAGTTTTTTAACAAGAGGTTTAAATTAGTTCTGTGGTTCCCATACTTAAGGATTTCATAAACTGATCAAACTCCATACTTCCTTCCCCACCTCCCAATTAGAAGAAATAATTTTCTAAAATGACTATGGATTAATGTGATAACTAGGAAACAGCCGAATGCTTTCTTCTTGGGTTTAAAAAAGTACAACTGACTTTGAAACTATGCTTCTCAAACCCCACAAGGGAGAGCTAAACAGTTGCCATGATCACTCCAAAGGGCTCTTTAATTGTCCCTGCTTTCCTTCCCCACCCCTTTCTGCTTTCAGGCTCTGTCCCTGTGCACATGGGCCTCTAAGCAACAGGTGAGAGACAGACCCCTCCTTATTTGAGGGCTTCTATTACATTAATAAGAATGAGAAATGCCAAAGCAGGACTTTGTAAAAATTGTGGTATATTTTAGGTGTTTTACTTTTACATACATGTGGTGACCGATATCCTATGTATGGAAGACTCCATACATTGTAGAGTATACCTCTGAGATTGTGGGGTATTTTCTGCATCTTTCCCCAAGGAGTCATTTCTAGCCAAAGAAACACACACCTGCCCCTCCCAACACACACCACACATACACCACACACCACACACCACACACTGGCATGTACACACACAGGTTTCAGCCAGGTGAGATGTTGTCAGTATCTCCCAGTTTCTCGTGGTCCCTCCAGCCTGTTGAGCTCCCAACAGCCTGCAGGTTTCCAAACAAAAATCCGACAACCTCATCTGCAGGGACAAGACTGGATCCAAAGCTAAACTATTCATTCAAAAAGTGAACATTTTTATAGATAAGGATTGTTTGTTTGTTTTGGCTTTAATGATTTGACCATAAGTGCCGGTCCTATCGTAGCAAAAAATCCAGGAGGGACCTCTGATTCTCAGATCCCTGGGTTCTGCAAGTAGTTGTTGTTTGTCAGAAACTGGACTCTGGGGACTTCCCTGGTGGTCCAGTGGTTAAGAATCCACCTTCCAATGTAGGGGACGCAGGTTCAATCCCTGGCCGGGGAACTGAGATCCTATATGCGGCAGGGCAATTAAGCCCATGACGTGCCGCAACTAAGACCCGATACAGCCAAATAAAATAAATAAATAAATAAATATTAAAAAAAGAAAGAAACTGGACTTTGAGTCTAACTGCCTTGGATTGGAGAAGCAACCCAAGGAGAGCTCAAGGTTAAATCTGCATTAGCAGTGAGCTTCTGAAGAGAGCTTGCCAACAGAGCAAGGAGCAGTGCTGCAGCAGGAGAGGGTAGGAAGGAGCACTGTCAGAGGGGCATACCCATCCAGGACTGCTGCAGCAGGGCCACAGGACCACTGTTTGCTCCTTCTCTCTTTGAATAAGCAATGGCTAATGGGGACTCAGCAGCAGTCAGGTTGGGGTCAAAGAGGGGTTGCTCACATTGCCTCTGTCTCCAGCCACACCCCCTACATCCCCCCCAAATAGGCCTCGCTTCCTTTTTTAGGCACTCAATTTCATCAGTCCCACGGATGGGTTAGGAAGGACTGACATAAATCATCTCCATTCTGCTGGCACAGCATTTTCCAAAGGGCAAGATGTGTCTCGCAGGTGGGCACCCCTGAGACAGGCAGACCCTTTTCAAATCTTTCTCAACCTTGTGACTATGTCAAGGAAAAGGCTTGGTGCTAATATGCCTTTCATAATGCCTCTCATGTTTGCTCATACTTGAACAAAGAGAGACCAGACTTCAGACCCAGAGCCTTCCATGGGCAGCAGTGTCTGCTTGGTAAATCCAAATTACACATACAGGGTCCCACATCTTACTGATGCCCTGTTCACTTTTTAATTCTTTTACTTTCTATGTTGCCTTTTGGAAGGTTTCTGTTGCTGTGTCTCCAAGTTTACTACTTTCTTTCATGATGTCTAATCTGCAATTAAGCCCATACAGTATACTTTTCATCTCAGACATGTACTTTTCATGTTGAGAAGTTCGATGTAGGTCTTTTTTTATATCTTCCTGTCTCTTCTTAACTTCTTGAACATGTGGAGTACACCTATAGTAACTGTTTGACTTGTCCTTTTTTTTTTTTTTTTTTTTTTGGTGGCCATACTGCGCAGCTTGTGGGATCTTAGTTCCCCAACCAGGGATTTAACGCAGGCCCTCGGCATTGAGAGTGCAGAGTCCTAACCGCTTGACTGCCAGGGAATTCCCTGATTTTTCTCTTAATTCAAACATCTATGTCAGTTCTTGGTAAGTTTAGCTTGATTTTTCTTCTCATTATGAGTCCTACTTTCCTGTTTCTCTGTTAGATGCTGGACATCGTGAACTTGATGTTTTTGGGTACTGGATATTTCTGTCTTTTTTTTACAATGATTCTTAATCTTTGTTTTAGGCTGTAGTTAAATTATTCAGAAAGTTTCTTTCAGGTCTTAACTTTTAAGATTTTTAGGCAAACACTTTTAAGCAGTGTTTAGTCTAGGACTAATTATTCTCCACTACTGAGGCAAAACCTCACTATACTACTCCATGAATTACGAAGTTTTCCAGCTCAGCTGGTGGAAAACACTATTCCTGGCCACACGTGAGGGCCAGGTGCTAGTCTCCCCTCAGCCTCGAGTCGTTTCCTCACACATGTATTCTGCCTGATACTTGAAGAGACCTCTGCGGACTTTCAGAGTTCTGTGTGCAGCTCCCACCTCTCCAACACTCCGTACTGTAAGATCTTGCCACTGTGGTGTCCCCAGACTTTCAGCTCTATCTCCTCAACGAAGGGCGCCCCTGGGCTCTGCCTGGGTTCTTCCGCCATGCGCCACAGGCTGGAAGTTCGCTAAAGACAGTAAGCTGAGGTGATCATAGGGCTACACCTGTTTGTTTCCTCTCTTAGGAACCATTGGCCTTCCTTGATTTCCATTACCTTGAAAACTACTGTTTTTTAACATTTCAAGTGGCAAGGTAAATCCACCCCGTCACTCCATCTTGGCTGGAAGTTAAGTCTTGACTCTTTTTTTTTTTTCTGAAGTATAGTTGATTTACAATGTTGTGCCAGTCTCTGCTGTACAGCAAAGTGACTCAGTTATACTCCTGTTAATTCTTTCATTAGATTTTATAATTTTCTTCACGTAGGTCCTATGACTTCTCATTAGTCTCAGTAGATTCTCCTATGACTTCTCATTAAATTTGTGTCTCAGCAGATTCTTATTTTTATTGCTATTGTAACTATTTCCTCCCATCTCCATTTCTATGTATTTATTTCTACAGTGGAGAAAAAACTATTCATTTTTGTATATGTAACATTTGTCCTGAAATTGAAATATGCATTGGTCATAAGTTTATTCAGCAGTGAGGAACAGGAAGATGAGAGGCAGGCATCCAGTGCCGGTGCAGCTGCTCAGCAATGCCAAAAGGAATGCAAGCTCTTCTCCACTCTCCTCAGCACATTGACTTTATCCTCATGCTTGTTACTTCATGGCACAGACGGCTGCTAAAACTCCAGGCCTCACGTATGTGATCCAAGCTGGAAGGAAGGGGGAGGGAGTGGCAACTCCCTTACCAGGAAAGCAAAAGATTTCTCAGAATAATTAGATTGTGTCTTATTAGCCAGAACTATAACATTTGACCACCTGTAACAGCAAGTTGGTCTGGGGAAACAAATGTTTAGCTGGAAATTCTACCACAAATTCACCCAAAAAATCAGGGTTTGGATGGTTATGAAGAAAAGAGAATTGATATTGGACAGGTAACTAACATGTCTACAAGCCACTCTTGCATTGTTAGAATAAACCCTGCTGTCTCATAGTGAATTATTCTTTTAAATACCTTGCCAGATTCTATTTGACAATGTTTCTTGACGTGATTTTGTTTAAGGCTATTGCAATACTCAGGACTAAAGACCTGAACTAAAGTTGTGGAAATGGGAAAAGAAACATATCTATTTTCAGAGGCAGCATCAAAGCCCTATGATCAGACCCGATTAACTGCACACAGATTAAATGCTAGAAGAAACAAAATAAGAGCAGAAACAGAAAGTACTACATGAATTTTAAAAGGGAACAATTACGAGTGGTATTAAATGTTCATTAAACACAAAAGCTGAAATATTTGTGAAATTTTCTCTGAATTTCAGATTTTGCTTAATTTGGAATGTCCTGATTAGGTACTTAGTATTGTTACCATCACATAGAAAAAAATTATACCAATCTCTCACTCCTGACTTTTATTAAACTATTATTGCGATAATAGTACTGTGGCCTTTTTTAAGTTTTTATCTTTCAGATACATACTGAAATATTTATAGACAAAATTATATATTTAGTATTTGCTTCAAAATAACACAGGAGTTATACAGGGAAAAGTGGATAGAAATAAAGACAGAACAAAGATTGGCATTAAGTTGATAATTATTGAAGATGGGCATTGGGTATATGGGACTCATTGTACTATTCTGTCTTCTTTTGAATATGTTTGGAATTTCCTATAATAGAAAAATTTTTAATGTTTGTGGAATGGAAGCATGTATGTGTATATTTGTGTATATATAAATGTACAAATACAAATATTTGTTTTAAATGATAAATTGTTTAGTAGGGATTCTATTCCACAAGACATTTCCTTTTTTAAAAGGGAACTGTGCATAGTCAGTATTCATGGGAGGACAGTTCTGCTACTTCCTGAACTTGGTCCCAAGCAGCCCGGGTAGAGCCTATACCTACCCTCCAGCAGCCACTGCTCCCTTCCTCATCACCGTCCTTAGCTTCGGAGTCTACAACCCCAAATAGTTCCTGAGTCCAGCTCTAGATTTTGTCAAATTCATAAAAACATTCAAAGTAACAATGACTGCATTTACGTATGCTGCCAGCATTCTTAAAGCCAAAATGCTTCAAAGATTCAACAGTCATACACATTTAAAATACATAGAAAAATAATAGAATTTATACAAAGTAGATTTTTACAAAACAAGTACATTACAAGAAATACATCTTATATCCAAGCACAAAAATGTGGAAATATACATGGAAGTAGAAGTTTAAGAAAAAACATTTATTTTTAAATGCTGAGTGGGAAGGCATAGACCGAGTTCTGGTTTACTGGTGTAACTCTGAAGAGAACTTCAATTTGCTAGTAGAAATTTTCACTCCATTCTCAAGCTTCTAAACAGTTCCTGAAGGGATTAGACAGCTGTTCCTCTTTCCAAATTCTGTTTAATTTCAGCTGTATATTTCCCATAGAATCTTTCTGCCTTCTTGTTGAATTTGGCATTCCTTTCATTAATGTAGTCAATATCTGCATCATCATTATAGGGACGTCTCCGACTATATTTGTCTCGTTTTTCAATTCTGGGAGAAGAAAATAATTTATAAAATTCAAAACTGCCTTCTTTATTGATCTTAATAAAACATGGCCAAATAGAATAGAATCAGTACACTTAAGACTAGCACTTTGGGAAGGGGCGGGAGGAAGGCCAGTTTCATCAAGATGAAGTTGAAACTGCCAATTAACAGCACAACCCTGGGTATGAACCATGAAATTTAGTAAATACAAACTCATCTTTAGAATGTTTCTAGAAGAGCAATGCTACACTGCTAGGAACTGGACACATGAAGTATCACTTAACAGAAAATAATTACAACAGTAATTATATTAATAATAACCACAGCTAATATGAACAGAGTACACAGTATATACTAGACACTATTCTTAATACTTAAGTGTATTAGCTCCTATAATATAAATTCATTTTGCTCTGCCTGATCAGCATCAGGAAACACATTCCTATCAGTATTAAGAAACACAAATATACAAAGATAGATTTACTGGAACATTTGTACTTCTTCAAATCAAAGAGTGGAATGGTTGTTAAAGTAAAAACAAGAATAATTTCTTAAAGAATAATTTTCTTTATAATTTTCAATTATAACAACTCAATTCCATCAATACTTTGTTTCTTCATTCCAAATCATAGGGACTCAACCCATCCTTACTGTCTGTCCCCAAAACCACTAGAGATGCTAGCTCAGAAATTAGGAAGTATAATATCTGTCTTCTCAATTCATTCTAAGCATATTATGTCCATTTTGTCATTAAACGTTTAAAATTTCAGGCTGCTACACGGAGTACTCACTGTTTTTCCAGGTCTACGACCATCCTATCAATTTCCTCTGTGGAAGGCACATGTGTCCCATGAAGAAGACTGTTGGATGTTGGGTAAAACTCTTCCTCACTGGAAAGATGGCAACAGGGACTTGGAGTAACACTGCAAGTGCTCCACATTTTCAAACTAAACTACCATTCACGATGAGAGATAAAATACATACATATCTTTATACTATGGGATCCTACCTTACCTTTTTAAAAAAAACAACACAGAATTAGAAGGGACAGAAGTAAGAAATCACTTACGCCAACACCTTCATTCTACAGATGAAAGAGCCCAGGGCCAGAGGTTAAAGGACTTGCTTCTAGGCTCAGGATATTTCTCTTTCCACTACAGCAGGCCAACAAACTGCAGCATGTTTCTATAAACAGTTTTACTGGGACACAGTCCATTTGTCTATATCTCCTCTACAGGCTGCTGCTGCTTTCACATCACAAGGACAGAGTGGAGTAGCTATGACAGAGAACACATAGCCCACAAAGCCTAAAATATTTACTATCTGGTCCTTTACAGCAGAAGTTCACCCATCCTGGCACTAAAGCATTCTGCGTCCCAAAATATCTGAATAACTATGATAATCTGGGTATTAAACTCTCAACACCCTGTCATAGTATGCCCAGCTAGAAAGATAACCAGGTGGTTAGCTTAACTGCTGTGGATGAGCAGCAAATAGTGTCATCACGACCAGAAACTATTCTTAATCAGCTGTGGATAACCCATACCCAAGCACTGCAGTCTGTTTGTATTTATGTATGTACGTTTATATACATGCACAAGTACATCATCACTTCAGAAGGGCTTCCCTGGTGGCGCAGTGGTTAAGAATCCGCCTGCCAAGGCGGGGACATGGGTTTGAGCCCTGGTCCGGGAAGATCCCACATGCCGTGGAGCAACTAAGCCTGTGTGCCATAACTACTGAGCCTGTGCTCTAGAGCCCACAAGCCACAACTACTGAGCCCACGTGCTGCAACTACTGAAGCCTGCGCGCCTGGAGCCCATGCCCCGCAACAAGAGAAGCCACCGCAATGAGAAGCCTGCACACCACAACAAGGTGTAGCCCCCGCTCGCCGCAACTAGAGAAAGCCTGCGCACAGCAACGAAGACCCAACGCAGCCAAAAATAATAAAATAAATAAATAAATTTATAAATAAATAAAGTGTAATGTTTAAAAAAAAAATCGCTTCAGGATGAAAAAGGACTGGCATTATTCCTGTCAACTTACTGCTTTTCTCTCAGTCTCTCATATGTTTCCATGTCCGGTTTGATCTGTTTGGTCAGCCGATGGTACTGGCGAAGCTGGGCAGCAGCATAATCTAAAAATAAAATGAGAATCGGAAATGATATATTTCCTTGTTTGGTCATTACTATTCAGAGAAAAGTCAAAATTATTGTTAGCAATACACGCACTGATCTAAGCAGAGCCTCTGTCCTGAAGATGCTGATAATACAGGCTTTAATTTTGGCACAATGAGTAAAGGGATCCAGCTGCCTCAAGCACAGCCTTTTTTACTTCTACCCTATGAGATATGTCTGTATTTTTCTTGGGAGTAAGCCTCTTGGAGAATATTCCATGAAGGGGTATATCCTTTCTTAAAACCAGAAACACTGAAGGCAACGCTTACCTCACAGGCTCATTCAATAAAGTAAAGGTGAGTTTTACCTGAAAATCCCAGGTCGGGATTTTTCCTCCTCTTTTTCCTCTCCCATCTTTCTGCATCTTCTGCACTGATCTCTAGCAACTTCACTTTCTCGTAGTCTTCCCCTCTTGCTGCACATTCCTGAAAAAGAAAGGAAAAAAGCTAATGCCTGCCCAAATGATTCAAGCAATTATTTGACCTATTTTAAATAAAGATATCAAGCAATACATTAAAAATAATGATTAATATTTGAAGGAAATTTGATAATCTACTATGGTATATAAGAAGTGAGTACATCAATCTAAAAAATAATACTTATTCAACATTTATCAGGTGTCAGACCCTTTTTTAAATGTTTTACATGCATTGACTCATTTAATTCATAATTAACTCAAATAATTATTACAGGTCCCATTTTACAGATGAGAAAACGTAGGCACAGAGAGGTTAAATTACTCACCCAAAGCTTGGTAGCTGGTAAAAAGCATTTTTTACTGCCTTAATACTCTAGAAAGATTGAATAAACCACTTATGAAAATAGCGGAGTAGTTCCTAACCTTTTTCTTTTCTTCTTCTTGTAGTTCCCATTCCAAACGAGCTTTTTTGGCTTCCCAATTTGCAGGTAACTTAAGTCTTTTATCTTCTTCAACAACTTCCTGGTGATTTAATTTACGAGCTTCATTCTAAAACCATAAACGCAAAAAGGCTATCGGCTGAAACATGAAAATAAATCCAAACAAATATTTCCCTCTTTGAGGAAGGTCAAGACACGTTAACAAGGGGACTCCATTTTACCCTAAAAGCAAGAGAACCATCAGAGGATTTTAAGCAAGGAAACGGCCTAATTAGGGCTGCATTTGTATACAGTCAAGAAATGTGTTGAGCTGCACTAGTTTGCTGTGCCAAAGGCCTGGGCGTTAATGTCTCACATTATGAGAAAGATATTCTACTTTCAATTCTCTTTTAATCCTGACTGATGCAAAGAAGAAGCCTCAATTTGGGGCTGGGGGCTTTAATACCTATCATAATATCTCTAACCTTTCCCAAGTCCCCCCTCCTCTTTAGATATTTTAGCAGTTTACATCATGTCAAATGAAAGGCATTTTCCATTTAAATTACTGTATGTAGAGTCTGTTTTAAAATAACTGCATAAAACAAAATGAGTATACCATCTTAGGGACAACTTAAGTTAGATGTTTCTTGGGTTACAGGCTGGTGGCCGTTAGTCCAGGAAGACATGTCTCTTAATCCAACCTCATGTTCTTTACACAGTCCCTCCAAGTAAATATGTAAGTGTGCTGAATTCTTTATTAAATTTTTCTGGGTAAAGAGAAAAACCCAGAACATTCGTCTCAACAACCATCCCTCACATACTCTTGGCTCTGACAATGCCCTCCAGTTGAAGACACCAAGAACACATGTGTAGTCAAACAAAGTTGTGTGTATTGCATTGAAGGAAACAGCAAACCATGGGGAACTGGAGGCATTTCAGTGAGAGGGTGTTAGGAGGAGCCCCTTACAGGATTTGAGTTTGTATCAGGTGACTGGAGGGAAAGGTTCAAGGAAGCATGGTTGTGCCCTGGATTAGGCACTGTCAGAAAGCCAGGGCATTCTATGACTGGGTATCTTCAGTTTTTATACAGGAAGCAGAACTAATGGAGTGAGGCTAGTGCTGTATTTGTCACTGGTGTTAGCAGAAGTGGGTGCTGTGTGGTCATTTCTGTGGTTTGAACAGTTTTGTTTTCGTCACACTGTGACAGTCAGAGTGATGTTGGAGTTTTGTGAAACCATGGCCAAGCTACCAGTCAGGCCCCTTTGAGGTGAAACAGTCAAGAGCTGCTTTTTTGTTTCTCAGCTCCAACTGCAGCCAGTTGTTTGCTGGACTCTTATCCTTGACGTGAATTCTCTTCCTCTGCATTTGTTCCCTCTGCTTAGATATTTCTTCCTCAAACTTCTTTATTTTTCTGGTAACATCTTACTCATCTTTATAGCAGTACTTTAGGTGTCACCTCTTATACGAGGCACTCCCTGGGGGCCCCTAAACTATACCAATCTCTCCTTCACTGCACTCCCAAGGCACTTTGTTCCTCACTCAAGCATGGCATTTATCACAATATAATTTCTAGCTAGAACGTCTCCTCTACTTAAGAGCAGAGGACTTATCTTACTCATCTAGTTCCCCACCTACTAGCTGAACCACTGACCCTATAGACTTCCCGAGATTTGCTGATTATTTTTGAATGAAGAGGCAACCAGCTTTCTTACTGGACAAATTTCTTCCAGTCTCTAGCTCCACATATTTCCCTAGGTAAAATGAAGAGTTTACTAGAATCATACAGGACGGAGGCGGTTAGTAACAGAGACCCCCAAACTAGCCCAACTAAGTTAAAACAGATGGGGGTGAAAGAAAGCTTGGTGAAAGCATGTCCCTTTCCAAAAGTGACTACAATGTCTTGCCAGGTTGAGAAGCATCGGGACTAAACTTTCATCAAGCTCTGCGAGTCTGTCACACGCGCTGGTGCGGCTTCCTCGTCGCTCCACAAACGCGCACGGGCCTGCCACGTGACAGGTCTCAGCTGGACTCTGGGGCGACTCACCCGCTTCAGGTGCAGCTCCCGGAATTTGCGCAGTCTCTGTTCGCGCTTCTGGGCGGCCAGCTCCTCGGCCGCCGCAGGGGGCTGCTGTTCCTCCGCGCCGTCTACCGGCACCTGTGGCGGAGGACAGGCTGGAGTTGGGGCCGGTTAGGCTTCTCCCCGGAGAGCCCAGGCGGATTACCCGCGAGTCCCAACAGCCCAGGCCGGGCCCTCACCGCCGACCCAGGCCCCAAAGTATCTGCGCCTTCCTGGCCCGGCACACAAGCACCTCCTCCACCTCTCGCCCTTGCCGTCCCTCAGAGCCCTCCCCGACTAAAACCCCTGGAAAGAGCCAGCAGCACTCACCTTCTCTGCTACAGTCGCAGCCGCCATCACAACCTTTCCTCGCCCACTTCCGGCAACAACCCAGAGCACTTCCGCCGGCCTTCGGACTGCAGCGTCAATACAGATTAATAACCTACTATAAGCCCCGCCCCTTCCTGTCAGCCTCAGGAATTTAGGACCAATCCCTGCCCCTCTTGGCAGTGAGACGTTTTCTATTGGGCAGGGCCTTGCGCAGCCGCAAAAGGCCGCAGAGGCGGGGGCCGGAAGGGTGGAGGCTGAGAGAGGAGCGCTGGGGGTTTCGGTAGAGGGTCGCTAGGTAGGAATGGTGGAGCTGGGAGCCTTGTGGAAAGTCACCTCAACTGTGTGCTGCACCCTTGAGCGAAAAGTGCTTTCCATTCAGCGCTTAACCTGTGTCACCTCCTCCGAGGCAGGTCTCCCCTGACTACGTGGTGTCGCGTAGGCCCTTAGTACTGTCATATGTTACCATTTTCTTTCTCTTTAATATATGTAAGGTGTTTTTCTAGTCTGTTCGTTTTCTTTTTCCCCAACGACGTTGTAAACTGCAGAGAGCAGGACTCGTCCCATCCTGTTCGTTCTTCCGTGCTCAGCGGTGAAACTGCGCCAGAATTAATAATAGTGCTACAGTTATTAATATAATTCAGTTAAGGTGCTGGATACAAGAGAAATACATGAAAATATTTTTTTTCTTCACTAAAACCATTAATTAGATGTGGAAATGAAAAAGTAATCCCCCAAATGAAAAGATACCTGGGTATAAGATTTAAACGGTAATGTGAAGAAAAATACGAAATAAAGTACAAAGAAATTAAATTTCAGTACGTGATGATTTTCTGGTTGGAAGACAATAGAAAAATGTAATATCACAAATGAGTATCTCGAATGAGTATAAATGTAATATTATTCCATCAATCTCAGTGGGTTGTTTTTGTTTTTTTGGAACTGTAAAATATTGTGACAAAAATCTAAAAGTTCAGTGAAACACTATCGGTGAGCCTGTGAAGTGTTACCAGCCAGGGTTCTTGGACTCTTTAATCAATAGAAATTGATGAGGCCAGATGAGGAATTCAAGCAAGGTTTGAATTGGGACTCTTGCTGCAGCAGGAGGGAGTGAAAACAAGTAACAGTTGCCCTTGTTAGCTCCCTGAGGGAGTGGTAGAGAAGGGGCACGCTAGCTGGTCCTTTTAAATGGTAGGGGCGGATCCATAGGTTGGGCCAGAGGGTTGGCTTAGGTGGTCTCCCCACCTGTTTGGTGGTGCTGTGTTCAGGGATCATGCTGCAGTAGACTGCTTTTGTTCCTGACATCTCAGAAGTGGCAGTTGGGTTTTGGGCCTTTTTGTATTGTGTGGTTCGTAATTTGCCCCAGCTGCTCATGTACCCAGTTATTTTTAGTCCCTTATTGTTTCCTTGTGGTCCCAGGTCCCAGCCTGTCTCAGTAGGACTGAAAATTGGTACAACCCTTAGGGAGAGCAATTTGGCAATATCTATAAAAATTACAGAGGCATCTAATCTTTGACCCAGCTATCTGGGAATTTATCCTACAGGTACAATTGCACAGGCATAAACTGACTTATGTACAAGGTTGTTCATTTCAGTTTTTTGTAAAAGCAAAAAATTGGAAACAACTCAAACGTCTGTCAATAGAAGACTGGTTAAATACATTATGGTACATTCGGGGGAAGCTGTAAAAAGGAATGGGGCAGGGAATTCTCTGGCGGTCTAGTGGTTAGGACACTGTGCTTCCAATGCAGGGGGCATGGGTTCAATCCCTGGTCGGGGTTCTAAGATCCCACAAGCCACGCGGCACAGCCCAAATAAATAAATAAATAAGGAATGGGGCAGCTCTCTGTATACTAATTTGGAAAGTTCTCCAAAGTATACTAAATGAAAAATGCAAGGTACAGAACTGTATATAGTTATAGTATGCTATATTTAAGAGGCAATGGGCAGGGTTAGGATTACTAAGAACATATTTTTGCTTTGCAAGAAGCTAATATAAGTGACAATCTGGGGGATTTACTATATATATACATATATATGTCGAATCATATTAATATATTTCCAATTCCAAAATTAAAAATTTTTTACAGAAACAGCCAAGAGTAGTTTTGGAAAAAAAAAATGAGAAGGAACTTATCTTACTAGGAATTAAAACTTAATAAGAGACTTCAGTAAAAACATTGGCACAGAAAATGACACATAATCGGAACAGAATAAGGTCATGGGTTCAGTCCCCATATGGGCCACCAAAAAAAAAAAAAGGAACAGAATAGAAAGTTCACAAGTGGATTTAGTGGGAAAGTGATGCTTTCTAGAATAGAAGAGAATAAATGGTCAGGATATCTATTCCCTGACTGGATTATGGGTTGGCTGCATTTCTTTAGTCACATCTTCTGTCTGAAGACTTTCTCCTATCCTATCCTTCCTTCTTCTTATTAGGATTAGGGGTAGCAATGGCTCCCTCTTGTTGCTAGCCCTGGAATGCTTCACTCTTTTGTTGGTTTCTCTTAACCCAGTCTACAATTCTGTAAACAGTCCCTTTATTAAACTCTCCTTAATTACTTGGTTTGAGTATGTAGGGCTTTGACGGATAAAATATTTTTACAAATCGTGTAATTCTCGTTAAGTGATCATACTGAAAATAACTGACATTTCTGTATTCCTAAAGAATAAAAATACGTGTTAACGACTGCTCTGTCAAATCATAATGTAGAAAAAATATAAGCTTATGACTGCTAGATTTGCTGCTTTCATAGTTGTTAAGAAACTTGTCTCATTTAAATTAACTGCACTAAACAGTCAGTTCCACGCTTATTTAATTATTTATGTAGGCGCCACAAAGAAGAAAGTATGAAAAGCTGTAACAGGGGAAACTGACCCTTAAGGTGGTGAAGGTTAGGGCCCCCTGAAGAAAAACATTTAAAGACATCTTAGGAGGAGGACACACCTAATCCCAACTGGTATATTGGTCATTTGCCATGGGCCAGGCACAAGTCACAAATATTTCACAAATATTGTCGAATTTGTCCTCAAACTACTCTGTAACATGGGTATTGTATTATTATTTATTTTTCATAGATGATGAACCAAAGAATAGACGAGTTAAATAGAGAATGGTTATACAGTTCATTACTGAATGAATGGACAGATATACGAAGAATGGTGTCCTATGCAGAATTCTGCGAAGAAAGTCAAAATCTCACATTAATCCAAGAAATCTTTCTGCATCTCGGAGATGCTTGAGGAAGAGATCCCGAGTACCCTCAGTCAATTTGTTCCTTCCTTTCTTCAAACAGTTCGGGGCACAGGGAATCCGCTGTGAACAAGACAGAAATATATCCTGTTCTCTTGGAGCTTCCGTTGTACCGGGCGTTGTACCGCCACGCAAAGATTAAGATAGGATGCTGTGATGGTGACTGTAGGCCTACTTTGGTCACTTGATGGGCACAATCTGTGCTCTGGGTTGCTGTCTCACACTTTTGGTGGCGTTTTCTTCCTTTTACCCCTGTTCCTCAGACGATTCCGCTGCGCTGCCCTCGTGTCTCCACTCAGTGCGCCTGGGCCCAAGCCTGGCCCAATCGGATACAGCCCAAGGGATTGGTTCCTCAGCTGGGGAAGCAGAAAGGGGCGGGGCTTTGTCCCGAAACCTGTGGCTGCTGGCTGACGGAAGTGAGCTGAAGACTCGGAAAAGTTGTCGCAGGAAGTCTGGGGAAAAAGCGCTACCGGGTGATGGCGGCAAAGGCTAAGGCAGAGGACGTGGGTGGGGCTGGTCTTGCCCAACGGTTGGGAGTGTAGGCTAGACGACGGCGGCTAGACGAAGAGGTAGTGCCAGGGAGGCAGAGACGGGGGCGCAGACACTGTGGGGTCGGGGTCGGCGGTGAGGGCGCCCGACCTGCCGGGAACCGCGGGGAATCACCCGGGCCGTCCGGGAAGAAGCCGAACCGGCCCCGCCTCCAGCCTGTCCTCCGCCGCAGGTGCCGGTGGACGGCGCAGAGGAGCAGCAGCCCCCTGCGGCGGCCGAGGAGCTGGCCGCCCAGAAGCGCGAACAGAGACTGCGCAAATTCCGGGAGCTGCACCTGAAGCGGGTGAGTCGCCCCAGAGTCCAGCTGAGACCTGTCACGTGGCCAGGCCCGTGCGCGTTTGTGGAGCGACGAGGAAGCCGCACCAGCGCGTGTGACAGACCTGCAGAGCTAGATGAAAGTTCGGTCCCGGTGGTTCTCAACCTGGAATCACACTGAAGTCACTTTGAGACCTTTTAAAAGCTAGACGTGCTTAGGCCTCACTTCCAGAGTGTCTGATTTGATCAGTTTCTAAACACAGACATTGGTATTTTTTTAAGCATCCTCTCCCTGCACCCTCCTCTCAGCTCAAGTGATTCTGTCAAACCTTTCTTTTCATGGAGGGGGATACCGTGGACCAGAAATGGAAAGTAACTTGTCTGTTGTCAACGCAGCAAGTTGGCGTCATTCAGCCAAAAACAGCCCCTCACCTAATGGCCTCTAGTGTGCTATAGCCAACTATCAACAGATGGTGTGGATACAGTGGTAAATATGGTAAGGCTTCTGCCCAGTTATGGAGGCAGATCCGTAACAAATAATTACTTCACGACTTGGTAAATGGTATGTTAGAGGGAGGAACAAAGTGCCTCAGAAGTGCAGAGAAGAAAGAAGACTGACAACTAGAGACTAAGGTGACAACTACGCTGCTTGAAAAATGGGTAGGATATTATTAGACAAGTAAAGGAGTTGGGGGAAGTGGTATAGAGCAGTAGGAACAAGAGCAAAGGAAAAGTCCTCATTAGGATAGGAGGTCAGCAGGCAGCTGGAGACAAGAGGTATGTGTGAGGATGGTAGTTATCTCTATTTGCGCAGAAAAACGCAATCTAAAAACTAGTGGGACATACTTAATTCACTTGAAATACTGTAAAAAAAAAAAAAAATAGGAGGCCGGATGATGTGTGAAGAAGCAATGATATAATTCAAACATCCCCCTTTTGCAGTTTTTAATGAGTCACTGGATCACAGTCAGTGGCTGTGAACATCACAAAAAGGATAAAATCAGAGATTATGTGTCTCCTGATAGAAGTATGTAGCACCAGTTTCATATAAGTAGACTTGCTAAAAATAAATCTAACCTGAATTGGGGACTTCCCTGGTGGTCCAGCGGTAAAGAATATGCCTTAAAATGCAGGAGACATGGGTTCAATCCCTGGTCGGGGAACTAAGATCCCACATGCCACAGGGCAACTAAGCCCACACGCCGCAACTACTGAACTCGCGCACCTCAACTAGAGCCCGTGTGCCGCAAACTACAGAGCCCACGCGCTCTGGAACCCACATGCCACTAGAGAAGAGAAAACCCACACGCCACAACTAGAGAAGAGAAAACCCACACGCCACAACTAGAGAGAAGCCCGCACACCATAACGAAAGATCCTGCATGCCTCAACGAAGATCCCGCGTGCCGCAACTAAGACCCGACACAGCCAAAAATAAAATTAAATAAATAAATATAAATAAATCTTTTAAAAAAATTAACCTGAATTGGATGAAGCCACTAGATCTATTGACCAATTTACAGGAAATACAGTGGTCAAAAAATATGTTATAGGACATTATAGGGAGGCAACTAGCAGATGCCACTTTGGGAAACAATAGGACAGTCAACACAGTCATTTTCACACTCCTCAAAAAAGCAATGGATAAAAAAGATGGAAAAGGAAACTATACATTAAATAAACCTTAAGAGGTGTACATACATATTGACTAATCGCAACATGTGGGACTTGTCTGAATTCCAATTCAAACAGATTGTAAAAATAATAATGAACACTTATGAGACCATCAGGAAAATGTGAACACTGACAAGATATTTGATAATAAGGAATTATTTGGGGAGTGTGCTGATGGTATTGTGGTTAAAGAGATATTACAATATTATAGGTAGAAAAGAAAACCAGCTAGAAATCAGGAAATTTGGGTTCTTGGCCTAACTCTGCCACTAACTCTGTCACCTAAAACTTTCTGAACTTCATAGATAATAGGAAAATTAGATTGTAGTCCTTCTCATACCACCTTCATGGTTTATACTGTAAGTGTGACCACCTGTCCACTTGCTCAGTGTTTTTATTTTTTTAATAAATATTTATTTTATTTTTGGCTGCATTGGGTGATCGTTGCTGCACGTGGGCTTTCTCTAGTGGTGAGCGGGGGCTACTCTTTGTTGCGGCGTGCAGGCTTCTCATTGCAGTGGCTTCTGTTGTTGTGGAGCATGGGCTCTAGCCACGTGGACTTCAGTAGTTGTGCACGCAGGCTCAGTAGATGTGGCTTGCAGGCTCTAGAGTGCAGGCTTCAGTAGTTGTGGCACGCAGGCTCAGTAACTGTGGCTTGAAGGCTCTAGAGCGCAGGCTCAGTAGTGGTGGCACACGGGCTTTGTTGCTCCGAGGCATGTGGGATCTTCCCGGACCAGGGCTCGATCCGTGTCTCCTGCATTGGCGGGCAGATTCTTAACCACTGCGCTACCAGGGAATGTCCCCTCTGTTTGTTTTTAAAGGGAGACTAAATGAGGCGTTAAGATAGGTGTTTTTAGACGTGTTAAAACTGAAACTTTGTCTTTAACCCAATCTGAATTTAAAAAGGAATGAGAAATGGAATCACTTTCTCAGTATGTGACTGTCATTAAGTAGTATCTAAAATCATCTCAAGTACCTCTGTACAGTGGAACTCATACTTTGGGAAATGCTGTTTCAATCCAATCCTAAGTGACTTGCTTACATCACACAGCTAGGGAGTAGTCAAATCAGTGTATTTCTCAGGCCTTCTTGCTCCCAAACTATTGCTCTTTCCATCTTTACCGCATGGTTCCTTGAAGGCAGTAAAATAATACTTAAAGGTATAGATATTGGTGTTTACCTCTCTTCCCCCTACATGAAATCTCTTCAGTACAAACACACTCTCACACAAACTTCTCCAGTGGCTCCCTTCCTTTCAGGATAAAATCCATAAGTCCATTTTGGATGGCCTACCATACAAGATAGGTAACATTTATTTGGATTTGTTTCCATACCTCTACTGACAAACTTTGTGTCCTGGTGGTAGAATGAAGCTCGAAAATTAAATCACCAGGAAGTTGTGGAGGAAGATAAAAGACTTAAATTACCTGCAAATTGGGAAGCTAAGAAAGCTCATTTGGAATGGGAATTGCAGGAAAAAGAAAAGAAAAAGTAAGTACACTCCTGCCACCTTCATAAGCTGTGGATTCAAATATTATATTGTGTTTTGTTCAGGCAGTATATTGCATGGTAGTTAAGCATTAAGCATTCCAGCTCTGGTTTCCTCATCTGTACCTTAGAGAGTTTTGAGAATAAAATATGGAAGACATTTACAACACTGCCTGGCACATAGTTGCAGCCACATAATGGATATTAGGGTAAAAGGTTAAGCTACAGTAACAAAAGCTCCAACAATAAGAAAAGATAAAGCTCATAAGCCTCTCCTGTATCAGTTCCCAGTTGAGCAGCCCAAGTCACCTGGCCTGATGCAGCTGCAAGGGACGTTGAGAAATGGGCGGCCATGAGCCCAGAAAGGAGGCAAGCAAGGATTTTGACGGACATCTAATGTGTCCCCCACAGCTATTTTTGGTGTCAGTTTTATAGATGTATTCTTACAGATATAGCAGATTCCACAATTTTCTTTGTAAACTGGCCATTTTACTGTCTTGATGGCAGTCTTTAGGCCTTTGATTTGAAAGGAATTAAGGAATTGTATAAGACAATAAAGCTAATGTTTTTTCCCCTCGTTTTAGGAATGTACAGCAAGAGCGGAAGACTATAAGAAAGTGAAGTTGCTCGAGATCAGTGCAGAAGATGCAGAAAAATGGGAGAGGAAAAAGAGGAGGAAAAACCCCAATCTGGGATTTTCAGGTAAAAATGGCTTTTACTTTATTGAATGGGCCTATTAATGGCCCATTTAACAAGTCGAATAATGCCCCACCCAACATCTAAAATAGTATGGGTTCTCATTTTTTCAGATTATGCTGCTGCCCAATTACACCAGTATCATAGGTTGACAAAGCAGATCAGACCTGACATGGAAACATATGAGAGACTGAGAGAAAAGCAGTAGGTCGATGTGATTTAAAAGCATACATTATGTATGTTACTGAAAGGCCTTGAATTTAAGAGTGCTGATTCTGGAGCTTCGCTTCCTGGCCTTGGGTCCCAGCTCCACCACTTAGTAGCTGTGTCACACTATTTTTCTGTTTCCTCATCTGTAAATAGGGAATAACAACAGTGCCCACCTCACAGGGTTATTATCAAGATTAAATAAATTCATACAATGCCCTCAATCAGTGCTTGGCACATGGAAAGCACTGTATATGTATTGGCTATTATTTGTTATCATTGATTATTACTGTTGCTATTACCCTTATCCACAGGTAAGGGACACAGTGATACTTTCTTTCGTCATGCACAGTAAACAATGGTAAACTACACTCCTTACCTAATTATGTAAGACAGGTACTGTGCTAAAGATCAAGACTGTTTTAATAATGATAGTGTAGATAGTGGAGAGGCCTGTAAATTGTGCCCTCAATTGAGCATGTTACTCAAGCTCTCCTACTGTATGAACTTCGTTAATTCCATTAACCTGTGGTCCTCAGCTAACTCATTTGGGCTTTGGAGGTTTTTTATTTTTTGGCCACACAGCATGCAGGATCTTAGTTCCCAGATCAGGGATCGAACCCACGCCCCCTGCAGTGGAAGCATGGAGTTTTAACCACTGGACTGCCAGGGAAGTCCCAGGAGCAGATATTTCTTAAATATATATATTTTTGGTCTGAATTCTATTTCTTTGAAATCAAGTATCTCAAAGTTTTCCACTTTTGACCACTAAACATTGTCCAGTTCTGAAGGTATAGGATCTTTTTTTGTGTTACTCACCACTTCACTCTTTTTCAGTGGAGAGGAGTTCTACCCAACATCTAACAGTCTTCTTCACGGAACACACGTGCCTTCCACAGAGGAAACTGATAGGATGGTCGTAGACTTGGAAAAGCAGTAAGTACTACAAATGCAGCCTAAAGTTTTAGTAGTTATTCATGCTTAGTAACAAAATTAACTATATGGTCTTGAAGTGTAGCAACTGGATTGAAGTTAAGGAACATTTGAATTATTAGTTTGAAGAGTGGTCCCATTCACCACCACTTTTTTATGTGTGTGGTTTTAACATTTTTATTGGAGTATAAGTGCTTTACAATGTTGTGTTAGTTTCTGCTGTATAAAAAAGTGAATCAGCTATATGTATACATATATCCCATATCCCCTCCCTCTTGCGTCTCCCTCCCACCCTCGCTCTCCCACCCCTCTAGGTGGTCACAAAGCATCAAGCTGATCTCCCTGTGCTATGCAGCTGCTTCCCACTAGCTATTTTACATTTGGTAGTGTATGTATTTCAATGCTACTCTCTCACTTCGTCCCAGCTTACCCTCCCCCCACCCCACCCTCCTCCTCAAGTCCATTCTCTACGTCTGTGTCTTTATTCCTGTCCTGCCCCTAGGTTCATCAGAACCATTTTTTTTTAGATTCCATGTGTTAGCATACGGTATTTTTTCTGACTGACTTCACTCTGTATGACAAACACTAGGTCCATCCACCTCAAATAACTCAAATTTCGTTTCATTTTATGGCTGAGTAGAATTCCATTTATATGTGCCACATCTTTATCCATTCATCTGTCGATGGACACTTACGTTGCTTATATGTGTTTTGAATGGGGTAACTACTAGGCAGAATCTACAGAGTACGTATAAAAATTCTCTCAACGTAATATGTGACCACTCATATTTCAGCGTGAACCTGGGTAATTTCCCAAACTTCAGACCAGATCATCTGATACTGTTAAGATTAAATTCAAGAAGAATGCTCATTGAACATATATCCTTGTAGGATGCTTTCTAAAGATATTGCTTTCAGGCTTAACTATTAAGAACAAAAAGGAGGGACTTCCCTGGTGGCACAGTGGTTAAGAATCCACCTGCCAACGTAGGGGACATGGGTTCGATCCCTGGTCCGAGAATATCCCACATGCCGCAGAGCAACTAAGCCCGCGAGCCACAACTACAGAAGCCCGCGGTCCTAGAGCCCATGCTCTGCAACAAGAGAAGCCACCGCAATGAGAAGCCCGTGCACCACAATGAAGAGTAGACCCTGCTCACTGCAACCAGAGAAAAGGCTGCGCACAGCAACGAGGCCCCAACACAAAAATAAATAAATTAAAAAAAAAAAAAAGGAATGCCGCTTTGAATTCTGTATATTTGTTTCCGTTACAGAATTGAAAAACGAGACAAATACAGCTGGAGACGTCCTTATAATGATGCAGATATTGACTACATTAATGAAAGGAATGCCAAATTCAACAAGGCAGGAAGATTCTATGAGAAATATACAGCTGAAATTAAACAAAACTTGGAAAGAAGAACAGCTGTCTAATCTCCTTCAGGAACTGTTCTGCCAAATTGTACCAGTAAATCAGGACTCTTTTAAAATTTGTAAAGACATGTTCTACAGATCTGTGTATTTTCATACTTATATATTTATTATTCATTTGTTTTAGAAAAATGTCTTGTATTTCTGTGTTTGAAGTGTGTGCTTAATGTGTGCACTCTGCTAGGCTTAAAATCCTTAGATACAAACACAAGTCATCATCATGCTGAAATCTGTCATACATTTGACTTGACCTGGAGTTGAACTTGGGAGCTTCAGAGGTGAGTTGCTAAATTGGCACTAATTCTTCTTATAAGCTATGGTAGGTAGTGAAAGGCAGGCAGTGGTCACTGGAAATTCAACCTAATCCCTCCCTGCTCCAAGAGGTCACAATTAGCAGGTGCTTGCCTGTCCCATGTTGTATCCCATGGCCCAGGTGCATTTATGGGGCAAGCATAGAGGGTGGGAGACTGATTCTCCAGTAGCATTTTACAAATATGCCATCCTTCAAAAAGCAAATATCCCTTGGAAGAAGGTAAGTTAAAACACTTGGTGAAAATATTAAAATACACATAATACAATCTTTTTTTTTAAAGGCTAACTGAAATTCTAACCTTATTTCAACTGTAACTAAAAAATTGGGACATGCGATTTTAGTAGTAATTATGGGAAACAGAGGATAGAAAACCTGAAGTCAGGAGTATCCCATGAAAGTGAAGATTGTGCTATGTTACGTGAATAAAAACATGCCTAGGCTTGAGATCAGTGTAAGCTGGGCACACTTAATTGATCAACGAGTAGGAAGCTCCGATTTAGCTAATGACGGGTTTATAAAGATGGTAATATAAATGCTAATAATAAAGGTATATTCAGTGTACTGTGAATAGGGGAATTTTAACATTGTGGTACAGTCATACAACTACAGAATGAGACAGATCTAACATGAAAAGATGCTCTTACCTATATAAAGAGGTTTGTACAGGCATAAAAATAAAATCCAGGATGTGCACCATACTATTTACAGTGATTGCTCCTGGGAATGGGAACAGATGTGGTAATTTTACTTATTTTTTAAAATAATTTGACACAAATACACACCCATGCTGCCCAATCTTATCAAGAGTAATAACATGCCAGTAGTTTTTTCTTCTCCTGTATTTTCAAAGAAACATTTAATAATACCTTTCTACTAAGGGAAAAGGACGGGAGGGAAAAATTAATAGGTCTTCAAAGACATCATACTGACTTGGGCTTAAAGGACAAATAGGATTTCCCCAGAGGAGAAAAGTGCTCCCAACAGCCAACCAAAAAAACAGCTGTCAGTATGATCTGAAGACTACTCTGAAGGTGACTAGGTGGATGGTAAAAGCCACTAATTCAAACAGGCAATACTGTAATTAGCTCAGTATGGGAAAGGTTCATTTTGAAGAGCTGAGGCAAGCTTTGGAAACTAGAGTTCAGAAATTGATACTCTTCAGTTAGTAGATGGTAGTTAAAGACAGAGTGGAGGAAATTAGCAAAAGAGCTTGTAGAGGGAGTAGGCTAAGGATAGAATCCTAACAGTGGGCAAAGGACAAAAAGCCACTGTAGATAATGGAAGAGGTCAAAGAAAAGAAGACAAATGCATGGAAATCTCTGCCTGAATGACAGAAAAATTTGAGAAAGGACTCCATGAAGAAATAGTGAAAAGTGAGCCCGCATAAGAACAAGTTTTATTTTGCTAGGTAAGTTTAATAAGTGCTTCAGCAAAGAAAACCAAAGGACAGCATGCTGTGGTTGGTTCAGTAATCATGGCTTCTCTAGAAAAAAAGCAAAGCATTACACACCTGAACCTACAATCTAGGGCTGTGCTTTCCAAAATGGTAGCCACCCACCATATGTCACTAGTGATCATCTGAAATGTGACTAGGGCAAATTGAGGTGTGCTTTAAGTGTAACATACACACTGAATCACAACACCTACCCAAAAAAAGTAAAATACCACTTTTCAACATATGTTTAAATATTTTAACATCTACTGGGGTAAAAAACGAATTCACCTTTTTACTTTTCATTGAAGCTCTCCTTTCTATTGGACAGCACTAAATCTAGTCTCTTGGTACAATTTCTCACTGTCAGCGCCTGTTTGCTATATTGTCCACAGGTTATGTAATGACGTGGTATCACACCTGGGCAACTGCATCCCACTTATGTAATGACAGGCAGTCTGGGAATATGCACAACGAGTTACCTTCTGTGTTACAAAGCCTAGGAGAGACTAAGCACAGTTGTCCTGGCCACACACAAACGACAAGGTCAGGTTAGACAAGGACTGACAGGACTTCATGGGGTGATTATGAAAAAAAAATGGAGAAAGTGTACATTCTTTTCAGGATACTGGGTAGTAAAAAGAAAATGAACTAATAAAGGGAAAATAGGCAAGTCTCAAGGCTGAAGGAAAAGACCACTGTAGAAGTGAAATCTCAGAAGTGGCACATATCCATAGCAACTAGCCAAACCTCTTACATAAGGTCATAATCAAAGCAGGTGCTTTTCTGTTACCAGCTAAGTGAAGGTGAAAATGATCCTAGCATTATGTCATCAATTCATTGCAAAAGTCTCCCTTACAAGGAAATCCTTGAGTTCTATAGCTTTACTATAGGAATAGAAATTATATGTCCAGGAATGTATATATCCAAGTCTAAATTTGTACATTTAAATTTTTCATAGGGTCAAATTTAAGAGCAGCTCTTATCCAATACAATGTTCTACCATAGAAGTATTCTATTATCTGCACTTTCCAGTAAGTGGTTACTTAAAATTCAGTTCCTCAGTCATACTAGCCAACTTCTCAAGTGGTCAATAGCCACAGTGGCTGGTGGCTGTCTTCATGGGAAATGCAGGTAAAATACTGGACAGCACAGCTTTAGTTAATACAGTATTACATTGCACTTGAGGATTCTTCACCATCTTTTTAAAGTCAACTTCTACTTAAAAATTTAGGACTTAAGCCTGCTCATCTATTATCTAATTTCTGGGTGTTTGTCTTTTCCCAGGTTTTTTGTCTTGCCTCTAATATTCTCCTCATCCTATTCTCTAACTTGTTATCCCTGCCTATTGGAAGTCTATTTCATTATTTCCCAAACTAAAGAGTCTGTTCAAAATTAGGGCAAGATTCCAAGGAGTAGAAAAGAAAAACATTCAAGCAATCAATAGTACCCACCCCCATCACTAAAATAAAACCTCATGCATGTTTTTGATCTACTAGGATTTTTATTTTTTGCTTAGGTTCTAGCAAGACATGTTTTGTTGCTAAAGCCTAGCACATAGGCAAAATAAATTCATTAAGCTGGCATTTTATGTTTAATCCAAACATTTGATTAAGTCAAATTAACACTTGGAGAGACCATCTAAAACTGGCTTAAATCCTCCTAGTTTTGGTATCCACTAGAATGTATTAACAGGCAAAACCACAAAAATCCATAATCAGCTAACGTTTAAACCAACTGCCCAGACCTTTCAGGTAAGTGTAACATTCATCTCTAAATTTTTATGTGCTTAGTTAAGGTCTTTCCCAGCTACAGTAAGAAGCAATGAAGAATTTCAAATCGATAAATACTTTTTAAAACATAATAAGAAAAAAATGCAACGAAACCTCTGATTTTATAACCCAGTGAGGCATTGTTTCAACCCCTCTCTGGCTGAGTTTCCTGCCATGAAGCTCAATTCTTCCAGGATAACACTATGCCAGTATTCTTTTAAGTCTTAGGCCAGACTTCCCAAATTTTAATGAGTATCTACATCAACCGGGAGTACTTTACAAATCAGCTTCTAATTCAGTTCTGGGGTAGCTTTCAGATTCAACATTTCTCACAAACTCTCAGGTAAGATCACAGAGCCCTATGCTGTCAGTCCATGGATTTGGATCTGGGATTAGCAAGGCTTTAAACAAGAGATACCACCTCATTCTTCTTCATTAAATAAAAACCCATTATGTAAAATATATACAATAAAGTGAAACTAAAATAAAAACAAATTTATTAATAAAATATATACAACACAAACAGTTCAATTACTGTTTGTCTTAAAAATTTCACTTCTACATAACCAATCCATATTATATAAAACATTTACAAGTATATATACAAGAATGCCACCTGCGCGTAACCTCTGGTCCGTTTGTGCTATCTCCTATCTGCAAGAGAAATCTAAAATGTTAATATTTAAATATTAAGTATTTACATCTTTCTGTGTTGTCATCTGTAATTGCAACAATTATCACTAAATGGTTCAAAGGAATGGAATAATGCTGGAAACAAACTTGCAAAAAAAAAATGCATTTCAGGCAACCTTAGCTATTGATGTTCTTTTCGACAGGTATCCACAGTCCATATGGACTTTTCTTCTTATCTATTTTTGGGGATCCTGAAGAGGTCTCTTCAGCAGTAGCTTTAGCTGATTTCTGAAGCAATGGCTTTGCTACAGAATTCTGTAAGAGAACAAGTTCTTAAGTCAGCTTCCCAAACAAATATTATTATACATATTTAAAATACTCGCTTTTTACAAAATACATTAAATAATTCCATTTAAGACTAGAACTTAAAAAAGACACCAACCAAATAAATGCAAAGTCACGGACTGCACTTGCAACTTGATTCAATCAAATCAGACATATGCAAGGCATATGTCACTACTGCAGTAGTGAAGTATTAGAAATAGTTTTGAAATTTTGTTTATTAAGCCCTTAGCTCATTTTAAAATATTCTGACTACAGGATATTCTGAGACTTGTTTTTTGAATATTTTAAGTTAAAAAGGAAAACAGGAATAATTAAAAGGAGGACAAAATATTGAGACTGAGAATGTAGATATTAAAGTAGGAGCCCATTATATTGGTCACTTGTAAGAACCATACAAAAAAAATTTTTTTAGTTCTATTTATTTAGCGGCTTAGTAGGCCTCGAATTATCAGCATAAAAACAATGAGCCAACAAAAATAAAAACCCACATAACAGAAATATGTTTAAGGCCAGTTTTTGAGTGGTCAATGCTTAGATATACTTACATTAGAGCTAAAAGCTATGCTTTTTTGCTGGGAAGACTTCTCGTTGGGATTTTCTATTTCATCTTCTATTAACTTATCCGACAGCTAGACAGGTAAGAGAAAGTAAATTTTAAAAAACCACACCCTTGTAGGTATAAAAAGCAGCCCAACTGTATTACAAATTCACTTGTAGAGACACAAATCAAGTTGGATGTAACCAAATTGTTAACATCCTAAAATAAATAACATAGTACTCTGTTGAGTTTTCCCCATAACAAAACCGATTCAATGATAGGCTTAAGACACTCTTCCCCATAAAGGAGTATTGTATCCCCCTAATGCAAATTCAAGTAACTTTGAAAGTCAAGTCATACCAGAAAACACCTAGTTTCAAAGAACTAAGGCATTTGCCCATCCAGTTGGGAACCTAACCGTCTGAAAAAGCGACTGAACTAAGATCTTTTTTGTCCACCACTAATACTTTAGGCAAACCCACATCTGGATCTGAATGACAGGAGATAACCCATCTTTCCTATGTTAACTGAGTGTTATCAATTCCTAACTACCTTAAACCTTTAAGCTATGAATTTTATGCTGCACATTTCTGGAGAATTGTAATAAACTTATCTGCAAGTGAAGCAGGCCTCTTCTTCTGTAATCTCTCAAAACATCTGGAATATATTGCATATATTATGAAAGGGACATCTATATCAGATGCCCCACCATTACAAAGTACACTTTTGTTTAGTTTAGTACCTGTCCCAAATTCTAGCATGCATAGGGATCTACCAACAAAAAACTAAGTTTTCAGTGTGTCAACATAAACTTCAAATTAGTTAAACCTCTGATGCTTTTGCGCATGTATCAATTACCAACAGATTTTCTTCATCAATGTCTGGAGACCACATTCATGATTTCTATAAGACAGAAATAAAGCAGATAAACTATACTGTATGTTGAGTACGGAATTTGTGGGAACATAATGCTGCAAATGAGCGCTACAGATAAATACTCCGTAAAAAACTAGCTAGAAAAACTTGGTAACTACATAGAAATCACCAAGGTACCAGCTACAATTATGAAAGTAATTAGTACTGTGTCAACTGAAAATAAAGTTCATTAGTCTCCCATTTTCACGGGGGGAGACTATCTAGTATTGTCAGATCTGTTATTTTAAATTATATTTAGCTAGCCTTTCCAGGAAGCAGTCTAAGGCAAATCAAATAAAAATGGCTAATCAGATCTTTCTGGTAGTAGTTTCCTGAAGATTTTGTTTGGATAAATCTAAAACACTTACCTCAGACTTTGCACCATTATTCAGTACAGCTGTTCCACGGTTGGTTTCTTTAGATACAGAAACAGTTCTGAGACTGGCTGGCAAGTCAAAGTTGGCTGTTCCTAATGCTTTTGCGGCATTGGCTTTTGCTATTTCTAACAGCTCCATTCGATCTACAAAAGAAACACAAAGTGTTCATTTATCCTGTAGCATTTCTCCAGAAAACTCAAAAATCATAAACTGTGTTTGTGCTTTTTTTTTTTTTTTTTTTTGGCTGTACACAGGCCTCTCACTGCTGTGGCCTCTCCCGTGGCGGAGCACAGGCTTCGGACGCGCAGGCCCAACGGCCATGGCTCACGGGCCCAGCCGCTCCGCGGCATGTGGGATCCTCCCGAACCGGGGCACGAACCCGCGTCCCCTGCATCGGCAGGCGGACTCCCAACCACTGCACCACCAGAGAAACCCTATGTTTGTGCTTTTAAACTAGTAGTATCTAGACATTTACACGGTGCTTCCACATGTAAGATATATTTCTATTGATGGAAAAAGAACTCTACTTATTTTGCTGAGAAAAACAAGCATCCCTAAATGATCAACAAGTAAAAGCACACGGTGGGTAGATAACTAACTCCCTGACAATTTCAAGGCTCCACCCAGAACCGCCCTCCACCAAGCCATTTAACATGCACAGCGTTACCCCCAAGGGGAAAGCATGCCGTCCATTATAAAACTGGGCACCCACTACAGTGTAGTTTTAACTATTAACCTACTGGAGTCCTTCCTCTTTCCCCTAACGCCTCTCTCGACGACCGACGACTTACCCTTCTCACTCAGACGAAATGGGGTTGGGCTGCGCGACCTGGTCCGGGATCGCCCCCTCCAGCCTCTGCGCTCCTCCGGGTAGACGGTGCGGCCGAAACCGTAGTACGGGCGGTCCCGCGCGAAAGCGTAGGTCCTCCGGTAAGGCGAGCGGCCTCGGGAGCGGGGGCGGCTGAGGGACCGGTAGGACCTCCTGGAGGAGCCGTGGTGCCTCGCCCGGTACCGGCGGCTGCGGGGGCGCGAGCGGCTCCGCGAGTACGAGCGGCTCCGCGAGTACGAGCGCGAGTAGCGCCGATACCTCCTCCGGTGGCGCCTTCGGGAGCGAGACCTCGACCTGCTCCTCCGCCGGGGCGGGCTGCGGCTGCGGCTCCGCGACCACGACCGAGTCGAGACGATGGATCGGGACGGAGAGCTCGGGGGAGAGCGGCTCCCGGACGCCGAGGACAGCCGGCTGGACGGGCCCGACCGCGACGACGAGGGGGAGGCCTTGTGCGGCGAGCCCGGCCACAGGTCGTTCACGTAGCTGGACATCTCGGACGGCAGCTTCCGAGCTTCCTTTGCTTTGACGACCCCTGCCCGAAAACTCAGTTCCTAAAAACAAACGAGGAAACAAAATACAAGTGAAGTCCCGAGGTGAGCCGCGCGGGCAGCCTCGGGCCGAAAAAGAAACGGGCCTCCCGGCCTACGGAACTCCGGGCTGTGGCGCCGTCTGCTGCCGGCCTTCCCGCCCCGCCACCGTCCCCGTCCACAATCCGCGGGGCCCACAGGGCCCGGCTACGCTCGCCTTGAGGTAACCGACCGCAGGGCCACCCCGTCACCAGAAAACCCACCACAGGCCGTCGACGCCTCACTCAAGGAGAGAAAGGCCCAGCGGACGCCTTCCTTCTCCAGTTAAGGACGGAGAGAGGCTTTTCGCTGCTTCTCCTGAACGGCGGACTCACAACCTCTACCTCCGACGTCCAACGTCCAAAAGCGAACTGAACGGGGTCGCGGCAGACGTGTCGAAAATACCAGAAGCTGGCGCCCCGCGCCTGCGCAGAGACGTTGCGTGGTGGGCGCGGCTCCCCTCTCGTCCAACCGCCGCTCCCCTCCTCTCTCCACCCCGAGCCCCACCCTTCGCCTCACCCAATGGCCTCCAGGATGCGCATGCGCGCCCTAGCACGGAAGGTGGGCAGGGGGAGCCGCAGCTCCATCCGGGTAGCAGCAACCTGTGGCTCTTTGGTGTTCTTGGCTGAAACCGGGTGAAAACGAGGCAGCCTCGCGCCGGCTACACCGGACTCTGGGACTGTGTGCCTGGCCGATGTTAACTGGGTCGTTTCCTCCCTTTCGGGCTGTGCCTCCCTGGACCCTTCTTGGCCACTTCCTCCTGACCCATGTCCGGCCGGCGGGCCGCCTTCCCCTGGACGTCACAGGATGCCTGTCAATGCATTATCTTAGAAAACGGTTTTCACTCCCGTGTTTTGGCTAGGAAAAGTCAGAAAGGTGGAGACAGAATGCAGAGGGCACTCATAGCTGACCTTTAAGTTAGTCTAAAGGTTCAGAATGACGTCTGAGATGTCTATTCTGAGGACAGTGTTCTTGGTGCTAAGGATTAGACAATGGTGACTCTTTTATTTCCAGGGATTTATAAGTAGGATACATTTTAGACATATTTATTGTTGTTAATAAAGCATGACAATTGCCTTGAAATAATTTTTCATCGAATGAACTAACCACTTATGTAAAGAGCATTAGTCCTATGAGCTGCTTTTGCAAGTCAATGCTGCTTTGCAGGCATTTTTACAAAAGCTACTTTCTTGGGAGGTAGATAGGAAATCACTTATCCTGGATTATATAGGGTGGGCCTAATCTAATCACCTGAGAGATTAAAAGCGCGAGAAGACTTCCACATTTTATTGCTGCTTCTGAAATGTGGGGTCTCCACAAGGACCCCTGAGAGATGTCTAGGAGCTAAGGATGGCTCCCAGCTGGCAGCACCAAGGAAACAGAGATCTCAATCCAATGACCTCAGAAGTGAATTCCTCCAACACCTGAAGGAGCAGTGCTGGGGATTCTCCCCTAGGTTTACGAAAAGAATGCACTCTCTGCCCTGCTGACACCTTGACTTTACCTCAGTGAGACGTGTCACCTACAGAACTGTAAGATAATAAGTTGGGATTGATTTAAGTCACTAAGTCTGTTGCTCTTTGTTACTGAAGCAATAGAAAACTAATACATTCACCAAAATTTTGTAGCTTTTTTCCATACACATCTTGTACTTGTCTTGCTAGGTGTATTCTAAAATATTTTGATGGTACTTGTGGCTTGCAAATAGTATCCTTCTGAGGCAGAAGATAGATGAGCCCCAGGCTGAACAGTTTCTCCCCTGTGGACAGAAACTCCATAATAGCAGAAACTCCATAAAAGCAGGTTAATGGAGGAGGCTGGGCCCTGCCCAGAAAAGAGATAAAAGACCACGTATTCCTCATTCTTGAAGTCAGGGAGACTTCACCGACTACACATGCACAGAAAGGTTCCTTGGAGTTCAAAAAGGGAGGGGGCGCCACCTCATAGTAAGTGATGCCAACTACACATAGGCCTCCTCACTAGAATCCATCTTGGCTAACAGAGGCCCACGCACACAGGGGAGGATGGTGAGAGGTACCAAATACGGACTCAGAACCAGGCAAAGCAAGATGATTGGTCAAAGGAAACCCGGAGGAAATGTCCCATAAAAGTGATTCAAACTGCCAGGAGGGCAAGACTCTCTCTCTGAGCCCGCCCGTGTGTCTATCCGCACCTACTGTAGTCTTTTTCCTCCTAATAAACAGTTTACTTGCTTCACTACTTTCCGTCTCCATGTGGAACTTCATTTCTACACAGCTGACGGGCCAGGGCCTTGTTCCGGGTCACTGGTCCCTTGTGGTCTAGTGGTTAGGATTCAGTGCTCTCATTGCCGCTGCCCAACCTCAATCTCAGGCCGGACACCAAAATCCTGCTGCAAGCCACTGCAGGCCAAGGCCACCCGAGATCACGTTTTATTAAAGGTTCACTTTGTTGTATGTGTTTTGAAAGGTACACAACATCTAGTTGGGTGAATAACACCTACCTGAGTGTTTACACCCAGTATGAAAGATTTTGTCATTCGATAGGCAAATTCAACCCATTGCCATTTATTGGAGTAACTGCAATATTGATCTTATCTTTTCCATTGGTGCCTATTATTTATTTTATAATACTTTGCTTTTTTCACTTCTTCCCATTTTATTCTGCCAGCCTAATCAAGTATCTCTTTCTTCCTCCCTCCTACTGTTCATTTAGAGGTTCTACAATGCTTCATCATACAATTAATGCTTTAAGGGTTATCTTTTTAGCACATATTGAAACATATGTTTTGAAACATATTTTAACCGGTTCCTCCTCCCCCATATCTCCTTCCATAAATATTTATAGAATGTTTACTGTATTAGATGGTGTAGGATAGGTTAAGAAAAATTTAGTAGTCCTTTCCCCTACCAAAATTAAATTCTTTCATTAATTTTAATAACAGCTAATTTTGTGACAGGTGAGGAAATCCAAAGATATATAAAGTAAAAGTTAATAATCCAGTCCCTAGAAGTATGGAATCCTCTAAAAGAGGTCCCCATTCTTCTTCCCCATAACTTAGAAGTAACCAACGTTAACATTTTCAAACTCTTTCAAATATACAAGCATATGGTATTTTTTATGAATATGGGCTCGTTCTAAACAAACTGATTTGAAACTTGTTCTTATAATCAAGATCCTTTAAGACAAACCATTTAGATCTAATTTATTTCCAATCAGCTATCTAATATTCCATTGTCTAGAAATTAATCTTTTATCCCTTATTGCTTGTTCATGGACATTCATGTGGTATCCAGTTTTTCCACCACTAAAAACTATGCTTTGGAACCAAAGTCAGATTCCAAAAACATAAGAACAGTTGCAGAGTGGAGCTACTCCACTGGCTCTTAATACATGTTTCAAGGTCAACAGAGCCATGTCCGGGATACACCTTGGAGCAGCTGATTGCAATGAAGACTCCAGCACTACTGGAGGAGTTACTTCCAAAGTACCTGAGATAGTAGCTCAGGAAGTAAGCTTAGCTCTCTCAGACGACAGGATAAGATGAACATGCAACCACGGAGCTCATCTAGAGAGTAAGAGCTGCAAAGAGGAATTCTGACACAGAAGACATATTCATTGATCTTAGATCAGAGATGAGTTGAGATGAGACATCTCTGTTGTTAGAGCTGCTATAGAATCATTAGCTACAGTCAACCAGTGCAGCATTCAAGGCAGTTAACACAGAGATCAATAAACTCCAGCCTGATGTGACATTCCTGTCTTCCAAGATGTCCCAAGGAACTCCTGCCATTGATTCAAACATCACCCCATGTGGGCTCGCCACTCCACTGCCTGTGATTACTGAGCCTCACTATAACTAGGCTGTTATTCCTGCTGCTCCTCCAGATGAATGTTTCTTGGGTTGGTGGCTCTGGCATGGAAATACCAGGCTTGCAATGCTATTCAGGAGGCACCCCTCGATGTAGCAGCTTGACACAGCTCTTTCCTGCCATGAAGACTTATCACAGGAGGATGTTATCTACAGTATCACCATGGAAGCTGACCACCGTGTCCCCATTGCAGCCACCATCGAGAGGTGTTAGGAAGTCTCCTGTACCATGTCATTTGGCTTTTGGGTGTCTACTCAGAAGCCAGGAAAAGCAAGCAAACAGCACACAAATCCAGATGTGTACCTGTCAATAGCATTCCCAATAACCCACAAAAGTGGTGTCATTACAATATAAGGACTGATCGGTGCCTCTGCCTAACTAAGAATGTGACATTTGTGTCCATGCCTAATGGCCACCTGTATTGCTTGTTTGAGGATTGCTCTACTCTGCACAGCAATATAACTCTTCAGTGCACACCTTTGCTCAGTAGAGCGCTGCTCCTCAATCAGATGAGCTGTCTCAGCCACACCCACCTGAACATCAGAGGAACCATAACTAACTGTACGTCTGTGGGTTATAAGACCTGCACAAGGAATTTGACTTCAGTAAAGGCACAGTCAGAGGCAATGTAATAACGAGAATGTCGATGGGTCCAGCGTAGAAAACGGAGAAATACTGCACAAGGCTACACTATTGATTCTGTACGAGACTTCCTTTTCAAAGGATACATGTCATGCAATCTACTCTGTGTCCTGCTCCCTCAAGCTTCTCACAGCCTTTACTTGACCATACTCAATTTTTGCAACCTTGGCTCAACAACCAAATAATCACAGATGTTATCTCACGAGACTCAGCACTTGTCTTGCCCTATGTAAAGGTAAACTATTCTGTCCTCAATCTAACAACAGGTGAGCTTTACTTCAAGGTACAATGCAATGCAACTGTGATGTTTTACCAATGGAACAGGATCTCATACAGCAATCTGCCTCCCATAGGCAAAGGACCATACACATCAGCCAGTTTGGCCAATAAGACAAATGTGCTCCAGGTAGCCAGAACTAGCCATCGCCCCCATGTTCAACAACCATTTCATCAAACCCCATTAATGGATAAACTTTTACTGGGAGACTTCCATCAGGACCTTATAGCAAGCTTTCAGGTGCTGGATACTTTGTATTATGCGATTGGACCTAAATCTGATTTATCTGGAATGTTCTAAGCATCTCGTGATGAGTCCACCCACCTGAATATTTTTTAATAACTTACTGGGTTACCTGCATTTGCTTTCCTCAATCCACCAGTCTGGCTTGGAGATTTGACCTCTTGGGCAGCCTGGCTTGGTGGGATGTTATACATTATAATGCTTGCAACTTTACTAGGAGTCAGAGTCACACTTTAAGTACTGGTACTTTTATTGTTATATGATAAAGTCTCAAAAGTGGGATTTCTGGGTTAAAGTTTTTGTGTGATTTAATATATTGCCATATTGCTTTCCAAAAAGCAACAATGTCTTCTCTGAGAGAAAGCCTTTCTGATCCCCCAGACCAGCTAATTTTCCCCAGTATAGGTTATCCTATTTTCCTGTGCCTCATATTTTTAGCATTTATCACAACTGTAATAACGTTTTAATTCATTTTGTAATGTGTCATTTTCCTGCTAGAATATAAACTACATAAGGACGGGCTTGTTTTTATTGTACCCCAGTATTCCAGACAGTACATGGCATATGGAAGGCACTCAGTTGATGTTTACTAAATAAGTAAATGGCATAGACTCTCAAATAAATCTTGAAGAGCAGGCAGAGGGAAAGGAAGGAAATATTTTATTTTATTTTATTTATTTATTGGCCACACCACGCGGCTTGCAGGATCTTAGTTCCCCAACCAGGGATCGAACCCAGGCCCATGGCAGTAAAAGCGCCAAGTCCTAACACTGGACCACCAGGGAATTCTGGAAAGGAAGGGAATGTTTTAGACAGGAGCAAAGTTCTTAGCAAAATGATAGAAATAGAATTGCCCATTTTATAACTTGGGGACAGAAAACAAACCAGCTTGGCTAGAGCAACGAGTTTGTGGTGTGGAAGTTTGGAAGATCAAGCTGGAGATGTAGAATTGGGGCAGATTATGGGGAAACATGAATGTGAACATCTGCTTATCAAGCAGCAGGGTCCTAGTTTGTCAGAAATACTGAATCTACCTTTCAAAAGCTGACTGAATACACTGAGATGGTAAATAGCTTTACTTGATTGGAAGGAAGAAAACACTTGCAGGATTTGGGGAATAGGGTTCAAAAGGCTTTTAACCCTAACATATGCTCCCCTTAAACAGACACCTAGAACAGTCAGCTATACTATAAAAATGCATACTCTCACACCTTATTATGCACTATAGAATGCAACGATAAAATCCCGCCCATAATGAACACCTTTAGCTTCCTTTCTATAACTTTCAGAATCCTCTGTCATGAGGACAAATTCATTCACTAAAGGAATTTTTAACTATTCTTCCTTGACATTCTGTGAAAATGTTTTGATTAAAAGTACAGAAAACAACACGGCATCGTTGACATCAACAATAGCAGTTTCCATGGGTTACTGGGAATGAAAACCAGGCTGGAATAGACTCAAGAAAAAAAAAATAAGAAAAGAGGATGTCAAGATAGTAGGTTTGGGCAAATTAGAGGAGTTTTTTAATTGAGATATAATGTACATAGTAAAACATTCATCCTTTTAAAGTATACAACTCAGTGGTTTTTAGTATACTCACGAGGTTATGTAACCATAACCACTAATTCCAGAACTCTTTCATCCCCCCAAAAAGAAACTCCTTACCCATTGGCAACCTGCCTCATTCCCCTCAGTCCCTTGCAACCACTGATCTACTTTCTGTCTCTATAGATTTGCCTATTATGGACATTTCATATAAAAGGAATCCTACAACATGTGGTCTTGTGTGTGTGGCTTCTTTCACTTGGCATGTTTTAAGAGTTCAGCCTTGTTGTAGCATGCATCCATACTTCATCCCTTTTTATGGCTAAATTATATTCCACTGTATGTATATACCACACTTTGTTTATCCATTCACTGGTTGATGGACATTTGGGTTGTTTCTATTTTTTGGCTATTATGAATGATGCCGCTGTGAACATCCATGTACAAGTTTTTGTGTGAACAAATGTCTTCGGTTCTCTTAGTACATGCCTGGAGTGGAATTGCTGGGTCATTTGATAACACTATGTTTAACTTTTTGTGGGACTGTCAAACTGTTTTTCACAGTGACAGCACTATTTTACATTCCTACCAGGCATGTATGAGGGTTCTAATTTCTCTACATCCTTGCCAACATTTTTCCTTTAAAAAAATTATAATCATCATAGTGGATATAAATTTAGAGAGTTTTGCTGTAAAGAGAAGCAAAGAATTGGGCTGGTGGCTAAAGAGGGTGGTTCTATCAAGGTTTTTTTGTTTTTGTTTTTTATTTTAAGATGGGATATATTATAGCATGTTTGTATACTGATGGTAATAATCTAGTAGAGAGGGGAAAATGGGTTATGTAGGAGAGAGATTGTACAGTTGTGGAGCCATGTTCTTGAGTAGGAGAGAGGGTAGGTCCAGAGGACAAGTGGAAGAGTTGGCCTTAAATGGGAGCACAGACAGTTTACCCAATATGGTGGTGCTGTGGTCTGAATGTTGGTGCCCAAGTTCATATATTGAAATCTAATCCCCAAGGTGATTAAATTAGGAGGTGGGGCCCTTGGGGGGTGATTAGGTTATGAGGGTGGGGCTTCGTGATTGGGATTAGTGCCCTTATAAAAGGAACCCTGGAGAGATTCCTCATCTTTTCTACCATGTGAGGACACAGCAAGAAGTCAGCAGTCTGCAACCCATAAGAAGCCCTTTACCAGAACCTGACCATATTGGCACCCTGTTCTTGAACTTCCAGCTTTCAGAAATGTGAGAAATGAACTTTTGTTTAAGCCACCCGGTCTGTGGTACTTTGTTATAGCAGCCTGAATGGACTAAAACAGGTGGGAAGGCAGAGCAGGAATACAAATGAGGGTAAGATGATAGCTTAGTGCTGAGCACTTGTGGAAATCCCTTTGTGATTTTTACCCCAGTGACATGAGCAGCTGAGATTGAGGAGGGGCAGGAGATATTAAAGATCTGAAGAGAAAGAAGCAGGTCCAATGTAATCTTTTAGGATGAAATTGACTAGACAGAGTAGGACAGCTAGGCATCACTTGAAGTTAGTGATCATGAGTTCAAAAGACCAGTCAGTACTATTTTTTTCTCCAACATCTGATCTTCTCTTACCATAGAGGTTTTCAGTATTTAAATGAATAAAAAATAAAATGAGTTAATACTGAGTTTATGTTGCATGCACAAAGAGAAATGCTTTATGCCAGATTTTATTTAAATTAAAGACCACATAAGAGCAAAGAATAGCACATCCTGGTTTAATTTTTCTGATCAAGGTAATTAGATTAAAGAAGGATTTCATTTTAGTACATTTATTTCTCTTGAGGATGACATTGCTGAATAAAGAAGGATTTAAAACTGACAGCTAGTTTTGAATTTGTCCATCTACATGTTATTTTCAGAAAAGGAGGAAACTAGAAGTAAACAGTAGCTGTATGATCTGGTATTCTCTAGAAATTTCTTTCTAAAATTCTGAACTGTGCTTATCCATTTGTTAATTCATTCAACAAGCATTTTCTCCATATATCCTTTTTTACCAGTTACAGGGAAAACAAAACTCAATTAAACATGATTCCTAACTCGAAGTATATTGGTGAAAGTGGCAAGTCCTAACCACTGAACCGCCAGGGAATTCCCGAGGCAAATATACTTTTATTTGAACAAATTCTTTTAGAGAACTTGGTCCTATGTACCATCACGTAAAATTAGCACTGATAAATAGAAAATGTTATGAAATTTGTAAAATAAAAAGCTCAAACATTAATAAGTTTAACACACTATATATAAAGTCTTTCTGGCAGGGCTTCTACTTTAACAGTAAACATGCTCATAAGACCACTTTGTATATGTGTGCCACATCTTCTTTATCCATTCATCTGTCGATGGACACTTAGGTTGCTTCCATGTCCTGGCTATTGTAAATAGAGCTGCAATGAACATTGTGGTACATGACTCTTTTTGAATTATGGTTTTCTCAGGGTATATGCCCAGTAGTGGACATGGGGAGGGGGAAGGGTAAGCTGGGACGAAGTGAGAGAGTGGCATGGACTTATATATACTACCAAATGTAAAATAGCTGGGTAGTGGGAAGCAGCCGCATAGCACAGGGAGATCAGCTCGGTGCTTTGTGACCACCTAGAGGGGTGGATAGGGAGGGTGGGAGGGAGACGCAAGAGGGAGGAGATACGGGGATATATGTAAATGTATAGCTGATTCACTATGTTATAAAGCAGAAACTAACACACCATTGTAAAGCAATTATACTCCAATAAAGATGTTAAAAAAAAAGACCACTTTGTCACAACTACAGTCATGTGCTTCATGGAATTTTAGCTAGGACACACTATTAGAGTCTTAAGATTTTTATACTTCCCTTTTTGAAGTCCATTTGGTGTTTTTACAGAATTAACAATCTTGTGAACCTGGTAGTGCTTGTAATTCAGACTTCTATTGAGACCAAGGGCAGAACACACAGCTGGACACTGTGTGGCAGTGTTTACTCTTCCAAAAGCTAATGCCGCAGCTCTGTGCATTGATTGCAAATGCAACCCAGGGTTACGTTTGTCTTTTCTATTGCTGTTTGCCGCATTTTGTTTAGATAAATGGTCAAAATGAACGCCATTGCTTAAGAAAAGCATAAACACAATTTAGTCACTGAATATGGCTGTATGTAGGTTATTACTGTGGGGAATCTTGGTTTGGCCGAAGTATTATTTTTAATGAAAATTCTGACAGACCAAGATCATTTATGTTTCCATAACACTTAAAAAAATGAACAAGTTATCCAATTACCGAGGTTTAACTTGTATCAATGTAGTTGCACATAGAAAATTTGATTGTGAATTTATTTTTCCAGGACTTTTAAATTATGAACATTATTTGAATGAAAGAGAACCAATCTATTGATTATTTACAACGGAGATACAATTTTATTTCATAGATATCTTCCCATATAGTACATAAAACAATGAATCTGAAGCCACCCCCAAAACACGGGATGGGGTGTCTTCCTTGTCTTCCTTCCATTGTCCTTCACCTTCTAAGATGATACCACTCATAGTGACTGAAATCGGACTAGGTGGCTTAAAACCACAGAAATTTATTTGTTTACAGTTCTGGAGGCTGGAAGTCCAAGATCAAGGTGCTAGAGGGGTTGGTTTTTCGAGACCTCTTCCTAGCTTGCAGGTAGTGGCCTTCTCACTGTGTATTCACATGGCCTTTTCTCTGTGCACACCTGTCTCTTCCTCTTCTTATAAGGACACTAGTTCTATTAGATTAGGGCTCCGCTGTTATGACCTCATTTAACCTTAATGACTTCCTTAGAGGCTCTATCTCCAAATATAGTCATAATGGGGGTTAGGGCTACAGGGGGAGGGGTGGGGCACGGAGACACAATTCAGTCCATAACAGTGTTACTAACAAACATTATATAATTTTAATGTGTGATTATTGTCCTTGTACATAAACTTTCTCAGTATTCCTCTGCCTTTCAGATATGCTGCCATCACAAAGACTTTGCTTTGCCACATTGCCAATTTCATTCCAGTTAATTATAATACGGGTATCTCTATTGAGTGCTCAGTGTATTCAAGGAATTATCCCAGGTTCTGGAGATATATCCATTAATGAACCATCCCCCTGTAAGTAACTTGTAGTCTGACCAGATCTTTAGAAATTCAGAAAACTGCCACCTTCAAAGATATCTAGGAGTTCAGGAGTCCCAGATTGTGAACCACCTTATCTAACAACCAACTTCCTTGTAAAAAAAAAAAAAAGAAGTATTTTATTGACTAATTAATGTAACCAATATTTGTTAACTTTGAGCCTAAGGTACAGCAATAAACAAATTGTATTAAGTGCTTGGCCTCGTGAAACTTGTATTCTAATGGAAGAGACAGACAATAAACAAATTAAGATGTAGAATGCAATGTCAGGTAGTGATATTTTGAATTAAAAAAAAAAGCTAAGGAGAAAGAGGACAACTTGTGGGGGGCGGGCTGCAAGCTAAGGTGCGAGGGAATGCCTCTCTGAAGAGGTGACATCTGAGCAGAGACTAGAAAGAGTGGAGGAGTGAGCCTCTGGCTGTGCGGGGGAGGAACGTTCCAGGTAAAGGACAGGTGCAACGGTCCTAGGGCAGGAGTGCGGTGTGTTTCAGGGGCTACAAGGAAGCCAGTGTGACAGAGCAGAGTGAGCCGGGGGAAGAGTGATAAGTGATGAGAGCATGAAGGATCCTGTAGTGTATTTTAGTCTACAAGAAAAGAAGCCACTGAAGCATCTGGAGACCAGAAGAAATAGAAGCTGATTTATATTTTAAAGCCTCTCTGGCTGCTGTGTGGAGAAAAGATGGGGGGAGTGGAGGCCCAATATAGAGCAGAGAGACAACTGCAGTGATTAGAGTGAGAAATGATGCTGGCTTGCACTAAATTGATAGCATGGAGGTGTTGTGTGTGTGTGTGTGTGTGTGTGTCTGTGTGTGTTTTAAGGTAGGCCCAACAGGTATTGCTATCACGATTAGTAATTTTTTTCTCTTTTTGGTCGCGCCGTATGGCATGCAGGATCTTAGTTCCCCAACCAGGAATTGAACCTGTGCCCCCTGCAGTGGAAGCACGAATTCTTAACCACTGGACTGCGAGGGAAGTCCCTGATTAGTAATTTTTCTTTTTTTTTTTTTAATGATCACCACTCTTAGGTTCTTTTTTTTTTTTTTTGGCTGCGCTGGGTCTTCATTGCTGTGCGCAGTCTTTTCTCTAGATGCGGCGAGTGGGGCTACTCTTCGTTACGGTGCACGGGCTTCTCACTGAAGTGGCTTCTCTTGCTGTGGAGCACAGGCTCTAGGCATGCAGGCTTCAGTAGCTGTGGTAGTTGTGGTGCACAGGCTTAGCTGTCCCACGGCATATGGGATCTTTCCAGACCAGGGATGGAACCTGTGTCCCCTGCATTGGCAGATGGATTCTTAACCACTGGACCACCAGGAAAGTCCCCCTGATTAGTAATTTTTAATCATGAAATATTACATACAAAAAATAACCAACCCCTACAATATTCCTGACCAGTACTCCTCAAATCTGTGCATCAGAAACAAGGAAAGTCTGAGAAACTGTCACAGTTAAGAGGAGCCTCAGGAGACATAAATGTAATGTGCTGTCCTGGATGGGATCCTGGAACAGAAAAAAGACATTAGGTAAAAACTAAGGAAATCTGTAGTTTATAAACTATGGACTTCAGTAATAATAATGCATCAATATCGGTTCATTAATTATACCAAATGTACCACACTAATGAAAATGTTCATAGGGAAACCGTGTGGGGGGTGTAATATGAAAGCTTCTATACTATCTGTTTATTTTTTCTGTAAATCCAAGTTAAAAAGGAAAAAAAAAAAAAACCAACAATGTAACTTACATCCATGTATCCATGGAGATGGCTGGTGGTGACGGTTGCACGATGTGAATATACTTAATGCCACAAAACCATATACTTAAAAATGGTTAAAATGATAAATTGTATGTTACGTACATTTTATTGCAATAAAAAAAGATGTGTGACATTTTTGCTTCAGTTTTTTTTCTGTTCACAAGGTTTAGAATTAGACGATTTCCTCATAGTATTATAAGTGACAGGACTGATATTTGAACCCAGATCTGACTCAAAAGCCCATGCCTTATCCACCCTGCTTTATTGTCCCTCCGTTAGTGTCCGTGGGACCCCTTCTCCCCTTGCATTTCACATATATTCCAAGGTCTTACCTCCCCCAGAGAGCTCTTAAGATTACTAGCTCATATTCATTCATTCAACAAATATGAATTGAGCTTTTCCTAGGTACCAGGAACTATGCCAGTACCTTTTCCATACTCGTGTAATTCTCATCACAGCCCACAGTGAAAGAGGTAGTGCTGTAGACCTGAGAAAACTGCAGCTTGGAGAGGTTACATCACTTGTTCAGTATTATAGACCTAGTTGTATCCAAGCCAGGCATTAAACTCAGGTGTGTCTAGCTCTAAAGCCAAAGCTTTTAATGGCCTCCTTGTCAATGAACATTGGAGACAAGAGTATTGTTTTTATTATTTCTGGTATTGTGTTTACCATGAGGTTCATACCTCACACTGTTAGTAGCTTGAGTCGCCCTCATTCTCTAATTGTCTATACCTGTATTTTATGATAGATTCCTCTGGTTATTGATTGTTTTTTCTGTTTATGTCTTTTATCTCTCCCATAAGATCCTCCCTGTAATATCCAGTGCAAAGTCATCCTGTTCTCTCTGTAGGAATCCCATGCTTCCTTAACACCTCTTGCCTACATCTTTACAGAAGTACCTTCGGGGTCTCCGGATTGATAGTCTAATCCTACTTCAGTGTAACCTAGTAACTGGTTCCAAAGTATTCGTAAGGTCAGCTCAGATGATTTCCCTCTCCTCTGCAAAGGAACTTTAAGGGGAGTCCATTGCCTACTAACTCAAATTGGGCTTTCAAAAAACCCTTTATGAGCTGGTCTCAACTGACCTTTGAGGTCAAATTAATCTATCTCATTTTTCTTTTGACATGTCTACACTTCTCTAATTCTGTACTTTTTCCTAATACTCTTCCTTTTTCTAGAAAGCCTCCCTCATTTCTGTTAAGACCTGTCAAAAATAAAATCAGATCAAAGTAAAATGTTAAGAGTTTACTGCGCATACAAAAGAAGAGTTCGCAAACTGGTAGACTTCAGATAGAAAGTGGCAAGAAGCTCAGAGGCATGTCCCTACGGGATGGCTTATAACACGAGAATAGGAAGTTGTTCAACCTTTACAATGATTGATTATTACAATAGGGGTTTCCAGACAGTAGGAGATTGGTTAAAAGTGATTATCTTATACCATTTTAGGAAGACAATTTAAATTTCATTTATGATTATCAGAGGAATTTACAAGAAATAAATTGAATTTCATTTACATTCATGAAATAAGCTAGATTAAGTTTCCCTTTCATGGTCTAATTGGTTTTGTCTGCTCACGGGATTTTTTTTTTTTTTTAATATTTATTTGGCTGCTCTGGGTCTTAGTTGCGGCACCTGGGATCTTCGTGGCCGCATGTGGCATCTTTAGTTGCAGCATACGAAAACTTAGTTGTGGCATGTGGGCTCTAGTTCCCTGACCAGGGATCGAACCCCTGGCCCCCTGCATCAGGAGTGCAGTCTTAGCCACTGGACCACCAGAGAAGTCCCTGCTCGGGGGATTTTTAAGGCTGGTCTCCACTTTTGGTCATACTCTCAGCAAGTTCTTGTTCCTGTATATGTTCTAGTATAGGGTTACTCTTGGGTACCACTGTTGACGTTGGATTGGTTTTTTGTTTGTTTGTTTGTTGGACGCACCACGAGGCTTACAGGATCTCAGTTCCCCAACCAGGGATTGAACTCGGGTCCTGGCAGTGACAGAGCCAAGTCCTAACCACTGGACCGCCAGGGAATTCCTTTCTTTTTTTGGCGGGGGGGGGGGGGTGGGTTGTGTGCAGTCACTATTACTGACAGTTGTATAGTCATGGTAGACATGGGTGGTTGGATCACTGAGTTCTTCTAGTTGCCTAACCCTGATGGACATCATTTGATGCGTGAGTAGCTGCTGAAAGGTATTTAAATATCTTGAGAAGATGCAACACACTAGGGAAATTAATGTGATGACCATGAGAATAATAACCAAGGACTGAAAAATTCCCTAGGGCACAGATTCCCAGGAGCCAAGACTTAACTAAAGAAATCAATGGATGAACCATGTCACCTATTTGGCGAAAGATGAACATCTGACCTTTAAGATCTTTTAGATTTGGGGTAACAATTCCTGATTTATTAACATGGAAACATTTTTCACCAATGACAATACACGCACCTCCTTGTTGGGCAGTTAGGTGCCTAAGACTCTTCTATTTGTAAAACTTCTGAAGCAAGGCTGGAAACCTTGGTATCTAAGGCTTGGAGAGAATTAGCTGTGTCACTGAAGCTTTTTTTTTTTTTTTTTAAGTTTTAGGGATATATAAAACAGTCTTTTCTAATTTACAGGTGCCAATATGAAGAATTAATGCTCTGACAAAGGAAGGAATCCAGCATTGTGTGTAGAGGGTTTTGGTGCTTCATGGATTTCTCTTATGAATTGGTATCTTATGAATAAATGAATCAAGATTGGTGGTTTCATGTGCAGATATTTTTTTTTGTTTCTGATTGTTGGGAGTTAATAGCTCTAACCCACAATGACCATTCCAGTTTAGGGGAAGTTCCTGATACAGGGTGGTGTTGCATTGGAAATAAAGTCCCACTCCTCTTAGGGACAGAGTTAAATTTTGATGGTATTGGCTTGGGCAATTTGTGGATTGGTTACCTGAGGTTTCTTCAAGAACCATGAGTGGGCTTCCCTGGTGGCGCAGTGGTTGAGAGTCTGCCTGCCAATGCAGGGGACACGGGTTCGTGCCCCGGTCCGGGAGGATCCCACATGCCGCAGAGTGGCTGGGCCCGTGAGCCATGGCCACTGAGCCTGCGCATCGGGAGCCTGTGCTCCGCAACGGGAGAGGCCACAACAGTGAGAGGCCCGCGTGCCGCAAAAAAAACCACAAAAAAACAAAAACAAGAACCATGAGCAAGCAGTGCTTCGATTACTGAATTTAAATAGAAGGAAGAATTCGCCATGGGATTAGGGATTGGAGAACATCCAGTTAGGAAAATTTTATTGTGGTCATAGTATTGGTAATGAATATAGGTAGAGAATCTTTTAGGGTTTTGTTAAGAAAGTCTAATCCGAACAGTTTCATTACACTATTGAGGAGTGATAAGTCCCAAAGAGGGACAATCTATTTGATTACTGAAAATATGAAGTGGAAATTTTTCTTTTATTGGAGGATGAACAGGAAATATAATTGGGAAGAACTGGTTAGTTAGGCTTTAGGAATGTGTCCATAATCCATTGGGTTGATACCAAACTGTTTTGTTAGCAAGATATAACTGTAAGAATACATCAGGTTCTTCATCAATCTGGGTACATATCCAACATTCTACTTAATTAGTCACTGATGCTATTTTTTTTTGTACAGTCAATTAAGAGGTGTTTATACTTAACATTAGTAAAGGCTTAATAGAATTATTAATAATAAAAGCACGTTAATTTTGGCACCAGTGGTCTTGCTCCATTGACTTGGGAAAGTTGTCTACATCATGTGGTTGTCTGCTACTGGGGAAAATTTTTCCCTGGTATCCTTAATTTTAAGTCGGCTGTAGGTTGACAGGTCCAAGAGTCTGAGGGAGTTCTTTTTAGTTGAAAGATATGAACTCACGGTTCAACACTCTGTAATTTGACTACTATCTGAGAGGTTAAAAGAACCTGATGGGACTCCATCAAGGTTCAGGTGCAGCTTTGGGTTGATGTGTTTTCCCGAATACTGTCACTGGGTTCCAAAGTGTGGGGTAGAAAGTCCTCATCAGGTTGAGGGTCTCTAAAGGCCTCTTTGACCTCCTGGAAATAAGCTTCTAATATTGCACTAGAGCCTTACAGTACTTGGTCATATCAGAGTTCACAAGAGCTGGATGAGCAGGTGGGGTTCTATCATTAAGGGCATGGGTCACCCAGTAATGATTTCATCAGGCGTCAACTTATTTTTTTTTAACATCTTTATTGGAGTATAATTGCCTTACAATGGTGTGTTAGCTTCTGCTTTATAACAAAGTGAATCAGCTATACCTATACATATATCCCCATATCTCCTCCCTCTTGCGTCTTCCTCCCACCCTCCCTATCCACCCCTCTAGGTGGTCACAAAGCACCGAGCTGATCTCCCTGTGCTATGCGGCTGCTTCCCACTAGCTATCTGTATTACATTTGTTAGTATATATAAGTCCATCAGGCGTCAACTTATATTTTCCAAAAGGTGTTGATCTTATTGTCTTAAGAGTTAAAGGCAACGCTTTAGGCCGAGGTAATCCTATGGTCTCAGTTAATTTCGTCAATTTTAATTTTAGAATGCTATTGGTGCATTCAACCTTTCCTGAAGATTGAGGATGACAGGGACAGTGGTAGCGCCATTACGTTTGAATAACCTTGTCTAGTTGTTTTATAACTTGTCCAGTAAAGTGAATCTCTCTATCACTTGAAATTAAGTTTGGGGACTTCCCTGGTGGTGCAGTGGTTAAAAAGCTGCCTGCCAATGCAGGGGACAGGGGTTCGAGCCCTGGTCCGGGAAGATCCCATACTGCAGAGCAACTAAGCCCGGGAGCCACAACTACTGAGCCTGTGCTCTAGAGCCCACGTGCCACAACTACTGAAGCCCGCACGCCGAGAGCCCATGCTCCACAAGTGAAGCCCGCGCACTGCAACGAACAGTAGCCCCACTCACTGCAACTAGAGAAAGCCTGCACACAGCAACGACGACCCAATGCAGCGAAAAATAAATAAATAAAATTTTAAAAATAAATTAAGTTTGGGATTCCCTGAAGGGGAAAAACATTTTCTAATAATTTCTTTGCTACAGTGGTGGCATCAGCTTTCCAACATGGAAAAGCTTCTACCCATCTAGAAAACAGACATACTATTATTAAGTACATACTGATGGCCCATAGAAGGAGGCAAATGAATGAAGTGCAAATGTACATGTTCAAATGGTCCAGATGGTGAGGGAGCAGTTCTGGAGCCACTATAATGGACTTACCCAGGTTATGTGATTGGCAGGTTAGACATTAATTAGAGATGCTTCACACCATCTTAAAACAGTTACCCCACCAATACTTTTTCATAATTTGAATCATTTTGTCAATTCCATGGTGAATAGTCATAGAGCGCTCGCAAAAGTGGCAACTTGAGGGATTCAGGAAACACCAGGTGGCTACTCAGGGCGTCCCAGTCTTCTTTTTATATCAAATTTTCATCCTACTTAGTGCCACTTTTGTTTTCTAATATAGATACACTTGCTTGTCTGTTAAGTAAGTTATCATAAGTGATTAATTTGGATCAATTTTATGGAGTTAATTCGTTACAGAGTTTTGGTACATTTTGAATCTCCTGAGTTGCAACCTTAGCATAAAAGTCAGCTATAACATTTCCTTGATATTCACGGTCTGACTTCAACTTTTCTGACAGCAACTTGTGAAGGCTGTAATAGTGCAGAGGAGCTCAGCACTCTGAGGTCCATTTTTTATAGGCATGCCATTTGATGTTAGGAATTCCCTCTGTTTCTATAGTATACCAAAATCATGGACTACTCCAAAAGCATACTCTCTATTGGTCATACTTATTTATAGTTTTATCTTTGGCTAACTCACAGGCTTGAGTCAAGCCAACTAACTCTGCAGGTTGTGCTGAATTAAATTGGGGAAGAACTTTCCTTTCTAATCATTCATTTGGGGCAGTAACAACATAAGGGCCTGATACTTTCCTGCAGAATTTTTGGCATAGGAGCCATCAACATAGAGTATTAATTCTGGATTGGTTAGTGGGGTTTCCTGTAAATCTAATCTAGGAGTCAAACTTTGAGGAACCAATTCAACACAGTTATACGTCTCTCCTTTGTTGGGTAAAGGCAGGAGGGCAGCAGGGTTTAAAGAGTTATAGCAAAGAATGCATAGGTTTGAAGAACACAGGAAAGAGCAGAATCTCATAAGATGTTAGTCTCCTGACTGAGAAATGCTGTGAATGCTCAGTATTTAGCAAACTTTCTACAGCATGAGGAACCTGTAGGTATGAATCATTTCCCTGAAGAAGTTCCGAGGAAGACTCTACAATTTTTTGTTGCTGCAGCTACTGCTTTTAAACAATTTGGATATGCCCTGACTGCTGGGTCCAACTGCAGGCTGTAATAGGCTATAGGTCTATTTTTTCCTCTATGTTCTTGAGTGAGGACTCCTAAAGCCAGATTGTTCCATTCACGGATGAACAATACAAAGGGTCTAGTACATTTGGGGGGCAATGATGTGGGAGGATTTTGTAAAGCCCATTTGAGTTCAGTAAAGGTTTCCTTATGTTTTATTTCCCAAGGAAGAGATTCCTGAGTGCTATTTTTAGTTCATAGAGTGGGGAAGCCAATAAAGAAAACTACGAGACTCAGGACCTACAATATCCTGCAAGTCCGAGGAATCCTTACAGGTTTAGGAAAATTTTGAATGGTATTTATTTACTTTATTAATATTTACTTATTTATTGATTTGGTTGTGCCGGGTCTTAGTTACAGCAGGTGGGCTCCTTAGTTGTGGCATGCGACCTTTTAGTTGTGGCATGCAAACTCTTAGTTGTGGCATGCATGTGGGATCTAGTTCCCTGAGCAGGGATCGAACCTGGGTGCCCTATACTGGGACTGCAGAGTCTTAACCACTGCGCCACCAGGGAAGTCCCGAATGGTATTTATTCTTTCTAAAGACAGAAAGATTCCTTTTGCAGAGAAGTCATGACCTAGATAATGAGCCATCTCTTGTGGTAAATGAAGCTTATCTTGAGGCCTTACAGCCTTTATAAGCCAGTCGTTGTAACAGATATGTTGAATCGATTCCTACATATTAAATCATCTACATATTAAATCAAGGTAGCATTTCTGAGAAATTGCAGCAGAGTGTTTAAACCCTGATGTTAAATTTGTGAAAAGTGTGGGGGAGCCTCAGTAAATCCCTGATGCACTACTGTCCGATACGACTTGATTTCTCCAAGTAAAAGCAAATAAATATTGACTTACTTTGTCCACAGGGACGCTGAAGAAAGCAGAGCATAAGATCACAACTGTAAAGCATTTGGATTCAGTTGGTATATTTGCCAACAAAGTACTTGGGTTTGGTACCCCTGGAAACGTCAGTATCACAGACTTATGGCTCTAAGGTCTTATACAAATCTCCATCCCCATCTACAGGGCTTCTTTAAAGGCAAGATAGGAGCACTGCAAGAACTGATACAGGGGATAATTACCCTCTGCCTTAATAAATCTTCTGTTATAGGGGTGACCCCTTATAGGGCTTCAGGCTTTAAGGGGTACTGAGGTGAGTTAGGAAGCAATTTAGAAGGATCATTCTGAATTGTAATGATCATTCTGAATTTTAATACTTTTTATCCCTGATAAAAAGTATCAGGGATTTCAGAGAGATCTATAACATCTATACTTTTATGGAATTTAGTAGTCTCCTCTGGACAATCAATTTGGGCTTGGAGAACACATAATGCTTCAGTGTCTGATGAGTCTGGAAAGTCTAAGGTTATTTCTCCTGAGGAAAATCTTATTTGGCCTTGTAATTTAGAAAGCAGATCTTTTTCTCCCCCCAAAACAACCAACTTTTTATTGAAGTATAATTGATTTACAACGTTGTGTTAGTTTCAGGTGTACAGCAAAGTTATATATGTATAACTGTTTCAGACTCTTTTCCATTATAGGCTATTTATTACAAGATATTGAATGTAGTTCCCTGTGCCATATTGAATGTAGTTCCCTTGTTGTTTATCTATTTATATATAGTAGTGTGTGTCTATTAATGTATTCCTCCCCTCTCCCTTCCCCCTTTGGTAACCATAAGTTTGTTTTCTGTCTGTGAGTCTATTTCTGTTTTGTAAATAAGTTCATTTGTATCATTTTTATAAAAAATATTTATTTATTTATTTATTTGGTTGCACCAGGTCTTAGTTGCAGCTCACAGGCGCCTTAGTTGCAGCACAAGGGCTCTTAGTTGTGGCACACATGTGGGATCTAGTTCCCTGACCAGGGATCGAACCCAGGCCCCCTGCATTGGGAGCGCAGAGTCTTATCCACTGCGCCACCAGGGAAGTCCCTGTATCATTTTTTAAGATTCCGCATATAAGTGATATCATACTATATTTGTCTTTCTTTGTCTGACTTACTTCACTTAGTATGATCATCTCTAGGTCCATCCATGTCGCTGCAAATGGCATAATTTCATTCTTTGTTATGGCTGAGTAATATTCCATTGGTGTGTGTGTGTGTGTGTGTGTGTGTGTGTGTGTGTGTGTACATACCACATCTTTTTTATCCATTCATCTGTTGATGACATTTAGGTTGCTTCCATGTCTCAGCTATTATAAATAGTAAATAGCTATAGAAAGCAGGTCTTTACCTAGGAAATTCACAGGGGTAGTAATGCATAATAGAAAAGTATGACTTTCAGAGAAAGAGCCAACAGTTATGGGTTCCAATAAAGGAACTCTTTGAACTTGACTGGAAACTCCCACTACTAAGATATTTTTATTACTCTGAGGAGGTTCTTCATGTATCACGGTGGTTTTAAAGTAAACAGAGTTGGGGCGATGGGGGGAAGGGAGTTCCCTGGTGGCCTAGTGGTTAGGATTCGGGGCCTTCGCTGCCATGGCTCAGGTTCAACCCCTGGTGAGGAACTGAGATCCCACCAGCCTCATGGCAAAGCCACAAAAAAAAAAAAAAAGAAAGAGAAAGTAGATACCATGTTGGTATCTATCAACATGGTAGAAATTTCTCCATTTAAGTTTAGTTTAATTTTCATCCTTGAGTTAAAGGAATTATTGAAAGTAGCTTACTGGGCAATTTCTTGGAGCCTTATCATTGTTGACAGTCATCACAAGAATCTGGGAGTTGAGAGCTCTCTTTTATAGGGCAACTGGATTGCTAAAAGTGGCCTGTTTTTGGACTTCCCTGGCAGTCCAGTGGTTAACACTCTGCGCTTCCAATGCAAGGGGCGCAGGTTCGATCCCTGGTAGGGGAACTAGGATTCCATATGCTGTGTGGTGCAGCCAAAAAAGAAAAAAAAAAAAGTGGGCCGGGCTTCCCTGGTGGCTCAGTGGTTGAGAGTCCGCCTGCCGATGCAGGGGACACGGGTTCGTGCCCCGGTCCGGGAAGACCCCACATGCCGCGGAGCGGCTAGGCCCGTGAGCCATGGCCGCTGAGCCTGCGCATCCGGAGCCTGTGCTCCGAAACAGGAGAGGCCACAACAGTGAGAGGCCCGTGTACTGCAAAAAAAAAAAAAAACTGCTCAGAGCTGGTAAACTAATGTTGTCATTAATAGACATGTAAAAGTTTCCATTAAGAACTGCCTGCACTAGATTCCTCCACCCTGAGCCATTTAAAGCGACAATTAATCTTTAATCTCGAGGGGTATGAATGATGTCCATTTAAAAATAGGCTATGGATTGCGATTGTATAGTTTTGTCTGCTAATCAGATAATACCGCCCCCACAAGCCTCTCTGGTGGTGCAATGGTTGAGAATCCGCCTACCAGTGCAGGGGACACGGGTTCAAGCCCTGGTCCGCGAAGATCCCACATGCCATGGAGCAGCCATGGAGCAACTAAGCCCATGTTTCACAACTACTGAGCCTGCGCTCTAAAGCCCACGAGCCACAACTACTGAAGCCCGCGCGCCTAGAGCCCATGCTCCGCAACAAGAGAAGCCACCGCAGTGAGAAGCCCGCGCACCCCAACGAAGAGTAGCTCCCGCTCGACGCAACTAGAGAAAGCCCATGCGCAGCAACGAGGATGCAACGCAGCCAGAAACAATAAATAAAATAAAATAAAATAATAAAATAAATAAATTTATTTTTTTAAAAAGATAATATCGCCCCCAACCCAAAGCTACAGAGATTTCATACATCAAAAGAAATCGAAGAAATTAAATGACACAACAACCTTGGTTCCCTAGCCTACTCATATACTGTCGCCCTACATGTAAAAAGAGGTGAAACTGTGCGCCTCTCTTAAGCACAAATAACCCACCCACCTTCTTCACTTACAGGAAACGGGGTTCTGCTCTGCGACCTCTTCCTGGATCTCTCCCTCCAAGTGCTGTGTTCTTTCGGGTACACTACAGGGTCAAAGCCCTAGTACTGTCACCCCGCGTGGGTACACTACAGGGTCAAAGCCCTAGTACTGTCACCCCGCGTGTTCGAGAAGGCCCTTCTGTAATACGACCTTCCCCGAGAGCGGCACTTCCTGCGGGGTCGCGACCCGCTCCGCGAGGAAGACTGCGAGTGGCACCCGTACTTTCTCTGGTGGCGCCTTCCGGAGCGAGGTCGTGACCTGCTCCTTCTCCCGTGCGGGCTCTGACTCCTGGACCACGACCGACTCCAGCGAGACGCTGGAACAGGAACGAGAGCGTCTGGAAGAGCGGGCGAGCCCGGCCACAAGTTCCTTCACGTAGCTAAGACATCGTTGATGCCGGCTCTGAAAAGGGTCACTTCCCCAAAACCCAGAGTATCTCCTAAACCTAATCCTATCTCCCAACGATTTTCCCCGGAAGGGGATGTCTGGTAATCCGGAGACATTTTTGGTTGTCACAACTGGGGGCAAGAAAGGGATGCAGATAAACACCCTACAGCGCACAGGACTGCTCCCCCCGCCCCCAAAAAACAGAATTATCTGGCCCAAAATGTCAGTAGTGCTTAGGCTGAGAAACCCTACCTTAATGCAAACGGGAAAAAAAGGTCAAGTCTCAGAAGAGGGTCACCGCGCTGGGACCCTCTGGGTCGCCCAAGTAGCCCGCTTCCAGAACCGGGAGGTCCCCGCCTCCCGGGAATGACCCCGCCACTCACGCAGGCGAAGCTACGGCGAGGACGGGGCCAGGCTCTGAGAAAATAAACGGGACTTTAAAACCTCTATTAGTGCTGTGGGGCCGCGAACCCGGACCTACCTTTTGCACCACACGGGACCCATGCCTGAGATAACTGTGTGAGCGACCCCAGCAATAGAAACTTTACCACCTCACTGAAGACGGATACAGAGCCCCAACAAACGCCTTCTTTCGAAAGCTTAGGAGAAAGCAACTTCCCACACCTACCCTGGAATGCCGGACCCACGTACCACTTCCGACGTTCACATGTGAACTGAGCGCTGCGGAAAGTCCCCACAGCTGGCGCCCGGATCATGCGCAGAGACGTCGGCGCGGTGGGCGTGGCTCTCTCTGGCCCTCCTTCAGCGAGTCCTACTCTTTCCGCGCACCGCTCCCTCCGCCCCTTCTCCGCATGCGCCACCGAGCTCCTGGGGCGGTGCTGCTCAATCCGGGTATCCGGCGGCCTGTGGCAGTTTTGTTTTCTTGGCTGGAACTGGGAAAGTGAGGCGGCCCGGCGTGGCGCGACACCGGGCTCTGGACCGACTGCACGCGCGGGGCTGGACGTAAGTGCCAGGCAGGAGTGGGGGAAGGGGAGGAACTGCCGCAGGCCGGATGAGGCCGGGACATAGGAGTGTCTGCCCGGCTGATGCTGCCTGAGTCGTTGGGTCCACCCTCTGGGAAGCTGCAGGCTCAGGCTGTGTCTTGCTGGCCACTTCCTGGCCACTTCCTGCTGACTCGTGTCCGGCCGGCGGCGGGAGAGGATGACCGTCTCCGCAGTCCGGCCAGCGCCCTCCCCGACACGTCACAGGATCCCTGAAACTCAGCATGCCCCCCTACTTTAGAGCTGCAGAAACTGACACCCCGGAAGGAGTGTAAGCCGGCTGGTTCCCTGGGCGAGGGAGATGGACGAGCCACAAGAGCTAGAACTAGTTTCCACATCTTCCCAGTCGCAGGGCACTCTCTACACCTCAGATTCCCAGAATCTGGAGGGCGGAGTTTGGGCACGAGTTGTGCGGGTAATAAACCAAAGAAAAACAGATTCGGGGCGGCGTCATTGGGGTGAACCGAAAACAACGTACTGGCTTGCCGTTCCTCCCAGGGAAGAATAAAACGAGTGAATTTTCAAAATTGGACTTGTCCTAAAGGCATATTAGCACTGGGTATAATCACGGTTTTAAATTTAATTTTTATAAGGGAGTTTCCAACTGGATTCATTGCTTTTTTCTAGGATATGTTTTTGAACAACCATGGTTGCTGGCTACAGAGTAGCTTCATGGACAGGTTAAGATTCACTGTAGGAGTTTGGATGTTTGCTTGATTATTAACAATTTACACTTAATGCAGGCTTTTTCATATTCTGAAATAGAGATCCTATGGATGTGTATCAGACCAGGTTTGTATGGCCCAGCTCTAAGGAATGTTTTATGTAAGTGTCGTCTATGGTAACTTATCCATGGTAATATAGCAGTGCGTTTTCTTTCTTTCTTTCCTTTCTTACCTTCCTTCTTTCTTTAATTTCTTCCTTCCTTTCTTTTTTTTTTCTTTCTTTTTTTATGGTCTGAATTAATATTGACTTCAATTTTGTGCTTTCTTTTGGCTAGAAAACATGTTAGTGTCAGAGATAGAGCTTACTAAAATGAAATGGGTGTTCCTTACATAGAAATGACGCCAACGGACAGACATGGAGAAGGAAAAAACAATGAAGTGAAGGGACGTGAGGCGGGTGCAGTGTTTAATTTCTTAATCTGAGTGTGAAGAAACATGTTCTATGACAAAATGTGTAAATTGTTAAGAGAAATATTTTTCATCTGAGTCCATGCTTTAACTCAGAACCAAAGTTTTATCACTTGTCTCTGCTATGCTAGTGCTGCTGGACTGTAAATATCTAAGTCACATAATAACTTAGTTTGGAATTAATAATCAGTATAAAATTTTTTCAATATTGGGATGCCCACTTTTGTTTACATTGCTTAAAATATACCAAAACCATCTTTTAAATTAAAAAAAAAGAAACTTAAATGAGTCCACATTTTGTTTTCCAAAGTTATGTGGAAATTCATCAAAACCTAAATCAAATATTCTGAAGTATATGTAGCCAGATAAAGTATTTGTAACTTCGCTTTTATTAAATTATTCCTAAACTGTTAATTATTTTCTAGAAACATAAGTCAGCTTAGAAGCAAGTCAATAGAAGTACTTTAGTTGGTTTTGTTTGTTTGTTTTTTCAAGTGACCTGAAAAAAATGTCTGGATTTCTAGAAGGCTTGAGATGCTCAGAATGCATTGATTGGGGGGAAAAGCGCAATACTATTGCTTCCATTGCTGCTGGTATCCTAGTAAGTGTCCTTGATAATTTGGGCCTTCATTATTTTGGTGTGTTTGTTTTTTATGTATTTAAAGCTCTGTGTGATGTCTTTAAGTAAGTGCTATTTATTTTATCTTTGCTACTGAATTTTTAAAAATAAATGTTGATATTTTGTTTTATTTATGAGAGGGTTTAGTTATTCCATCTAAAGAGTTGACATTATGGCTTGAAATTTGATTAGATTATTTTACTTTAACTGCATGAAAAAATTGTATAGTAAGACAGTATATTTTATACACTTACTCATAGCATGGATTATGCTTCCTCTTAATGAGTACATTAAGTTACTAAGAAGTGTTTAAGAAACAGTCAGGTCAAAACCATTCAAGAGATATGATTGCATTTCTCCATGATCCAGCATTAACTTTCTTCTCAATCTCATTAGAAAATAGAAAGAAAGAACTCATAAAAATATATTGCTTAGAAGTAATTTATAGTATAAAATTCTTATTTACATTACAGATCCTTCAAGGTATCTGATATTTGTTTTGTCCTCTAATGTTGTCATATGCTCTAAACAGTGAATTTTAAACAAACAAAACTCTAAATATGTCCTCTTTGCCTAGTCTCTGACAGTTATAATCTATGAAAAATAATTATCCTTTATTTTTCCAAACTAATGTCAAAATATAAAACTACTATAGAAATTCTTCTCTTAAAAAAAAAAGCTTTGAATTTTAATCTATGAAGAAAATATCTTGAATACATTGAGCTAAGGGTGAAAAAAAACAGTGAAAGAGTACTTGCACTAGCTAGTAAAAAAGTCATTAATGGAGTATGGATCTGTCTGTAACCTGATAAAAATAATTTGATTAGCCTAAAATAGTTATTTTAAAATGATTCCCTGAAGATGGCAATTCTGAGAGCGAACTAGGTCAGGATTGCAAGTGGGGATAGAGAAGGGGGTTACTTTCCAAACCTTCTAAGCTACTTGTCAGTATTTGCTTAATATCATCTTATTGTAAGTTTCTGCTCAGGTGATTAAAAAATATTTGTGCAGTTTTAATGTTTTTTCATTATATGTTTGCCCTTGATAGTGTCCAGAACCAAATGCAATTAAAATAAATTATAATTTGGTATTTAAATTGAATTTAGCATAATCTCTGAAACCATCTGTAGACTGCACTATAGTTCATCAAAAGGGAAAACAGTACTGCATAGCCATTGTTTATTTCACAACACCAAGAGGCTAGCTAAAATTCTATCAACGATAATTATTCCCTATATTATTTTGAATACTTTTTTTTTCATTTTCAATAATATCTTCCTGGAGGCTTATCATATATCGGCAACAGGCCACTCCTCCTGTCAGCTGGAGGCTGAATCACTTTTTTCCTTTCTCCTGCCGTGAAAGATTGTAACTTCTAGTTCACAAAATTAGATTACAGACTTTAATATGACAACATAAAATAATGACTAAAGTAGACTTAGAAAAGAAGTGTTAATAAATAATAATTGCTGTGGGACTTTAGGGTATGTAATCTTTCATCAGCTATTAAGCCATGTACTAATTATATGCAAGAAACTGCTGGAACATTTAAGAAAATTTTGGACTTTATTAGAAAGGATCTGTTCACTTAGATTCTTTGCTTGATTTCTTGCTTTCTTTGCTGGAAAGCAAGATTCCTTGCATTCTTTTTATCCAGTAAGATATGAAATAACTGTAATTTCTCCTTTTTGTGGTTTGTTTGTTTTAGTTTTTTACAGGCTGGTGGATTATCATAGATGCAGCTGTCATTTATCCCAGTATGGACGAGTTCAACCACTCCTACCATGCCTGTGGTGTTATAGCAACCATAGCCTTCCTAATGTAAGTGTCATTGTTAGTGACATGACTTACAGATTGTCACAAAAGAAAAATGTTTTACATACAGTTGAGTAGAGTTAAATTTTTTAAGTGTTAACCAAATTAACATATGGGACATGGTTTAAAAGTCAAATCATAGGGCTTCCCTGGTGGCGCAGTGGTTGAGAGTCCGCCTGCCGATGCAGGGGACACGGGTTCGTGCCCCGGTCCAGGAAGATCCCACATGCTGCGGAGTGGCTGGGCCCGTGAGCCATGGCCGCTGAGCCTGCGTGTCCGGAGCCTGTGCTCCGCAACGGGAGAGGCCACAACAGTGAGAGGCCCACGTACCGCAACAACGACAACAAAAAAAGTCAAATCATAGAGAAGGACTGTTGAAGAAAAGCAGGAGGCTTCTTTTCTTCCTTCCACCTCTCCTCTCCCACTTCTGTCTCCCAGCTTCTGTCAGCTATCCTTTTATTTCTAGGCTGTCAGTGTTTATAACTTTACTTTCACGTCAGAAACCATATACTTTGTCTAAGAGTTTGTTTATTCATTCATCCAACAAATATTTATTAAGCTTTTATATTCCCAGGCTCTGCTCTAGGTACAGTAAATACAGTATGTAAAACAGGAAAATCCATGCCTTTATGGAATTTATACCTTAATGAGTGAGGCAGATTGTAACTAAAGAGAAATAAATTAAATATATAGCATGTAAGATAATGATAAGTGCTAGAGAGAAAAAGCAGAGGTGGGGATATGAGATGTCAGCAGAGGGTGCAGAAATTTTAAATAGAGTCAAGGAAGGCCTTATTGGAAGGTGATTTTTAAGTACAGATTTGAAGAAGTGAAGGACCCGGTCATGGAGATATGTAGGAGAGGATCATTCCAGACAGACGGAAGAGCAAGCACAAAGGCTGTGTGGCAAGGGGACCAGCATGGCTGGAGTAAAGGGTCAAGGTCATAAAAGAGAAGACTGCGGAACTGTCCAGACTGAGGAGACTAAAGAGACAGGAGAACAAAATGTCCCTCATGGTTCTGGACCGGATCCTTTTACTATTTAGAGCATTATTGGGACAACCGGGGAACTTGGATGAGGTGTGATGGTTAACTAATGGGAATGGATCATTGTTAATTTCCCGATCTTGAAGGTTGTATTGTTAGGTAGAACTGTCTCATTATAGGAAATACATACAAATTTCTGGGGTTATGGGTCATCGTGTTGGCAAGTTTCAAATGTTTCAGGAAAACAGATTTATTTGAACTATACTTGGGACTTTTCTATAAGTTTGAGATATGTATAAAACCGGTAATACCAGAGAACAAAAAGAGGTTGTTCATTTGAGGATGTGCCTAATGGTGAAGACTGACGAGGCAGGGTCATGGCTGTCCCACAGAGAGCAGGTGGCTCAGCAAGGAAAAAGCAGAGCCAATAGCCACTAGCCCAAGAACATCTGCATTGATTAAAAATATGAAACTTGTTTTAAAATGTATTTATTTTATGTACCAAATAACTTACAAGAGATCACTGAAAATAATTAAGAGTATTTTGATCATTCTTTTTAAAACTTAGATTTGAATGAATAAATTAAGACTTTATGTTGTTGTGAAAAAATTAGGGTTCATGTATTCAGCACCTACTACGTGCCAATCCCTGTGCTAGGCACTGAGACTAAAAGTGAGAAATAAGATAGACACAGCCCCTGTGCCTTTCTAGCAGTAGACACTCACACATACACAGTTAAATGGAGATACACACACACACACACACACATATATAGTTTTCTAACTTCTTAACTTGATGTCTTGTGAACAGTTTCCCATGATATTTTAAAATTTTCAGAGGATACTTCTAAAGAAAGCAAGGCTATCTCAATTTAGTATTCTGTGAAAGTCAGCAAAAGACTTCTTATGTCTGGAACGTGTAACAGGGATTGAGAAAACAAGATTTTACCACTTGGACCTCTTCATGTTGAGTATGTCTGATGTGTACAAATGGAAAACTAGATAGGACCAAGCTAAAGATCCTTCCAACCTTAGCAAGATATAATTTTGAGAATTTCACTCTCAAATTTTAACAAGCATCAGAATCACCTGAAGGATTTGTTAAAATTCAGATTGCTGGGGCCCATACCCAGAGTTTCTGCTTCAGTAAATTTGGGGTGGAGCCGGGGAATTTTCTTTCTAAAGAATTCCCCGGTGATGCTGATTCTGCTGGTCTGGGGACTATGGCCACTGCTTTACAGGATATCTGGTTGAGGGGATTTGCCTAAGGTGTATAAACCCATTACTCAAGACTTATGAAGACTTACCTTAAATTTGCAGAACTCTAGTTTATTGTACCTGGTAATTTGATGTCATGGATAATTTCCTGTTAAGAGTCAGAGACCCTGATCTCTTGGTTTTATTGTATTCACACAGGATTAATGCAGTATCGAATGGACAAGTGCGAGGTGATAGTTACAGTGAAGGTTGCCTGGGTCAAACAGGTAAATAGGTGCAAACAACATCTTACTATACACCCTTAAAATGAGAATTATGCATGGAAGGGCCACTTGTCTGCCTCCTTCAGATCAGAGATAGGTTATAGGTTCCAAGGAGAGGTCATAGGTTCCAAGGCCTAAGGTAAAAGTCGCATTTGATCAAAGATTGCCGAATAGTATTTTTAAATATATGCACAGTTTTGAATATATAACCCTGTGCAATAATATGTGGATATAAATGTATACAGAGTACAGTAAAGAACAGTATATAATAAAGAATACATGTGCAAAATAGAATTTCTGCTACTTGAGGCTGTACCGGGACTTCCCTGATGGTCCAGTGGTTAAGACTTGGCGCTCCCAATGCAGGGGGCCTGGCTTGGATCCCTGGTCAGGGAACTAGAGCCCACATGCCGCAACTAAAGATCCTGCACGTTGCAACAAAGATCCCACACACAGCAATGCAGATTCCGCGTGCCGCAACTAAGACCCAGCGCAGCCAAATTAATTAATTAATTGTTATTATTTTTTTAAGAAGCTATACCATATAAATTATTTTCTTCCCTTTTTTGCCAACCTTACTTGATTGAATTAGCATTTTGAAATAGCTTAGAGTCATAGTTTTTTCGTGTGTTTTAAAATACACAACATAAAATTTACCATCTTAACTATTTTTAAGTGTACAGTTCAGTAGTAGGTGCATTCATTTTTGTTGTGCAACTCTTTTAATCTTGCAAAACTGAATAGAATAATAGAATTTTAGCGCTTAGATTCACCCAGGCCTGCCCTGCTCAACTAAGGAATTCATATCCCCTGAACCCCATGGCCACGTACCCAAGGTAGGCAGAATACAGGATACGTGTAGCACAGCTTCCTATAGGGTGCAATTTAGTCAGAGATTTGAGAGGACGGATATTTATTGAGCAGTTTAAATGGTGAAATATTATCTCCATACAAAAATAAACCTGGATATAGGCAAATTTCAGGTGACTTTTTTTTTCTTTCCCTAATGAAACAGGAGAAACTGCAGTAGTCAGCTCTGGTCTATGCTTTCAGACTCTCCTTTGGTTCACTCTCTTTGTAGATCAACTTAAGTAGAAAAGATACAGAAATACCGGCATACCACAACCTTCTAAACTCTAAACAAAGAGATGAGCGTTAGCAGTTAGTGTTGGTGATAATAAGCCAATAATAGCTTGAGCTAAGACCAGATAGAGTATGGCAATCATGTCCATAAATAAAATTTGTCAGCTAGCCCAGCTTTGGGGGTCCTGAGCTAGTTGTATTTGTTTTAGTATCTCGTCTATGAGTAACAGCTTATTTCAGAACTATTTTATGTTTTGGGTATGAAATCAGAAATTTATAACATTCTATTTGCTGTGCTTTATTGAGCAGGGCAGTGTTTTTATTAAAATGTATTTGTGCTAATTAAACAAACTCATCTCAGTATTCATTTTAGGCCATCTAATGACTCCATTTATTTCATATCAAATCTTCAGAAATATTGTATAATGTGAGTTATAAGTTGGTTGTCTTTCTCTGTTAACATAATTTTAATGCAGCTTAGTCCTAAGTGCCAGCCACACTAAATTTGAATTTGCTTTGCTGCCTGACTTGCCTGAAAGGGAAATACGGTAGTGTTTAGGTTCACATATCACTGAATATGAATTTTTTGTTAAGTATGCCTATGTTATTGTTTGAAAGTTCTCTTGGAGGGCTTTAAACTTTGGAGCACAATTGCTAAAAATACTTGGAGAATGAGCTTCTAAATATGGTGAAACATATTTCATGAGATTTCTATAGGAAGGGAGAGTAAAGTTTTTCTCAGTGTCATAGTTGGGGAAAGTAAGCATAGGCACTTAGAACATACAGACCAACCAACCAACAGGAAAAGCACCAACGTCCACACTGATGATACTCAGCACATTTTTCACTGTTCTTGCTTTAGACTTTAATGGCAACTACACATTCTTTTCCTCTGTGGGTTTTTGTCTTCTCTTTGAAAAGTTAATTGAACTGACTGCTGCCATTTGAGAAACAATTCTGGTAAAATATTATTTTCCTTAAGGTGCTCGCATTTGGCTGTTCATTGGTTTCATGTTGGCCTTCGGCTCTCTGATCGCATCTATGTGGATTCTTTTTGGAGGGTATGTTGCTAAAGGTAAGAGAAAACGCAGTTTTTATTTTACTTCAATGGAATACTGAAATTTTGTGTTAAAGTTGGTTTGTTTTAGAATAAAGCTTTCTTCATACTAACAAGGCATTTGTGCCTGGGAACTCTCCTCCCCCATCTGTATTTGTTTTGTTTGTTTGCTATGTTTTTAGTGTGCCTTTCTTCTGTATTTTCTAATCTAGAGCCTGGAAGGAATGGGACACAGCTCTATACCTTGTTTCTCTTTGGCTTCCAAAAACCTCAAAAGCAGAGCACATATGTTGTCCAGCTACTTGGCAAGTTTTGACTTGCTGAATAATATCCAGGCAAAGCTCTAACATCCTAGAATTGAAATTTATTGAGCTAAAGCTCCCTGATAATATGATAGCATCTGCTTTTAGACAGAAAAGCAAATTAACATTTAAGGCGTATCTGCTATATAAGGCCAGTTTAAGGCAGGCTAGGAAAAGACCTGCTTTGGGGTCCCTGGCTGAAATTTTGCCTTGAGGGACCCCAGAAAAACATGAAATCCATTTAATGTTCTGAGTAAAATTGACGATGCTTATCATAGTAAAAATATAATATTAATGATTTGCCAAACTAGACCAGCAGAGATCTAAGCCAGCTCATATTTTAACATTTTATTTCTTTGAATAAAATGTAATTCTTGGATTGAAATCATTGGTTTTCTGATTTTTTATTAAAATTGTTTTAATCTTACAGATAGGAATGATAGACAATTTTAAATATTTATATTTTTTTCTTTTATTTATATAATTTATTATAAAACCATGTTACTAAAAATGTAGAAAAGAAAGAAAAAACTATAATAATCTTTCTACTCTTAAATATTTTGGTATATTTCCTTTGGTATCTTGCGTTTTTTAAGTAGTTATAATCATAGTATAAATATAATGTTGAACCTAGCCTTTTGCATTTAACATGATATCATAAATAGTTTTCTTGCTGCTATAAAATCTATCACCATCATATTTTAGAAACAAAAATGTTACTTTTTTATCATGTGAAGTGCATAATTCTTTCTCATTGTAGAAAATTGAGAATATAAAAGAGCTCAGGGCTTCCCTGGTGGCGCAGTGGTTGAGAGTCCGCCTGCCGATGCAGGGGACGCGGGTTCGTGCCCCGGTCCGGGAGGATCCCGCGTGCCGCGGAGCGGCTGGGCCGGTGGGCTGTGGCCGCTGAGCCTGCGCGTTCAGGGCCTGTGCTCCGCAGCGGGAGAGGCCGCAGCGGTGAGAGGCTCGCGTACCGCCAAAAAAAAAAAAAGCTCAAAGAGGAAACTAAAATTACTGATAATTCTTCCTTCCTAGATACAACTATTAATACAGAGCCCCTTTTTGTAGGAATGTGTTCATCTCATAGACTTCTAAGTTATTTTCCTAAAGGCTTCTGAAGCCAGGTTATGCTTTGAGAATTATTAGCAGCAGATCTGGAATTTTATAAAGTTGCCTTTATAGGATCTTTATGAGTCATTCTAGTGTCAATAGTTGTTTAATGTGGAATATTTAATGTGGCCTTCTAGTAGAGAAGGCCTGTACAAACCAGTGGCTGTGGTAATCAGATTAATTTAAAACTATTATGACAAAAAGTTGCTCTTCATCTATTCATCATGCCTCAGTTTGTCAATTAGGCAGTGATGATGAACAGTTCCAATAGTAGAAATTTATGAGAATTTCAACTCAGTCAAGGATAAAATGGGGACAAAATTGTCCTCTGGCAGTCTTGCCCATCTTAGTTAGGGGCAGCTTTCTCCATCCAGGTGTTTAAGCCCAAAACCTGGGTGGTTAAGGCCTGTCAAGGATGACACCTCTTTCTCTCACATCCCACACACCCCAGTCCATCAGCAAATCCTGTTGATTCTGCTATTTAAAAAAGTGGTCTTGCATCTGACCACTTTTTACCTTCTCCATGGCTCCCACCCTGGTTCAATCCATTATAGTCTGTGGCCTGATTTCTTAAAATAGCCGCCTCACTGGTTTCTGTTTCTCCCCTTCCTCCCTTTAGTCTACTGTCGGCACAGCAACCAGCAGGATCCTATTGAAATGTGTCAGCTCAGGTCACTTTTCTGCTCAAAACCCTCCAATGGCTTTTCCTCTCACCCAGAGTGAAAAATCAAAGTCCTCACCATTACTGCAAGGCTCTAGAGGATCTGCACCTCCCAGCCTGCCTGCCCCTCGTACTTCTCTGATCTGTCTCCTGCTTTTCTCTCTTTGGCCCACGTGACCATTCCTCTAATGTACCAGACCACTCCCACCCCAGGGCTTTTGCACTTGTTGTTCTGCTGCTTCTGCATGGCTCCTGCCCCCACTTCCTTCTTCGTGTCCTTATGCCAGTGTCACCTTCTCATGTGGTTTTTCTGGCCACCTGTATAAAATATCATCATTCACTACATTTCTTATACCTTTCCTGCTTTTTCTCCTTATTTATTCTTGGTATTCTCTAGCTCCGTGAAGGCAGACACTTTGCCTGTTTTATGTACTGCAGTATCCTCAGCACGTTGAACAGTGCTGGCACGTAATATGTACTCAGTATTTGTTAAATAAATGAAGGAGGCTACCAGCGCTACACTCTGTCGTATGTATTATGTCATTTAATGCCCACACCAACCATAGTTACCAGAAAAATCAATTATGTTAGGCAGGAAAACATATTCACCAGTTTATCAGAAACAATGTGTTGAGATCATAAACCTCTAAATGTTACAATTACTTTTACAGAAAAAGCCATAGTATACCCTGGAATTGCTGTCTTTTTCCAAAATGCCTTCATCTTTTTTGGGTAAGTTTGTTTTGCATTCTTCATCCTATCTTTTTTTTAAATTATGGTTTATTTTATGTCATTTACTATATTTAGTTGCTTAATTTCCCCGTCTAATGCCCCTTCCCCATGTTAGTGTCATAAAATACGAAGAACGAGACTAAGAAAGATATTTGTACTACGTGGGTTGGCTTGCTGCCCACCTTGGGAACATACATCGATTTTTTAAATCGCCACCACCTCCCCTTTAACGAAGAACTGTGATTTGTGTAGATTTAGTTACATAACACTGGCACTGTTCATTTAAAATCTGTATCTCTAACAGTTGCTTTTAATGAAAGCCTGCTTAAAATCATTTCTTCTTAAAATTTTGTTTCTGAATGCATTTTATGGTTCTTACTATCCTTGGTGTCACAAGAATTTGGGACATTTGAGGGGTAGAGGAAAAGCCCTGACCTTTTTTTATCCTTCTGATGCAATGACAAATTAAAAGATTGCTAAGACCTTAATACTTTTATCACTAGTCTTTTCTAATGTTCATTCTTTCCTGGACACTTAGGGCCTGCTCTTTCCCCTATCCCTGGCCCCCCACTCAACCCCTCCCCCCCAAAACAACAACAACAACAAAAACTTCTCTTTATCCTGTGTATCAGGAGTTCTTAACTTCCTTTCCATGGGTAGGCTGCTAAAGATTGGAAACCACCAGGTATTTCTGTATGCAAGACATTGGTTTTTCTGCTTGTTTCTGGGAAGAGAGTCTGTGGCTTTCATCAGATTTTCAAAGATGTCCTTAATCCAAAAAAGGTTTTAAAAAAAACCTTTATATTCTGTATCTTCTTTATATGCTGTATATTCTAGGACAGTCTATTCTAGGACTTTTCCTTCCCTGTCCCTTCCCACCCACCTCCTAAAAGGAAATAGATGCCCCATATCTACTTGAACCACTCATGAAATGCTAACAGTTGCCCTTTAATAATAGTCAGCAGTTGGTATTCACACTTTTTCCATTCTACCACAAAGCATTTTTGCAATTTTATAAAATCAGTTTAGAAATAAGAAAAATGTGAACTTACATGTGGCAAGATCCACAGCCTCTTTGGGGCATACCTTGCATCTTGAAACTAGTGGAAAAAACCCAAAGGGTTTTTTAAAAATGTTAGGCCAGGGCTTCCCTGGTGGCGCAGTGGTTGAGAGTCCGCCTGCCGATGCAGGGGACACGGGTTCGTGCCCCAGTCCGGGAATATCCCGCATGCCGCGGAGCAGCTGGGCCCCTGAGCCATGGCTACTGAGCCTGCGCATCCGGAGCCTGTGCTCCGCAACGGGAGAGGCCACAGCAGTGAGAGGCCCGCGTACCACACACAAAAAAAAAAGGCCATTGATTTTTGTGCAGAAAATAATAATGACCAAAGTTTATTGAGCACTTTTTATGGGCGAGGCATCATCTTAGTGTTACATGTGTGCTCTCAGTTAATCCCCAACACAACTCGGAAGGTGGCTCCATTATTATCACCATTTTATATGTGAGAAACAAGCACAGAGCTCATGTTTGAGATCAAGTGGCTGAAATTCAGGCTATCTGACTTCAAAGTTCAGTCTCCAGCTACTATGAGGGTGAAATTTGAAATTTGGAATGAATTTAATTGACATTTTCTCCTTTTGCTGAATCTTCAACCAGTTACTTAGTATAACACTGTACTCGAAAAATACAAAGTGAACAAACCTCACTCCGCAGGTTATGCAAATTTGGTAAATATGGGTAAGTTTGTTATTTTATAGGGTAATGTAGCATGTGTTTATGAGAGGGACAGTGTTGATATTTATGATTTCTTTTCCTTTCAAGCTGCAATGCTAAGGCTTGGGCATCTTTAAAGAAGGACCAGGCACCCTGAGCTCACTACTCCAGTATCTCCACAGGGTTAGAGGTGCTCGGGGGAATTCAGTGCCCCACAACTTCAGCCAAAGGAAGGCAGTGTAACAGGGTCAGAGGCAGGGGTTAGAAAAGCTTCAGGATGGAGTGGTAGGGAGGGGGAGGGGATTTACGAGAACCAGCCAAGGAAGGGCAGAGGTAGAGGATAAAGTAAGTTCCACCTTGAGATGCTGGTTTTGGCAGAGAAGTTACTCTGTCACAGCAGGGAGGAACCAGAAGATTGAGAGAAGATTTGTGGGAAACTTGTATCTTTTCCAATGAGGGAAGAAACATGTTAAGTTCATATAGTAGTTAGCACATTTCACAAAACCTTGGAAACCGATCAATGACTTGTCATTGTCTCAAATTAGTTATAATAAATTACTTTTCTATGCAACGAGTTTGGTTAATTTCTCATTTATTACTATTCTATCTATTAAGTCTAAAAACTAATTTGGTTTTGTGAAAATACTGTAAGCAAATCGAAATTAAATTCAACTAATAGACACTATTGTTAGAATAGTTGTAGCAGATTGCCTACCATTTTGATTTATAACAGAACAATTCTCAGCAACACTTAGAAATTACTGTTTCAGAAACAGATGTCAGTACCAAAGGTGACCATCTGACAATGTAGGAGGGACTGGCTCTTGCCCAAGAAACTATTGAGATTATAGTTTACATCTGGTGACTAGTGTGCTGAAGTTACCACATCTCTTTTAAGCTCTCTGGAGAGTAGGGTCCCTAATACCCAACTTTGGTTTTTCTTTTTTTGCAGCAGTAGGTTTGATATTACCTGGAAGAGCAGAGATCAAATCACTTTTTGGAGGTTTATGAAATCCTTTATAAAGAGAAATTCATATACCTTCCAAGAGAGGGTATAGATGACTTTCTGGTTGCACTTTTTTTTTTTTTTCCTGGTTGCATTTTTGTTTTCATCAAAAAACACTCAGGTGTTTACCTTTATAAAGGCCTATGAAACCTGTTTTTTTTAAATTTTTTGGCCGTGCTGCTAGGCTTGTGGGATCTTAGTTCCCCCACCAGGGATCGAACCTGGGCCCCCTGCAGTGGTAGCGCAGAGTCCTAACCACTGGAGCGTCAGGGAATTCCCTATGAAACCTGTGTTAAATCAACCATTTTGATTGAGGGTTTAACCTTGAGTATACACTGGAGATTGGAAAACAGATATGAAAACCAGCAGATGTCATTGAAGCGTCCACTCCTCTCTTCATTTCTCCCTTGCACTTACTGCCCACATCCAAGCCCTGATGATGAGTCTGCTTCTGAATTGTCTTAAACCTGTTCTCTTTTTGTCTATTTCCATTGTTATGTTTGGCCGTCCTTATCCCTTCCTGAGCACTTCACATCCTTGACTGATACCTCTCTTGGATCCAGTTTTCCTATGTCATGTTTCCTTTTAAAACAAAGCTCTAAGCTTGTCATGTCCTGTTTTAAAATTTTTCAAAACTCGGAGCTGTCTACAGAAGAGGTCACCACTAATGACCATCCAACCAAATTCTGCCCACAATTCTGTTTTACTTAACCTATACAGTATTTTTTGTTTTATTGAGCTGACATTTAAATATCAAGAGATTTCATCAAAAATTGGAATTTGGGGCCTTTCTTGAAAAACTAGAGGATCTGACAACGCTGGGCCCTGCTCAGCAACAATCCACTGGAGTTAAAGTTGTTTCTTTTAATGGGGGACGCATCTCTGCATAATCCCATCTCATGCATTGCCTGGGCCCGAGTACCAGCTGCCCCTTTAGTAGATCACAGGCTGGTGCCTGCCCCCTTGACTCATCTAAGGCACCGAAGGCCCCTGTGGGCAATTTGCCACCCTGGTCAGTTGGCTTACCAAATCCGGCCACTGCTGTTCCTCATCCTCCTTGATTCTTAAACTATACTCGCCATATTGGACTCTCCGCTGCTTTACTACACCACAGATATTTATATTGAGATATATATATGTGTGTGTGTATACATATGCATATAATTCCACTCTGCCCTCTTAAACTGAAGCCTTGAAGACAACTATAGATACTTCCCAAACTAAAACCTAGAGTGTAAGCTCTGTGAGGGCATTTCCTGACACATCCATCTCCTGGGCTTGTCCTGAGGCCCCATGGTCTTGTATTCCTCTTTGCCTTTTGATCTACTTTTCCTTTTCCTCTCCCTGAAACATCTTCCTTCATCATCCCACTAGCTCCTGTTCCTCCCAACCTCCCATTCAAACTCCTGCTTATCCTTCAAAACTCATCTAATATTACTTCCTCTGTAAATCCTTTTCTAACACATTCAGGCAAAATAAATTCCCATATGTTCTCTGCTCCCTTAACATGTGATATATATGTGTCTCCCCACCCGCACCCCCTATACTACCACATTGTGTCATCAAGAACATGAGCAACTTGAAAGCAGGGACTGTATCTTTACTTTTATAGCCCTAGCTTCTAGCACCTAGCACCTCGACTTAAAAAAGCTTGTTGGCCGGGGGAAAATGGCAGCAGCCGTGTGGCTGACAGGGTCTTGGTGCTCTGGCCGGGTGTCAGGCCTTTGCCTCTGAGGTGGGAGAGCCGAGTTCAGGACATTGGTCCACCAGAGATCTCCCAGCTCCACATAATATCAAACGGTGAGAGGTTTCCCAGAGATCTCCATCTCAACGCTAAGACCCAGCTCCACTCAAGGACCAGCAAGCTACAGTGCTGGACATTCCATGGCAAACAACTAGCAAGACAGGAACACAAACCCACCCATTAGTAGAGAGGCTGCCTAAAATCATAATAAGGTCACAGACACCCCAAAACACACCACTGGACGTGGTGCTGCCCACCAGAAAGACAAGATCCAGCCTCATCCACCAGAACACAGGCACCAGTCCCCTCCACCAGGAAGCCTACACAACCACTGAACCAACCTTAGCCACTGGGGGCAGAGACCAAAAACAACAGGAACTACAAACCTGCAGCCTGCAAAAAGGAGACCCCAAACACAGTAAGTTAAACAAAATGAGAAGACAGAGAAACACACAGCAAATGAAGGAGCAAGGTAAAAACCCATAAGACCAAACAAATGAAGAGGAAATAGTCAGTCTACCTGAAAAAGTATTCAGAGCAATGATAGTAAAGATGATCCAAAATCTTGGAAATACAATGGAGAAAATACAAGAAATGTTTAACAAGGACCTAGAAGAACTACAGAGCAAACAAACAGTGATGAACAACACAAGAAATGAAATTAAAAATACTCTAGAAGGAATCAGTAGAATAACTGAGGCAGAAGAATGGTTAAGTGACCTGGAAGATAAAATAGTGGAAATAACTACCACAGAGCAGAATAAAGAAAAAAGAATGAAAAGAATTGAAGACAGTCTCAGAGACCTCTGGGACAACATTAAACACACCAACATTCAAATTACGGAGGTCCCAGAAGAAGAAGAGAAAAAGAAAGGGACTGAGAAAATATTTGAAGAGATTATAGTTGAAAACTTCCCTAGTATGGGAAAGGAAATAGTTAAGTCCAGGAAGCACAGAGAGTCCCATACAAAATAAATCCAAGGAGAAACACACTGACACATAGTAATCAAATATCAAAAATTAAATACAAAGAAAAAATACTAAAAGCAGCAAGGGAAGAATAACATACAAGGGAATCCCCATAAGGTTAACAGCTGATCTTTCAGCAGAAACTCTGCAAGCCAGAAGGGAGTGGCAGGACATATTTAAAGTGATGAAAGGGAAAAAACTACAACCAAGATTACTCTACCCAGCAAGGATCTCATTCAGATGCGACAGAGAAATTAAAACCTTTACAGACAAGCAAAAGCTAAGAGAATTCAGTACCACCAAACCAGCTTTACAACAAAGGCTAAAGGATCTTCTCTAGGCAGGAAACACAAGAGAAGGAAAAGACCTACAATAACAAACCCAAATCAATTAAGAAAATGGTAATAGGAACATACATATCGATAACTACCTTAAATGTAAATGGATTAAAAGCTCCAGCCAAAAGACATAGACTGGCTGAATGGATAACAAAAACAAGACGCGTATATATGCTGTCTACAAGAGACCCACTTCAGACCTAGGGACACATACAGATTGAAAGTGAGGGGATGGAAAAAGATACTCCATGCAAATGGAAATCAAAAGAAAGCTGGAGTAGCAATTCTCATACTAGACAAAATAGACTTTAAAGACAATTACAAGAGACAAAGAAGGACACTACATAATGACCAAGGGATCAATCCAAGAAGAAGATGTAACAATTGTAAATATTTATGCACCCAACATAGGAGCACCTCAATACATAAGGCAAATGCTAACAGCCATAAAAGGGGAAATCGACAGTAACACAATCATAGTAGGGGACTTTAACACCCCACTTTCACCAATGGACAGATCATCCAAAATGAAAATAAATAAGGAAACACAAGATTTAAATGATACTTTAAACAAGATGGATTTAATTGATATTTATAGGATATTACATCCAAGAACAACAGAATACACTTTTCTCAAGTGCTCATGGAATATTCTCCAGGATAGACCATGTCTTGGGTCACAAATCAAGCCTTGGTAAATTTAAGAAAATTGAAATTGTATCAAGTATCTTTTCTGACCACAACGCTATGAGACTAGATATCAATTACAGGAAAAAATCTATAAAAAATACAAACACATGGAGTGTAAGCAGTACACTACTAAATAACCAAGAGATCTCTGAAGAAATCAAAGAGGAAATCAAAAAATACCTAGAAACAAATGACAATGAAAACACGACAACCTGGGCTTCCCTGGTGGCGCAGTGGTTGAGAGTCCGCCTGCGGATGCAGGGGACATGGGTTCGTGCCCTGGTCCGGGAAGATCCCACATGCAGCGGAGTGGCTGGGCCCATGAGCCATGGCTGCTGAGCCTGCACATCCGGAGCCTGTGCTCCGCAGCAGGAGAGGCCACAACAGTGAGAGGCCCACGTACCGCAAAAAAACAAACAAACAGAAAAACATGACAACCCAAAACTTATGGGATGCAGCAAAAGCAGTTCTAAGAGGGAAGTTTATAGCAACACAATCCTACCTCAAGAAACAAGAAACATCTCAATTAAACAACCTAACCTTATACTTAAAGCAATTAGAGAAAGAAGAACAAAAAACCCCCAAAGTTAGCAGAATGAAAGAAATCATAAAGATCAGATCAGAAATAAATGAAAAAGAAATGAAGGAAACAATAGCAAAGATCAATGAAACTAAAAGCTGGTTCTTTGAGAAGATACACAAAATTGATAAACCATTAGCCAGACTCATCAAGAAGAAAAGGGAAAAGACAAATCAATAGAATTAGAAATGAAAAAGGAGAAGTAACAACTGACACTGCAGAAATACACAGGATCATGAGCGATTACTACAAGCAACTCTATGCCAATAAAATGGACAACCTGGAAGAAATGGACAAATTCTTAGAAAAGCACAACCTTCCGATACTGAACCAGGAAGAAATAGAAAATATAAACAGACCAATCACAAACACTAAAATTGAAATTGCGATTTAAAATCTTCCAACAAACAAAAACCCAGGACCAGATGGCTTCACAGGTGAATTCTATCAAACATTTAGAGAAGAGCTAACACCTATCCTTCTCAAACTCTGCCAAAATATAGCAGAGGGAGGAACACTCCCAAACTCATTTTATGAGGCCACTATCACCCTGATACCAAAACCAGACAAAGATGTCACAAAGAAAGAAAACTAGAGGCCAGTATCACTGATGAACATAGATGCAAAAATCCTCAAAAAAATATTTCTCCATAGAAGATATACAGACTGTCAATAAACACATGAAAGGATGCTGAACATGACTAATTATCAGAGAAATGCAAATCAAAACTACAATGAGGTATCACCTCACACCAGTCAGAATGGCCATCATCACAAAATCTACAAACAATGTTGGAGAGGCTGTGGAGAAAAGGGAACCCTCTTGCACTGTTGGTGGGAATGTAAATTGATACAGCCACTATAGAGAACAGTATGGAGGTTCCTTAAAAAACTAAAAATAGAACTACCATATGACCCAGCAATTCCGCTACTGGGCATATACCCTGAGAAACCATAATTCAAAAAGATACATGTACAATAATGTTCATTGCAGCACTATTTGCAATAGCCAGGACATGGAAGCAACCTAAGTGTCCATCAACAGATGAATGGATAAAGAAGATGTGGCACATATTACAATGGAATATTACTCAGCCATAAAATGAAACGAAATTGAGTTGTTTGTAGTGAGGTGGATGGACCTAGAGACTGTCATACAGAGTGAAGTAAGTCAGAAAGAGAAAGACAAATACCATATGCTAACATATATATACATGGAATCTAAAAAAAAAAAAAAAATGGTTCTGAAGAACCTAGGGGCAGGACAGGAATAAAGACTCAGATGTAGAGAATGGACTTGAGGATCTGGAGAGGGGGAAGGGTAAGTTGGGGCAAAGTGAGAGAGTGGCATGGACATATATACACTACCAAATGTGAAACAGATAGCTAGTGGGAAGCAACCACATAGCACAGGGAGATCAGCTCGGTGCTTTGTGATGACCTAGAGGGGTGGGATAGGGAGGGTGGGAGGGAGACGCAAGAGGGAGGAGATATGGGGATATATGTATATGTATAGCTGATTCACTTTTTTTATAAAGCAGAAAGTAACACACCATTGTAAAGCAATTATACTCCAATAAAGATGTTAAAAGAAAAAAAGGCTTGTTGAATGAATTAGATAAAATCAGACATATAATGGTTACATGCTAAACATTGGTTAACTTTTTAGGAGGGACATATGTCTCCACACTTAGAAGTTAAGGATGCAGGGAAGCTAGTGGTAAATAGCACAGCTGAGCACAGTGAAAGAATTTACTACCTTAGAATGATCAGTTTCTGTTCTGATACATCCCATGAGTTTTTTCCATACAACTCATCAATTATTCTTTATTGTTAGTTTCCCACGATTCTAAATCTCACACAGTCTTTCTTTTACCAAACTCAGCTAGTCATATGATGTTTCTTATTTTATTCACAGAGGACTCATTTTTAAGTTTGGCCGCACTGAAGACTTGTGGCAGTGAAAACATCTGATTTATTACTGCAGAGAAGTCCTGCATGGGTTTGGTTTTTATTTTCACTGCTCACTCCCAGTCTTTTGTAATGCCATTTTCTAAACTTCTTTCTGAGTGTAGTCTCAACTTAAATTTGTATAATACTAAAATCATGAGAACTCCCTATTTAAACAACAACAGCAAAATCTATTGTGGTATGCATTTGATTAACTTGTTAAAAATATTTCATATGAGAAATTTTTATTATGTTTTATCATGGTATAATTTGTAAAAATAAAAATAAATCACAAAAGAAATTATGGAAGCATCTTATATGAGTATTTGTCATATCCAAGGTGCAAAACTGCAGTTAAAGTTCTCTGAAGATTTAATGTGTTTATTTAAATGTGGCCTCTTCTGTGTCAAATGTTAAATGAAATATAAACATATTGTTGTTTTTAAAAAACTATACAGTGGTCAGAATTATTTCTCAGTATACTTTATGTTTGGTTTATATGGTTTTGCCAAAAATTCTGTAAATATTTCAGTGTAAGTAACCATTGAGCATCTCCCAAGGGATGAGTGAACATGTTGAAAGAGAGTAGCCCCACAATCCTGCCTCCAGTCTCCTCAAAAGTGTCCCTTCAGTGGTAGTGATGGGGGGGGGAAGGGGGTGAGTAATAACTCAGCTGTGATACCTGGTCCTGGTGGGACGCTGACAATCACTCCACAGCCACCATGGAAGGAAAGAGGAAGAGGATAGGGGCTTGACACTGGTCTTTACTCACATGACTAATTCTGTTGTCGGTTTGATAATAAATTGGTTTCCGTTTCATTGTATCTCTGTACTGAACCACTAAGCTCAAGATAGACCAGCAGGGTCAATTATAATGACAAATGTTAACTACTGGGAATTCTTAGTCTGTTCCTCTTTGGAATTCTGTTATCCCCCAGGCTCCCCACTTTGGCAAAATGGGAATTTTTTTTTTTCTTTAATAAACTAGCTAACTGTGGGATACATATTCTTCAGAACTAAAGCTTGAAATGTTTTCTTTCATAAAACTTGCTACAATTAGCCATTCATTAAATGCCAAATATCACTTAGATTTAAATTGTGGTCCTTTTATTTAGTATTTATTTATTTTTGTTTGTTTATTATTTATATTTTTAATTTATTATTTATTTAATTTAGTTTATTATTTATTTAATTAATTTAATTTATTATTTATTTATTTATTTAGCTGCATCTTCGTTGCGGCACGCGGGATCTTCATTGCAGTGCGCGAGCTCTCTAGTCGAGGCATGCGAGCTCAGTAGTTGTGGTGCACGGGCTTAGTTACCCCGTGGCATGTGGGATCTTCCCTGACCAGGGATCAAACCCTCGTCCCCCGCATTGGAAGGCGGATTCTTTACCACTGGACCACCAGGGAAGTCCCAGTGGTCCCCTTTCTATGTCAGCCATCGTTTTCTCCCAGTGTGTACAATTTGAATGTTGCCTGGTCATCAACTATTCAAAGAAACGGCTGTGTTGTTCTCATCTCACAGCAAATCACTCCTGGTGAAGTTTTAGATCCACAGGATGTGAGAAGTGGAGGCGATCTTAGGGGTTGAAGTTCACCTTCTCTTCTTACAGATAAGGGAACCCGGACCGTGGCAATTTAAATGATTTCCTCAAGGTCATAGAACTAGTTTTTAAATCTTGAGGCAGTGTATCTCCACCTTTGACCACGAATGTCTTCCCCACAGTTAAATTCAGGATATGCTCAGGGAGTAGGAACTCCTTGTAAAACCACTGCAATAAAAGCACAGTGTCTGCAAGGGCTAAATCTAAGTGAGTTCTTAGTTTTCCCCTGTTTTATATCATCTGCTTTGCTGATGTAGATGAGTTAACTGATAGCTTAATACTTTACTAAGCGCAAGAAAGGATCTAAATTGTCAATAAAATTGAACCAAAACCTTAATTTTGTGAACTGTGTGTCTGCACCCAAGAAAATAATGATACCATTATCTTTCATGAAACCAAACATAATTATTTAAAATTATTATAATATAAAATTATCCCTTATGTTTTTAGTCTTTTATTTTTAATATCAAATCTGTCTCTGACCTGTTTCATTGTACATGAGACTTTGCTGTAATGAGTGTCGCACACACAAAAAAATGGGCAACAGTGAAAAGAAGTTGTTTTCAAACAGCCCTTGTTTTTCTTGGATGATTTCGCTTAATATCCAACAGCCAAATGTGGAAACTGTAAAAGGAAAGCAAACATTTTTTATTACAGATGAAGCCTTATTATATGCTTAATATTGTACACATATGGATTCTGGCTTGATCTTTTGAAACTTATGTTGCCCCAAATGTTGTTTCATCACAAAGGTCTTAGAAGTTCTTTCATAAAATCTGAATTGGAAGATCTCTTAGATAGGTAGATCTCATTTCATATAGCTCTTTACATGGATCATTAGTGGTCACCTGGCTTTTGTTTGAACACCTTCAGTGACAGGAGACTCACTACCACATGAAGTAGTTTATTCCGTTTTGCAGACAGTTCAAATTGTTAGCAATTTATACTGCATCACCCACTGGGACTAGTTAAATTCTTTGGAGAAGCATAGAAAAAAATCTTTTCCCTCTTCTACATGACAGTCTCTCAAGTGTTTGAAGATTGTTCTTAGGTCTCCCTTGGGTCTTCTCTTCTGCAAGCTAAATAAATCAATCCTCAGTTCTTTGGTTGTGCCATATGGTACCCTGCCATACAACATCACTGCATGTTGAGTAGCCTTGGATCACAGAATTCTAGAACCAGAAATCAGAGCAGCTAAAGTTTATGCGGTGTTTTCTATGGATCAGTGTGCTAACATTTCACATGTTACCTCCCTTAAATCCTTCCAACAACCTGGTGAGAGATCTCCGTTTCAGAGATCACAGAGCTAGAGGTGGTGGAACCCAGATCTGTCTGACTCCAGAACGTCGAATTTGATCTCATTTCACACATGAAGGAACTGAGCCTCCCCTCCACCCCACAGAAGTAAAGTGACTTGCCCAAGGGCACCAGCCTCTGGTGGGTGAGCTAGGACTGAATTCAGATCTGCCGCCCAGAGAAGGCTGTTTCCACTGGGCCTCTCCCAAAGGGGAGGAATCAGCAGGCTCCTGATCTGTCTTCCTACTTTGCTTTAAAAACCGGCTCTCCTCATTTTGGCAGAACGAGCATTTTTTGGACCCTTAACTGTGTGTCTAGAACATCTATTTTAAATCAGAAGCAGGGGTGACACCAGTGTGACAAGGCTATACTGTTTTGCATAAAACAGCAAGAGGAACTCAACACATTTTGTCGTGTTTTTGTGCCAAAACGGTGGTGTTTAAATTTTTTGGCAATACAATCCTGTAAAAAATAAACTACAAATACGTGTTCAGAAAGCAACGGATGACCTTGAGTGTACCGCAGTCATTTCAGAATCCGTCCTACGTGCTTAACCCTGTCATACTGCTCACCCCTGAAACATTCATTTTATGGTACCATTTCCCCACATAAACCTTGGGAGCTTCCCATCGCCTGAAGGATGATTCAAGTGACTCTGCCCACCATTCATCCTCCTCTTCACCAACTCGCCCCTGAGCCAGTTGCTTCATGCTTCTCCTGTGTTTGCTCTCAATCCTGCCCTTTCTTGGAATGTCTTCCAGTTTCTGTCACTTAGCCACGTCCAGCGAATCCTGACCTCCCCAAGCTTGTGACCTCTGCCTCCGCTGGTTCAACTAGCAGCTACTGCCAGGGTTACTTATTTAGTACCTAATAGATAGAGCTGTGCACAGGTAAAGATCCAGTTCTTCTAAGTGCTTAGACCCCTATTTTCTCTGTTTGCATCCACACAATAATCAGAACAGGGGCTTGTCCATGGGAGACTCGCAAAACAAAGTTCCTTTCTTCATTTTAATAAATGGATGTCAGTGGGTCCTTGTGCCTTGGAAAGCATGAAATAAAATCCATGGTTTATGAAATTGAAATTAAAAGTTGAAAGAATTTATCCTCTTAGTGAAGGCAGAAGACATATGAAAAATTATAAATTGGATTTTTGTAAATCAGTATCTGGGTGAGGATCACTGTAATTTCCAAGAAGACAAAGGGTTAGTACGTGCAGCTCCTTAAGACCTAGAACTAAATTTTATTTAGATGTGTCTCCCCAGCTCTTCATACAATATTGATCACATATTAGCTAATATATTTATGGAATTAATAATGAGTGAATGAACGAGTACATCTTAATAAAATCATCCAAGGATGGCATGGGTGTTCTTGTGGGGTGGTGAGTGCCCATCCCAGGAAGTGCTGAGCATGGTCTGGGCAACCAGTGAAGGAATGTCCCTTCCAACCCCCAGTAGTCTGCTTCTATGACACACAATAAAGGGCATTCCATAATGTTTAAAATGTCTTTTTGGATGGTTTACCAAAAAAAAAAAAAATCACCTCTGGATTTATCAGCTTTGGAAGTTTGTATTCTTGCTTTTTAAATGCAAGCTATAAGTGTTACACTGCTGAATCAATAGTTCTACTCAGCTGTAAAAAAATATACATCAGAAGATGAGGGGAGACATAACCATTCTCCAGTAGCTGCCCACAACACATACATGCTGTGTCTTTGGAGCCAAACAGACACCGATTCAAATTCCTCCTGTTCCATTTACTAGGTCTGTCATTTTGGACAAGTTACTCCTCATCTGCAGACGGGGAGACTTATTCTTACGCAGGGTTTTTGCGAGGATCAAATCAGATAATGTTGAAAAGCATCCAGCACAATAGGCTTGCAATAAATGATAGCTGTTAGGCTTACACATTCCTTGGTGGTTGTCTAAACCCCTAGTAATAAACTTTCACATTCACATGGCAGTTTGCATATTACATAACGTGGTCACATATGTTATGACCCCACCTGGTCTTCAAAACAACCCAGTGGGGTAGAACGAAGGTTACTGTTCTTATTTTACCAGTGAGAGAGGTCAAGGGTCTTGCCTACATCAGACCTTGCAGAATGGTGACTAGAATCCAGGTCTTCTTGTTCCAGGGACACAATCTCCATTTCACCTGCTGCTGCAAGGGGCTAGTGTTGGGGGCGGGGGTTCCTCAGATTTCCTTCATTTGTTCAGCAAGTATTTATTGCAACTCAAATAATTCAGCTGGATATTTGTCCTATTTGTGGTATCTCTCATTAATGAGCAGAGTGCTTGGTATATAATAGTTGCTCAATAAGCACTTGTGGAATGAATGGATGGATGAAGCCAATTCTCTGAATCCTTTCACTAGATCACCCTGTTTCTGCTAAAGGGGCAAGAATACTTGCAGGGGACTGGGAGAGACTAGCTGTTGGGAGAAGCCATATAGAGAGAAGCTGGTGCAAGATGAGGCAGATTACACACAACAACGTGGATGACTCCCAGAATAATTACACTGAGCAAAAGAAGCCAGACGAAGAAGAGTACATGCCGTGTGCTTCCATTTATATAAAATTATAGAAAATGTAAGCTAATCTATAGGACAGAAAGCAGTTCAGTGGTGGCCTGGGGATGGAACAGGGTGGAGTCAGGAGGGAGCAGTTTCAAAGAGTCAGGAGGAAATGTTTGGTGGTGATGGATATGTTCTTACCTTTATTGCGGTCATGGTTTCATAGGCGTATAAACATGTTTAATGTCTCAAAATGTATGCTTCAAATCTGTGCAGTTCATTGTCAAGTATACCTCTAGAAAGTTGTTTCAAGAGGAAGAGGAGGAAAGAGAGCGCGGAGATGAAGGAAAGGGAGACGAGGTGGGTTTTCTCCATAGGTTCTCTCTGTTTCACCCCTACAGACACAAATGCCAAGGCCTATAGTAAGGCTGGTTCTCTATCCCTTTAGTGGTCAGTATCTTGGCCTGCTGGGTGGAGAAAGGGTTGGCCTGGGACTCAGAAGGACTGCTTCCACTCACAAAGGCATGATGCTGGGCATTAGCCTGCCCTCTGTCGGCCCCCACTTCCCATTTATAACTTGGCAATATGGGTCCCTGCTTGCCCAGCCAACCTCAGCATCAATTGGAAGATTACCTAAGGTGACACACATCAGAATGCTTTGTGAACTGTGAGTGTAGGTTAAGGGGAGGAGGGCAGTGGGGTTTCAGGGAATGAGCCCTGACCTCCTTTCTAGCCCAGTCATGACAACAAACACTACAATGTCACACAGACCCTCAGCAGCAGCTGAGTTGTTTGAACTTTATGTCCCCTGACTAAATAACCCCAGACACCTATGCTGCAAGTTTTCTCGTGTCCACTAGCTCTAATTTCTTCAGCTGTGCCACTCAGTCCCTGTGAGAACTTGGATACTCGTGGCTCCACTTGGAGGTCTATCAAGTGAGGGGATTGGACTTTCTGGCCCCTATGGTCCTTCTGGCTCTTGCACTGCAGGATTCCATCACCTTCACATCAAACTGTTCGCCCGCCCACTTTGGTGACTCCAGGTGGGGAGGAGACATGTGGCCAGTGACAGTTCTCGCATCCCTGACCCTCAGTGATTTTGAGGCATCAGGGAAATGGGAACATTTACTACATCCTCACCCCCCCACCAACACACACACACGCACACGCATGCACACACGCTCACACACGCACGCATGCACACATGCTCACACACGCATGCACACATGCTTACACACGCACACGTGCACACACGCTCACACACACATCTTGGATTTGTTTGTTACTTTACTCTCATAAACACCAAGTTAACATATATACCCAGTATATTTTTAAGTTCATTCACTCAAAACCTTAGACATTAATAGGTTAAAGCGCTTACCTTCCAGAAAGTTTGGTCATTAAAATAGTTAACCACGTGAGGTGACTTCCATATTTTGAGGTTTAAGAGCATACCTGTTTAAATTCATAATTAAATGTTACACACTTAGATGATTGCATTTGTTATCTCAAAATTAATCAAAATATTATAAGTCAACTATGGTATCTCAGCAGAAATCCTTTTTTCTTCCACAACCAGGAGATAGACAAATTGAAGCACTGTCCTTCCTGGACCAGCTTAATTAATTCTATAGACATCTTTCAAAAGGAACTGGCAAGAACAATTACATCCAAAGGATTTAGGTTACGCAGGGAGGTATATGATCGTCATGGATTAACACACTTCCCAAGACGGAATAGAAGGACCCTGTTAGACGGTGCCCCTCTTAAGAGCTGGTCTATTTAAAATGCAAAAGCTACCATGGAGAGCGACTCAAATAGCCACCCCTGCAGGTCCATCCTCACTGGTTCCAATAAAGTCCCAGTGACCTCAGCTCAAGATTCCACTTGTTAGGAAAGTAGTTTATAACAACTTGCGTCTGTGCCTGTTCTTTTCACCCATCCGTCCTCCGCCCAGAGAGCTCGGGCCCTATGCCTTCCCCAGTCGCTCAAAGTCTGCCAAATTTCCAGTACATAAAGTAGTGTTTACCTTTCATGTGAAGCAGGGAAATGCCATTGATAGGTTTATCTGTGTATTTTTAATGATGATCAGTCCCAATGTATTAAATAGTAAGATTAACAAGAGTAGGTGTGTGCTTATTCATATTTTCATCTTATAGTGTGTGCCTTTAACTGATATTGGCATGTAGAGTGCAATCAGCACACCTCATTTAGCTAGAATTACTCAGAAATGATCCCTGTCGCCTACATATATTTTCCAGATAGCTGAGGCTTACTCATCTGATGCAAATCCTCTAAAATTATTATATTTTCTTGTCTTATGAGACAACACTGAACACATTTAGACTTTTAAAAAAAATCAGAACTGTTCCTAGGAACATCCTTTTATGAAATGTGCTGTGTAACGTGGAGAAGGGCTACAGCTGCTGAAGGTTACTGGCCTGTTCTCCAGCAGCCCAAGCTTCTCATGTTCTTGTGACTGGTTTTAGGAAATTCTCTTCTCCTGCTAGGCTCTCTGCTTTCACTTCTAACTTCTACGAGGGTGCCTTGCCTCTAGAAGCCTATCCACGTCTAATCTGCTATTTCTAATCTGCCTGACCTGGGAAACCCCATCACTATGCTTGATAAGATGGTTTCTTAAATAAGTGCATATATTATAGACGGGCTCCACGGAACGAGGTCTCTTCACATGTAAAATGGTTGGCTTAAGGGGGTCAGTTTGTTGCCATCTTGGCCTCTTGGAGGCCTCTTTCCGCCTCCATTGTCCAAGTCCTTTTTTTATCACTGGCTCCCTCATGTGGAAAGCAACATGTGAAGAGGAAAGCTGGTTGGTCTTAACTCTTAAAGGAATGATAGGAGTGTCTTTCCTCTATTCTCTTTCTTGGCTTCAGTGAAGCACGGGAAGCCTCCGCACGCTGGGGAGAGTGGTAAATGGTGTGAGAGGCCAGGGGTAGGGCTGCCAGGTAAAATACAAGATGCTCAGTTCCTTTTGAATTCCAAATTGGGTGCCTTGTGTTTTCACTTGCTAAATCTGGCAACCCTATTCAGGGTTGGACTGCCACCACGAATAGAATGTAAAGTGATGGCTGGAGACATTTTTCTTATCTGTATTTAATTAATCACCTCAGACTCTGTCGAAAGCCGAGGCCAATTGTTACGTTAAAGCAATTCTAGCCAATCTCATTCTCTAAAACTCCAAACAGTACTTTCATATATGTTTCAGAGCTGAAAGGACGCCATATGATTAGTTACTATAATCATTTCATTTTACAGAGAAGCCAGCCAATGCCCAAAGTGACACGCCCAAGATCACACAACTCCTTAGTGTCTACTTATGCTACTTTGTCTCTTATTTGGCATTCACTCCATGCTTAGAGGTACAATATATGAAAATCTAACCAATAAAAGCTGTTTGCTTGTAGAATAACAGTGAGCAGTTCTGTACAGAATGCATGTTTTCACCTAGCATGTAAGACTGGCAAATTGGTATCTCCCCAAGATTCTTTGCAGGTCTGTCATATTGCAGAAGCAAAAGAACATCAGTCCTCTGTTTACAGATCTCTAATGCCTTCCCATGTCTCAGAATGATCTGGCTCCTTGCTACCACTCTATCCTCAACCCCTGCCACTCTCCCTGTCACTCCACCCACATCAGCTACACTGACATCCTTGCTGTTCCCCAAACATGCAATGCATGCTCCTGCCTCAGTGCCTTTGCACTTGCTGTCCCTTTTCATGGAATGTTCTTCTCCCAAATAAACACATGGTATCTCCCTCATTTTTTGCATTCAAGTCCTTGCTTAAAAGTCAGCTTCTTAGATAGGCCTTCCTTACCACCCTTCTAAAAGAGCAGCCCACCTTCACAATAACTCTATGTTCCCCCTACCCTGATTTATTTCCCTTCATAGTGCTTATTACTATCTGACATAGCACATATATATTCATTTTATTTTATTTTATTTTTTTCTGTTTATGGGAAAAGCCCCCTCCCCATCTAGAAGGTGAGGCCAGGGAATTTGGTTCACTGCTGTATCCTGAGTACCTAAGAATAGTGCCTGGCTCATAGCAGATATTGAACAAATATTTGCTGAACAAAATAGTATTTAGGTGTTCTCAGGGAGTAAAAGGTAAGCTCTGTAGCATAAGGGTCTCCTTGGTCTTTTGTGCAAAATTTGATGAAATCACCAGTCCTGGGCTCAAGAGGCTGCAGTGTCCAGGTGACTTCTGAGGACCTTTCCAATTATGAAAGTTTGTAATTCTGTGTTCCTTTATTTTTTAATCAAGGTCTGGGCTCTTTGCCTCCTTTGGCTGGAGCTGAGGGGGTGGGTTCAGGGGGAAGGGCATGGGCACATACACGTCCAGGGATGGGGCAAGTTCAGTCTAGGCCCAGGCCCTGTGCCCTGGACAATGGTGGAAGAAGGGTGGTCTCACACTGACCTGTCAGAAGACCAGATCCCACACCCATAATGATGGTGAAGCTGAATGCCCCGGAGTCAGTGAGTATCTGGTAGCCAAGCCTAGAAATGACAAAGCAGAGGTGGTCACATTTGGGCATCAGGCCGCAGAGGTCATTGGGGACAGAAAAGATTGCATCAGTAGTGATGCTGTCAGGAAGGGCCACCAGGAGAACAAATGTCCCCTCCCTAGGCAGTACATTCCCGTCATTCTCCCACAAAGCTATGCAGACATGTAGAAGGGGAAGAAGGGATTTCAAGATCCTCTTTGGCTTACTTTAGTTCTCAGACCCCATGAACGATGAACTAGAGTAGAAGTCAGAAAACCCAAGTTCAGGTCCCAGTTCTGTTACTAGCTGCACGACCCTAGGCACTTAAACTCTCACAGTCCTGAGTTTCCTCATTAGGCAATTAAAGATGAAGGTTTTATTTCTATCAGGGCGAGATGGGGTACAGCTTGGCCATCAGACCCACCTCCCCTGCCTACCCCCTTGGACATATGTGCCTGTCCTCTCTCCTTCAAAGCAACCCCAGGGCTTCACTTTAAACTATTAAGCGGCCCTTGGAGGACACCTGTGTGACCTTGCAGTAGGCAAAAAGTTCTTAAACATGACACACAGGAGCTAAACATAGAGGGAACAATGATAAATTGGACTATGATAAAATTAAAACTATTGTTCATCAAAAGATACCATTAAGAAAGTAAAAAATCAAGGGACTTCCCTGGTGGCACAGTGGATAAGAGTACACCTGCCAATGCAGGGGACACAGGTTCGAGCCCTGGTCCGAGAAGATCCCACATGCCGTGGAGCACCTAAGCCCGTGAGCCACAACTACTGAGCCTGCGCTCTACAGCCCGTGAGCCACAACTACTGAGCCCACGTGCCACAACTACTGAACCCCATGTGCCTAGAGGCCATGCTCTGCAACAAGAGAAGCCACCGAAATGAGAAGCCTGCACACCGCAACGAGGAGTGGCCCCAGCTCGCCACAACTAGAGAAAGCCCACGCACAGTAAAGAAGACCCAACACAGCCAAAAATAAATAAATTAAATAAATAAATTTATTTTTTAAAAATCCCACAATTTGTGAAAAATGCTCCATCCAGCCTCCAAGCACAGCATCTGACTGATTTACATTCGCTCACCCAAATGGGAAATCGACAAATATTGTTTGTGGAATGAATGTAAAGTCAACTGACTCATCCAATGACACAGAGCTAATAAAACAGCTGATCCACACTTCCCAGAAAGCGCTCTAACTGCCAGCTCAGTCCTTTCCCCATCTTTCCACTACATCCAGATGCCCCTCCTACGGAGGCAGCAGCATCAGTAACCATCATAAAGAAAGGGGCCATGTGTTGGGTGTTTACTGCATGCCAAGCCCTGTCCCGAGCCCTTTAATTATTATATGTTGCTGAATCATCACAGCAGCCCTGGGACATGGATCTTATTATCCTATTTTACAGATAGAAAACTGAGACTTAAAGAGAGTTTGAATACCATGCCTAAGGTCACACAACTGGTAAATGTGACCTTGGTCTGTGTGTCCCTGAAGCCTGTGCCCTTTGCTTCCAGCAGACCAGAGGCCACCCCGAGAGGGGTCATCGCTGTCACTGTGCCCTTCCCTTTGCCAGGTTCCCGCAGAGGAGAGAGGACTACTTCTTGGTCCTCAGCTGTCTCATCCTGATGAGAATTGGCCTGCGGACGGGTGTTGGAGCCAGCTCACACAGACACACAGGCCGATGGTTCTCAGCTCTTCTCAACTCCACGTTCAGGGGTGTTACCTTGATGGCTTGAAATTGGCCACAGGGAGAAATCAGCAAATGCTCTAAGTCAGGGCTTTGTTTCCCTGGAGAGCCAGTTGTTCGTCCTTTAGCAGCACACTGCTGGTTGACAGCTTTGCTTTTTTTTTTTTTTGCTATAGGCCAATAGTTCTCAAACTTGAGCTTGTATGAGAATCACACAGAGGACTCGTTAAAACAGACTGCTGGGCCTGCCCCCAGATTTCTAATTGTGTGGGTCTGGGGTGGGGTATGATTTGCATTTCAAACAAGTTCCCAGGTGATGCTGATGCTGTTGAGAGCCACTGTTCTAGGAGAGCCACAGAATCACAGAATTTGGGGGATAGAAGGGTAGGTGGTGCAGAAGTTCCAGGTCGGCAGCCCACGAGCAGAATTTGGCCCACACAATGTTTCTAGTGATTTTGAATCTTTTGCCAATGCTTGGGAAGTACATGCAAAACTCTGGATTTCTGACTTTTGAAAAGTCATTAGATCTGGCAACACTTATCCTGGGACCCTGCACGGTATTAGCTGCCCGGCACTGAAGAGCAAATGCCCATAGTTTCCTCCCCTCACCGGTCTCAGTTTTAGCCTTACCTGCCTGGTCCCTACAGGTATCTGAGTGGAGGACCCTGCTAGATCAACCCTTCATTTTACAGAGGGGAACTCAGGAGCCCAGAGAGAGGAAAAAGCTTTGCTGAGAGTCGCACAGCTATTGAAGCAGTGGCAGGCGCATCACTGGAGTCCATTACAGAGATGCACTGCCTCCCACAGACCATCCCCTCCCCACCCCCAAATGGGATCCTCTTCACCCCCAAGCAGCTCATGGAGGTATATCTCACCTACTCACAGAAGATTCCTATAATTTGGGGCTATGGTCGTCTCTCTTGTTAGAACTGAGGGATGCAGACCTCCATGATTTCTTTGAGATACCTCCACAATGATGAGCTCTCATCACCCACCGCAGGTGCTCATAACCTTACAGCCAGGTTTCAGCCACATGACCTTGGACAGCTAACTCCCCCGAAGTATCATTTCTTAGGGAAAGCTAATAATACCTCACCAGGTGGTTGTGAGGATTGAATGAGATAATGACGTAATGATTTTAGCATAATGCCTAGCATTTAGAAAGCAGTCAAACAGTACTGTCATCAGTAATATTATTATTGTTATCACTAACTCAGTTCATCTGGAAAAATCTATCCCTGTGCCCAAGTTACTCTTCCATTATATGTGAGTCACATTCAGAAGATAAACAACTGCCCCCCACCGCAAAAAAAAAAAAAAAAAAAAGGAAAGAAACAAGAAGATAACTTCCAGAAAGTGATGGCCAGGGTTCTGGTCATTGCTGTCCATTGTCTGGGGGGCACAGGACCTGACTCTGGTCCGGAGACCCACGGTCCCACCTCACTGCGTGACCTTAGCCAAGCTCCTTTCCTCTCTGGGTCTCAGGGATGGGCTGTACTCAGCATTTTCCTACATTAACATATCAAATCCTCTTAACCACACAGTACCTGGCCTCAAGTAGCACCCAACACCCCTAGGAGGGGAGGAATTATCATTATCTTCATTTACCATCGGGTGACAGAGGCTCAGAGAGGTTAGGTAGCATGGCCCAGCTAGTAAGAGGCCAAGACCCCACGGCACACTTCACCACAACCTAAACCACCAGGGACTGAAACACAGTCTCAGTTGGCTTGAGCCTGATCGCCTGCTCTGCCTGCAATTGGGGAGGACTCGGGACTGTCTGCCTTTGCCCTGCACCTAAGCTGCCTGCTTTAGAAAGAAGGGGCCTGGACAGGTGATAAGTCCATACACAGTAGGGGCTGGGCAGAATTTCAGAATAAATTGGCCAACGAATATTCACTGAGGCCTCTGACTGCCCGGCCCTGGGCACCACCCCCCCTTCCCCGGCCAGGGGCTCTGGGCACACTCCTTCCTGAGCTGGATGGGGTGATAAGGGGCTGAGCCAAGTGACCTACGTGGAAACCTTGGTCCACTTGACCTGAAGCGCCATCAGCACAATGTTGGTGATCCCTCCGAGTAGACCCGGCAAGCCGAAGGTATACTGCACGCCGTAGGTGTCATGGAGGTCCAGCGTTCGTTGAAGACACACCTGGGAACAAACACCATTACCAGCAGATCTGCATGTGGGACTGATACTCCTTACCCACCCTTTCACAGACCCTTGGCATCCAGGGTATCCAGGGGGATGGGCATTAGGACTCAACTAAATAAGTGCTTCTCAGATTTGAATGTGCACTCACAGCACCTGGGGAGCTCATTAAAATGCAGAGTTGGATTTAGTGGGTCTGGGGCCTGAGATTCTGCATTTCTAGCAAAGTCCCAGGTGACACCGATGCTGGTCCGTTGTCCACACTACTCACATTTGGGGCTGATAATTCTGTGTTATGCTAGGGGCCCTCCTGTGCACTGTAGGTAGTTTAGCAGCGCCCCTGGCCTGTACCCTCTAGATGCCAGGAGCACCCCTCTCCCAGGTGTGTCAACCAGAACTGTCTCCAGATATTGTCAAATGTCCCCAGGGACTGATTGAGACCCACTGGTCTAGACCAAACCTAACTGCCATCCAAGAGACTACATGGTTGATTAAAAGGAAAGAATCTGACCACACCTCTAGACGCCCAGTCAGTACTCCTTCCATTTCATCACTTGGCCTCCCAGATGGCTGGGAGCCAACAGATGTGGATACCAATGCAAATTTCATCAGGCTAGTTCCCTCCTTAGAATCCTCATTGTCTTGGGAATAAAAATTCAGACTCTTGAACTCGCCCAGAAGGTATTCCTGAGCACCTGCCATCTCCCAAGGCTACGGTGAGAGGCACACTCCCTGATGAACTTTATGCTTCAGCCCAAAGAACATCTTTCCGTTTCCTGGTTGGGCCACATGCTCTTCTTGCCACTGAGCCTTTGAACACACTGTTCCTTCTGCCTGGAGTACATTTCCCACTTCTTTCCCTGGCTAATATAAGTTCTTTCCCTGGCTAATATAAGTTCTTTGTCAATGCTCGGGTGAGACCTTCTCTGCTCTGGGAGGCATTTCCTGACCCATCTCAGGCCAGCTTAGATGTGCTCCAGTAGCAGTTAACACACTGTGTTGCGTTTATTTGTCCATTTCCTTCACTACACTATAGCTTGGGAAGCAGGAAGACTGTTAAAACAAATGTGTTGAATGAATGAATGAATGAGTGAATGAATGAACGAAAAAATCAGTGAATCATCTTTGAATCCTTCCCGCAGTGATAGACTCAAGGAACCTGAGGCACAGAGAACGTGACAGACACTGAGCCTCATGATACTTGCGATACATGTTTTTTGGCCACGCCGCGTGGCTTGTGGGATCTTAGTTCCCCAACCAGGGATTGAACCTGGGCCCTCGGCAGTGAAAGCTTGGAGTCCTAACCGCTGGACCACCAGGGAATTCCTGTGATACACGTTTTGCTGAATATGTCCTACTTTCATCAGAGGATCTCAAAGCCAGAGGAGATAAAAGACATGCGCTTCCACTCCAAAGATGAAAAGCAGACTACCCCATCTTTTGGTCAGATTGAACTGTTGGTAAGTTCTTCCTTATTTGGGTTTGAAACTGCCTCCCTGAATATCCACGGTTCATCCAAATTCATCTTCTTGTGTCACCCAAAAGTCTATTCCTTTTTCCTCCATCAGGTCTTCAAACCTATGAAGATCTGTTGCTCCTAAATATTTCTCTTAGAAGTGTGTGATAACAAATCGGCTATAATGGCGCATTCTGACGTTACCAGTATATGTAGAACATTGAAGGAAGAAAAATCCATCCACTTAGAAGAAGAACTAAATAATCAGAAGTGGACGTGACCTGGATTATCAACCCAGCATCCCTCTTTTGAGTGCTGCCCTTCCCACCCCCATTCACATGGTTCATGGACAGCAGACTTGCATGTATGATGTGCTGTACCTCCCACCCAGCCAAAGATGGGCACATTATCCAAGTTAGACCAAGGAGCCCCTTCTCCAAAGAATTTGCAACTGGGGCCAAGAGATTTCACCTGGCTGCTTTCTTGAAGAGAAAGATGACACTCCACCATGTGGAGCAGGAGAAGAAGAAGGAAGTCTACAGAGTGAGAATAAAGCAGATGTTCAGGAAAAGCAAAAAAAGAAGAGCGGGGAATTCTTGGGTTCCCCACAAGACTCGCATCCCTGGTGCCAGCCATTCCTGGGCTCCCAGCAGCATTCCTGTCCTTGGGTTCAGTGATACCCCAGTAGCCTTCTAGCAAATCCCCCTTATTCCTGAGCAAGCTTGAATATGTTCTGATACTTGCTCCCCAGATCTTAACTAATGCACCATCCGACTTGGGTGGATCCCTCACCCAAGCTCTGAAGTTAAACTGAGAAGCTGCCAACGGCTGCCTAATGCAGCCCTTGGCACTACAAGATGGCCTGCCATGTTCTAGGGGCCTGGACCCTGGTGGAAGCCAAAGCAGCAGGTGTTCATTGCCCAGCTCCTTACCTGCAGGTACATGGCTCCCCAGATGGAGATCAGCCCAGCCAGGAGACCCAGCACCATGGCAAGCCAAGGAGAAGGGATCAGGTAACAGGGGGCGCCCACAGCCACACCTCCTGCCAGCACCGCATTGTGGATGTGCGTCTGCAGAGGAATAGCTTGTGGGTGAATGAAATGACATAGAGATGACAGGATCTCTCTAAATTACTTGGTAAGCCGGTAGCAAGAAAACAGTGTAACATCTTCCCTGCTTCTCTGATCCTGAAACCAGCTCCTCCCCTCTGCTGAGAGTTCACCAACGGTCTTACCTCACCCCACTTCTCAGGCTCAGGGAGCAGTCACCCTGATTGGGAGTCATTTAGCCTGAAAGTGCAGTTTCTCAGGATCCTAGCCATGCTCACACTCAGTTGTGATGTGTCGTTGGGTGCTTAACCACTCAGTGCTTTAACTTTGTCACCAGAAAAATGGGGTTTTGATTGTATCTACTGATACGGTTATTGTGAAAATTGAGTCACCATATATAAAACTCTGAGCTCAATGCCTGGCATAGAACATGAGTAAATGCCCCCCAAATATAAGCCATTATTATTGTTTTTTACTATTATTATTATTGGCTACTTGGTGCCGATGTCACCCTGTATTATTGGACCCCATCCCAAGAAGCTGGCCCTTGTTCCTGGGTCATGTCTCTGCTATGACCTTCACCTCCTCTAGAACTGGGGCTTTGCCTTGCTCTTATGCTACTGCTCTCTGCCTCTCTCAATTCTACCCAGATCTTGGAGCTCTGGGCCCTGGGACCAGCTTCTGGGGTTCCCCGACCTGATGCCTACACCTGCCTCCCTGGATGTCGCTACCTTGTTTGATCCTAGACTCCCTGTGACCATGGAGCACACCTGTGGGGACCCTCACCTCCCCTTAGTGCTGTTAACCTGTCATCCTTGGCCATCTTCTCTCCCCTTCACCCACCCCCCCCCCCCCGCCCCATCTGTCTAGACTTTCCCATCATGTCTGGCTGGCTGACCTCATGCCCTGATCATCATGGGACCTTGTTTTGTCTTTAGTCTACCATCTCACGGATCTCTCCCCCGAAAACTCACACACAGACTCGCAGCTACGTTGTTAATAGCAGCTAATATTTGCCCAGTACTTATTAGCTCTGGGCACGAAGCCCTTTACGTGCATCATCTCTCAATTCCCACTTTACATATGAGGCAGTTGAGACTCAAACAGTTTAAGTGGTTTGGCCAAGTTCAGATGGCTAGGGAAACAAAGATCTTTACTTTGGATTCCGTTTATTCCATTCTTGAAATTTCTTCGGGGAAGGGGAGAGGATGACTCATTCTACCCCAGTTTTTCTCTGCTGACTCTTGCTTATGGGAGCTGGCTTTAGTTACCACCAGAAATGGGGTTCAGACTTGGGTTTGTTTGATGTCAAGGCTGATAGATTTAATCACTCCCCCCAGAGGGCCTTTGCTCATTTGACAGTCTCCTATGTTCCAGGCCCATTTGACAAGGCAGTGCTGATGGGCTGATGCCCCACGATGCTGCAGACAAGACCCCATCACCCGATATGCTCTTTCCCGACCTGTGGGGCTGGCACTGAGGCCGGCGGGTTGGGTGTGAATATGTGTGTCAGGCCTAGAAGACCCAAGTGCTGCCCAAGGGACAGCCCCCCTCCTCACCATGTTGATCTTCCCTTGAGGGTGCGCCAAGGCTGACACTGAGATGGCTGTCACCATGCTGACAGCAAGGGCGTAGTAGGTGTTGAACAAGGCCTTCTTCCTCTCGTCCGGAATGTCCAGCAGAGCGGAGTTGAAACTCGGCCAGAACATCCACAAGAAGAGGGTGCCTGGAGGCCAGAGAGGGTCAGTGGCCGGAACCAGTATTCCTGCTCCAAAGCCTGAGCCAGGGGCACTTCAGACAGGAGAATTCTGGACCTGGCAAGTCTCATCTCTGTCACTTCCTTGCTCTGTGACTTTGGGCAAATCATGTCTCCTCTCTGAATTCTTAAGCTGGAAGGGCCCAGCTAACATAATTTACAGGCAAGGAAACTAAGGTCCAGAGAGTTGAAATCACCAAACCCCAGGCCTCCTGACCCTGGCCTGTGATGGCTTAAATGCTTATTTTAAAAAATTAATGGGATGCTTTCATTTGGCCCAATGGCCTGGTATTCAGTTGCCTGCTGGCGATCTCACTGCCTGATTTCCTTCTCCTAAGCCTCTCCCAGCCTCTAAGTTCATCACTTTTACTGGAGCTCTTCCAACTATTGATACACCACTATTACTCCTCTCTTCCCACTCCCATTCTTTCCTCCACTCCTAGGCCCGGTTTTCTTCATGTATCCAATTCTCTGCTTTAAGTTGAGGACAAAAGGATTGGATAACCTTATTTAAACTGAGATGTAATGAGCCTCTCCTCTCCTTTGGATATTAATGAAGAGAAGTTCCCTAGAGGGGAATTCAAAGATGTGAATTCATCAGATACCACTTGAAGAAATGGATCATTACCGAGGGGCTTCAGACACCCAGAGAAGGTTGGAAAAGGAGAGAGATTTTCCTCTTTTGGAGCCTCTTGCCCACCCCAGATCCGAGCCCGCCCACGCCACCGTGTCCTCACCCAGCATGGCGAACAAACTGGGGCTCGTGGCCGTCTGTTGTTTGTCCTCCGCTTCTCTAGGCAGAGGCTTCGGGAGGCAGCAGGCCACAGTCAGCCCGAAACAGGCCGCAAACACGTGGATGTACATCATGCTTACGTGGTTGTCCATCTGCAACAAAACCCAGCGGGAACAGTGAGTGTCAGCATCTTCTGCCCACAGGGAGGGAACCTCCCGTGTTCCTTGGAGAAAGTTCTGGCTTCGTGTAGGAGGCGTGACTTGAAGTCAGGAGACTGACCCAGCCCAGCAGCCCCCCTTTCAGAGGAGTCCCGTGAGCTGCTGTGTATTTATTCCCGACAGGTTTCGGGTTGGCTTTATTTATTTAGTTGGCCACGTCTTGCAGCTTGCAGGATCTTGGTTCCAGGACCAGGAATTGAATCCAGGCCACAGCAGTGAAAGCGCCGAGTCCTAACCACTGGACCGCCAGGGAATTCCCCTCTGGTTGGCTTTAAACACTTTTGGCTGAAGTCCACTTAGGTGGGGGAAGAGCCACACGGACATGTACCCCACTGCTTCCTACATTTTGGCAGAATTTCAAATTTTGCGTAGAGTATGAGTGATATGATCTTTGCACCATGAAGCAGCCAGAATTTTTATAAGACGGAACTGAAGTGTTCGCAAAATTCCAGCTATATGTTCATTTTGCTTTATGAATATCGAATTTAGTAACCCTTCGTAACTCACTTCGTGGGCTACTGGTAAGTCCTGTCAGCTGTGCCTTCAACCAATATCCAGGTTTGGCAAAATTTTCACCACCACGCTCCACTGACCCCCACCTTGGTTTAAGCCACCATCAACACTTTGCCAAATTTTTGCAGTAATCTTCTAACTGGTCTCCCCATTTCCACCCTTGTCCCCCAACTGACTCTTCTCCACGTAGCAGCCGGAGAGACCCTGTTAAAATCTTAGCTCATGGCATACTTCTGCTCAGAATCCCCCAGTGAGGGGGGTGGGAATTCCTCCATGTCTCCCTCAATGTCAAAGTCAGCGTTCTTCCTACGACCTACAGGACCCTGCATGATCTGCCCTCCCACAACCTCTGTGACTCCACCTCCTACTCATTCCACACACACTGTCCTTGCTGTTCCTCAAACCCACACTCATGCTCCCACGTCAGTACCACTTTGCACCGTCTGTTCCACTGCCTGGAGTGCACGGTGGAGGGAGTGGTCCACCCCCCTGGGTACAGGCAATAAGGGGATGCATTGTCTGTAGAGAATTTAAAACAATTAAAGCAACTAAAAGCCCATCTGCTTTTTATTATCATCATGCGCCAACAATTCTAAACAGTGTCACTGACACAATCCTCCTCCTGAAAGAGGCAGACCACTCCCACGGCCCTGCCTTCCATCTGCCACTGTCCTCAGATACCCACGTGACTTGCAAACCTGCTGCCTTCAGCTCTTTACTCAAAAATTATTTGCCCAGGGAAGCCTTCCTTGGCCAACCTCTCTAACACTTTATCCTCCCTCACAGCTATTCCCGTCTGCTTTCCTCATTTTATTTTTTTCTCCATAGTACTTATCACTATCTAACACACTGTATCTTTTGCCTATTTTATTGTTTATTGGCAGTCTTTCCCTCTGGAATAGAAGTTCCACGACAGCTGCATTTTCCCACTGCCTAGAAGAGTGCCTGGTACACAATAGGCTCAGCATAAATATTTGTGAAAGGAATGAATGGATGGTAAGGAACCCTCAGTCACACATAAAAATGAAAGTCTGTGGAATTCCCTTGTAAGAACTGAAGAAGTCTTGCATTTCTAATCTCTCTGAGGTCCCCCAGGAATCGTCAGCTTGGAATACTCATTTCTTGAGTTGCCTCTACTGGGCACAGCTCTGGTTTCTGGCTCTAGTTTCCCCTGAGCCCTTCCATGCAACAAACCCAGGCTGAATTGAAGTTTTTGAGGAGAAGCAGTGAACTCTCAAAGTCAGTGCCAAACCCTCCCCCGGACCAGCTAAACTAAAACATTGAAGCTGCAGAGAAGAGAGGAGATGGCTTTGAATTAATGCAGCTTTTTAAAACAACCACTATGAAAACCGTAACAAAGCAGGAAAAGGCTTATAATGCATTGCCCACAGTGGGCTTTCCATCTCTGGGAACTGACCTCTTTCCTTGACAGTTTTTTTTTTTGGTTTTTTTTTTTTTTTTTGCGGTACGCCAGCCTCTCACTGTTGCGGCCTCTCCCGTTGCGGAGCACAGGCTCCGGACGCGCAGGCTCAGCTCACGGGCCCAGCCGCTCCACGGCATGTGGGATCTTCCCATACCGGGGCACGAACCCATGTCCCCTGCATCGGCAGGCGGACTCTCAACCACTGCGCCACCAGGGAAGTCCTCCTTGACAGTTTTTACCGTGGGAACCGCCTTCATAGCATTTGCTTGCTATGTTTGAATGCTTAGCATAGACCACACTTTTGCAACCCCATTTTGGCCTGTCTTTAATTTTTTTTAATCCCAGAAGCTTTATCAAATGGAGACAGAGCCCTCCCCTTTCACCTGCTCAGCCCTCATCCCCGAGGTCCCTCCTCACAGCACCATGACTCACATTGAAGACTTCCTTGCCGACCATCCTCGTGGCACTAAAGGCTGTCACCTCTATCAATGTCATCAACAGCAGCTGCAGCAGGTTGACCTTCCCCAGGATGACACCCACTGAGATCAGCACAGATGTAGCACTCATGGTGGATATCTGAATACTGGGGAGAGAGGCCAAGACAGGGATGACTGAGAAGGAAGGATGCCTCCCATTCATTCATCCACTCATTCAGCAAACACTTGTTGAGGACCTACTCTCTGCCTGAAACTTTTCAAGAAACTGGGGATGGAGTAGGAGAGCAAATAGACAAAATTTCCGCTCTCATGGGGATGGAGGCTGCCAAGTCTGGGTTCTCCTTCGTCCCCTCCCCCACCCTCAGGATGGCAGCCACACTCTGATTGATCTGCATACACTCATCTGTACTGAGGATGCTCCGAAGTTCTCATAGGAATGTCTGATTGTTCCCACGGGACCGCTTCTGGGATCTGACTACTAGGATTCTGCCCTGGGCTTCTCTTCTACTGTCATCACTCACAGATGCTCAATAGAGGGCGCTCTTCACCTGCCCGCCCATCCTTCAGGCACCACCACCCTCCTCTCTCCCTCTCCCTGTAGTGGAAAGAGACTGGGTTTGGAAGTAGGACAAGCCTGGCTTCCAGTTCCAGCTTTTCCACTTGAACAGCTATTTAATCTCACTGAGCCTGTCTCTTCATCTGTAAAATAAGGAGGATGATAATACTTATCTCATGGGAGTGTTGCGGGGATTAGAAGGAACAGTCGTGCATGTGTGTCTCGCACACCATGACTGGCACAAAGAACTAACTCAGTGCTATTACTGATTCCTTCTTTCCCTTGACAAGTGAGCAAGCTTAGTGCAGGGATTCAGAAGGAGAAAACAATTTTTGTTTTCAAGACACTTACGATTAGGCTGGGGAGACAAAGCGACATCATGACCCTGTCAATTAAAACCATCTGCAATATCATGAGGCCAGAGGGGTTCGCTGGAGGGAGAGAGCAATGTGAACTGGACTCAGGGAGGGCTTCCTGGAGGAGGTGGCACTGAGCTGGACAATCCATTGTGGTTAAACCAACCCACCCTCCTCTGGCACTTTGCTGAGACCACCCCTCCCCCTGGGAGCTGATGATGATGATGCTACAACCACCACCACCACCATAATAGTGACAGTAATAATAATAATATATTGAGCATTATGTATAACAGGCTTGCAAGTACATCATCTCATTTAAATTTTAATCCTCCAGGTAGCCCTCTGTAAATGGTGCCAGGGTACCATTCAGTACCTCCATTTTACAGGTGAGTACATTGAGACTGGAAGAGGTGACTGTTTTGGTAATGGCCACACAGCTAGTTAATGACAAATGTAAGGTTCAAACCCACCCATTTGGCCTGGATCCAAAGCCTGTGTTCTGAAGTCTGGACACAGACTTCCCACTGTTTGCTGCCAATGTAGTGTCCTACTTAAGGCTCAAGGACTTCAGAGGAAAAGCCAGAGGAGGCCAAAGGTATGGGGAAGGAGCCTCACAGGGGCCAGGAATGACTTGAAATGAAGGGTCACTCAGTGCTTCACTGTGGCTGGCCATGTTATCTTTTGGGTGAGCACTCATTTAACTGGCAAAAGCCTAATTCAAGAGATTCTGTGCCAGTGGGAGGATTTCAGACCTCAGGGGCCAGTTGGGACCAGGGAGGGATTGAGACAGCGAAGTACGGTGCTTAGGACAGTCTTGTTCAGGCTGCCATGGTTGGAATCCTGACTCAGCCACTTCCTGGCTGTGTGGCCTTGGGCAAATGACTTAACCACTCTGTGTTTCCATGTCCTCATCTGTAAGAGAGGCAAGGCCTATGGAGCTGTTGGGAGGGCAAAGTGAGTCAAGCAAAGTAAGGGGGTTGGTTATTGCTATGATAGGCCCTCCAAGACCTTTTAACATACAGCATTAAAAATATCACAACTTTCAGGGTTCTTTTTATTTTCATATTTGTTCCAGTAACCATTTACTAAGTCCTTACTATGTGAGGAAAACAAAGGAGGACAAAACAGAATAAGACAGGCCCCCGCCCTGAAGGGACTGGTCATCGGTGACTCAAGGCAGAACCGATTCAGTGCCAAGTCAGGCCTCGAGCTGGTGAGGCGGCAGGAGAGGGAGAGGGCCGTCTGAGAGGCAGGCCTGGACACCGCCCACCAGCCCAGCCAGAGCAGGAAAGGTCAGGAAGGAGCCCATTGTTCAAATCTGTGAAGCCAGCCCCATTGGGGGGGTCACAGCTGGGAGGACCCAAGTGGTCAGGGCAGGGCAGGGGCGTTCACTCGGGCTGTAAATGGCCTCTTCTTGTCTTTCCGGATTGACAGATTCCTGCAGGCAGGACGTCAGAAGACAGGGGCAGCCTGGAGATGCCTGGAGACTCAGGCTCAGGAAGCCAAAGGCTTGTGTGACCTTAAGCCAGGGCAGCAGAAACACCAGACCACGATCACCCTATTGGAGTTCCCCCAGAATGCCCTTTGTCACTTCCCAGGTGATTACTGGGGGTGGGGTGGGGGGGTGGTTTATTGAATCCCCATGGGGATCAGCTCTAAAATGGTTTAAAAGAAAAAAGGTGAAGAGTTTTTTTCAGGGCCCGTGGGGAGCTGGCTACACTGTGTTTCTTGTCAGGACCACTCTGCAGTGTGTGGGAAAGGTTACAGAGTTAAAACTGAAGTCACTTCCACCAGTTAGCTATGTGACCCTAGGCAAGTGTCTTACGAGCTCTGAGCGTCTAGTTCCTTGCCTGTACGCCACATCAGACCCCTAGTTGGAAGGGCTAAACAAACAATGTTTGTGAAGTGCCCAGCACAGAGCCTGGTTCATGGAGAGATGTTTAACAGCAGTGCCCAGAGGTTTAGTAGGGTCTCAGAGGGGAGGGTAGAATGGCCTTGAAGGGGTCCCCAAGATACCTAAGGTGGGATTTACCCATCATCTGGGCAAGACAAAGTTTCAGAATTGGATAAAACCAAAAAACAATTTTTATAGAAAAATTTTACCTGGTTCCTCCTATTAAGTGTGAATGACTTTTTTTGCAGGTATGTACAACTTAATGTATGTGTGTGTGTGTATATATATATATATATATACTCTCGTGTAACCATCACAGAGGATAACATAGAGAATGTTTACTGCACCACGTAAACTTCTTTTGTGCCCCTTCCTAATCAATAAACACCACCTTCCTCCGGTAACCATTATTCTGACTTCTAGCAACACAGGTTAATTTTGCTAGTTCTTATAAAGGCATCTAAAGAAATCAGAGTTAATTTAAAGAAACTAAAGACAAGGCTATTTCTTGTCCACCAGCATTTGAGGACTGAGAGTACTTCCTTCTTTTCAAGAGACTCTCTCTCTGAGTGTGAGATTTCTATTTCTTTTTGTCTAATCTCTATTAATTTTTTCTTTGAACTAATATTTATTGTATAAGTTTATGAAATCAAAATCAACAAAAATGAAAGGATACAGGGTGGGCTGTAGATCTGGGCCCCTTGTGATGTCACAGCGTAGGGTTGTCAGATAAAATAGAGGATGCCAGTTAAATTTGAATTTTAGACAAACAATGAGTAATTTGTGAGTATAAATAAGTCCTGAATATTGCATGGTGCCGGTGCTGGAAAGAGAAGGGGACAAGCCAGCTCTTCTAGAATCTGCCCTCTTGGGCCCCAGACTCCCAAGGACCCAAAAGTGATCCAGTGGCCGTCCAGTTACCTGGAAAGATTGAGGACCATCTTCCTAAGGGAGAGTTGGTTCAGGAAGCCATCCAGCAGGACTGTCAGCTGCACCCCGAGGGCCAGCATGAAGAAATTGAAGGCCACGCTGCTCCAGCAGTGTCTCCGCAAAGATGTGTTGAGGAAACCCAAGCCAAGGACTGCCATGATGGTAACATCCTGGAAGTCTGCTCAGGGAAGAGATGTCGAGAAGGAGGAGGAGAAGCAGAAAAGGTGGAGGGTTGTGTGAAATTGGAGTTTTACAGAACGGCAGCTGGAGGGGACATTGAAGATCATTGAAGAGTGCTTAGTCAAGTTACTTCCCCTCTTTGAGCCTCAGTTTTCTCATCTGAATGATGGGGATAACACAGACATACCATGCAGGTTTGAGGGAAGGTTTAACTGAGCTAATGCAGGGCCTGGCCCATACTGAGTGCTCAGTAAATGCAGCAATTATTGTTATTATTAAACACAATGATATGAACACGTGTAGAGCATCAGGACAAGTCCTTACACATAGTTTACAATCAGTCAAGGTACTGACTCCTGCTTTTGAGAATCCGGTTCAACCTCCTGATCATGTGTGAGAGAAAATAAGGCCACAGAAGCTGGTGACTTAGCTCAGGTCATGCAGAAGAGGGGGCAGAAGCGGGTCTAGAGGTTCATAGGCAAGAACCAAAATTATCTTCGCAGAAAACGGCTCTCTCCCTTTGACCCCTGCTGAAAGGGACCTGGTGGGCCAGCAGAAAGCACCAGAGCCACATGGGTGATCCTCCCCTTTTCCAGCCTCGGACCCTGCACAGGGGCTGCTGTGACAGATGAGCGCAAGGGACTTAGCTAATGTTCCAGAGGGGACCAGCAAAAGGAAACAGGCGGATGCTTTGAATTAATTCCAGGTTTGCAAAATGGATAACAGTTTGGGCTCTGGAACCAGATAAGCTTGGGGTCATATCAGGGCTCCGGCACTTTCCAGCTGTGTGGCTTAATCTAGTTATTTAACGTCTCTGAGTTTTAATAACAGCCGACATTTATTAAGTGTTTATCAAGTGCCAACACTGTTTTAACCACTTCACGTAAACTATCTCATGTAGTTCTCACAAGCATCCTTCAAGGCGGGTGCTGGTTTTTTTTTTTTTTTTAATATTATTTATTTATTTGTTTGCCCCGGGTCTTAGTTGTGGCCGGCGGGCTCCTTAGCTGTGGTATGCAAATTTATAGTTGCAGCAGGCATGTGGGATCTAGTTCCCTGACCAGGGAACGAACCTGGGCCCCCTGCATTGGGAGTGCAGAGTCTTAACCACTGCGCCACCAGGGAGGTCCCGGGTACTGTTATTATCACCATTTTACAGACAAGAAAACCGAGGCACAGAGGGGTTAAGTAACTCGCTCCAGCTGGTAGAGTTGGGATTTCAACCTAGACGGTCTGCTCTGGAGCCTGTGCCTTGAGCTACCACACTATCTGCCCTCCTGCTTTTCTCACCTATTAAATGGGAAAAATAATCATACCTCTCTCATCAGGTTGCCAGAATCAAACAGTATGAGGCACATAATTGCTCAGAATAGTAAAGACTATTTCATCAACAAACACCAACTATGTTTGTATGTGTACAAATGCCTGGAGAGAGATCTTGAAGGAATTTTTTGCCCCATGGAGATTATCTCTGGGTTTAGGAGAGTTTTATATTTTAAAAAATTTTCAGTGTTAAAAATTTCTACAACCAGCACGTGGACAGTAAGTAATTTTTTTTTAAAGGAAAAAGCATGGGCTTTGAGGTCACACAGTTCTGTTTGACTCCACCTCTATCGTTCCCTATTAGATTAAACCATATTAAATTGCCAACATTTGACCATTTTGACCTATAAAAATGGCGGTTTTTATGTTTCAACCTCTTAGCTGCACGGCCTTGTGGGTTGCTTACTTTCCTCATCAGCTAAATATGGGCAATTCTCCCCCCCTCGGAGGGTGCTGGGAGAGCCAGAGGAAGTAATGTTTTGTTCAAGAGCTTGGCACCATGCCTGGCACACGGAGAAAGCTCAGCACCATCATCACCATCACAGCAATAAGAACTCACCTGGTCTCCACCCTTGGCTCTGATAATAAGGAAGCTCTCATTTCCAGATCTCTCCAAAGCCTCTTCAATTTACATTTAAATTCACTTTCATTGAAAAATACACAGACCTAGAATCTTGCACATAGGACTTGGGTGGGTGTTGACGATCCCAGGTCAGTCTGACAAACACCGGGCTGTAGGACACCCGGGCATCTCCACGGGATCTGGGGACTTGGAGTGGGTGAGAAGTGGGCAATCAGGAGGATTCAACTTCTTTCACCTTTTTTCTCTGACATAAGGGAGGGGGAGGCCATGTTTCCATCTCCTGCTTGCATCCCCTTAGGAATGGGGGTGGAATGGGGGTGGGCAGGGCACATTTTGTATAGGGGCTCCTCTTGGGATCCCTCAAATTCCTTCAGGGGCCGAGCAGGAAACTATGTATACAAAGGGTACAATGTGTATTAGGGAGTGGTGAGGGCTATGGCCAACTGGAGACTGCGAACCCCACTTTAGATATTCAAATTCAATCTTTTCTTAAACACTGCTGTTAAAAAGCAAATAAACTAACGAACAAACAAACACATCCACCATCTTGCAGCAATGCTATATGCAAAGGGTCCAGATTTATCAACGTTTCCATGAGTAGGGGGATCTTGCATTTTCCTCTCATTCTACAGAAGGGGACCAGAGACAGCCTGTGACTTACTTAAGGGCACACAGCATGTCAGTAGCAGAGCCAAGCTCTGGACTCCTGGTGCAGTGCCCTCCCATCAGGCTAGGCTGTCTCTTGCTCTTGTTTGCCCGCAATGCACTAAAGGACCTTGGGCAAGTCCCTTGCCCTCTTTGGGCCTCCGTTTCCCTATCTGTAACACATGGGAGTCGGACTTGATACTCTGTAAGGACCTCACCACTCTGGTGTGTTCAGAGGAGGGGGGCAGCGGGTGGGGAGGGGAAGGGCACCAGGATTACGGCAGACGTGGGGTTCTAGAGATAGAAAGTCAGAGCCTCTTGGTTGGGGAGTTTTATCAGGCACAGCTGCCATGCCTGCTGCCTGGTATAGGCACTCAGGGCCCTCCTCCCAAGACCCCACAGTGTCCTTGAGGGTGGGCTTGTGCTTCGGCCAGGGGGATGAAATTAGGGTGGCAGTTTCTGGGAGCTGTTGACAGAGCACATTCACCCCAAACTGGTCAGTAAATCACATTTGATTTCAGGGTCCCTTTACTCTCACCCCATGCATCCTCCCATTTCCTCTCCCAGCCTCTCAGGGCTCTGGCCCACCCCTGCTCCTCCCATGTCTCACGACCTGGACCCCAACTTCAGCGCTGGGTCCCAGCTCAGGGCATCCCCACTGGTGTCAGCCTCTGCCTCTCAGACCCTGCGCTAAGCCCCTCATCAGCTGCTGGTCTGATAAGCTAATGATGCTAAGGTGTCCAGGGGTGATAAAGAGAGGATTGCTGCAGGGGCCCCAACAACCGGGCCCCAGAGGGGAGTTTTACATACTGTCTAAGGCAGGCCTTCAGAAGTTTATGAAAGTCCCATGACTTAGAGAAAGTCTAACCTGGGAGTCCTGCAGGACAATAATTACCATCACTGTAACAGCGGGCACATACATGGTGCCCGCCACATACCAGGCACTCTTCCAAGTGCCTGCCAGCCTTAACCTTCAACAAGCCCATGTAGGAGGTACTATTTATTATCCCCATTTTACAGATGGGGACAGGGAGGCACAGAGAGGTGCTGTAATTAGCCCAGGTCACACAGCTAGCAAATGTTGGTGGCAGAGCTGAATCCTGACTCTCTGGGCTTAACCACTATACCATCCTGCCTCTCCATACATTCTTCGCTCTCCATAGTGTCAAACGAAGTGTGTGGGCCTCTGAGTCAGGTTGTCAGAGTCCAGAGTCTGGCTCTATCTCTGTGTACCCGCTTGCTAGTCTGTAAAATGGTCTGAAACAAGAGCACCTGCTCAGAGGTTTGCTGTGCGTACTAAGCTCGCTGGCTCCTTTGAATTGCTTATCCTAGCACTGGGTGCACGGTAAGTGTTAGTAACTATTATTCCACACCTGCCACTGGTTAGCTGTGACTTCAGGCAAGACTGTTCCCCCTTCCTTCGGCCTGGCTGCCCCTGGGAGTCTCACTCTGTGTCCCCACCCACCCTAGCCCCTACCTCTGGCCTGCAGACACTTCAGCATCGACAGCTCTGAAGCCAGGCCAAGCGTCTGTCCCTCAGGCCCTGGGCTCGGCCTCCACACCGTGCTCCCCACCACTGACTGGGAGGACCTCTGCAGCCCCTGTCAGGGACCATCCACGGAGCCCCATGCTGCCTTCCCCTTCCCCGCAGCCTCTCACCCCACCCTCACCTCTGCAGCAGCCTGGGAAAAGAAAAAGAGATTGCCCAATCAAAGGGGCAGTCAAGGCTGAGATATAGAAGGTACCAGGATTTGGGGGTATTTATATGTCACTGGCAAAGCCGCTCTTGTCTTTTAGTAGCTCTGCTTACTGCTTCTAAGGCATATGGGGGCAACTGGGTGGTAGCCACAGTGCAGGGCCCAGGATGGTCTCCCAATGTGGCAGCTTGCAAGCAGGCTCTGTGTGATAGGTTGTCAGAGTAATGGCCCCCAGTGAATCATGGCTTCCAGTATAGACCCCTCCCACCTGAGTTGAGCCTTGTGATTGGCTTTGGTTAATGGGACATTAGCAAACACCATACAAGCAGAGGCTTGAAAAGCACCTGCTCATTGGGGCTTGCCCTCTCTTACTGTGGTAACACATTTGCTGCCATGTGAAAAGTCTGGGCTAGTCTGCTGGAACCACATGGGCTAGCTGCCAGCCAGCACTAACTGACGAACATGCAAATGAGGTTATCTGAGGCCATGCAGCCACCTCCAGGCTAGAGATGCATAGTGACCCTAGGTAGAACTGACAGAAGAACTGCATCACCAAATACAGCCAAAATTGCTGAACCATGGAATCATAATCAGGAACAAGTTAGATGATTTCTGTTTTGAGCCACTAAGGTTGGGGGTGGTTTGTTATGCAGCAGTAGATAATGGATGCACTTGCTTCCCCCAAGCATCTCACAGGCACCTGAATCCCAAGCCCAGAATGAACATATCATTGTTCCTTTATCCCACAATCTGCCCCTCCCCTTGTGTCTCTCATCTCAGGAATGGGCTCCTTCATCTGCCAAATCTCACATATGAAGCCATCCTTGACTCCTCCCTCGTTTTTGCCAAGAACAGCTGATTTTATCTCCTAAGTAGCTCTTGAATCTGACTCTTCACTTCTCCTCTATTGTCCCTGCCCATTTGGCCTCATCACAGGTCATCCAGGCTAGTGGTCATCAGAGTAGGGATCACACCCCTCAGAAGATGCTCCAGGCAACCACAGGGGCTGCTGGAAGAAGAGATATGAGCACTCTAGTTCTATTCATTTTTACTAACAAAATTAAGAAATTAAAGTTTATTCATAATAAAAGACAATACTCTTTATCAGTCTTGGTATGTGTTCATTCTTCTAATCCTTTTGACAACTAAATAAGTACTATCATCATGTGACAGAGGTTAAAACAGAGGCAGAGAGAGGTTGAGTGATTTGCCCAAGGTCTCACAGCTAAGAAAAGGCAGAGGCAAGATGTGAATCAGTCTAGCTCCAGTAGTCCTCAAACTTCCATGAGCGTCAGAGTCACTTAGAGCGTTTGGTAAAACACAGATTGCTGGGCCCCACCCTAGAGTTTCAGATCAGTAAGTATGGATGGGGGCCCGGGTATTTCTAACAAGTTCCCAGGGGATGCTGAGGTGGCTAGTCTGGGGACCACACTGTGAGAACCACTAATCTAGGCTCTTCTACCCCTAAAGACACTTGGTGAAGTTTGCAACTCTGCAAGCATTTAATGTTGAGATGAACCCAGGAGCCTCCTCTCACTTGCTCAGGATGTCAGACAGCTTAGTGTCCTAGCTTCGGAAGGTGTTCTAAGGGAATATTGGGCCACTGAGCAGGGGGGTGACATGTGTTTCTCTGTATTCGTCATGGTGCAACTAACGACAGGGATTTGTTTTTTTAAATTTACCTCTATATTATGGAAAAGTTTAAGCATACACAAAAACAGAGTGAGTAGCATGATGAACCTCATGTACCCATTCCCAGCTTTGATGATTGTCACACGGGGTCAATCTTGTTTTTATTATCCTTGTTTCCTTTCTTCTTCTTTTTTTTTTTTTTGGCATGAAGCAGACCCTAGACATCATTCCATTTCAATATGCTTCTCTAACAAATAGGGCTCACTATTTGTTAAATTGTTAAACCTGTTTCTAAATAGGTTAAAAACCACCCACTATGCTATTATCACACCTAACAAAACTAACAATAATTTCTGTATATTATATAATATTCATGTTTTATTCCAGTTTCCAGATTGTCTTAAAAATGTATTTTTTAAGAATTGGCTTGTTTACATATGACCCAGCAATCCCATTACTGGGCATACACCCCGAGAAAACCATAATTCAAAAAGAGTCATGTACCACAATGTTCATTGCAGCTCTATTTACAATAGTCAGGACATGGAAGCAACCTAAGTGTCCATCGACAGATGACTGGATAAAGAAGATGTGGCACATATATGTAATGGAATATTACTCAGCCATAAAAAGAAATGAAATTGAGTTATTTGCAGTGAGGTGGATGGACCTAGAGTCTGTCATACAGAGTGAAGTAAGTCAGAAAGAGAAAAACAAATACCGTGTGCTAACACATATATATAGAATCTAAAAAAAAAAAAATTGTTCTGAAGAACCTAGGGACAGGACAGGAATAAAGACACAGATGTAGAGAATGGACTTGAGGACACGGGGAGGGGGAAGGGTAAGCTGGGACGAAGTGAGAGAGTGGCGTGGACATATATACACTACCAAACATAAAATAGATAGCTAGTGGGAAGCAGCTGTATAGCACAGGGAGATCAGCTCGGTGCTTTGTGACCACCTAGAAGGGCGGGATAGGGAGGGTGGGAGGGAGACGCAAGAGGGAGGAGATATGGGGATATATGTATATGTTTAACTGATCCACTTTGTTCTAAAGCAGAAAGTAACACACCATTGTAAAGCAATTATACTCCAATAAAGATGTTTAAAAAAAAAGACTTGGCTGGTTTAAATAACTTATCATTTACGGGGACTGGATTAGATTAAGTGGATTGACAGATTGCTTCCTAGTTTTAACTCAACTAACCTTCACAAAACGGACTAATGGCTCAAACAACTCCTGCCAAAAAACAGAGATTGAAGGCAGAACAATAATGGCAGCCAAACATACAGAAACAAAAGGGCAGAGTGATACTTCTCCTCGTGCAGACTCTCCGTCAGCCACATTCAGAGTTTAAAAAAAAAGTCAATCTAATCATATCTGACAAGAAGTCAAGCAAGATAATTTGAAATTGTTAAGAAGACCCCGAGGAATGGATTGCATCCACTATCATTTATTTATTTATTATTTTTTTTGGCTGCATTGGGTCTCTGTTGCTGCACGCAGGCTTTCACTAGTTGCGGCGAGTGGGGGCTACTCTTCATTGCGGTGTGTGGGTTTCTTACTGCACTGGCTTCTCTTGTTGCAGAGCACCAGCTCTACGCATGCAGGCTTCAGTAGTTGTGGCACACGGGCTCAGTTGTGGAGCACGGGCTTAGTTGCTCCGCGGCATGTGGGATCTTCCTGGACCAGGGATCGAACCCGTGTCCCCTGCATTGGCAGGTGGATTCTTAACCACTGCGCCATCAGGGAAGTCCCATCCACTATCATTAACAGTAACCATGGACCTTGCCTTAAGAGTAACTGACACCATTATGATCAGTAATTTGAAAATATTTTATATTTACTTTTGATTTCTTTCAAATTTTCTAAGTTGTGTACTTGTATAATAATGTACAAAATGTATTCATGTAGCGGTACGTATAAATATGGTGCATGCTTGAATAATGGTGTGCATGATCAGAAAAATTTGAAGCCCCCTGGTCCATACTACACTACAGCCTCCACACTGGCCTTCTACCTCAAGTCATGCTCTCTTCTCCATCCCCATGCCAGCCCTGGAATGGCTTTCTCCATAACCCAAACCCAAACTGATCACACTCCTGCTTCCTATTAGATCAAAACAATGAAGGGCAAACTTCTCACTCAATGCAATGGGTCCACCACACCCTGCTTCCCTATTTATGCTCCAACAGCACCGCACTGTTAAACCCCAGATTGGTGCAGTCTGATGAGTGTACACACAATGGTTCCTGCTGTGCTCTTGACCCTCCATTTTCACATGGTAACTCCTACTGAGCCTCCAAGTCCTGGCTGGGCAGTCACTTCCCTCCAGAGGCCTTTCCTGACATAACCATCTCCCTGCATGGGTTGTGGGCCCTCCTCTGTGCTTCCATACCAAGTGAGCACCTGAGGACACTTATATCTATTATACGTTAGCAGCACAGCCTAGGGGTAAAGAAGAGGGACCCTGTACCCAAATGACAAAGTTTCAATGTTGGCTCCTACGCCTACTGATTATATGACAAGAGGCTCAACCTGACTGTAAAATGGGGTCGTGAAGCATCATGGTTAAGGGCATGGAAACTCAAACCATGCTGCCTAAGTTTATTTTTTTCCCTTTATTTAGTTTTATTTATTTATTTAATCTATTTAATTTTTTTTAATTTTTTAACTTTTATATTGTAGTGTAGTTGATTAACAATGTTAGTTTCAGGTATACAGCAAAGTGATTCAGTTATACATATACACGGATCTATTCTTTTTAAAATTCTTTTCCCATTTAGGTTATTACAGAATATTGAGCAGAGTTCCCTGTGCTATACAGTAGGTCCTTGTTGGTTACCTATTTAAAATATAAGGCTGACTAAGTTTAAATCTGCTGTGCTATTGCTAGCTGAACAACCTTGGGCAAATCACTCCATGTCTAAGTGCCTAGTTTCCTCACAAGAACAAAGGAGATCATAATAGCACCTGTCTTGTAGAGTTATGGTAAAGCATTTAGAATAGTGCCTGGTACCTAGTAAGTAATCAATAAATATCATCCCTGATTAGCATGCGTTTGGATCTCACATGGTTTGTAATACAGGGTTGAGGGAATGAATGAGTGAATGGATTGAATTACATTGTACCGGATTAAAAAGAATCAAAGTAAATTGAAATGAATTAAAATTGCGCCCAGGTCTCACTTGTCCAGCACTGAGAGCCCTCTCTGGGCTAGCCCATTAAGCAGTATAGGGACTTCCTTTCCCAAGTCATCTCCTTGTCCTTTCCACTGCTGAGGGCCCAGGGATGCCTTCCCTTTGCTTCCAGTTAACTAGGTAATATCAATTAGAAACAAGCAAGCACTCAACTAGGCTCAAGTTTCAGCTTTGTCCCAGGGACTTCACTCCAGGAGGCCCTTCCATTATCATAAACAACATATTGACCCACAGATATACTTGAAAACTCATCTCAACTTTTAAAAAAAGCAAAAGCCACACCACTGTGGATGTCTGTCTTGTTTAGAGTTGTTCTCATCACAGTCTATGAATATTTTTAGCTGCATATAAAATAACAACCATCCTACATTCCCCTTCAGCCAGAGCTTATGGCTCTGGATTTGCAGGCAGAAAGCAGACTTCCCAGCCCCTAAGTGAGAGGAAAGCTTCCAAAAGGAGGGTGGCACAGAAATGCGAAAAAGAGACAAAAAAAGGAAACGAAATCCCCCGAACCCAACAATAACATGAAATTCATTGCTTTTAAGGAGAGAGAAGCGGGGGTGGGGGAGCAGAGAAGCAGAGAATTGTGAAGACCATTTGGCAAAGGGAATTCTAGGAACACAGAAAAGGAGGCCCCTCCCTCTGCCCTGACAAATTAAGGGAGGCTTCATGGAAGAGGTGATGGTGACACCGGTCCTAAAGAAGAGACTGTATTGTTGGCTGGGTCTTTGTGCAATGAATGGAAGAGGATGAGGGAACTCCTTTCCTCGGAGGCTTTGTGGAAAGGAGCCCCTAGGCCCTTGGAGGACCACAGACCTCCTCTTCCCCTGCCCCTGCTACTTGCCTCTGTGACCACCTCCCCTCTGGACACTCACCTCGATAGGTCCTCATGAGCTTCTTCTGTTCCTTTACAGAAGTTTCATAGGAGGTGAAAAAGAAGAAGATGAGAATGAGAGTCACCTCCAGCATAAAGGCCCACAGGGTCAGCGGGCCCCGCACAGACTTTTGGTACTTAGAGCCCATCCTGTGTCCGTCTCTGTGCGTCAGTTCCACCAGCACCGGGCATTACACCTCGGCTCCACACCCACTCGGGGGAGGGATAGGGGAGACACCCGCCAAAGGCCTTATCTCAGGCTTCAAGGCTGGCCCTGCTGGCCTGTCTATGGAGTTAACACAGGAGCAGAGGGGCAGTGACAGGGAGGAGGAAAAAAATGCATTTATTCCAACATTAACTGATTCATTCAATCATTCATTGACTTATTCATTCAACAAGTAGTTGCTGCATTCCTACTACAGGCACTGTGCTCAGTTGAAAGGAGGGCATTCATTCACTTGATCCCCAAACATGAGAATCCTTCTCTACCCCTTACTTCGTTTACCTTCACTATATCTTGCAAGAATGGCAAAGAATAGATCAACTCAACACCTCTATTTTACAAATGGAGAAACTAAAGCTCAGATGGGGCTTTGGATTGGCAAAATTTCTCTTTAAAACCTTACCACATGTCAGAGAGGGCACCAAGTGGGCTCTTAAAAAGGATATATTGAATGAATGAATGAATGAAAGCAAAGAGCAATGCTAAGCCCTGGGGAGGACACAGGACCCACAGAGAACTAAGTCCTCAGAGCTACACAGTTGAAATTATTTTTATTTGAAACTGTATTTAAATGGACCTGTTTCTAAATCTCTTAAGGACAGGTGGGAGAAAAGAAAAGAGGCTTGGGTCCAGCTCTAGTAAAACCCTGGTGAGGCTAAAATTGTCCCCCATTCTGGTCACTTGCTCACAGAGCATCCCAGGACTCTGCCTGGGGCATGAACACTGCAATGCATTTGAGGATGGCCACCGGCCTTAGCACGCCCAACTCACAATGGAGGATAGTCCCCTGGAATAGGATTTAGGGCACCTGAGATCTAGTTCTGACCTGCAGCTAACTTATCCTGTGGTCACATCCATCTGCTCAGCAGAAGACCTAATACATAGTAAGCATGGAGAAAGGGAGGGAGGGAGGAATCAAAGTTTTTTACCTTCTGCACTGGCCAGCCACTGGCCACTGAGTATAGACTGAATTTATGGGATCCCAGAGACTAAAACTTGGCTAGGAGTAGCAGGGAGGCAGATTTTGACCCAACATGAGTGGATACTTTATTGACCATTCATGGGGTAGTGAGCACCCTGTCACTAGGGGAATGCAAGCAGAAACTGATGGTTGCTTGTCAGAGATGTCTGGCATGCGATTCATATCTGGATCAAGGGAGATTCTAATCACCTGGTAGAATCTTGTCTTTTTGTTTTTAGATGAAGAAACCGAGACACAGAAGGTCACACCCAAGGTCATACAGTCACGGGCATCAGTCACTTCTTGCTCAGCACAGCTTTATTTACAGAAGGGAAAAAATTGAGAATAACCTAAATGTCCAATAGTAGAAGACTGGTTAAGTAAACTATAGGACACACGATCTGCCACCCATATGATTGTTCTGAACATGGGGGAAAATCCAGAGGAAAATGCTTTTAAGGTTTCTCAAAAATGGCACAGAGGATATATTATTTGGTGAAAAAGGAAATTACAGAACAGTGTGTAAGTACGATCCCACTTTTGTAAAAAATTAATGACGCAGTATGTTAAGACATGCCTAGGAAAAAAAATGGCTGCAAACCACTACCTGGTTACTTTTGTTTTAGGTATTTTCGGGAGCTA